>NC_140990.1:231066457-231666457 GCF_052327205.1 Somniosus microcephalus
GAAAATTAATGAGATTAGATAAAAGATTTAGAAAGTAATTAACTTTTTTTAAAAACAATATGTGTTTTAAAAGCAACGTTTTTTTGAAAGACGCAGAAAGCGGGAAAAAGGAAAAGTTTGGAATCAAGATGGCGGCGACTCACCTCGGTTCAGAACGATAAGGCCCGCCCACACACGCACCGATTGGTCGACCGTCAGGTCACCAAAGCGTAAGATTGGTCAATCGTCCCGTCACTCGACCGTAGGAGGGCCCGGCCGCACGCGCCAGCAACCCGGCATACGATTGGTCGACCTCGAGGTCACTCTGTCGCTAATGAGCGGATAATGAGATGCTAATGAGCGGAATGTTGAAGGTTTTTCGGATACCGCGGGCGCAATTTTTGTCCGGCCGAAACGTAAATACGCTTACCATCATTTTGGAACGGTGAGCTTTCTTTCGACGTAATGCACGCGTAGGTACGCTCTGTAACTTTCGAGCGCATAGCCGGACAGACGCACACCCGAGGACAGACAGAAGGACAGACGGAAGGACAGACAGATAGACAGACAGATCGATTCCTTTATTTATATATATAGATAAGTACCCAATGGGAGCAATTTTGTCCTTTTGCGATAGCGTAAACGGGTGAGTCGGAAGCCTGTTTTACATCTCTGACTTCAATGGAAATAACAATCGGGAGAGATAAGCGGGCTGCCGGCTCACTCGTTTTACTCTATCGCACATAGTTAAAATGACCCCAATGTCTCTGTGAAATACAATTTTATTTTGATTTCTTTACAATAAAAAATAAACTCCATGGGCTGCCACTTGATATTCATTACATTCTAAACTACTTTTAAGGGTTGTACAATGACATTATGTGAGCTCTTTTGTGGAGTAACTGTCAGGTGCCATAATTCTGCTTGTGCACCAAACCATGGAAATATCAAACAAATCCACGGTTGCCAAGCTACGGGATATGGGGCATTTTTATATTGAATTACATTAATAATCTATTAACTGATTAACACAATTTAAGATAAGGGGAATACTTTTCCCATTGATTTTAAACGGAATCTTGATTTTTCATTAACAATAACCAGCACAGAAACAGGCCATTCGGCCCAACAGGTCTATGTTGGCATTTATGCTCCACATGAGCCTCCTCCCAACCTACTTCATCTACCTATCAGCATAACTTTCTATTCCTTTCCCCCCATGTGTTTATCTAGCTTCCCCTTAAATGCATCTATGCTATTCACCTCAGCTTCGTGGTAGCGAGATCCACATTCTAGCCACTCTCTGGGTAAATAAGTTTCTCCTGAATTACTTATTGGATTTATTATTGACTACCTTATATTTTATGGCCACAAGTGGAAACATTTTCTCTACATCTACCCTATCAAACCCTTTCTTAATCTTGAAGACCTCTATCAGGTCACCCTGTCGGGTCTTCTGTCAATGACACTTTAGTAACTATGTTGATGCCATTGCCAGCCAGGAGTCTGGCATTGAGGAGGTTTGTATAATGCTGTAGGAGGTTGTATGAGAATAAAAGATCTTGCAATCTTCTCCTGGGTCTTATGAACTATTTCAGAACATTGCTTACCATCAATATCCATCAAAAATAATTAGAAAAAAAATTAGCCACACAACGTGTAAAGTCCACAAGGCTGATACTTGTGTATTTTAGCTCTTATGGTGGGACTACTGGCAATCAACCTATTACTGCTATCAACATGCAACTCAAGGCCTAAGAAATGACCCAAAAGATTCTGGTCTAGAAATTGAGGAACGCTTGAGACCTGCCACTAACACTGGCGGCTAAGGATAATGGCCGCCGGCCGAGAGAGCGCAGACAGTACCGGCATTTTGATACTGCCTGCTCATTATCATCAGCGTGGCGGTGATTTGCTAGTGCAATGCACTTTTTACAGCGCTAATGTTAGAAGGAGGCCAAAGGTCGCCTCGGTCTCCTGCTCGCAGTGTAGAGGAGCAGGGAAGAAAGGAGCGACCCCAACAGTTGCCGTACATGCTCCAGGAATATTAGCTGCCACCCGATGTTTATCAATTTTTGTTTGTTTATGACATGAATGCAGATAAAAGAGATTTTATTACAGATCATTTTCAATCATTGCAATGGAGTTCACCCATTGATTTACTGACCCACAAACACTGTAGGCCCCCCGAAAAGCTGCCAGATAATGCAATCCCCCTCCCCATCACTGATGAGGAAAAAATGAAAGTTTAAAAGAAGAACCTGGGCAAAGGAGGCATTTGAAGTTCCGGCATCCATTCTCATAAATCCTGCCAGACTCCTCATGGCTGTTAACACCACTGAAAGACCTGCTAGTGGCAGCAAATTCTGGCGTGATTTAGCGCAGGCGGAAATGCGAGCGGAGAACTCCAAAATGGATGAGCTGGCATCAACTTGGCGTTGCACGCTGATTGACGTCATGCTCCACCTCATTAAAATACTCTCCCCGATATCAGTTAACGGCAGCGTTGATGACCTGCCGAAAATGGCGACCACTGTGGCACCCGCCAACCAGCTGGCAGCAGAGCGCTGGCTGCCGTTTTTTCGCCATTCCATGGCGCTAACAGGTGACGCAAACCACCCGAATTTCTAGGCCTAAAACCTTTTTCTCCCCAAGGGCAGCACAGTTGTGTTGAGCAACAGAGAGACCCTCATCCCACAAAACGGCGGCAGACGTGTTTTCAAATATGCTGCAAAATTCAAGCTACAAAGAATGTTCATATAAACAGATTAATAGGTTGCAGCTATCACGATGGATGTTATCCCTTAATTCCCTAATTCATTCTAGATTCAAACTGGCAAAGGATTTGGGGATAGTTTTCACAGACTATATTTTGCTTACATTCGCAATCCATAAAGATCCCCCAAATTCTTTGTTTTTCTTGCAGATTCTGATGGCTCATATTCTGCATATCTGTACACTATAGGAATGTGCAGCTATTTCCACCCTGAGCTCAATCATGCAAACTTAATACTAATGACCATCACAGATGCTAGTACAATAACGTTCCCCCCGCACCTTCCCATCAGCTTATTTTTGTTTACGGAATTAAAAAGCCATTGTGTCAAATCCCTCGAGTCAAAATATACAGTCCTGCAGCCCAGTAAATCTGGTACGCAACTAAATCAAAATGGTAATTGTTAAAGATTGGGGAACATATGTTTCACTGAGATTTCAAAAGAGAATTTTGCTGTATTTCCCACTGGGTCAGTTGCCATGTACACTACTGAATATTGACCATATTGCAACCTATCACCATTATTAACATCAAATTCACCCTTCATCACTGTAACTGGTTCTCTTGAATTGTCTTCAAAAACAGGATCTTTCTGCGATATCGCAGGCAGCTCATTCCAGTACCCATTTCCCTTGCTGATTTCAATCTCAATGTTTTGAGGGCAGGCTACTACCACTGGAGGTTCGGTTTCTGTGACAACATTGGCTTACTTTAATGAAAGAGATAGCGTCTTGTTTTTCAAAATCTTGCTTTATTCAAGTCAGAACAGCTTCATGGAACATGATAGATGTGGACTGACACTCGACAGTTGCAGAAGGTGTTCCGGTTCTTCCTAAAGGCATCATCAGACTTCTGCAGTCTTCACATTGTACCACTATCTTTAGCATCCTGGTGCAAAAGACAATATAGGGCAACTTTCAGAGGAAGCGAAACCACCACATCTGGTTTCCTTCCACTTTGTATTTGTGGTAGTGAATTTTCTATTAGTTTTTTTTTAAAAAGCCTTTTCTACAATATAATTTTTTTCAAAAAGCCACTGGTGACATGCCAGCCAAATTTTTGCTTTTCATTCCTATCCAGTGGCTTCTCCTGAATGTCAGGGGAGGACAGCACAGGCTTGACTGTGATGCCCCCCATGGTAGAATACTTGCCAAACACTCACTGCCTAGGCTCGCATGAAAAATGGGGAATTTTTCAAGTTACCAGAGGGCAGCCCGTGGATCTACAGTCCAGCAAGAATCAGTGCTTTCAATGGGGAAATAAAACTGGAGGACGAAACAACATCTTCTTTGTTCTACACGGTTGTAAATTTAATTCAGACAGTTTAATGTTGAATTAAGTTACCTTTCTGTATATTACCAGAATCACAATGAACTGACAGATCAGATATGATAAATTTCCCATAGGCTTCAGCATACACTGCGACAGAACATATGGATCTTTCACCACTGTCTGCTTCACATTCTGTTAAATAAGGCTCTTCACAAATGCCTCACTGCAGTTCATCTTGCTTTGTGCTACCGTGCTGGACTGTTAGCAAACAACCCCCCAGAGAGAATTCATTAATAAAGCAAACAGAGCAGAAATACTGGCTTCACCAAATCTGTTGCAAATGGAGGAATTTAAAAATCATTTGCACTGGAGTTGTTTTATAAACAATATACATAACCTTTGATGTACAGTCAGTTCCATGCATAGAAAAATCTGCCATAAACTACATTTTACCTCAGATCTTAAATAATTTCTGACAAACACTGACAATGGCCAGGAAGTGGGCTGACCTTCTCACCTCTCATTAAAAGTGTTGAAAATAGTCCAAAATCTCCAGGGCCAGTAGTGTGCAATGTTCTTATTTATTAGAGTCATACTGTGGCCCTTCATCTACTTTTATGCTTTACTGGCAAGACTGGCTGTAAGCAATTATCTATCGCAACCTAGCACACTCAACAGAATTCTACTGCATCTGGTCTATTTCTTTATTAAATTTGTTGAAGTGTTTGTTGTATTCCCAGTCAAAAAAACACTCCATAGCAAGCCACACAGTAAATGCAAGGTTGTAAAAAGAGAAGATATGAATGGTAGGTAAAGGAAGTATTCCATAAATGCAGACTAAGGGGTCGATTTTAGTTCAGGTGCGGGGAATTGGCGGGTTCCCCGAATTTAGTGATTCCGACACGAATGTAAATGAGTCTGTGAGATTGATGCAAATTTAACACAATTGGCCAATTGATTTCCAGCGTGTGGGAAGCCATGGCAATTGAGTATTTCCAGTCACAAAGTCGCAGAATATGATGTCATCATTGCTGCTGCTTTTAAGGTCCACAGCAAGCCTTGCTTCCTCTGCAGGCTTCCAACCTTCAATATTAAGATGGCACAGGAGTCTGCAGGAGGAACGGCCAGCGGGAGGGCCAGATCTGTGCCCAAATTGATGAGGCTTCACTACAGGCATTATTGGATGGTGCTAGGGCCCACAGGGAGGTCTCTTCCCTTCTTCAGGGAGGAAGAGGCCTCCCAGCCAGACCAAGGCTGTGTGGCTAGAGGTGGCAGGTCAAGTCAACTCCTTGGGGCTAACACAAAGAACGTGGTTGCAGTGCAGGAAAAGATTCCATGACCTTCTTCGCACTGGAAAAGTAAGTACTGTATGATGTTTCCATCACCCTCAATCTGATCCCCATTGCTTTTCCTCACCAGCACTCAGCTTTAGCAATCTCTTCCTGCACATACCACTAGACCCTCACATCCATGCACCCTCACCCATTCCCTCACTCTCTATGCTCACATTCACAGAACGATGCTGCCATGCAGCCCTCACACTCCCTCTCACTCTGATGCTTTGAACACAACTGACAACACACAGGGAGATCCCTTGGTATTGAAACCTCACTCCATCTTTGTCTCCTTCTAAGTATCTATGCTATGCAATCTCTGCACTCACTCCTTCGTTCTCACTCAATCTCCACTTGTCTCCCTCATTGCAGGAAAAGAGAGCCCACAACAGGAGAGAGCGAGCCAGGACAGGAGGAGGGCCACCCTCATTAGTCCACCTCACCCCCTGGGAGGAAGGCGTGCTGGAGATTGCCGGGACTGACCGAGATGTGGACGTTGGGGAAGGACAGGCAGGAGCATCCCCACAAGCTGGTGACAGAATAGTTTTTCATCTCTCTCATTGGCATTGCATGAGTCGCTGATAATGATTCTGAAGGTACATCATATGGACTTATGATCATCTGCAAAATGCAATGTGCATGTAACCTTGTCATCACATCTCTAACTTTTTCCTTGACTCCCCCACAGGACCATCGAGAGCCCCCGTCCCCACTGTGCAGGAGGAAGAGCCTGAGCAGCCGGACTCCTCAGAGGAATCTGCAACCTCTGAGGGCGCAGCGTCATCAGAAATAAGCGCACCCAGCACCAGCGCAGACACTCACACCTCGGTGGGACCTTCGGGACATAGAGTAGAGTTGTCACCTGGTGTATCACAGCTCACAAGTGAGCATCAGCAGATTGTGGAGACAGGGATAGCAGTGGAGAGTCCTCGTCGGAGGGTGCAGGACTCTGCCAGCTCGGCTCAGCTGCATGTCGACCGTCTGCCTCTGGGTCCATCCGTAAGATCAGAGGTGATGGAACTCCAGGCACAGATGCAGGAGTCTCTGGCAGGTTTTGTCTCTAGGGTCCCTGCGAGTGTAGAGCGAATGGAGGAGTCCATAGCGAACATGACCAGAGCCTTTGTGGAGCCATTGGCGCATGAACGCATCACCACGGAAAGGATGGCTACCTACGTGGAAATGATGGCTACTGTAGAGGAGAGGATGGCTACAGTAGAGGAGAGGATGGCTACGGTCATGGAGGAGCTTAGTCGCCAGGGCATGGAAAGGATGGTCATTGTTCAGAATAGAATGACATCTCTTGAGGAGTGATGGGAATCTATTGAACAGAGAAATCAGACCTTCTTGGAAGTCCTTCTGAGTAGGACTGCCATTGCAGATACGGGTCCCCATGGCCCCCCTGATGTGCAGCAAGTTGCTCTCCAGCCACTTGCAGGTGCTGAGGGGGACCTGACCCATGAGAGGGAGGTTGGTGGCAGACCTCAAAGAAGTGGGGGCTCCTCTCCAAGCGCTCACACTTCCATGCCACTGCAGAGCCCTCAGTCAGAGCCCCACCGGAGTCCACACCCAAGTGAGATAGGCATCTCAACCCCTGCACAGCCGCAAGAGCAGCAGACTGTTGACGAGCCCTCACAGGCTCGCCACCCCAGAGGACGCCGGCCAAATGTGTCAAGACAGGAGCAGCAGCAAAGTGAGCAAGGGGCCTCCACATCTGCTGAAGCCACAGGGGAGGCACCACTTAGGAGCACGCGTAAGAGGAAAATTCTGCACAAATAGTCACAAGGGTAGTCACTTGGGTGCAATTTTGTGTTTACTCTAAAAATGCCATCACTTCGTTATTGTACATAAAAATTCTGATGGCAAATGTTGCAGTTGTGGCATCTGTCATTTTGCTATTGGGACTTCCACGTTGAGGGCTTAGGCACACTTGCAACTGTCAGTATGGTGGTCAGAATGCTAGGAATCCTCTGGTTCTTGGCCATTGTCAATGCTCTGCTAAGAAGCTGCGAGGCAAAAGTGTTTGATTGACTAGCCTAAGCAAATCTGGCCAGGATGAGTGCGTTCCTTGCATCCTGGGCAGCAATGCTGCCGCTGGTTGATGGGCCTCTGCAGGATGTTCGTTTTCGCACTCCTCCTCCTCTTCCTCCTTCTCTTCCTCCTCCTCCTCCTCCTCCTCCTCATCTGAGGAGGATATGTGAGGAGCCACTTGGTCCTCAGGAATCTGCAAGCCACGACGCTGTGCCATGTTGTGAAGTGCACAGCAAACCACGACGATTCTGGAGACCCTGGCTGCTGAGTACTGCAGGGCTCCACCTGATCTATCCAGGCATCTGAAGCGCATCTTCAGCAAACCGATGGTTTGCTCGATTATGGCTCTGGTGGACATGTGGCTGGAGTTGTAGCTCTCCTCAGCTTTGCTGGATGGTCTCCTCAATGGCGTCATTAGCCACATCCTCAGGGGATAGCCCTTGTCTCCAAGTAGCCATCCGTTAAGTTGGTCTGGCGGACTGAATAGCAGAGGCACACTAGACTGGCGCAGTATGAAGGAGTCATGGCAACTGTCAGGGTACTTGGCACAAACATGCAAAATTTCCTTCTTGTGGTCACATACCAGCTGAATGTTAAGGGAGTGGAAGCCCTTGCGGTTGACAAAAATACCTGGATTGTGATGGGGTGCCTTAAGGGCCACATGTGTGCAGTGAACGATGCCCTGCACCCTTGGAAAGCCTGCCAGATGAGCTAATCCAACCGCTCACGCCGTGACACTTGCTCGATCCTTGGTGAAATGGATGTGATTGTGCGCGAGGGCAAAGAGGGCATCGGTTACCTGCATGATGGAAGTGTGTGCAGCCATCTGGGAGATGCCGCTGATGTCTGCTGATGATCCCTGGAATGAACCTGAGGCAAAAAAGTTGAGTGCGGTGGTGACTTTGACAGCCACTGGTAATGCTTGTCCACCTGGTCCTCTGGGCAGCAGGTCTTGCTGTAGCATTGCGCAGATGTCACTCACTACCTCTGCGAAAGTCGGAGCCGCCTTTGGCACTGCTGCTCAGACATGTTGAGATAGCTGACCCTGTGTCTGTAGACCCTGTTTGGGGGGTATCTCCTGCGCCGACAGGCTTCCAAGCGCTCGCCCCTTCTGGCCTGTGCAGCTTCAGGTGGGTGAGCAACAGCCTGGCGCTCCAGGTGCTGCTGCTGTTGTTGGTGCTGCTGTTGTTCCTGGTTCTGCTGGTGCCACGGCTGGTGCTCGAGCTCCTCTAATGCCCAGATGGGAAGGAAATAGATGGCTCCCAGGCTTCTGGTATATGCCTCAGTTGAGGAAGCGTTGAGGGAAAGTGGCGAGAGGGGTTTCTCAGGAGGTCACACTGGAGATGGGTGTCAGGCTCCAATCTTCCACAGTTGTGGTTAAGCCTTTTTAAAGTTGCCCCAGACCTGAGACCACTAAGTCCTGCCACCTGCAAATGATGGCTGATCAAATCTCCTCTTTAATGGTTGACCTGCAGTTGATAGTCAGCAATCCAATAGTGCTCCCGCCAGGTTTCACCATCGTGTTTCGAACCAGGCGTGTTTCACGTGGGAAAAGGGTTAAAATCACAAGGGCCTTTTAAAATAGGATTATAGAGGCCATTTGGTAGTTATTAAGGGCATTAACGACCAGTCCCGCCTGTTGGAGGCGGGCTGGAGTTGGGACCATCAGACACGCCTGAGTTAAAATTGCTCGGAGTCGGGAACCAGGTTGGGGGGGGGAGGTCCCACATGCCAGTTTTTGCAATTTTAACCCCCCACACGCCTCCAATCCCACTTCCACGGCGCAATGAAAATCCTGCCCTGTGTAAGCAGCCAAACTTAGATTGGAAGTGGAAACAGATACCACTGTTCAAAGGTGCTTCCAGGGCATCACAGCAGTGCATCAATATGTTCTCCAAAAGATCAGTAGGATTGCTGAGATGCCGCCCCAGGAGAATGGAAATAGCTCCATAAAACAGGAACCTACTGTCCTCTCTCAGGATGACAGCATTCCTGCTTCCATCCCTGCCATTCCGCCAGTGCCCTTGCTTTTGTCTGTTAACTAGCCAGCCCAGACTGCTGCAGCCCAGGCCAAGATGGTGCAGTCTGAAGACAGGCGCTCTCGGACCAGAGCTGCTTGAAGTCGTTTTGCAAGGCCATTTGCAGTCTCCTCAATTGAAATTCAACAGCCTTCCCCCACCCATGCTGCAGTCATTGGGGAAGCACTTTGTAGGGGCACTAGGATAGGCAAAGGCACACGGAGGAACGGCATTAAGGTAACACACAAGGGTGTTAATTTGGTATGCATTATTTAATAAGTGATTTATAAAATTGGATTTGAATTTGCATTTTCTGGTGGTCTTTACTTTTGTATTGTCAGAAATAGGATAAAGTGATGGTCAATGATAGAGGAAAGGTAAGGAGTGTGGGACTATTGGTGAATGGGAGGTGTAGTTGAGGCTACTTGTATCGCTTGTGAATAATCAGATCATGTAGAGCACTGGCAGAAAGAGGCTATCTACACTGTACCCTCCCATCCTCCACTTCTCCTCCTCCTTTTCAACGTGCTCCTGCTCCTCAGCTTCTCGCCTGATAGGTGATGGCAAGAGCCGTTCCCTCATAATGGCCATGTTGTGCAGCATACTATCACAAATGTTGATACCCGCTCAGCTGAGTGCGGCAGGGCTCCTCATGTGTAGACCAAAAGCGGAAGCGTTGCTTGAGGGCGCTGATGATGTGCTCTACAATGTTCCTTGTGGCAGCACGGCTCTCACTGTAGGCGTATTTGGATTTTCAAAAGGCTTTCGATAAGGTCCTGCATAAGAGATTAGCGTGTAAAATTAAGGCACATGGGATTGGGGGCAAGGTATTGACTTGGATAGAGAACTGGTTGACAGACAGAAAGCAAAGAGTTGGAATAAAGGGCTCTTTTTCTGAGTGGCAGGCAGTGACTAGTGGGGTACCGCAGGAATCAGTCCTTGGACCCCAGCTATTCACAATATATATTAATGATCTGGACGAGGGAACTAGATGTAATATCTCCAAGTTTGCAGACGACACAAAGCTGGGTGGGCGTGTGTGCTGTGAGGAGGATGCTGAGAAACTCCAGTATGATTTGGACAGGTTGGGTGATTGGGCAAAAGCATGGCAGATGCAATATAACGTGGATAAATGCAAGGTTATCAACTTTGGTGTCAAAAACAGGAAGGCAGATTATTATCTAAATGGCAATAGATTGGGAGAAGGGGAAGTGCAACGAGACCTGGGCGTCCTTGTGCACCAGTTGCTGAAAGTAAGCATGCAGGTGCAGCAGGCGGTTAAGAAGGCAAATGGTATGTTGGCCTTCGTAGCGAGAGGGTTTGAGTACAGGAACAAGGATGTCTTGCTGCAGTTGTACAGGGCCTTGGTGAGTCCTCATCTTGAGTATTGTGTGCAGTTTTGGTCACCTTATCTGAGGAAGGATGTTCTTGCCATGGAAGGACTGCAGCGAAGATTCACCAGGCTGATACCTGGGATGGCAGAAATGATGTATGAGGAGAGATTGGGTCGATTGGGCTAGTACTCGCTGGAGTTTAGAAGGATGAGAGGGGATCTCATCGAAACTCATAAAATTCTAACAGGACTAGACAGACTAGATGCTGGAAGGATGTTCCCGATGGTCGGGGAGTCCAGAACCAGGGGTCACAGTCTAAGCATAAGGGGTAAGCCATTTTGGACAGAGATGAGGAGGAATTTCTTCACCCAGAGAGTGGTGAACCTGTGGAATTCTCTGCCAAAGAAGGCAGTAGAGGCCAATTCATTAAATATATTCAAGGAGGAGTTGGATATATTTCTTAAGGCTAAAGGGATCAAGGGATATGGAGAGAAGGCAGGAACAGGGTACTGAATTTGGATGATCAGCCATGATCTCATTGAATGGCGGAGCAGTATCGAGGGGCCAAATGGCCTACTCCTGCTCCTATCTGTAGTGATCAATAACATGTCATTCTGTGGTGGACACTAGGTGGAGCAGTAGAGCTGTGTAGCGCTGTATGTATAAGACTACACTACCCAGCTGTATATATATTAAGACTACATTACCCATGAGGCCAGGCTACCCACAAGGCAACAGTCAAGATGGAAGCCTCTACAAGATGCTGTACAAGTCCACATGTGCTCAATAAAAGTAGCTAGCAAAAGCTAGCTGTGTTCATAATAAGAATGTCAATTTATTAATGAACATAACATGGTACCAGGGTGGTGAAGATCTGCTGAAAATTGTGAAAAGCGACATGGAGAATTTGAAGCCACCAGAGCGTTTGAATCTCGAGGGAAATGTCGACTACAATTGGCGGATTTTTAAACAACAATTCGAACTCTACATTGCAGCCATCCGATTCGGTACGAAGTCAGATGCAAGGAAGATAGCGTTGCTGCTTATGGTTGTAGGCCTACAGGCGATAGAGGTATTTAATACATTTGTATTTAATCCAGAGGAGAACAGAGGAAAATTAGAAGATGTGCTAAAAAATTTTGATGCACATTGCTCTCCCAAAAAGAATGAGACCTATGAAAGATATATCTTCTGTTCTCGGATTCAGCAACAAAATGAGAATTTTGATAGCTTTATAACTGATCTGAAACTGAAAGCACAGACATGTAATTTCTCTGAGCTCAAAGCATCCATGATTCGTGACCAGATTGTGTTTGGTATTCATGATAAAAAAGTCAGGGAACGTCTGTTGAGAGAAACCAAACTAAATTTGGAAAATGCAGTGAAAATATGCCAAGCCAGCAAGCTAGCTCGAAAGCACGCGAAGACTTTCAGTGAAATCAATAATGATGCGATTGTAATGAGTGATAATGCTGCTGTCGGTGCTGTGTCCTACAAGGGGAAGAAACATGGGCAGAACAGAAATGAAAAGCAATCAGAGGATGAAATTTTTAATTGTAAACGCTGTGGTTACAAACACCAGTTAAGACAATGCCCAGCATTTGGAAAAAGGTGCACAAAGTGTAATGGAAAGAATCACTTTGCCAAACAATGCTTTTCAAAAGTTAAAACAACAAATTAATGAACATAACACTATCTTCTATGTTTCTATGTTTCTATGTGCTGTACACATATGCATGAGTTCCAGACTGGAGTCATGAGCCATGTCATGAGGGGATAACCCTTGTCGTCCAGTAGCCACCCTTTGACTTGCCATGGTGGGTCAAATACAGATGTACAGAGGACTCCCGCTGTATGAAAGAATCGTGACTGCTGCCAGAATAGTGGGCATTCACCTACATGATGTGTTGCCTGTGGTCGCACATCAGCTGCACATTGAGGGAACAGAATCCCATTCAATTGATGAAAATGGCTGAGTTCAGATGAGGAGCATGCAAGGCAATGTGCATGCAGTCAATGACACCTTGCACCATGGGGAAATCTACAATCCATGCAATACCTTGTGCTCGCTCCTCCTGCTCATCACTGGCAAGTGGGAATGAGTTGAAAGTGTTTCTCTTTGTATAGGAGAACCTCAGTGACCTCACTTATACAGCAGGGCACTGCAAACTGCGAGATGTTGCTTATATCGCCAGCAGTAGCCTGATCAGCCATGATCTCATTAAATGGCAGAGCAGGCTCGAGGGGCCGAATGGCCTACTCCTGCTCCTATCTTCTGTTTCTATGAAAGGCGCTGGACACATAAAAATTAAGAGTCATGGTCACCTTGACAACCACAGGCAATACTGTCCTTGCCCTACTTTGAGGCTGTGGTTGTGGCTGCAGCAGTTGGCCGATTTCACTCACGTCCTCCTTTGTGAAGCGAAGACATGCATTGGTCCTCGCTGAAGTTGAGGAAAGAGAATTGATCCCTAAAGACCCTTGGCGGATATGGTCTCCTGCCGAGTGCCCTTCTCCCTATCCTTCCTCTTCTAGCAGCTTATCCTGCTCTACGTGGGCTCTCTTCATTCTCCCACTCATGTTCAATTCCCAGAGGAAGCCCTGCAAGGCCAGCCACGTCTGGAAGCAACTTCTTTCAACACAATATTGTGTCGAAAAAAATACTGCACGACCAGCCAGACCATTCCTGTACAGCATTCAAACTTAAGCCAAGTGTAGGAAACCTCCAAAAGCATGTACAATTGCACCAGCAACCAGAAAAAATAATCTAGCAACTAATCTATAAATACTTCATGATCCCTTTAAATAACGCTGGTGGGGGTGGGGGAGGGGCCCTTCATTCCATTTAACTTGGTGTTCAGCTGTGCGTGGTTAAGACAGACTGGGCTCGATTTTCATTGAGGAGTCGGGTAGGAGGCGGGACTACAACTTTTGGGGTTGTAGTCCCACCTCCATCGAGTTGTAGCCAACCCATGCGATTTTGACTTGATTGACCTTGTTGAGCCCGCCCAGCTGGCTCAGCAGGCCAATTAAGGGCCACCCAGCACCAGGTGACGTCGCAGATTGATATTTCATCTGTCAAGACCTTTTGACAGATGAAATATCAGCGTTCAACAGCTGTTTGAAGCTGTCAAACACTGACAATCTGTACTCCAAGTTAATTCCTTCCTCTTAGGATGATTTAAAGATCTCCCTGGAACAGAAAGCTGAATGTGCAATTTTTGACAGCTCGCAGCCATTCTGCTTTCTGTGCCGGTGAGATGAGGGACTCCCGAGACCTGAAGGAAGGAAGGCTGTAAAGGTGAGTAAATGTATGTAAAACTTATTTAAACACTTTACACCAAACACACTTAGCTCTGCACTCATGCACCCATCACTCACCTGAACACCCTCCAAGCCCTTCATCCCGACGGTCCGCCTCCTCTAACTTGGCGTGGTTTGGAGCCGTCGGGAATCCCACACTTCAACATTAAAAATAGGGATTAGGCTAAAAACTGCCTGTTAACTACCTGTTAACAGGCAGTAAATTGGCACTAATCCCCTTCCCGCCTCGGGGAGGCGGCTCCCAGTGCGGGTCGGGTACCCGCCTCACTTGAAATTGGCACAGAGGTGGGTTGGGTGTGGGATGGGTTCGTGCCCCCCGATTTCGAGATTTTAACCCCCAATGCGCCTCCAATCCCGCCTCCATGGCCCAATGAAAATCCTGCCCTGGGCATTCGCTGGAGTGTGGAGTGGAAAAAGACAGCGCTGGCTTCAAATCAGTGTTGCTCTGCATTCTACCGGTGGTTGTTAGGCATGCGCACGTGCAAACCATTTTATCAAGATGCCGTCCTTCACACTTCCCGCTGAAAGCATGTGAACGCATCTCGGATCCCATTTTTGAGTCTTATTTGGCTGCGTAGCACCTGAGAAACAGGCACTACGTGGCCCAATTTAACACCCGAGGTCACTCTCTCAACAAGAATGTAAGCACATCCAGAGACAGTTCTCAAGTGTAAAAAAAAAGCTCTGCCTTCAATCATCTGTGAACATACCCAAATACGATGTAAAAGGTCAAAAGTAAGAGAAGTTGCAAGAAAATAAACAGCATGAGACTCAAACTTCAAATGCATCAAGTGCTACGAAAGTGACAACATTCTAAAAAGGTCCTGTACAAAACCCACCATTCAATAGAATCTGATGTATGCTTATGCTTTAGTCAGGATAATAATGGAAGTGCACTCTCCTGGCATCCATCAAACTTATCCAGGAATTGCCACTTGGTGCGCAAGAGCCATGTTTGGAACTAGCAGTGCAAGCACCCTCCAGTGTCAATGTAAAAGTAGGCATGGGATCAAACTCATGCTTGTCAACTGTTTAATTACCAATTCATTACTTTCTCTTTGAAGGTGGGTAGGTAAGCTAGTTCTCTTTGGGTTTAAGTTGGCTCCAAAATAATATACAAGGTTGGAAGATTGGAGCAGAGCCAACCCTCTGTGACAGACTTGGTAATCAGATATCTAAGCCAGGACATTAGCAATGGCTGACCAGACACCTAAAGGGATAGAAGAAACAAAGGACTGGGACTTTTCCCACCTGGTTCCAGATAACTCCGCAAGCCAAAACCCTAACTGGTAGGATGGTTAGCTGGACAGGCAGCAGGAAGCTGACCAATGCTCTGTGCTAGCGAGCTACACAGTATTATTAAATTCCAAAAGTAACCCTGCACACATCTGATTGTCTCTAAACCTTGATTGTTGCCAACCCCACTTATGGTTACTGGATATAGGCAAGTCGGATGTGTCCCTACAAGGAAAAATATGCACTCAATATTAAGCAAACAGAAACTATCCTTATATGAATTTCTCAGTATCTTAAACTACTTTTACACTGGCATTAAAGAATGCTTGAGCCACTAGTTCACAACATTTGGCTCCTGCACATCTAGAGGCAACCCTGACATATACTTAATGGATTCGCTAAGAAAGACTAACCACTGGGAAAAACAGTTTTTTATTACATTGTGGTTACTGCAAGTGTGCAAGACCCACAATCAGGAAATGGCAGAGCACATACCAATGAAAAAGCAGCTTTGAGCACTGTGATGGGTTTCCATGCATGTCAGACCACATTGATAAGAAAAAGTATCAACACTTCCAAATCAATAAATACAGACATCAATCTCAAGGAGACTTTTATCAAAGAATAGTGACCATTTTATCTAAGATCAGCAACAAGAAGATTTACAATGAAACCAGATGCATAATAAATTAGCAGCATATTACGCAGGAATACTACAATAGAGCGATAGACTAGTAAGCAGTTTGCTGAATCCAGCAGTTTCATTACAACCCAGCACGGAGCTGAAAGTGACTATCAAAACGCTTTGCGTCTATTTATTCTCATTTTAATTCAGCTTTCATTCTCTGCCTTTCCATTTTCTCTTCGATATCCTCCTTTGAGGGTTGCAGCCTTTCACAAAAGTCAGACTGCACTAGGTCTTTCGTTTCAATTATATATTCACTGACATCCTTGTGCACACGCTTGAGCTCTAACAAGTTTCTAAAAGAAGTTGCACTTGCACCTTTCAGACAAAAGCACAACATTCCCTTTTCCTAAAGTAGTCTTTATCTGAATCACATGATCCATTTAGCAGACCACCCTTCTGCCTGCTTAATGTCAGGAAACAAATTATAGGTTTAATGCCACATGGTAATTAGAAATATAAGTAAAACAACTAAAGATATATTCATTTGACATTGAGTTTGATATTCATGGTTTGGTTTGCAGACCTTGATTTGTTGCATTGTAAGGTTTGTGAAACTGACCTAAATGTAACACAAAGGCCGGAATTTTCAGGGGTGGTAGCGGGTGCGATTGGTGGTGGGTCGGGTGGGAAAGTTGTAATTTTTAACAGTGGATCGGGAACCCGCTGTCATCCCGCCCCCACGCGCCTTTCCCCCAGGCGTGTCTGTCATCGTGGAGCCGACCCAACCTGCAGCGGCGGGGGACCCAATTGAGACGATTATCAGGTAGTTTACAGGCCCTTAAGAGCCTTTTTTAACTTACTTTTTAAATTTCCCTGCATGGCCACGGGATTCACACAGCTCGGGAACCTGAGGCGGGAGTTTCGTGGCCATTGCTCCAGCTGATTATTTGACAGCATGAAATGTTTAGTGACATTGATAAGTGACAGATGATCACTTTCCTCAGGCAGAAGCTGTTGCTCAGTCCATTTCCAGCACAGATTCTGCAAGCTGCAAGTGTTTCCAGCAAAGTCTCCATCAAGTGTCACCTCATTGGAAGAACTCTCTCACCATTGACAGAATGCTTCTGTCATCTGTACTTCACCTGCCATCTATTCCATCAACATGGGTGCCATTTATACTGTCTCACTTTGATCCTCAGAATCCGACCACGATGAGCCCCAACACCAGCAACACCAGGCAAACCAACAGCACCAACAACAACACCAACACCAACTTCTTCACAATCACCTGATGCTGCACAGGACACAGGGCATCAGCACCCGAGTACATTGCTGCCTGGGAGGCCAGGAATGGCCTCATCATGGCCAAATTTAGTTAACCTTACGCTGTACACCCTGGTTACCACATGATGCGCCAGGTTGGTATCACCCCACACTAATTGTAGTGTACGTACCTTTAAGAGGAACTATGTTTTTGAAGCCCCTCTATACTGTAGTACCAGTAGTGATCACTCGAGTATATAAGCCTGTGTAGCGTCTTGTGTAGTTAGTTCACCTCCAGACTTTGTTCAGTAAACACTTGTTAAATCAACTCCTGCATTCTGTGTCTCCATTAACACACGGATCTAACAGTGGCGACGAGTTAGAAACGAACTTACCTGCAATTCGGCAGCACCTCAAGGGGATCGATTCCTCAGACGAAGGTCGAAGCCAGAAGCAAGAAAAAAAAACTGTGGTTTCACCAGCTAAACGGGCTGGTGGCAGGTAGTGCACTGATCCTTCCTGGGCGGCGGCAGGCTAGAGCTCGATCGGGTGGCTCTGCAACGGGGCCGGGCAGCGAGTCGGGAAGCAGAAGCAGAGAGAGACAGAGGGTGGAACACTCAGGGCGCGGCCGGTGCTGCAAAGCAGGTCAGCGTTCGGACCGAGCAGAGGGAGGGGAAAGTCCCAGAGGGTTCGCTCCACGACGGGAATGGTTCTCCAAGTAACGGAGAAACTATTGAAGAGATACATATAAAAAAAATAAAAAAATAAATAGAAATACCGCGAAAAGCTGCAGGTCGCAACGGGAACCGCGGAGAACAGCATTGGCAGCAGCGGCAGCTGCGGGAGGCACCATCTTAACTCGGCGGGGAAGAAAGAAAAACGCGGGAGTGGCATCAGCTCCGGCTATCTGGCAAAGAGCTATGGAGCAAGTTCTGCAAGGGATTCCGGGGACTCAATGCTACCTAGACGACATCCTTGTAACAGGAGAAAATGACAACGAGCACCTTGCCAACTTGGAGCAGGTGCTCACGAGGCTGACAGAACGGGGCCTACGAGCAAATCGCCCCAAGTGCAAATTTTTCCAGAAACAAATATCATATTGTGGCCATGTCATTAACGAAGAAGGGTTGCATAAGTCACCTGAAAAAATTGAAGCAGTCGTAAAGGCCCCAGCGCCTGAAAATGTCTCACAATTAAGGTCGTTCCTGGGATTAATAAATTACTATCATAAATTTTTACCAAACTTGTCGACGGTTCTGCACCCTCTTAACGCACTGCTACAAACGGGAGTAGTTTGGAAATGGAGTGAAGACTGTAAACGTGCCTTTCATAAATGCAAAGGCTTGATCACGTCCAGGGAAGTGTTGGCTCATTACAACCCATCACTGCCAATCAGACTGGCGTGCGATGCATCCCCTTACGGCGTGGGAGCGGTATTATCGCATAGATTCCCTGATGGCTCGGAGCGGCCGATAGCTTTTGCGTCACGCTCATTGAACTCAGCTGAGCGTAACTATGCCCAGATCGACAGGGAGGCACTCAGCCTGGTGTGGGGGGTGAAGAAATTCAACCATTACCTACACGGACAAAAATTTACCTTGTTGACTGACCATCAACCCCTCGTTTCCATATTCAACCCTAAAAAGGGCGTTCCCATTATGACAGCGCAAAGGCTACAGAGGTGGTCCCTTTTCCTAGGGGCACACCAATATGACATAGAATACAAAGGAAAAAAACAGCATGGGAATGCTGACGGGTTATCACGCCTACCGTTGCCAACGGTAGAAGAGGCGCCTACAGTGGACCCAGTGGAGATGTTCCACTCGACCATAGCGGAATTTCTACCGGTGACATATTCTACCACTGAAAAGGAAACGTTAAATGACCCTACTCTCTCACGAGTCTACGATTTAACGGTGAAGGGATGGCCAGCACATGGCGAACCACTGTTGCCAGCATTCTCGCAAAGAAGAGAACAGCTGTCAGTGTGCCGAGGAACCTTGATGTGTGGATCCAGAGTGGTGATTCCACCCAAACTCAAGGATAAAGTGCTAAAGGAGCTTCACGAGGGGCATCTGGGTGGAGTGAAAATGAAGAACTTAGCCAGAGCGTTTGTGTGGTGGCCAGGTATCGATGGAGACATCGAAGAAATGACCAAGAGCTGTCTAGGATGCCAGAAGGTCCAAAACGCCCCACCACAAGCCCCTCTACATCCATGGGAGTGGCCCTCATCTCCATGGCAAAGGGTACATATCGACTTTGCTGGTCCATTTATGGACTCAATGTTCTTAATCGCGGTGGATGCACACTCCAAGTGGCCGGAGGTAATAAAGATGTCCTCCACCACCACGGAAAAAACCATCACAGTATTAAGGACCATATTCACCAGGAATGGGCTGCCTGAACAGATCTGTTCTGATAATGGACCGCAATTTGTATCCGAATAATTCAGGAAGTTCTTAAAAAAACAATGGGGTTAAGCACTACACGTCCGCCCCATACCATCCCGCCACCAATGGATTAGCTGAAAGGTTTGTCCAGACCTTCAAGAAGGCCATAAAGGCCATGGGTAATGAAGACATAAATCTACAACGTAAGGTAGATAACTTCTTGTTTGCGTACAGGAATGCAACACATGTGGTTACAAACCAAACCCCCGCCATGATGTTTTTCAATAGAAGACTAAGATGCCGGCTTGATTTGGTCAAGCCAAACGTCAGAAGGGACGTAGAGAACCGGCAATTTCAAAGCATGAATGAAAGGCCAACTAGAACCTTCCAGATAGGTCAACCAGTTTTGGCCCGGGACTACCGTACCGAGAAATGGCAGCCTGGAACTATTTGCACACGACTAGGACCGCTGATGTATACTGTGGACATTGGAGAAAGCATAATAAGGCGCCATGCTGACCAGGTCATAGAGTCATCCGAAAAAGGACAACCTACACCACAACTCTATACGCCTGGTGATGAAGCAGAGATACCCATAGTATCTACCTCCGATCCGGTGATACTGGAACCAGATGAACCCGACACTGGCATTGAAGCCGAATCGACCTTGCCAAAAGAACCTACTACGCCACCGAAACCTACTACACCACCGAGGCGTTATCCGGACCGAGTCAGGAAGCCTCTAGAGAGACTGAATTTGTAATTGATTAACTTCAGCAAATGTGTAGATTATTGTTCTTGTAAAAATGTTATGTACTATTTATCTAAAAGGGGAGGAATTGTAGTGTATGTACCTTTAAGAGGAACTATGTTTTTGAAGCCCCTGTATACTGTAGTACCAGTAGTGACCACTCGGGTATATAAGCCTGTGTAGCATCTTGTGTAGTTAGTTCACCTCCAGACTTTGTTCAGTAAACACTTGTTAAATCAACTCCTGCATTCCGTGTCTCCATTAACACACGGATCTAACACTAACAACATAAAGCATCTCTACAATGACAAAGCCATTCCTTTCACACTCATCACCATTGCGGGGTGTACTGTTATTTCTCATCATTCACTGCAACTTACTAAGCCACTTCCAAAGGTGCACACAAATCTGTCTAACAGGAAAGTGTTGAAAATAAAGATTTTTATGTTTGACACCACATTAACAGGAACTTTACATAATCATTGCATAAAACACCCAAGTGGCTACCCTTGTGTGTTGTTAGTTGGTATGATTGCACTCGGATGAGGGTAAGTGTGTGGGGTGGTTAGTGAGATGGGGATATGATAATGTAGCTAGAGAGAGAGGGATGGGTGGAGGTGCAAGGTATGTTGGTGTGAGTAAGGATGTGCAGGAGTAGGGTAGGGAAGGCAGAATGATGGGGATGTGATGAAAGGCACAGCAGGATGAAGTTGAGTGTGGCTTTGTACTAACATTTCCTGATCTAATGAGATCATTGAAATGTTTGAGGCACTGCACCCAGGTCCTCCTGACGACATCCCTGCTTGTGCCCTTCTCTGCAATGTGCAACGAGGCTGTGTTGATCTCCTGGGGAGGTCTCTTCCACCCATGGGAAGGGAAGAGGACCTCCCTGCATGCTCAGACTCCCTCCATAAGCATATGGAGGGAATCATCGGAGAACCTGGGTACAGCCCTCTGCCTCTCTGCAGTCATTGTCAGTGTTTGCAACACTCCAATGCTGAAGTGGACTGACAGCACTAGGTTAGATAAAACTTCAACTGCAATGTGGCCATGGTCCCTTTAAGGACCCCAGCTGAAAATGTGTCATGAATGACGTCACCAGACCTGCTCCATCTCATTGGGCCGGGTAACACGTTGGGCAGGCTTAATAGGCCCCATTAAGGAAAGTTAATTTTCAACAGCGGGATGGAGCCAGCAATGGGGTCGCGACCCGCCACAGACGCCAGCCGCACTGGACCCGCCCAGGTAAAGAAACTTCCGGCCAAAAACTCTACTGCAGCACTTTAAGTGATATATGTTGCACGGAAACATGCCTGAAGCAGGAATTGCCGCCAGAATCAGTTGGTGAAGTTGATAGTCTGACTCTCAGACCATAAACCACTATCATTAAACAATAGCCACAAATAATAGCCCCACCCAAGAGTGGCTTTATGGTACACAGTAGCTCTGGTTCTGAAAAATAAGTTATAACACATTTAGAAAATTGTATTTTTTATTATGTTGTACAAAAGTTAAAACATTTTCTCAGGTAATGTGTTGATACAGAATACAAGCTACATTACCAATTACAGCTACTTGCAGATGCATACAATAAGGGTCTTACCTTATTGTTTCATACTTGGGTGGAATTACCTGGTGGCTAGCAAAGCCATCATCACTGCTGGCCAGGGGACTGAGGGCATGGGGTGGGAGTGGCAGATAATTGTAGTCCTTGAGGAAAAGGTGGGATGCTGGGGCCTTTCTATTTAGCAGTCAGCTCGTGGTCACTCCAGTTGTGGGGCCTTTGGATGAGTAAATAGCTGGCCCACAACAAAGAGGACACACCTCCTCCCTACATACACAGCACATACATTATTTGCACTGATTGACAAATCCTCCACAAGTGCCTTGTCTACATGTTTATTGGTTGTGCGGGATGTTGACTTACTTCATTGAAGGGGGATGCATCTTCTTGCTGCAAGGAGCAAAATCTGTGAAAGCCTGTGAGTGACAACTGTTCCTTGCTCTGCCAACAACAGGCCACAGTTGGGTCATTCATTCCAGTGACCTCTAGGATCTAGAAGGGTTTGAGGTTGGGGTATTACCAGAATAGGTGTATGGGTGTGACTTTACGGCTGCAGTTGTACAAGTGGATCTGTCTAAAAATGAAGAAAGACTTGCATTTATATAGTGCCTTTCATAATCAGGACTTCCCAAAGCACTTCACAGCCAATTAAGTAATTTTGAAGTGCAGTCACTGTTGTAATGTAGGAAACACGGCAGCCAATTTGTGCACATCAATATCCCACAAACAATAATCTTTGAAACAGTGCCACAAAATCTTTTACGTCCACCTGAGGGCAAACAGGGCCTTGGTTTAATGTCTGATCTGAAGGACGGCAACTCCGACAGTGCAGAACTCTCTCAGTACTGTACTGCAGTGTCAGCCTAGATTTTGTGCTCAAGTCTCTGGAGTGGGATTTGAACCCACAACCTTCTGACTCAGAGGCGAGGAGGCTACTACTGGGTATTGTTAACAGTTCTCTCTCTTCAGGTACTGCCCCCTCTCCTCAAAAAACCCACCTTTGACCCCTCCATCCTTGCAAACTACAGCCCCTTCTAAAACCTCCCTTTCCTCTCCAAAGTCCTTGAATGTGCTGCTGCTCTCAAAATCACACCCATCTTTCCCGCAACTCCATGTTTGAATCTCTCCAATCAGGTTTCTGCCCCTGCTACAGTTTCAAAACTGCTCTTATCAAATTCACAAAAGATATCCTATGTGACTCTGACAGTGGTAAACTATCCCTCCTCTACCTTCTTTACCTTCTTGACTTGTCTGCAGTCTTTGACATGGTTGACCACACCATCCTCCTCCATTGCCTCTCCACCATCATCGAGCTGAGTGGGACTGCACTCGTCTGGTTCCATTCTTATCTATCCAGTCTTAGCCAGAGAATCACCTGCAATGGCTTCTTTTTCCGCTCACACATCATTACCTCTGGTGTCGCCCAAGGGTCTAGACTTGACTATTCTAATAAACTCCTGGCTGGCCTCCCATCTTCCACCCTCTGTAAACTTAAGGTCATCCAAAACTTGCTGCCTGTGTCCTAACTCGCACCAAGTCCTGTTCACCCATCACCCCTGTACTCACTGACCTACATTGGCTTGACATTAAGCAATGCCTCTATTTTAAAATTCTCATCTTTGTTTTCAAATCCCTCTATAGCCTTGCCCCTCCCTATCTCTGTAACCTCCGCCAGCCCCACAACCCTCCGAAATATCAGCACTCCTCCAATTCTAGCCTCTTGCGCATCCCTGATTTTAATCACTCCACCATTGGCGGCTGTGCCTTCAGCTTGGCCCTAAGCTCTGGAATTCCCTGCCTAAACCTCTCTGCCTCTCTACCCCTCTTTCCTCTTTAAGGCGCTCCTTAAAACCTACCTTATCTGCCCTAATATCTCCTTATGTGGCTCAGTATCAAATTTTGTTTGATAACGCTCCTGTGAATCGCCTTGGGAAATTTTACTACGTTAAAGGCACCACATAAATACAAGTTGTTGTTGTTGTTGTTTTTTTTTTGAGGTGGGGCTGGACGCAATTTCAGCTGGCCTCTCTCATTCTGTTGTAGGTAAACCGCATGGTAGTCAGACACAGATCTTTCCTTGCAGTGTTCCTCTGAGAGGGGATGGCTTAGGCCACACTCCCAGGAGCTATGTAAGCTTTCTGTGTTGTCTGGCACCACGGAGGGCAGCATTGAGCAAGGGGAAGGAGATATGACTGCAGGGCAGCTTTGTGTTAGAGAGCTATTTCTAATTGGGTCAGTACCCAATGGAATTTTACAGAACACTGCAAGGTCCCAGCCGAAATGGCAGATGTGGAGGTAGTTCAAGTAGTCATGTTGTGCAATACAAAGTTGTCAGCAAGCTACTGGCAGGACATGAGTTGGCCCTATAGAGCAGCTTGCCAATTTTGGTAATGCCCTGCCCATGCCATGCCGTGAAGCTGCTTGCAGCGAGATTCTCAGCGAAGTTGCGGCTACTCAGAACAGGGAGAGCACTGAAAGGTTCACAGTGCATGTTTCCCTCCAGGTTGCCATGGTCAGGAATATGTGTTTATGGCCTCCTCCCAATCTTTTCTGACGCCAAGAGAAAATGAGTAGTGGTGTTGGTAGGACAGTGCTACAGGTTTAAGTGGTATGTTGAAGCAGCTAAATGTAATAGAAATTAAGAATCTAATTGGAGCCAGTTTAACCATTTTCCTTGTACACATCCACAATATACACAGGGGGATTCAATGACATGCAAAAGCGTCAATTTTTGTCTTGTGCCTGTGGGCAAAGGCAGGTCTTACCTCAGCACAGTAGCATGGATAGCTATTTTCACTGACAAATAAGATAAAAAAAACAGATACAAATGTACAGCCTTATCAGCAATAAGACAGGATCTGAATTTGTGTAAAATAAGCTTTCAGCAATGGGAAGAATGGTGATTTAGAAGCAAAGGATTCAATATATCCAATCTGCAAAAGTTTGAAAATCTTCACTAAGAATGCCCCAATGTGTTATTATCTTAGGGAACCTAAATACTGTAGTTACTTAGAATATAAATATTTTGGGCCTAAACTCATGTTACCAAGAAGTGTTTTCAATCAGCCCATTAATAGGATTGTCAAAGGAAATGAAGATTGTCCATCAAGTTACCTGTGACATTAAACCGCCTACTTTAAATGGG
This sequence comes from Somniosus microcephalus, assembly GCF_052327205.1. NCBI lineage: Eukaryota > Metazoa > Chordata > Chondrichthyes > Squaliformes > Somniosidae > Somniosus > Somniosus microcephalus. The sequence goes on from NC_140990.1 coordinate 231,091,500, forward strand.
CCAGAAATTCGGGTCCCCACGGGTGAGTACGCACTGGGTATTCACGCGTAGGGCCAACGAAAGTGTCGGTTTCATGCATGCACAGTGCATGCGTGGGAAACCGGAACTTCCGTTCCCTTGTGAGAAGGGGTTCAGAGGTCGAACGCATGCGCCAGAGAGGCAGCGTGTACGCCTGGAACTTCTATTTTATTTACAGGTTTCTCCGGGAGGGTAAGTCTCCAGCAGCTACGCTTTTAAAAAGCAGTCGCAAGGCCTGCTTTTAACAAGGTAAGTGGTGAATTAAGTAAAATTAAAACATTTTTTCCAGAGGTTTATTATTTTTAAATAATTTAAAGAAAGGTAAGTTTATTTTTTCTGTAAATAATTTTTTCAAAAATTTAAATTATTGTTTTAAATAGTTATTTTATGTAATTTATAGTTATGTTAAAAATGTGATTAAAAAAAAAACTTTATTTGAAGTTTTAGTTAGGTTTTGGGGCCGATCTCTATTCATAGATTTGACAGGCCTTCCTGTCAAATCTATGAATAGAGATTCCCTGCTAAAATTGGCTCTCCATGGCCCACGTGATCCCAGGGGATGGTTCGAACTAACTGCGCCCCGGGATATGCAAGCACTGCGTGCCGGCAGTTGGAGGAGGCCCAGGATCGGAATCCCACGCGGGCCCACAGCACAACGGCTGGTGCGCTAGGTAAGTGCAGGTCGGGGGCTTGCACCCACGGGAAGCCTCCGACCCGAATTTCTGGCCCAATATGTCTTAACTCTCAGGAGAGGAAATTTTTCACTAGGAAATGAGTCTATGTTTCCACAAGAGGCAAGAATAACCTCTTGAAAAAGGGTTCGAGCAACGTTTAAGGAGAGTGCAGGCTAATAGGAGAGGTGAATATTTTCTTTCAAGAGAGACAAGGGAGGGAAGAGTAGTTATGCCCAGGAAAGGTGAGGGCATGAAACTTCAGATAGTTGTCTCCCCTCCCTTTCCTGAAGCTACTGATGTAAGCTGAGGTATGCAGCCCCTCCCACAGCCAAGTAGTGCTGAGGCCAATTGAAGTGCCTCTAGTGTTACCCGGCTGAGATCAGCTAATTCAGACAGGGCAGATAGTTTTAAAGGAAGAGAAATTAAGACCTAAATGCACACCTTCAAAATATTGATTATAATACCATGGCCTAGAAATTGGAGAAGACCCACAAATGGCCGGTGGCATGGCCCAGCGCTTTTTGCCTGCACCTCTTCTAAGTGGTACAGGCAGCACGCAAAATTTGTGCTGCCTGCTCATTAACATGATTGGAGTGCTGATCTCAGCGCTAAACATGTTGATGATTGGCTTAGCGCTCAATGGGGCGTAGTTGGGGGGGTGCCAATATCGGGTGCAGTCTACTGGCCAATAAAGTTTGGCCTAGGCTCCCTGCACTACATACAGGGGAGGTGCATTGTTGCAGAAGCACCTCATTCTCACTCTAGAGAAAGCCATGGCACAACAACCTGGAGAACGAGCTAGAAGATTTTCAGATGCTGCACTGGAAGCCTTGGTCCTGGGGATCCAACGAAAGCGGGCTGTCCTTTACCCATAGAGAGGCAAGAGGCCATCCAAGGTCACGGCCACCAGTGTTGTCCCAAGGACCTGGATTCAGTGCTGAAAAAAGTTTAATGACTTCACACAGCTGGTGAAGGTGAGCGAAGGCTTCAGCAAATGCCATATCCCACCATCTGCACCACAAGCCTCATACAGTGCTCAATGCACCACATCCCCAGCACTCACCTACCAACAATCACAATCTATCACCACTCATACCTCACTTCACCCTCACATATGTACCACTCATATCATCCACATCTCACACCTTGCACATATTGACAGCTATTCAACTATGGCAGGCAAATCACCCAAACACTTTGCACTACACTCACTGACACACTTCCCTTTCTCTTGCAGGCCAAGGTGGTGCATAACAGGAGAGAGCTATAACAGACAGGAGATGGCCAAGCCAAAATAGAGAACCTGATGGACCTGGAGGAATGGATGCTTGAAATCATTGGAGGGGCAGTGACAGAGTCCATGGTGAGTGGGGAAGTTGAAAGCATTGCTGATGCTATGGTATGCTCATACCTAATCCTTCTTCTCACATCCAACTTCTCCCTCACGCCACAATCTCTTCTCACTTACAAGCTGCTGATGGTGTATGCATGTTTATCTTGCTTTCCCCCCTCCTCACACCAAAACCCAACCCTTGGGCATTTCTGCTTTCAGAGACCCAAGAACTGCCAGCAGGCCAGTCTGTCCCTTACCATCAGCAAACTGAAGGAGGAGACAAAGAAGAAGAAGAAGGAGGAGAAGAGACAACGTCACTGCATCTGACACTCACAGACACCAGCTCGGAAAATGGCCATGCGCAGACTTTAGAGGGTGGTATAGAGGCGGGATCTGCACATGGTGAGTCACCAGGCATGAATGGGCTGCAGCCAGGCCAGGGGGAAAGAATAGCTCAGGTGTCAGCTTCCTGGAGGGTGAGTTCGTGCATGAGTTCTGCTCCATAGGACTCAGATGATGAACTCGATGGGACAGCCTTCAGAAGAAGGGTGATGGGCATGCACACAGAGATGTGGTCATCCTACAAGACCATCTGTAGTCTCCCCCACTGAAAGTCAGCAGCCTTCCACCAGCCAGGCTGCAGCCAGCAGGGGAGCACTGCATAGCAGCACTGACAAAGACACACGAAAGACAGACACTAAGGGAATGTATAAGGGTGAATAGTTGATATTGTCATTTTGATTGGATTTGAATAAATTTATGAATTTTGTTTGCAATGTGTGTTTTGTGGTAGCTTTGTGCCCTGGAGGACGCTGTGACATTCTGTGACAGAGGGATGGTATGATGGAGAAGTGGTGAGCAATGCGGATGTGGGGTTTCATTCACTGGAATCGTATTCTTATGAGACGTTCACGGACAGCTCGTCTAGACAGGGATTTGCTGCCTGCCTCCTCCCTATTCCTCCTCTTCCTCTTCCTTATCCTCCTCCTCATCCTCATCCTCTTCCTCCTCCTCCTCCTGAGGTTGTCCCGCAATCCCTGGTAGCAAGGGCTGCGCCTTCACGATGGCCAAGTTATGGAGCATGCAGCAGACCACCACGAAATGGGACAACCACATCAGCGAATACTGGAGGGCTCCTCCCAAGAGTTCTAGGCAGCGGAACCATTGCTTGAGCACCCCAATGGTCTGCTCGATGACGTTCCTTGTAGCAGCATGGCTGTCATTATATGAATGCTAGGCACAACTGGTAGGGTTGCGGAGGGAAGTCATTAGCCAGGTGCAGAGTGGCTAGCTCTTGTCTCCGAGTAGCCATCTTCGGGTTTGATGTGTTGGCTGGAAGATTGGAGGCACACCGGACTGGCGCAGGATGAAGGCATCATGACTGCTGTCAGTATAGTGGGCATTCACCATGGGTTACAGAACATCTCAGCATTGTTACAGAGTGCCCGCAAAGCCTCGTGTGTGCAGTCAATGGCATCCTGCACCATGGGGAAGCCCAATATCCTGGAAAAGCCACATGCACGCTCATCCTGCTTCTCCCTGTTCAGAGAGAAGACAATGAAGTCCCGTCTCCTGGAGTAGAGAGCCTTTGTGACCTCCCGGATGCAGCGATGGATGGCGAATTGGGAGATGCTAGCTATGTTGCCTGCTGCAGACTGGAAGGATCAGCTGGCGAAGTAAGTGAGTGCCATGGTGACCTAGAGGGCCACTGGGAGAGCCGTGGTCACCCTGCTCTGAGGCTGTAGGTCTGGTTGCTGGAGGTGGCAGAGTTCTGCGACCACCTCCTTGGTGAAGTGAAGCCTCCTAATACACTGCTCATGGCTTAAGTTCAGGTAAGAGAATTGCTCTTGGAAGACCCTAGGTGAGTAAGGCCTCCTGCTGAGTGCGATCCTGGCCCTCCTCCTCCTCCCTCTGCGAGCATCTTCTCTTCTTCACTGCCTCCGCTCCCTCTCCTCAATTCAATTTTTTATTTGCCATATGTACTAGTACAATGGAATGCTTACTCCCCATAGGGACATGTCAGCTATTTTTACAGCACCGTGTTCAGAAAGTCAATTCTTTGGCATCCAGTGGCAGTGGGAGCACGATGTCCCTCAGCCGCTCCATCCTCCTCGTCACCGCGGCCTCCTCCTCACTGTTGCCGGCTCGGCTCCACGTGTGGTGGCCTGCTTCTCCCGCTCACCCTCTGGCCACCATTCCCGGCTCCCCTCTTCCCAGTCGGACTGCGAGTCGTCGTGGCTGCTGCTGCTGCTCGATGCGCTAGGCTGCCTCCGCCCGACTCGCCGAACACATCCTCTGGTCGCTGCGGCCTCCACCTCACCGTCGCCGGCTCCACGGTCCGACGGCCCGGGCCTGCTTCTCCCGCTTCCGGTCCGGCCTCTGGCCGCCATGCTCGGCTCCCCACCTCCCAGTCGGAATACTTCCCCGCTGAGGAGCAGCCAGCCGACTTGCTCTCGCGGGTCGACGTGGTTGCTGCTGCGTCCCGACGCGCTGCGCTGCCTCCGCCCGACTCGCCGAACACCTCGCTCCGGTTGCGGGAGCGAGTGGCGAGAGTGGGCCGCCCGAAGCAGGGAGAGCGTTCTAGCGCCGGACCGTCTTGGTCGCCGCCATTTTGACTTCTCCTGAAGGTACTCAAGCGCGAGGGGGACTGCAAGTAGAGCCCCAATGACTGTGAGCAAGTGGTGTGAGCAAAAGCCTTTAAATGAGAATCAAGGCATTCTCCATTTGCAGCAACACTCCCTGTGACCTCAGCAACTTCGAACAAGTTTAGAAAGCTTGCAGAAACTTAGAGCCAATAAAACTGAAAAACCATGTCAGCTGCAAGTTGTTGTTGATGATCCCTTTAAATAGTACAGCTGGGGACTTCCTCCTGCTACTGAATGCTTGGTCAGCTGATTGTGATTAAGAGAGGGCAGTAAGTGGAGCAGTGATGTCCAAAATGGCAGATTGTGCATCAAATTAGCATTGCACACTCATTGACATCACATTTCCATTTCTACAGCGACGCTGGCAGGGGCAGTGCTATCGACCCGCCCAAACTGGCGGCCACCATGGGACCCACCGGAATCGGGCGAAAGCGAATCAGATGCCATTTTTCTTCAAAATGGGCCTGAATGGCCGGCGCTAAACCTCTGAATTTCTAGGCCCCTAAGTATAAATCTAGCTCTGAACAACATTTGCTGAGCATATCTTTATTTCAGATTTCAATGGGTTAACCAGACTCATGTGTATCTTCACACATTCTGTTTGAGAAAGGAACAGATCATTACTAAAATGCCTAACACCAGGCAACACAGTGCATTGAATCTACAGGGGTACAGTTCAACTTACTGTTAATGATGACTTGATACTGATTCATTTCCTGATTCATCATGAGCTTTATATTTGATAACATGAGTTCCATACCGGAAAAGTGGTGGAAATAAACGCCCTACTGTTGTCACTGATTTCTGGCTCTTCCCATCTGACCTATACAGGTTCTGTCTCTAATATTAAAACAATGGCACAAAATTTGCTGCCGTTATTTAAGTGCAAATGCCACAGCAACTTCAGGCGAGGGCAGATGCGCGATTAAACGCGGAAATTGAAAAGTTCCTGTTGGAGATGTGCCGCTCCACCGTTAGCTTTGCGAAAATGGCATCTCACTGTATGGCTCCCCATTCAAATGCATTGAGTGGTGACGTAAGAAAACTACTAGGCACTTGGCCTAAGCGTTAAAGCTTTAATCAACTGTTTTACAACATGGAGGTCTAGTTGTGTCCTTCACTAGTTCCTGTTAAGAATGTCCTGCACAAGCTGGGCCCGTGCCCGAGTATTTATACTCTCCCTTGACAGCGCCACCCGTAGGCCGCTCAGTATTATTTTATAAGATGAATGACTGATTCATGTCAAGTGACGTGAAGTTACTGTAGTTACATGGTAGAAAGGAAGTAAACTCACCACAGAAAGTTAAGTCAAGTCATTTCAAGTCTAAGTGTCCCTTTAATGATGTGATAAGTGTTAATTACTGCCAGTCCACCTCTCTGGCACTGAAAGTGAACTATTACAAGCATGGCGTCTCATTCCTTCAGCTTTTAATTGTTGCTGGAGAATTTTTTTAAATTATGTTTTTCCTTTCTGTCTCTTTTTCCTCTCTCTCTGAATCTAATCTTTCTTTCCCTCTCTTTACTTGTCTTTCTGTACTTGATTTGACATTGAATTCATTCACTCTATCTTACACTTCCTTGTTCAGACCTTGCGCTGTTCATTTCACAATTCTTCAATCTGATTGGTTAAGGAGATACACAGTTGCTTATCCTATTCACTCAGGTCTTAGATGCCCTGTAGAGGGTGCCGCGATGTTTCCATCTCGCACTTCTAGCAACTTGCAGCGCAAAATATCATCGACATTAAATGGGTAAGGGCAAGTCTAACTAATGGTGGCCACGATTCATTATCCTGCCACAGCAAATGTTGGGCCAATATTTTCTGGGCACTTTCTGATAGATGGTGGAGCAGTATCTGTAGAGTTTGAAAATAAAAGCTGGAAAATGACAGAAGAGTGAAACCACAGTTCACGTTATTTCTTTCTACTGTTCTAATAGAGGATTTAAAAAAGAACACAAGACAAGCCGTGTTGTTTTTCCCTTCTTCCTGATTATTAGTTACTTCTCCTCTGCTCCATGCTGAATGTGACAACTTGCTGAGATCAACAAACTGCTAACCAATGCCAAAGCATTGATCAGAACTTGGGCTCTCAGTCTATAACTATGGAGCCTCTGCACTCATTCAGAACCAATCAGACTAATGATTATTCTACTAAAGTTAATCCCACTGCACGTAACATATTACAGTCAAATGTTAAAGGATATGAACTTCACACACTGGGCTCACAAAACAAAATTAATAAAAGCAGACAATTTTTATAAAACTGCTTATTTCAAAAAGCAAAAAAACCCAGAACATTTTTTAGTGATCTTACTAATCTTACTCAACATTAGTTTTAACATATCTATACATATGTGGCAGAGCCACCAAAGGACTCAGAGCGGTTGTACATAATTCCTTTAACAGCAATGTAGTTACTGTCTGTGCCTGTACCTTTAATTACACTGTTTGACTGTACATTGTCTAGTTACCTTTGCAGCGCGGTTTCAACGTGGTGACGTCATGCCGTTAGTCACGTGATGCCCCAATGGCGGGCAGAGCGTGATGATGTCATGACATCAGTCTTCTGACCAGAGGATCAGTCCTCGTGGAGCCCTCAAGGAGAGTAGACCTGTTAGTGATGTGTTCTAGCAGGTTCCAGTTTAAACTCATTTTGTTTCATTAAAGTTCATTATTTTAATTGCCTGAGTCGAACTCAGTCTTTTTGATCGGAACCTCCGTTCCTACATTGGTGACCCTGACTTCTACGAACGATTTTCGTGGAAGATTCGACATGGACACGAACACCGTCACGCTGAAACTGCCACAGTTCTGGGAGCAACAACCAGACGCCTGGTTTATCCAGGCTGAAGCCCAGTTCGCCATTAGGAACATCATCGCGGATCATACCCGTTATTATTACGTGGTCTCCGCCCTCGACAGCGCAACTGCATCACGAATCATCAGCCTCCTCGGTAGTCCTCCTGCTGACAGCAAGTATGATGCAATTAAGGCGCGGTTGCTTCAGGTTTACGGGCTATCAAAGTCGGAGCGTGCTCGCCAGCTCATCACGCTGCCCGGCCTCGGGGACTCCAAACCGTCCGAGCTCATGAACCAAATGCTCACGCTCTTGGGTGCTGAACCGGAATGTTTCCTCTTCCAGGAGCTTTTCCTCTACCAACTGCCTGAACAGGTTCAGGCTGCCCTAACCAGATCCGACATTACAGACTGCGCCAAGCTTGCGGCCAAAGCCGATAAGATTTTCACGGCTACCCAGCAGTGCTGCATGGCCATGAGGCGCCCATCCCCCACAGACGTGGTTCCGGCTTCTCCTACAGCGGGCTGGTGCTCCTACCACACCCGTTTTGGCGCAAAAGCATGATGCTGCCGTTCCCCCTGCAGTTTTTCGCCCCCAAAAAAACCAAGAAAGCGCAGGCGGCTTCCCTGGCGACAGATGACCAAGACTAACGGGCGTTCCGCGGTGGTGATGGCCGTCAGTTCTACGGGGAAACTCCTCTATATTGTAAAGTCTGTGGGTTGTGCAGTTAATAAATACACAGACTTCAGAAGTAACAAACAAAACAGGTCTTTACTATTCGAAGGTCCGGGCGAATCTGCCCCAGCAATCCTGCCACAACACTTATATACTGGTGTAGTCACTATCGGTATTACAGTATACAGAAGCCAAACAAATAGTGCCACACCTAAAGTAGTTCTCTTAAAGGTGAACGGTTACATTCAATAGTTCCCTTAAAGGTAGACGGGTACATACACTACAATCCTCCCTTTTTAGCTTATTACTTACAGAGTCTCCGTTAAACATACATATCTTCAACTTCCTATAAACAATTACAGATATAATCTCGGTGGAGTCAATGTCATATAAAACAATTTACAGATATAATCTCGGTGGGAACAGTTCACAGGTTCAGTCTCTGCGGAAACAGTTCATAGATTCAGTCTCTGATCTTGACTCGTTCCGAACAACATTTCTTTGGTGTAGCCGGTTCACCTGGCTAGCGTGACTCCTCCATAGCCTTTTTCTTGACGTAACAGCTTGAACTTTCGTCCTGTTGAACCAGCAGTGCGGACTTTTACAACCAACTGGCTGTCTTGACATTTTCCAGTTTTTCAACTAATTTAGCTCCTTTCGTAGTGTTCCGCCTGAGATGGTAGAAGTGCTAATATTTTAGACAGTTATTATCTTCTGCTTCTTCTTTTTCTTTTCTGCCTTTTTGAAACTCTCGGAGCTCCTTTCTCGGCTGCCAGCTGTAGCGCCACCAACTCTCTATGTTCCTTAGACCTTAAGTGCTTCCTCCGGATTTCAGCACTTTGGGAGTTTTCATCACAAGCTGGGCAGACCACATCCTCGTAAAATTCAGTGTCACTCAACAGGTCATGGTAATATTCAGGTTCGTCCTGAGTTAGGCCAGCGAGAGAGCCTTCTTCTTCCTCCTCACCCGTCTGGACGTTAGCTGACGGTGGTTCCTTCCCTAGACATCTTTCTTGAAAAGACTTCTTCATGCATTCATATTCATCCCGCTCTTCCTGGGTTGTCTGCCATTCCTTCACTACTGACCTCATTTGTGAGTTCAATACCTTCCCTTCCACCGGGGATTGCGGTATCAGGCTATTTAATCCTTCTACTGAAGCAGCTGTTTCAACATTCTTCTGTTCACATTGACGTGATTCAACGAACTCTTCATAGAGTAAACGGTAACACAAAATCTGTGTTGCCACCTCAGTTATTTCTGTAACTTTTGGGAGCTCCGAATTCCTTCCCTTTGCAGATTGAAGCTCGTGTTCCCATTGTGGAGTCTTGTCTCTCAGCATGTGAAGGAGTTGGCTGACCGTTAACTCTTCCGCGGGGACTCTGTGGATCAGAGTCTTCACCATTTCATCCACCTTTCCCTCCAATGCTTTCACCTTCCTTTCCTCTTGTACTTTGGTTTCAAGCGCTCGAAGAAGTTGCGCCTTGATGCTCCCAAGCTCATGTTCAGAGCCCATTCTTACAGTCTCTGTGTTTCTTACAGTTTCCTTCCCTTCCACTGAAAGGATTCCCAGTTGACTCTGCTCTTCAAGTCGTTGAACCTCGGTCATTGCCGCCTCATATTTGTCTTGGGTTTCCTCCAATATTTTTATGAGTTCTTGGACATCTTGTCTTTCATGTTCTGCCATGTCTTTCACCGCTAAATTCTCATCTATGGATGGAACTTCTACCGATGAGTCTGTCTTGGCCTTGAGCTCATCAAGAATTTCCTGCAGCCTTTGGACTTCTTGCTCATGTTCAACCTTTAGTTGTTCATATGCTTCTACTGAAACTAGCTTTTCGGAGGTTGCCGAGTTAATCCCCTCCAGAATTGTAGCCTGGGCCTGTTCATACTGTTCTTTCCACTTCTCACACTCTGCTTGTAAGGAGTCGTAGAGAAGAACTGGAATAAAATCCCGGCTTCCTGAAGATTCCTCTTCATTTGCTTCTTTCGCAATTTCCTGTTGGAGTTCAGCCAAGGCTGCTGTGCTATCTGCCTCTTGAAGTCTCACTGCCATCAAATCTTCTTTATTCTTGCAGTCTATCTCAGTCATTTTCCCTTTATTTTCATTTAACTGAGTGATAAGCTCCTCTTGCAACATGGCCACATTATTCACATCAGGTAAAGAAGCGTTTCTCTTTTCCATGTCCAAGATTTTTTTCTGCATCTCTTTAAGTGCACACTGCGATTCAGCTTCTCTTAACCTTGCCTGCACTAGCTCCGTCTCCAATTGCAGAACAAAATCCTCAGTGTAGCGTGGTTTGCCTTTATGCTGTATCTCTAGATCATGCAAATATTCTAACTCCTGAACATCATAAGGGAGGTGTGATCGGTAATTGGTCACGGTGGCTCTATGGTCGCTCTCTGCTTGAGCCAGCAGGTTCTGTTGTCTTTCCAGACTCTCCCATTCGGTGTCATAGAACTTTTTCATTGTTTTCATCTCCTGTACGAGATGGTAACTTAATTGTTCGAATTGTTGTCGTACTTTGAAATAACGTTGAGTTCGAGCTCGGTGTTCCTCCGTAATGCATATGTCTGTGACTTGAACAGACTCAGAATTCTCTGTCTTTATGCACGCCATCGTTTTTCCAACCTTAGTCAGTGAGTTCATGTTAACCTTGTTTTTCATACGTGGGCTGGACTTATCGTCTTCCGGCTCAGAGTCTGAGCTGCTTGTCTGCACCGAGTCCTCACTCGTCATTGCTTGTAGGTAGTGCCATTCCATGTCTATTTTCTTGATCCACTCCCGTCCTAGAAGTGGTGGTCCTCCCTCATGTAATACATACAAGTTAATTCTTGGGTGTTCTTTACCCCTATCTCTCACCTTGACTCTTATTTTTCCCATGGGGTATACTTTATGCCCCGTGTATGTCTGCAATACGAACTTGGTATCTCTTAAGGGTATGTGTGAGAATAGCCGGTGGTAATCCCCTCGATTTATGACTGATAGAGCTGATCCAGTGTCCAACTCCATTTTCACTTGGACTCCAGCTATTTTTAGCATGACCCAGATAGTTTGTAGGTCAGCTTCCTTACTCACATGGTGGATACTCAGACTACCGAGCTCCTGGCCGTTTGGATCTGAGTCTGGATTCTGTTCGTCTGAACTCTTCTCAGCCCCCTTGTATACCTTGTTGTACTTTTCTTGTGATGGCTTCCTTTGGTTGTTGGTCTTCTTCCCTGACCGGCATACCTTAGCGATGTGACCCAGTTTGCCACATTTCCTACATTCTTGGTTCTTAAACCAGCATTGATTCTGGTCGTGTGTTGTCTTCCCACAACGATAGCATTTTGTTGTACTCGAGGTAATTTGGTCCACCCCGAGCACCGCCGCCTTTAGTTGCATTTCCGCCGTTCCTTTCGCTGCGGCTTCGTGTGATGCAGCTATAAGGACAGCCCTGTCAAGTGTAAGGTCGTTCTCTTCTAGTAGGCGCTTTTGCGTCCCTTCCTTGGACAATCCGCCTACGAACTTGTCTCGCAGTGCCTCTGTCAGATTCCCTCCGAACTGGCAGTATTTCGCTAGCCTACGCAGTTCGACCAAGTATTCTGCGTTGTTTTCGTCTTTCCGTTGCGTTCTTGCATAGAATTTGAATCGTTCAGCCAACATCAACGGTGTGGGGTTCAAGTGGTCCTTCAGAACAACCACAATCTCTTCGAAAGACTGATCCGCCGGTTTAGCTGGTGCTAGTAAATCCTTCAAGAGCCCGTATGTCTTTGCGCCCATCGAGTTTAACAATGTTATCGCCTTGTCGTCTTCCTCTATTTTGTTGGCTTCACAATAGATCTCGATGCGTTCCACGTACGTGGCCCAGTCTTCTATTTCAGAATTAATGTAATTAATATTCCCTCGCTTAGGCATTTTTCTTCCCTTGGGAGCAGCACCAGTATTTCTTTAAGTATTCTTATTTATTTGTTTGTTTCTAAGATGGCGGTTTTCCCGCGAAATCAGCGGTTTCCCGCTCTTTCCTTCTCTCCCCGCCCGCTTCAATGGCGGTATGTCAATCAAGATGGCGGTTTTCCCACGAAAATGGCGGTTTCCCGCTCTTCCTTTCTCGCCCCGCCCACTTCAATGGCGGTTTCCCGCTTCTGGCGTCTTCTCCGCCTAATGGCGGCTTCCCGGGTTTCTTCCCGGTGGAAGGGGTACGCTTCCCCCACAGCGGACAGGTTCAGCCGCTGGCTGGCTTCCGCACAGCTCCCCTTACTCGGCTATGTCTTTTCCTCCCACCCACACGGCTCTACTGGCGCTGGGTACACCCCGTTAACGGAGGACAGTTCAGCCGCTGGACTGGCTCTCGCGCAGTCTCTCTCTCCGTCCCCGGCTCTGTCGCTCTCTCACCTGCACGTTCGGTGCTACCGGCCCTGGGTACCCCGTTGGTGGAGAACAGTTCAGCCGCTGGACTGGCTCTCGCGCAGTCTCTCACCCCGTTTTCGGCTGTGTCTCTCACCCACTCCCGCACGTTCGGTTTTGCCGGCTCTGAGTACCCCGTTGGTGGAGAACAGCTCAGCCGCTGGACTGGCTCCTTGCAGTCTCTCTCTCCGCACCCGGCTCTCACCCGCACGGTTCCCGTTCGCCTCCCCAGCCCTCTCGCAGACCGGTGTTTCCCTCCCCGGCTGCGGCTGGGTTTCTCTTCCCGCGCCTACTCGCAGGCTCAGCGCTTCGTGGCTGCGGTCGCTGCCCGGATTTTTCCCGCCGATCGCGGTCCGGCTGTCACCCGACGCCGTTGGACCCAACTTTTGGCCGGCACAGCTCCCCCTCGACCGAGGTCGAGTGCTCTGCCCTTATCCTCCGGATACTTCTACACCTTCCCCTACTCACATTCTCTTCGGCCGCCTTGTTCCCTGCTGATCGGCTCACTCCGCACCGTGGTAGAAGGGTAGTCAGTGCCTGTTGCTAATGGAAGCTTTTGTTGCTAAAGTCTTCCACCTTTCTCCTGCTGCAGCCTCGTGTTTTCTTCCAGCAGCACGACGAGGGCGGTTGCCTCTCTTCGATGCTCTTCTTGCTTTGGTAATCTTGCCGCAGGGTACGATCGGACTCGTCGCCACTGTAAAGTCTGTGGGTTGTGCAGTTAATAAATACACAGACTTCAGAAGTAACAAACAAAACAGGTCTTTACTATTCAAAGGTCCGGGCGAATCTGCCCCAGCAATCCTGCCACAACACTTATATACTGGTGTGGTCACTATCGGTATTACAGTATACAGAAGCCAAACAAATAGTGCCACACCTAAAGTAGTTCTCTTAAAGGTGAACGGTTACATTCAATAGTTCCCTTAAAGGTAGACGGGTACATACACTACATATATCACCGATTCCCTCTCAGGCCGCTGTTTTCTTTGTGACACCGGGGCGCAGTGTAGCATTCTACCTGCATCGAAGCTCGACATGCAGACTGGGAACCTCGGTTTTTCCCTCGTAGTGGCTAATGGCTCGGCAATTCGAACATTCGAAAGCGGTGGGTCGAAGTCTGTTTCGGCGGTCAGCGCTTCTTTTGGGAATTCGTCATGGTCACAGTCTCACAGGCTATCCTAGGGGCGGATTTTCTGTGTGCCAACAGCCTACTAGTCAATGTCCGGCACCACCGGCTGATGAACGCGGCCACCTTCCACTCGATTCCGTGCTACCACGGTACCTCCGTGGCGCGCTCCATTGCCTGAGCTTTCCCTCCTCCAGATGACTTTACGCGGCTCCTCAGGGAGTTTCTGGAGCTGACAAGGTCCACCTTCTCCTCTTCGGCGATGAAACATGGTGTTGAACATCACATCACCACTACTGGCTCCCCGGTTTATGCGCTGGCTAGAATGCTCGAACCCGGCAAGCTCGCAGCTGCGAAGGCGGAGTTCGACACGATGGAGCGGCTCGGGATCATTCGGCGATCCAAGAGTCCCTGGTCCTCACCTCTCCACATTGTGCCGAAACCAGGCGGAGGCTGGCGGCCATGCGGTGACTACCAATGCCTCAACGACGGCACCACTCCGGATCAGTACCCGATCCCGCATATCCAGGATTTCTCGGCCCACTTGGCGGGAAATTCTATCTTCTCTAAAGTCGACCTCGTCCGTGGATATCGCCAGGTTCCAGTGCACCCACAAGACGTCCCGAAAACCGCAGTCATCACCTCTTTTGGCCTCTTTGAATTCCTGCGGATGCCGTTTGGCTTAAAGAACACAGTACAGGCGTTCCAGCGTTTAATGGCCTCCGTTCTTCGAGACCTGCGTTTCATTTTCGTCTACCTTGACGACATACTCATCGCCAGTGCCAGCAAGGAGGAGCACATCTCCCATTTGCGTTCTCTCTTTACGCGCCTCAGCCAACACAGTTTAATCATCAACCCGGCCAAGTGCCAGTTCGGCCTGCAACAGATCGACTTCCTGGGACATCGCATGACATCGGACGGTGCCATCCCTTTGTCGACGAAGGTTGAGGCCGTTACCTCTTTCCCGCGGCCGTCAACAGTCAAGGCCTTGCAGGAGTTCCTGGGGATGGTCAACTTCTACCACCGCTTTGTCCCCAAGGCGGCTCAACTCATGCAACCTTTGTTCGGGGCCCTCAAGGGCAAGTCTGGTAAAGATCTAATCAGCTGGACAGCTGAGCTGGTCCAGCCGTTCGGCGACACCAACAACGCTTTGGCCGACGCAACCATGCTGGCGCACCGACTTCCAGGTGCTACTATCGCCCTTACCACCGACGCGTCAGACTACGCCATTGGTGCAGTGCAAGAACAGTGGGTCAACGGCACGTGGCATCCGCTGGCGTTTTTCAGCCGTCAACTACGAAAGAATGAAAAAAAATACAGCACCTTTGATAGGGAGCTACTGGCCCTTTTCCTCGCCATTTGCCATTTTTGGTTTTTATTGGAGGGGCGTCCCTTCACGGCTTTTGTCGACCACAAACCCCTTACGTTCGCCATGGCCAAGACCGCCGAACCGTGGTCCGTTCGTCAACAACGTCACTTGACGTTCATTTCCGAATTTACCACGGACATTCAACATGTGTCTGGTAAGGACAACCTGGTGGCAGACTGCCTCTCCCGTGCGACGGTCCACGCGGTGCACCTGGGAATCGACTATGCCCTCATGGCTGCAGATCAGAACTCGGACTCGGAGGTCGAATCATATAGAACTGTTCCCTCTAGCTTCCAAGCGACCGATGTCATCTTCCAGGCCGCAGGTGCCACGCTCCTTTGCGACGTTTCCATGGGATTTCCTCGACCTATCGTGCCAGTCGCATGGCGCCGGAAGGTTTTTAATGCCATACACGGGTTGTCGCACCCGGTGATGAAGACTTCGCAACGGCTTAAGTCGGCTAAGTTCGTCTGGAAGGGTATGCACATCGATGTCCGTGACTGGGCTAATAACTGCGTCGTATGCCAGAAGGCCAAAGTCCAGCATCATGTCAAGGCTCCAGTGGCTCCGTTCACTGTTCCAGAGCGTCGTTTCGACCACGTGCATGTGGACCTCGTGGGGCCGCTTCCGCCTTCTCAGGGTTATACTCATCTCGTCACCATAGTGGACCGCACCACTAGGTGGCCAGAGGCAATTCCTTTGGTTTCCACCACTTCGGCAGACATCGCTAGAGCTTTCGTCTCCTGTTGGGTTGCCCGTTTCGGGGTACCGGCGGACATCTCTTCTGACCGCGCGCCGCAATTTTCCTCGGAGCTTTGGAACGCTGTGGCTCAGGGGCTCGGTACCAAACTTCATCGCACCACCGCCTATCATCCTCAGGCAAACGGCCTTTGCGAGCGATTCCACAGATCGCTTAAAGCCTCTCTTCGGGCCAGTCTTCAAGGTGCAGGATGGGTGGACAGACTCCCATGGGTCCTTTTGGGTCTTCGTACGGCGCCCAAAGACGACCTACAATCGTCTTCGGCTGAACTCGTCTATGCCCAGCCGCTCCGTGTATCAGGGGATTTCCTCCCTTCTCCCACAGATACATGGTCCGCCTCCCAGCAACTCGTTCGCCACCAGGAAGCGGCCAGATGCTTCGCTCCGATACCTACGTCCAATCACGGTTTGCAGAACTCCTACGTGCCACCGGGACTGAAGAATGCGGAGTATTTCTTCATCCGCCACGACGCTCACCGGGATCCGCTCAAGCCCCCTTACACTGGTCCTTTCCACGTCATCGAACCAGGAGACTAATCCATTTCGGTCGACGTCGGAGGGAAGCCGGATCACATCTCGGTGGACCGCTTGAAGCCGGCTCACCTGGACCTGGACCACCCTGTCGTAGTCGCTCAACCACCCAAACGTGGCCGACCGCCCGCAGCCGCCGCACCAGATCAACCAAAGCCGCCTGCCAACTCAACCGCGTTCGCCGCGCCTGCTCAGCCACAACCGACTGCCAACTCGACCACCGGTCGTCAACTTCCCCTACCAGGGTATCAAAGTCGATCGGACAGGCTGGTCAGGCCTCCTCCTTGCCTCACCTTTTCTGTTAAAGGCAATTCTCGGGGAGCGCATGTGGCGGAGCCACTAAAGGACTCAGAGCGGTTGTACATAATTCCTTTAACAGCAATGTAGTTACTGTCTGTGCCATTTCTTGCAGCGACTCCTTACCCTCCAGAAGGCTGTTGTACATTATGACAACACCACCCCATCTAGTGTTGTTGGGCAGCTTCAGTGTGGTGTTCTTGTTCTTTGTCATTTGCTTGGAGTTGTAGGTTGCTGCAACTACCTGTTTTCCCCTGACATACTTAACAACTTGCTTGGCTCTCTTGTACAGTGCTTCCATGGTTCTCAAACCCATGATGTCCTTGAGGAGCAGGTTAAGCCTATGAGCTGCGCACCCAATAGACGTAATATGAGGGTAGGCCTCCTCCACTTGAGCCCAAGCAGCCTTCATATTCGCAGCATTGTCAGTAACTACTGCAAAAACCTTTTGTGATCCAAGATCGTTGATGACCGCTTTCAGCTCATCAGCAATGTATGTGCCTGTGTGTCTGTTGTCCTTCGTGTCTGTGCTCTTTGTGGCATTCTTTACATATGGCTTTCTACAGTGTTTGCACATGTACACAGTCTTTCCATCTTTAATGCCTGGGGTAAAATACTTCCACACGTCCGATGGTAAACGTGGCATTGTTCTATGCAGAGAAATAAAGGGCATTCATCTCTGTGTCGAACTGCGGTCGATCAGCACGATTGCAACAGGGTGAGTACATTTTTGCTGATGCTCCATGTGATGGAAGCATGACCTGTACACACACGACGCTACATCACCAATAGTGTATTATTTTGTATATTTTAAATTGAAGGACAACAGAGTTCAACAAGTAACTGGTTTATTTGGTATAAAGTCTGATTTACTTACTGCATCATCACAACATCAGCAGAAAACAAAATGACTTCCCTCAGGACCCCTAACCTGGATCTTAAAAAAACTATAGCAGTCTTACAGATGCCTGCAGGCCAATCACAATTCGATATGCAAATATTACAAATAGAGGGAGCTAATTGCTCATCCACTCATCCAACCAATCAGGACACATTTGTTCACAGTCACACACAAAACTTGTAATTATTAAAACAAGCCAAGTAAGAAGATAAACATATATTGATTAAGAAATTCCTTAATAATTAAGATTCCATCTCTGTTAGTAATTTTAAGAGAGGACCTGTGGAAAAAAAAGAAAGAAATACAAAAAAAACAATATTATGCTAGCATGTGCTTTTTTGGGCAAAATTCCCAAAATTCCCAAGCTAAACTTCCCGTGGAAAATTTCCGGAAATTTACCGGAAATTTACCGGAAACTTTCCACCCCTTTGCAACCCTAGCCTGTACCTTTAATTACACTGTTTGACTGTACAATGTCCAGTTACCTTTACAGCGCGGCTTCAATGTGGTGCCGTCATGCTGTTAGTCACGTGATGCCGCAATGGTGGGAAGAACGTGATGACGTCATGACATCAGTCTTCTGACCAGAGGATCAGTCCTCGTGGAGCCCTCAAGGAGAGTAGACCTGTTATTGATGTGTTCTAGCAGTTTCCAGTTTAAACTTGTTTCGTTTCATTAAAGTTCATTATTTTAATTGCCTGAGTCGAACTCAGTCTTTTTGATAGGAACCTCCATTCCTACACATATAATATATATACATATTGCTGTAGAATTGCAATACCTCACCATGCTCTATGACCATCAATGGCAGTGCATATTCTGAACTTAAAATTTATGAGCTCTCTACATCCCTGAAATTCTGATGCCCGCTATCCACCACTTCAAGTGCAGTGGGGCAGGATCTGTGTAGCCACTGGCCCAGTCAGAAACCCCGGGATCAGCTGATTAGCATAATGCTGGGTGGAACATTGATGTGAATCCCATCAGCAATATGAAATGTTTACTGTGGCCTATCCAGCGTCTGTCAACAAACATGCAGATTATTTTTAATTCTATCTTCATCTGGAGTGAGGAGGGCTTCACAGCACTCCTGAGGGCCGCTGCTGGCCCATGCTCGCCTCCTCCCATTCTCTTCTACCCCCACCCCACAACCTAACTTAGGGCTGCTGCCGGCGAGGCCAACCAACAAAAGTTGGTATCTTCGAACTGACGAGTTGCCACTGGTGGCACGATAGATGCCTGCAGCTCACCGGTAATATTGAAATGAGTCCCAATGTCCAATTCTGGGCAAACCTTGGGCTTCCAGCTGACCATTCCATTGCCAAAAACGGACCTAAACAAATGTTTAGCCCTCCTTTCTTTGTGCTGGGCATAATTGCTCATAATATGAGAGAACATCACGCAACAGCTGCAGGATTACCAGGTCAGGTGGAAGAGCCCATGAAGATACTGGCTGCCAATTCATCACAAACAATAGGAGAAGGAGAATAAGGAGAACTGAAGCCCCAGGAGGTTTGTTTAGAGTAGCTGAATATCTTGGAAGTTCCACAGCACTCATATGTATCATATCAGTAGCTATTATTGTGTAGAGGACGCTAAAGAAGCAGCAAAGGAATGCGAGCAATAATCTTGTACATCTGATAGACTTTGTGATTCTTTTTATCTCTACAGAAACAAGATGAAACTTGTTGGAAGATGATGCAGAAGACAAAATCAAAGGACTTGCTACATCAGACCAAACCACCAGAAATCCACCTATTCTGTCATTTACCCCATCACTCATCCTCACCAGTCCAGATGGGCACACAGAGTGATATTTACTGTACAGATGGAGATTTGTCCCTGGGTTAGTGACCAATCACAAGGAAGCAAAAGGATGAGGAACCCGATGCTCCTGAGCGGAGGCTGAGGAAAAGCCAGCCCCTGGGTCTAGAGTGTGAGGACAATGATCTCAGGGAAACTGCCATGAGAGAAGGATGCTAGTAATGCATCACACAAATATGGAAGCTGTGCACACTATCTTACACGATGTGCAACAGGTGGCTGGAATTGTGGTAGAGCCCAATGAGATCCTCTGTGGTACTATCAGAGAAGACTATTCCTTCACACACTGCATTCAGGATCAGTTGTCAGCTGCAGCAACATCTGCAAATGTCCCCGATAACCAGGAGACCTTCAGGCCACCGAGTTCCTCCAACGTGGATGCATTTGCAAATAGTCTGTAGGCTATGCAAGACAAATTCCAGAAGGAGACGGTGTCTCCTATGAACTAAAACATGCACCTTATTCACACCATGTATGGGATAGCATGCATAGATTGAACAATTAACCCCTAAAGTCCTTGTGCTCTTCAGTAGATTCCAAGTGACATTCATTTGGAAGTTACAAGAGAGATGATTCTCATGGAGCCCCTCTTAACTGTCTCACATGTGAACTAAATACCCCAAGAAAGTCAGGGTTTTAAAAACAACTTTGCCTTTGATGCAAAAGCATTCCTTTTGAAGACTGTCATTTGAAGCACACACGTCACAGCGAGCCATGTGTTAATAGTCCAGGAAATGAACATCATCCCTTTGGTTTCACATCCTCCAGCATAATGATTCTTGATACCCTATAAAAAATGAGATTGCATTCCATGTCTGTCCCATTACCCCTGGAGGCTAGCAAGTAACAGCTCTCATTAGAACAAGGAAAGTGTTCCCTGGCTTTGAGTCAGATCACATTTAATTGCCACGCATCTATAGGACAAAGGAATTTCTCACACAAAACCCACGCCTTACTCTGACTAACTAAAATCATTGCGTAAAATAAAAACATTAAGCTCGGTTTCTATTGCACAGAGGTCTGAGTGAGTGCAAGAGAAAATAATAATGAGCTGACACAAATATTTTGCAATTTCCCCAAAGCATTAATTCTCATTGTTCCAATGCTCTTACTATTATGAAGAGTATCTATACTTCAGTCCAGAAAAACAAGGTCAACTGAGATTGAATCAAGAATCAGCAATGGGAAGAAAAAGCTAAAAATAATTACAGACTTTAGGGCACTGCAGCGATATAATAGAAAGTTGCGTTCGAATCCATGGAGTTAATTAATCCATAAAATTTGAACATAATTGTCAATTGGGAGGTGATGGACTAGTAATTATTCTAATGTATTGAGAATGTATATTTTAACCTCAACATCCACTCTCTCCACCATCAGTGTATCGTGGAGGCGGCATTTTTAAAAATTCGTTTATGGGATCTGGGCGTCGCTGGCAAGGCCAGTATTTATTGTCCATCCCTACTTGCCCTTGAGAAGGTGGTGGTGAGCCACCTTCTTGAACCGCTGCAGTCCGTGTGGTGAAGGTACTCCCACAGTGCTGTTAGGTAGGGAGTTCCAGGATTTTGACCCAGCGACGATGAAGGAACGACGATATACTTCTAAGTCAGGATGGTGTGTGACTTGGAGGGGAACTTGGAGGTGGTGGTGTTCCCATGCGCCTGCTGCCCTTGTCCTTCTAGGTGGAAGAGGTCGCGGGTTTGGGAGGTGCTGCCAAAGAAGCCTTGGCGAGTTGCTGCAGTGCATCTTGTAGATGGTACACACTGCAGCCACGGTACGCCAGTGGTGGAGGGAGTGAATGTTTAAGGTGGTGGATGGGGTGCCAATCAAGCGGGCTGCTTTGTCCTGGATGGTGTTGATATTTGTTGTTGGAGCTGCTGTTGGAGCTGCACTCATCCAGGCAAGTGGAGAGTATTCCATCGCATTCCTTACTTGTGCCTTGTAAATGGTGGAAAGGCTTTGGAGAGTCAGGAGATGAGACACTCGCTGCAGAATACCTAGCCTCTGACCTGCTCTTGTTGCCACAGTATTTATGTGGCTGGTCCAGTTAAGTTTCTGGTTAATGGTGATCCCCAGGATGTTGATAGTGGGGGATTCGGCGATGGTAATGCTGTTGAATGTCAAGGGGGGGTGGTTAGACTCTCGCTTGTTGGAGATAGTCATTGCCTGGTCCTTCTGTGGCACGAATGTTACCTGCCACTTATCATCCCAAGCCTGAATGTCATCCAGGTCTTGTTGCATGCGGGCATGGACTGCTTCATTGTCTGTGGAGTTGTGAATGGCGCGGAACACTCTGCAGTCATCAGCGAACATTCCCATTTCTGACCTTATGTTGGAGGGAAGGTCATTGATGAAGCAGCTGAAGATGGTTGGGCCTAGGACACTGCCCTGAGGAACTTCTGCAGTGATGTCCTGGGGCTGTGATGATTGACCTTCAACCACCACAACCATCTTCCTTTGTGCTTGGTATGACTCCAGCCAGTGGAGCGTTTTCCCCCTGATTCCCATTGACTTCAGTTTTACTAGGGATCCTTGATGCCAGACTTGGTCAAATGCTGCTTTGATGTCAAGGGCAGTCACTCTCACCTCACCTCTGGAATTCAGCTCCTTTGTCCATGTTTGGATCAAGGCTGTAATAAGGTCTGGTGTCGAGTGGTCTTGGCGGAACCCAAACTGGGCATCAGTGAGCAGGTTATTGGTGAGTAAGTGCTGCTTGTTAGCACTGTCGATGACACCTTCCATCAATTTGCTGATGATTGAGAGTAGACTGATGGGGCGGTAATTGGCCAGGTTGGATTTGTCCTGCTTTTTGTGGACAGGACATACCTGGGCAGTTTTCCACATTGTCGGATAGATGCCAGTGTTGTAGCTGTACTGGAACAGCTTGGCTAGAGGCATGGCTTGTTCTGGAGCACAAGTCTTCAAAATGATAGCCGGGATGTTGTCGGGGCCCATAGCCTTTGCATATACTATCTGCAGGATGCACTGTGGCAACTCGTCAATGCTCCTTCAGCAAAAACCTCCCAAACCCAAGGCCTCCACAACCTAAAAAGATAAGGGCACAGATGGGAATACCATCACCTCCTGTAGTGTATGTAACTGTTCTACCTTTAAGAGAACTATTGTATGTAACCATCCACCTTTAAGAGAACTATTTTAGGTGTGGCACTACTTTATCTTGGCTGCTGTATACTGTAATACCGATGGTGACCACACTGGTATATAAGTGCTGTGTCAGGATTTATTGGGCAGATTCGCCCTGACCTTCGAATAGTAAAGTCCTGTTAAAGTTACTCTTGTAGTCTGTGTATTCATTCGCCATAATACCTACAGACTTTACAGTGGCGACGAGTTCGATCTTACCCTGCGGCAACAATACTTCCAAAGCAGTTAACGAGCGTCGAGGAGAGGCACCCGCCCTCGTCGTTCCGCTGAGAGAAAACTCGAGTCTGCAGAGCAAGGAAGAAGGAAGAATTCAGACACGAAGCCTTCCATCAGCAACAGGCACTGATTGTCCCTTCTGCCACGGTGGTGAGTGAGCCGATCAGCACGAGAAGCAAGTCGGCCACGGTGACTGTGAGTAAAGGGAAAATAAAAAAAATAAACGGAGGATAAGGGCGGTGAACTCGACCACGGTCGGGGGAAAGGAGCCGGACAGAAGTCGGGCCCAGAGGCGCTGAGACTGGGGCAGCGTGGAGCACGGAAGCCGCGGTACAAGTGGGCTGGGAGACGCAACGGCGTCGTGAGACAGCTAGACCGCGACCGGCGAAAAAGGACGGGCAGCTACCGAGGCCACGAAGCGCTGCGACCGGGATCGTAAGGCGCGGGAAGATATAAAAATAAATAAATCACGGAGAACTCAGCCGCAGCCGGGGAGGAAAGCACCGGACTGCGAGAGGGCTGGGAGGCACGATTGGAAGCCGCTGAGGGAGAGACAGAGCCCGAGCGAGCGGGAGAGACAGAGCCCGAGCGAGGGAGACTGAGCGAGATCCAGCCCAGCGGCTGAAACTGTTCGCTGTCAACGGGTTGTACCCAGCGCCGGTTGCCCTGCCGAGAAAAGGGAACAAGGAACGCACTGAAGCCGATGCGCAGGCTGCGAACCCCGAAAGCCAGCGGTCGTCGCCCGAGGGAAAAGCTTACCCCTCCTGCCAGGGGAAGAAACGCGGGAAGCCGCCAGTAGGCGGGGAAGAAGACAGAAGCGGGAAACCGCCATTTTGAAAGTGGGCGGGGAAAGAAGACAAGCGCGGGAAACCGCCATTTTGAAAAAAAAAAAGTTAAAGAAATATTTCGTTGTTGTTCTCAGGAAGAGTGTGAAGATGCCTAAGCGTAGTAACATCAACGGTTTCGATTCCGATGTGGAAGATTGGGCCACGTATGTAGAATGCATCGAGTTATATTGTAAGGTCAATAAGATAGCAAATTATGACAAAGCTCTAACCTTACTAAACTCAATGGGTGCGAAGACACACGGGTTATTGAAGCAT
Organism: Somniosus microcephalus; assembly: GCF_052327205.1. Classification (NCBI taxonomy): domain Eukaryota; kingdom Metazoa; phylum Chordata; class Chondrichthyes; order Squaliformes; family Somniosidae; genus Somniosus; species Somniosus microcephalus. Next base: position 231,115,319 of record NC_140990.1, read on the forward strand.
CTTCTATCACCAGCTAAACCGGCGGATCAGTCTTTCGCTAATATTGTTGCTGTCCTGAAGGATCATTTTAACCCCGCACCGCTGATGTTAGCGGAACGATCAAAATTTTACGTGAGAACGCAACGAAAAGAGGAAAGCAACGCGGAGTACCTGGTTGAACTGCGTAGGCTAGCAAAATACTGTCAGTTTGGGGTAAATCTGACAGAGGCACTGAGAGACAAGTTCGTGTGCGGGATGTCGAAGGAAGGAACACAAAAACGACTGCTCGAAGAGAACGATCTTACACTTGATAAGGCTGTCCTTATTGCAGCATCGCACGAAGCCGCAGCGAAAGGCACGGCGGAAATGCAGCGGAAGACAGCGGTACTCAGTGTGGATCAAATGACTTCGGGTACAACGAAATGTTATCGTTGTGGGAAGACAACACATGACCAGAACCAATGCTGGTTTAAAAACCAGGAATGTAGAAAATGTGGCAAGCTTGGTCACATAGCTAAGGTATGCCGGTCAGGAAAGAAGACCAGCAATAATAAGTCACTGCAGAAGAAGTACAGAAAGGTACATAAGGTGACTTGGAAGAGTCCAGATGAACAGAATTCGGACTCAGACTCCAACAGCAAGGAACTGGGTAGTCTGAGGATTCACAATGTGAGTAAAGAAGCTGACCGACAAACTATCTGGGTCACACTACAGATTGCAAAAGTCCAAGTGAAGATGGAAGTGGACACCGGATCGGCGTTGACGGTCATGAATAAGCAAGATTACAAAAAGTTATTCAAACATATTCCCCTACGGGATACGGAGATAGTATTGCAGACATACACGGGGCACAGAGTATACCCCATCGGAAAGATAGAAGTCAAGGTGAGATACAAGGACAAAGATCACCAAGGGATGGACATGTATGTGCTGCCCAAGGGAGGTCCACCACTTCTGGGACGGGAGTGGATCAGGAAAATAAAGATAGACTGGCATTCACTAAACACAATGACGGTAGATTCCGGAAAGGAAGATGTCAAACCTGAACGGTTGTCCAGAATATTGGACAAAGCTAAAGAGGTATTCCAGCAAGGACTGGGAACACTGAGAGGAATTAAAGCAAAAATCAAGATTGCAGAACATGCAAGCCCAAAATTTTTCAAAGCCAGATCGGTACCTTACGCGATATGACCTGCTGTGGAGGCAGAATTGGAAGAGCTTGAACATTCAGGGGTACTGTCTAAGGTGGACTGGAGTGAGTGGGCCACGTCCATTGTGCCCGTCATGAAGTCTTCATCAAGTAACAAGCCAGGGGGATCGGGAAAGGTCCGCATCTGCGGAGACTTCAAGATCACAGTTAATCCGATGCTTCACACGGTACAATACCCGCTCCCGCGGATTGAGGATATCTTTGCTTCATTGTCTGGCGGGAAACACTTCACCAAGATAGACCTGGCACAAGCATACTTACAAATGGAAGTCGAGGAAGAGTCGCGCCAGTATCTCACAATCAACACGCACAGAGGCTTGTATCGTTATAATAGACTGGTTTTTGGAGTAGCTTCGGCTCCAGCAATTTGGCAGAGGGCCATGGAGCAGGTCTTACAGGGTATTCCAAGCACGCAGTGTTACTTGGACGATATCCTGATTACGGGAGAAGACGAGGAGGAACACCTCACAAATTTGAAACTGGTGCTCACCAGGTTGAAGGAATATGGCCTTCGAGTTAATCGCCAGAAATGCGAGTTCTTCCAGAAACGGATCTCGTACTGCGGTCATGTCATTGACCAAGAGGGGCTGCACAAGTCACCTGACAAGATAGAAGCTGTCGTGAAGGCCCCCGCTCCGGAAAATGTATCACAGTTGAGATCGTTTCTGGGGTTGATTAATTATTACCACAAGTTTCTGCCAAATCTATCCACGGTGCTGCATCCGCTGAATGCTCTGTTGCGGAAAGAAGTACCATGGAAGTGGAGCGAGGACTGTAAGAAGGCCTTTCGCAGAAGCAAGGCGTTGATTACCTCTGAGGAAGTGTTGGCTCATTTCAACCCAACGTTACCTCTTCGTCTAGCTTGTGATGCTTCCCCTTATGGAATTGGAGCAGTACTTTCACACAAGTTACCAAATGGCTCGGAAAGGCCAGTCGCATTTGCGTCCCGATCATTGACCTCCGCTGAGCGAAATTATGCTCAGATAGATAGGGAGGCCCTCAGCCTTGCGTGGGGAGTAAAGAAATTCAATCATTACCTGCAGTGCAAGAAGTTCACATTACTGACAGACCACCAGCCGTTGGTGTCCATATTCAACCCTAACAAGGCCGTTTCCACTATGACAGCGCAAAGGCTACAGAGGTGGTCCGTGTTACTTGGGGCACACCAATATGACATCAAATACAAAAGGTCCAAACAGCATGGAAATGCTGATGGGTTATCGCGCCTACCGTTGCCAGTAGTAGAAGAGGCGGCTACAGTGGACCCGGTAGAGATGTTCCACTCATCCATAGTGGAATGTCTACCAGTAACAAATTCGATGATCGAAAATGAAACAAGAAATGACCCGACCCTCTCACGAGTCTACGATTTAACAGTGGAGGGATGGCCAGCACATGGCGAACCAACGCTGCCTGCATTTTCGCAAAGAAAAGAACAGCTGTCAGTGTGCCGAGGAACCTTGATGTGTGGATCTAGAGTGGTGATTCCACCCAAACTTCAGCAGAAGGTGCTAAAGGAGCTTCACGAGGGGCATCTGGGTGGAGTGAAAATGAAGAACCTAGCAAGAGCGTTTGTGTGGTGGCCAGGTATTGATGGAGACATCGAAGAAATAACCAAGAGCTGTCTAGGATGCCAGAAGGTCCAAAACGCGCCACCACAAGCTCCTCTGCATCCATGGGAGTGGCCCTCATCTCCTTGGCAAAGGGTACACGTCGACTTTGCTGGTCCATTTATGGACTCAATGTTTCTAATCGCGGTGGATGCACACTCCAAGTGGCCGGAGGTAATAAAGATGTCCTCCACCACCACGGAAAAAACCATCACAGTATTAAGGACCATATTTGCCAGGAATGGGCTGCCGGAACAGATCTGTTCTGATAATGGACTGCAATTTGTGTCCGAAGAATTCAGGAAGTTCTTAAAAAGGAATGGGGTCAAGCACTACACGTCAGCCCCATACCATCCCGCCACCAATGGATTAGCTGAAAGGTTTGTCCAGACCTTCAAGAAGGCCATAAAGGCCATGGGTAATGAAGACATCAACCTACAACATAAGGTAGATAACTTCTTGTTGGCGTACAGGAATGCAACACATGCGGTCACAAACCAAACTCCCGCCATGATGTTTTTCAATAGAAGACTAAGATGCCGGCTGGATTTGATTAAGCCAAACGTCAGAAGGGATGTAGAGAACCGGCAATTTCAGGGCATGAATGAAAGGCCAACTAGATCCTTTCAGATAGGTCAACAAGTTTTGGCCCGGGACTACCGTACCGAGAAATGGCAGCCTGGAACTATTGGGAAAAGGCTAGGGCCGCTGATGTATACCGTGGACATTGGTGACAGCATAATAAGGTGCCATGTTGACCAGATCATAGGGTCATCCACAAAGGACCAACCTACTCCACAACCTTACACGGCTAATGTTGAAGCAGAGATCCCCAGAGCACCTACCTCCGATCTGGTAATACTGGAATCAGATGAACCTGACACTGTCCTTCAAGCCGAATCGACCTTGCCAGAAGAACCTACTACCCCGCCGAAAACTACTACATCACCGAGGCGTTATCCGGACAGAGTCAGGAAGCCTCCAGAGAGACTGAATCTGTGAACTGTTTTGCATAAGTTGTATATATGTTATGATGTTATGTTAATGGGGAATAAGTATGTTGTAAGCTAAAAAGGGAGGATTGTAGTGTATGTAACTGTTCTACCTTTAAGAGAACTATTGTATGTAACCGTCCACCTTTAAGAGAACTATTTTAGGTGTGGCACTACTTTATCTTGGCTGCTGTATACTGTAATACCGACGGTGACCACACCGGTATATAAGTGCTGTGTCAGGATTTATTGGGCAGATTCGCCCTGACCTTCGAATAGTAAAGTCCTGTTAAAGTTACTCTTGTAGTCTGTGTATTAATTCGCCATAATACCTACAGACTTTACACCTCCAGATTCCCTTTCAAGTCACACACCATCCTGACTTGGAAATATGTCACTGTTCCTTCATTGTCGCTGGGTCAAAATCCTGGAACTTCCTACCTAACAGCACTATGGGAGCAGCTTCACCACAAGGACTGCTGCTATTCAAGAAGGCGGCCCACCACCATCTTCTCAGCGTAGTTAGGGCTGGCCAATAAATGGTAGGCCTGCCAATGGTATTGAGATGATCTCATTGCTACAATGCTTCTGTTAATTTTAAAAAACACCAATGAAAATTTGAATGGTAGTGACCCATTATTAATTAAGACTAGCAAGATAGAGGCTGGCAAAAAAATCTCATTGTGTCATATGTTACATGAAGGTACTCTGGGGGAAAAATTGGACATCGACAGAAACCTGCTGATGTCACTGCAGCCTGGAATTTATGGCCGCTCAAAATGGCTGCAGCGCCACCAGGCAAAAATTCGCGCTGGGGGCTGGAGATTTGTAGTGCGGCGCTAACTTACCATGTAATGCCCATAGCGTTAGCGAAGGCATCCGACCTGAAGTTCCCATCCAGGAGTGGTGTTGCAGCTTCTTACAGCCTCTGGGAGCAAGGCTGTGGAGATCGCAAGGAATTGTGGGCAATTAAAAGGGCTATGAATTAAAGGGACAATGCGTTCAGAACTAATAAAAATTAAAATCAACTGAAAAAATGCATTTTTAAGCCCTTACTATCTTTCAAAAAAACATTGGCCCAGAAATTCGGGTCTCCACGGGTGAGTACGCACGGGTTAGTCACCCGTAGGCCCAATGGAAGTGCCGGTTTCCTGCATGCACTGCGCATGCGCGGGAAACCGACACTTCCGTTCCTCTGAACGAAGGGGTTCAAGGTCGAACGCGTGCGCAGGAGGGGCTGCACGTGCACATCAAACTTCGGTCTTTTTTACAGGTTTTCCCGGGAATGTAAGCCTGCAGAATTTAGAAATGTAAAAAGCAGGCGTAAGGCCTGCTTTTTACAAGGTAAGTGGTGAATTAATTAAAATTAAAACATTTTTTCCACAGGTTTATTATTTTTAAATACTTTAAAGCAAGGTAAGTTTATTTTTAGCCCCGTTAGAAAATAAAGTTATTTTTTTCAAAAATTTAAATTATTGTTTAAAATAGTTATTTCATGTAATTTATAGTTTATTTAAAAAATGTGATGTTTTAAAAAAAAATTATTTGAAGATTTAGTGCTATTTTGGGGCTGTAGTATTTATAAGTCTTGACAGCACTTCCTGTCAGACTTATGAATGGAGCATTCCCTGCTCCGATTGGCTCTCCATGGCCCACGTGATCCCAGGGGACGCATCGAACTAACTGCGCCCCTGGGATATGCAAGCACTGCGCGCCGGCAGCTGGACCAGGCCCCGGATCGGAATTCCACGGGGACCCACAGCTCAAAGGCCGGCACGCAAGGTAAGTGCAGGTCGGGGGCTTGTACCCGCGGGAAGCCACCGACCCGAATTTCTGGGCCATTACCATTAAGAAGAAGTTCCCAATGAGAGTCTTCAGCACTTAAAGCTGAATTCCCTTCCAAACCTCAAAAAATGGGAAAAATGCTTCAGCACTCACAATTAATAGCTCAGCAAGCCAGGGAAGGGGCACCCAGGGTCTCGCACGTAGCACTCCAGCTTTGTGCAGGGGGTCAACACTGCAAGAGAGGTCCTCTACCCACAGGGGCCAGGAGGCCCTCCAGAAAGAAGGATGTGGGACCACATCTCCGAGGCCGTCACTGCCAGCAGTGTCACCCCCACCACCTGGCTCCAGTGCCCAAAGTAACTCCATGACCTCAGACCACTGGGCAAGGCCTGTAAATGCATCTTCAAAAGCCGTCTCCTACCAACTGCATCACTAGCCTCACACACTGCTCAATGCATGAATCCCCCCCCCGCCAATCACTCACCTATGAACAATCTGTACCAATCACAAGGCACATCTCCCATTCCTAGTCTCACCTCACCCCCTTAGAGGAGACGGTGCAGGAGATTTTTGGCATGGGCATGGCCTAGTCCTTGGCCAATGGCGGGGCAGAAAGGATACAAGATGCTGGTATCCTCATATGTTATCCTCCTTCTGGCATGCACCTCTTGCTTTCCTGCCTCACCTCACAACAATTCCACCCTCCACACTCACCAGTGGTTGGCCAAGAAGAGGGAGAGGAGAGTGAAGAAGAAGAAGAAGCAGAAGATTGATTTCACACTCCCAGCCACCAGCCCCTCAAGGTCAACCAGCAAGGCCATTTGCAATGTCCCCTACTGAAAGTCAGCAGCCTTCCACCAACCATGCTTCAGCCACTGGGATAGCACTGCTTGACATTAGTAGGATAGGCAAAGGCACACACAAGGCAATCGCTAAGAGAAATCATAAGGGTGATGAGTTGATTTCTTGATGGCATATTGGATGGATAGATGTATGAAGTTGGATTGGAAAGTTTGTTTTGTAGTGGCTTTAATTTCAGCATTGTGGCCAAGAGGATGCTGTGATGGTCAGTAACAGAGGGAAGGTAAGGTGTGGGACTAATGTTGAAAGGGGAATTGGGGTTGTGTCACTGGGACTGCAGGTGGATGATTCCATCCCAGATATCCTGGCCAGAAAGGGGCTATCTGGGTTGCATCCTTCCTTCTGTTTCCTCCTCTTCGGCTTCCTCCTCCTATGCTTCTTCCTTTTCTGTGTCTTCCTCTTCTGTGTCTTCCTCTTCTGTGTCTTCCTCTTCCCTCTGTGAGTGGATGCTTTAAATTTGAAATGACAGCATAAAATGCTGGGAGTACTCAGCTGGTCAGGCAGCATCTCAACCTGAGACGTGAACTCTGTTTGTCTCTCCACAGATGTTGCCTGACCTGCTGAGTATTTCCAGCATTTTCTGTCTTCCCAGAGGCCTTCATTTACCATTTGAGGCCTTGCAAGCATCCAGCAGCACTCCCTACGCACTTAAAAAACTTTTAACATCTATCGCAGCAAGCCACTCTTCTTCTTCTTCTTAGGCAGTCCCTCGGAACCGAGGATGACTTGCTTCCATATTAAAAATGAGTTCGCAGGTGACTGATTAGCCCAATGTGGGACCTACAGTCTCTGTCACAGGTGGGGCAGACGATGGTTGAAGGGGCGGGTGGGTGGGGTGCTTGGGTTGATGTGCGCTCCTTGCGCTGCCTGCGCTTGGCTTCCGCTTGCTCCCGGCGAAGAGACTCGAGATGTTCGGCGCCTTCCTGGATGCTTCTCCTCCACTTTGTGTGGTCTTGGGCCAGGGATTCCCAGGTGTCGGTGGGGATGTTACACTTTTTCAAGGAGGCTTTGAGGGTGTCCTTGAAGCGTTTCCTCTGCCCACCTGGGGCTCTCTTGCCATGCCGGAGCTCCGAGTAGAGCGCTTGTTTTGGGAGTCTCGTATAGGGCATGCGGACAATGTGACCCATCCATCGGAGCTGATCGAGCGTGGTCAAAGCTTCGATGCTGGGGATGTTGGCCTGAGCAAGAACACTGACGTTGGTGCACCTATCCTGCCAATGGATTTGCAGGATCCTGCGGAGGCAGCGTTGGTGGTACCTCACCAGTGCTTTGAGGTGCCTGCTGTACACGGTCCATGTCTCTGAGGCATACAGCAGGGCGGGTATCACTGTGAGCTTAGTGACGGGTTTGAGGTCCTGGTCTTCAAACACTCTCTTCCTCAGGTGACCGAAGGCTGCACTGGCACACTGAAGGCGGTGTTGGACTTCATCGTCGACGTCTGCCCTTGTTGACAGTAGGCTACCGAGGTATGGAAAGTGGTCCACGTTGTCCAAGGCCTTGTCGTGGAATTTGATAATCGGGGGGTAGTACTGTGTGGCGGGGGCAGGTTGGTAGAGGACCTTTGTCTTACGGATGTTTAGTGTAAGGCCCCTGCTCTTGTACGCTTCGGTGAAGGTGTTGACGATGGTTTGGAGTTCGATCTCCATGTGAGCGCAGACGCAAGCGTCGTCTGCAATAAACTACTTCAATAAAATTAAACAAACCCAGTCCCAATGTTTAAATGAAACCTTCCACGAAAGGTGTATGTGTCCCTTTCAGAGGTGCTGACAGCGCCTCTCTCTGCCTGCTTGCACACTGGGTTTACATGGCAAGCTTAGGACCCAGTGCTGAAGTCATAAGAACATAACATAAGAACATAAGAAGTAAGGGCAGGAGTAGGCCATATGGCCCCTTGGGCCTGCTCCGCCATTCAATAGGATCATGGCTGATCCGAACTTAGACTCACGTCCACTTCCCTGCCCTCTCCCAGTAACCCCCGATTCCCTTATCAGCTAGGAAACTGTCCATCTCCGTTTTAAATTTATTTAATGTTGCAGCTTCCACAGCTCTCTGAGGTAGCAAATTCCATAGATTTACTACCCTCTGAGTGAAGAAGTTTCTCCTCATCTCAGTTTTGAAAGGGCAGCCCCTTATTCTAAGATTATGCCCCCTAGTTCTAGTCTCACCCATCAGTGGAAACATCCTCACCGCATCCACCCGATCAAGCCCCCTCACAAGCTTATATGTTTCGATAAGATCGCCTCTCATTCTTCTGAATTCCAATGAGTAGAGGCCCAACCTACTCAACCTTTCCTCATAAGTCAACCCCCTCATCTCCGGAATCAACCGAGTGATCTTTCTCTGAACTGCCTCGAGAGCAAGTATATCTTTTCTTAAATATGGAAACCAAAACTGTACGCAGTATTCCAGGTGTGGCCTCACCAGTACCCTGTATAACTGCAGCAAGACTTCCCTGCTTTTATACTCCATCCCCCTTGCAATAAAAGTCAAGATTCCATTGGCCTTCCTGATCACCTGCGGTACCTGCATACTAACCTTCTGTGTTTCATGCACCAGGACCCCCAGATCCCTTTGTACTGTAGCACTTTGCAGTTTCTCTCCATTTAGATAATAACTTGCTCTTTGATTTTTTCTGCCAAAGTGCATAACCTCACACTTTCCAACATTATATTCCATCTGCCAAATTTTTGCCCACTCACTTAGCCTGTCTATGTCCTTTTGCAGGTTTTTTATGTCCTCCTCACTCATTGCTTTCCCTCCCATCTTTGTATCGTTGGCAAACTTGGATACGTTGCACTCGGACCCTTCCTCCAAATCATTAACATAGATTGCAGAGAGTTGGGGTCCCAGCACTGACCCCTGCGGAACACCACTAGTCACTGATTGCCAACCCGAGAATGAACCATTTATCCCAACTCTCTGTTTTCTGTTAGATAGCCAATCTTCCACCCATGCCAGTATATTGCCCCCAATCCCGTGATTTTGTATCTTGTGCAGTAATCTTTTGTGTGGCACCTTGTCAAATGCCTTTTGGAAGTCCAAATATACCACATCCACTGGTTCCCCTTTATCCACCCTATTTGTTACGTCCTCAAAGAATTCGAGCAAATTTGTCAAACATGACTTCCCCTTCATAAAACCATGCTGACTCTGTCCGATTAAATTATGCTTATCCAAATGTCCTGTTACTGCTTCCTTAATAATGGACTCCAACATTTTACCAACCACAGATGTTAGGCTAACTGGTCTATAGTTTCCAGCCTTTTGTTTGCCTCCCTTTTTAAATAAGGGCGTTACATTAGCAGTTTTCCAATCTGCTGGCACCTTTCCTGAATCCAGGGAGTTTTGGAAAATTACCACCTATGCATCCACAATCCCTACTGCTACTTCTCTCAAGACCCTAGGATGTAAGCCATCAAGTCCAGGGGATTTATCCGCCTTAAGTCCCATTATCTTACCGAGTACCACCTCCTTAGTGATTTTAATCGTGTTTAGCTCCTCCCCCCCATAGCCCCCTGTTTGTCCAGTGTTGGGATATTTTTAGTGTCCTCTACTGTAAAGACTGATACAAAATATTTGTTCAGCGTTTTTGCCATCTCCATGTTCCCCACCACTAATTTCCCGGTCTTGTCCTCTAAGGGACCAACATTCACTTTAGCCACCCTTTTTCTTTTTATATAACTGTAGAAACTCTTGCTATCTGTTTTTATATTTTTTGCTAGTTTACTTTCATAATCTATCTTCCCTTTCTTAATTAATCTTTTAGTTATTCTTTGCTGGCTTTTAAATGCTTCCCAATCTTCTAACCTCCCACTAGATTTGGCTACTTTATATGCCCTTGTTTTCAGTCGGATACTATCCTTTATTACCTTACTTAGCCACGGATGGCTGTCTTTTCTTTTATGCCTCTTTTTCCTCACTGGAATATATTTTTCTTGAAAGTTGTGAAATATCTCCTTGAATGTACACCACTGCTCATGTACCGTCTTACACTTTAATCTATTTTCCCAGTCCACTTTAGTCAACTCTGCTCTCTCATACCTTCATAGTCTCCTTTATTTAAGCTTAGTACGCTGGTTTGAGATCCAACTCTCTCACCCTCCAACTGAATTTGGAATTCAACCATGTTATGGTCACTCATTCCAAGGGGATCATTTACTAGAGACATTTTTTATTAATCCTGTCTCATTACACAGGCCTGCCCCCTGGTTGGTTCAGTTACATACTGCTCAAGGAACCCATCCCTAATGCACTCTATGAACTCTTCCTCAAGGCTGCCCTGCCCAATTTGATTTGTCCAGTCAATATGAAAGTTAAAATCCCCCATGATTATAGCGTTAGGGTCTATGTTTGCCATGGTGACGTTAAGTTGGCATTGCACGCTGACTGACGTCACCACTCCACCTTTTTCTTTCAGCGCATTTCTTAGGAAGGCCAGTGCTACTGAAGCTTCCACAATAGAGGACGCTGCGGGACCCGCTACCAGCTGACAGAAGAGCGGCGGCCGCTGCTTTCTTGACTTAACACCGCACTAACGGGTGGCACTTAGGTAGGGAATTTCTCGCCCTCTATTTTTAAACCACTAGTTGATCTCCTGTGCTGTTTCTCACAGCCAAAAAGAAAATTGTGGCCTTTTTCTCTGTCACTGTCAGGGGAATTTTAACTTGGAGCGGAATTCAGATGGGTGGTGGGCTGGACGAGTAGCAAATTTCTCCCAACTTGGCAGCTTTGGCCCTGGGTGATTTTAACTCTTGGGCCTCATCTGCATACTGCCAGTCAGCTGCCTGCCTGAAACGGGCAAGAGGCAGCAGTTGGCCAGTGGGCAGAAGTGAATGTTCAGGTGGCAGAAGGCTGCCAGCTGACACCAAAGAGAGGTCGGCATACACGTTTATTGTTATCTCTGTAACTTTCTCTTTCTTTCTCTCTGTATGTCTTGCACTCTTGCTGTATGTTTTTCTCTCTTTTTCTTTTGTCTCCTTTCACAGTGCTCCATGCATTCAATTCACAACCAGACAGTGAGCAGGTCAATATCAGTCTGCATGAGAGATTCAAAGTAACTAAAAAAGGGAAGACAGCTAAATACATCATAAAATTATAGATTCTATGGGGGAGAAATGTGTGTGTTTAGTGCCACACATAGTGCCACAAGATGGTGCTAAAACACCAGTTGGCACTCTACCGCCAGCTGATGGTGGTTTCAACGGCGCACGCCACTTCCATGTTGCCAGTAACGCTGCCGCTAAACTCGATGGCCGGGGACATCGCATTCACAGAGATCATGATATCAGTGAGTGAGCAACGCTCACTTGACGCCCAATCTCCCAATTTTGTTTTGGCCACTGCAGCCGGGCTGGAGAAAGCAACAATAGGTAATGGTGGCATGGAGCAGCAGGAAGCCGGCTCCAGCGACAATATTTAAAGAGATCATCACCAATCACTCGCACCTGACAGGGTTTTGCAGTTTGAATGGCTGTGCTACTTCCTGCGACTGCAAGAATTTTCTTTAGTTATTTCAAGGTTAGTTGATATCAGGGAGTGTTCTGGCAACTACAAAACTCCCTAATTATTTTTGACACACTTCAAATTACATTTTCTAAAAGTCATGGAGGCTGTACTGGTAGTAAACCTCCTCCTCCAGGATCTACAGTGGAGGGTGTGGAGGCAGTGAGAAAGACAGTAGCATGTGCCCAGAGGGAGGAGGAGGACCATCAGGGCTCTCAACAGGAGGCCTTACTCGCCTAGGGTCTTCCGACAGCATTTCTAGCTTCAATTAAGCGAGGAGCAGTGTATTGAAAGCGTCACTTCACCAAGGAGGTGGTCACAGAACTCTGCCACCTCCTGCAACCAGACCTCCAGCCTCAGACCAGGGTGACCACAGCTCTGCCAGTGACAGTCAAGGTCACCGTGGCCTTCAATTTCTTCACCAGCAGATCCTTCCAGTCTGCAGCAGGAAACATAGCTAACATCTCCCAGTTTGCCGTCCGTCGCTGCATCTGGGAGGTCACAGAGGCTCTCTACAGCAGGAGAAAGGACTACATCACCAGAGAGAAGCAGGACGAGCTTGCATGTGGCTTTGCCAGGATAGCAGGCTTCCCCATGGTGCAGGGCGCCATCGACTGCACTCATGTGGCTTTGCAGGCACCACATAACAATCCTGAGATCTTCTGTAACCGCAAAGGCTACGACTCACTTAATGTGCAGCTGGTGTGCAACCTCACATAGCAAATCCTCAATGAGAATGCTTGCTATCCTGGCAGCCACGATGCCTTCATCCTGCACCAGACCAGTGTGCCAGCACTCTTCCAGCCACCACGTCAAGCTTGAGGGTGATGAGTCAGTCATGGTCAGCCCGTCTGGAAGGCCGATTGTCTGCCTGCCTACCTCCTCCCTCCCTCATTCATTCATGCAGCATGAGTAGCTTGAAAGTGAGAAAAGATTGTGGGCTGAGGGGGAAGTGGGATGTGAGAAGAAGGATTAGGAATGAACATACCGTTGTTGTCCCCAAGGGGGTCATGGTGCCGAAGACCTGGTGAACAATGATCTCCAGCACTCGACTCTCCAGCTGGCTCAGCTCTTCAATCACCGCCTGGCCCCTGCCTGTCCGTTCTTGCTCCCGGCGATTGTTAGTGATCTTAGCCTGCAAGAGCAAGGGAAGTGTGTCAGTGAGTGTGGTGCAATATGTTTGGGTGATGTGCCTGCCACAGTTGAATAGCTCTCATTGTGTGCAAGGCGTGAGATGTGGGTGTGAGAGTTGGTAGGTAGAGATTGTTGGTGGGTGAGTGCTGGGGGTGTGGTGCATTGAGCAGTGTGTGAAGCTTATGGCACTGATGTTGGTATGTGGCATTTGCTGAAGCCTTCACTCACGCTGACCACCCATGAGGTTGTTAAACTTCTTCTTGCACTGGGTGTGGGTCCAGGGGATCACAGTGCTGCCCGTGATGTGGTCCGCTACCTCCCGCCACAGAGTGCGGCAGACTTGTGGTGAGGGCCTCCTGCCAATTGGTAGGTATAGGACCGCCTGCCTCCTCCTCACCGCAAACACCAGTTCCTGAAGAGCTTCATCGGAGAACCTATGGGCTCTTTCCCTCCATCTCCAGCCGGCCATGGTTGCTACGGATGTCTTCTGACTATTGCTTGCTTGTTGCTGGGGCAGCTGCAGACCCAACAAGCCTGACAATGAGGTGCTGCAGCATCAATGAACCTCCGTTTTAAGTAGTGGAAAAAGCCTGTGGAAATCAAGACTTGCAATTAGACTGCCCCCGATATTGGTCCAGCTTTTCATTGTAACGATAATGAGCTTGAGTTTTTAGACTAGAATCATGACTACAATCATTTTAATGAGGAGTTAGCACGAATTTTGCATGAATCTGAGACAATTTCCAGGTGGCGCAACTTAACCTTTTTTTAGTCTAAACACTGCCCATTTCTTGACTATAACAAATTTCTAGCCCATTCTAAATATAATTTAAAAAATAGTTGAAAAATAAAAGTAGAAATATATCCTTGTGGGATCTGATTGGTCCATAGTTAGCATATATCAAAAAAGCAAGCTCACAGACATACAGACAAAGCTTGTAAAAATGTAGCTCATAATATGATGAGGAAGGCCATTTGGTCTTCATAGCTCATCTATCCAGTAAGACCCTACAGTGTTGATCCTCCATGTTTTGATCAAATGTAGGAAGTCACACAACACCAGCTTATAGTCCAACAGCTTTATTTGCAATCACAAGCTTTCGGAGTGCTGCTCCTTCGTCAGGTGAAGTGAAGAGAAGCATACAGGCACAGCATATAGTCAGAGAAAACTGCCAGATGATTACAGGTAATCTTTCTAACTATCCTTTATCACACCTCGGCAGTCAGGAAAACATTACATCAAAGAACAATGAGGTGGGGTCACAAGGGGTCAAATGTTGCAGATGCTGGGGTCTGTATGAAAAACAGAAAAAAACCAAAAAACTTTGCTGGAAATCACAGCAGGTCCGGCCGCATCTGTGCAGATGTCGTCGATGACGTGTTGAAGGCTGTGGAGAACATGGCGTAGTTTCTCCGCTCCGGGGAAGTACTGGACGACGAAGGGTACTCTGTTGGTGTGTCCCGTGTTTGTCTTCTGAGGAGGTCTATGTGATTTTTCGCTGTGGCCCGTCGGAACTGTCGATTGACGAGTCGAGCGTCATATCCCGTTCTTACGAGGGCATCTTTCAGCATCTGTAGGTGTCCATCACGTTCCTCCTCGCCTGAGCAGATCCTGTGTATTTGCCATGTTCTCCGCTGCTTTCAACATGTCATCGACGACGACGAACACCTCGCTAAGGCCATTCCCATGCCTCCACTACTCGCCTTCAAACAGCCGCCTAACCTCAAACAGACCATCGTTCGCAGCAAATTACCCAGCTTTCAGGAGAACAGCGACCACGCCACCACACAACCCTGCCACGGCAACCTCTGCAAGACATGCCAGATCATCAACACAGATACCATCATCACAAGTGAGGACACCACCCACCAGGTACATGATACATACTCATGTGACTCGGCCAACGTTGTCTACCTCATACGTTGCAGGAAAGGATGCCCCGGAGCATGGTACATCGGCGAGACCATGCAGACACTGCGACAATGGATGAACGGACACCGCACAACAATCGCCAGGCAGGAGTGTTCCCTCCCAGTCGGGGAACACTTCAGCAGTCAAGGACATTCAGCCTCCGATCTTCGGGTAAGCATTCTCCAAGGCAGCCTTCGAGACACACGACAACGCAAAATCGTCGAGCAGAAACTGATAGCCAAGTTCCGCACTCATGAGGACGGCCTCAACCGGGATCTTGGGTTCATGTCACGCTACATGTAACCCGACCTGACGTAGAGTCATCCAGACTTGAGTCGTCGTTGTCTTGTTCTCGCTGCACAGATGCGGCCGGACCTGCTGTGATTTCCAGCAAAGTTTTTTGGCTTTTTTCTGTTTTTCATACAGACCCCAGCATCTGCAACATTTGACCCCTTGTGACCCCACCTCATTGTTCTTTGATGTAATGTTTTCCTGACTGACCTGTTGGGACACCATTCACACCTTTGATTGCTGTGATTATCTCTCTGCCGATGTGTGATAAAGGACAGTTAGAAAGATTACCTGTAATCATCTGGCAGTTTTCTCTGACTATATATGCTGTGCCTGTATGCTTCTCTTCACTTCACCTGACGAAGGAGCAGCGCTCCGAAAGCTTGTGATTTCAAATAAAGCTGTTGGACTATAACCTGGTGTTGTGTGACTTCCTACATTTGTCCACCCCAGTGCAACACCGGCATCTCCACATCATGTTCTGATCAGTCTTCTTGTGAAGACATTCCTGATAACTGTCCTCAGTTTCAATCCTTGTGCTACTCTCATAGTTTATGTTCAAGCTGTATTCCAGATCTACCTTTTCCATACTGTATACTATCTTACATATGTCTATCAGATCACCTTTCCGTTGCCTCTGTCAAAGCTGAAAAGCTCAATTTTCTCCAGACTTTCTTTGTAACTCAATTCTCTGACACTACAGATCAATCTTGTGGCTGTTCTCTGAACATTCTCTGGGCTTGAATGTTTCTCTTGTGTCGTGGTAATTAAAACTGGACCCAGTACTCAAGATGTAATCTGACAAGAACACTGTACAGGTTGAGCGTGACTTCCTCTGATGTACTGTATTGTTTTGCCTATATAGTTCAGTTCAACATTCCATTTACTTTGTTGATTGCTGTTCCATAGTGACATGACATTTCAAGCATCGAGTCTGCTGAAAGTCCTAAATGCCTTTCAATTTTGTTATGAATAATTCATTTAACACCGCTCATGGAATACCTATATCATCCATTTCTTTCCTCCTACGTGTGGTAAACCACTTTTATCGTTCACTATCGTTACACTATGGTTATCACTGTTTATATCGTTACGCTATGTTTATATCGTTACTGTATGGTTATCACTGTTTACACTGTTGTATCACTACACAAAGTTACCTCTTGCCATGCTGTTCTACCTGGGCTGACCACAGCTGACTCCGCCCATGGCTCCGCCTGCTTGCCCAGGTATAAAGGTGGTCGACTGGCTGGTATTCCTCCTTGTTGGATCCGATCACCCACGAGGGTGGGCTCTGTTATTTAGCCAATAAAAACCTATAGTTACTAACTTAACTCGTCGCTTTTCATGAACTGAATTGATAGGTATATCACTACGTTCAATACTTTAATACAATAGCAAAATACTGCGGATGCCGTAAATCTGAAATAACAACAGAAAACGCTGGAAAAGCTCAGCAGGCCAGGCAGCATCCGTGGAAAGAGAAACAGACTTGATGGGCAGGAATTTAACTCAGGAGTCGGGTTGGAGGCGGGACTACAACTTTCGGGGTTGTAGTCCCACCTCCATCGAGATGCGGCCAATCCACGCGATTTTAACTTGATTGACCTTGTTGAGCCCACCCAGCGGGCTCAGCAGGCCAATTAAGGGCCACCCAGCAACAGGTGATGTCACAGACTGAAATTTCATCTGTCAAGAGCTTTTGACAGATGGACTATCAGTGTTTCACAGCTGTTTGACGCTATCAAGCACTGACAGTCTTACTCCTAACCTGAGTCCTTCTCCACAGACTCAGTTAGAAATCTCTCCTGCACAGTAAGCTGAAGGCTGTCACTTTTGACGGTTCGCAGCCATTCTGCTTTCTGTGCCGGTGAGATGAGGGACTCACGGAACCTAAAGGAAGGAAGGCTGAAAAGGTAAGAATAGGTATGTAAAACTTATTTAATCACTTTAGACACACCAAACACACTTACCTTTGCACTCATGCACACATCACTCACCTGAACACTGAAATCTCGACCCCTCCAATTCCTTCAACCCGCTGGCCCGCCTCCTCTACCTTGGCGTGGTTTGGAGCCGCCGGGAATCCCACACTTCAACATCAAAAATAGGGATTAAAAACATAGAAACATAGAAGATAGGAGCAGGAGTAGGCCATTCGGCCCCTCGAGCCTGCTCCGCCATTCAATGAGATCATGGATGATCATCCAAATTCAGTACCCTGTCCCTGCCTTCTCTCCATATCCCTTGATCCCTTTAGCCTTAAGAAATATATCCAACTCCTGCTTGAATATATTTAATGAATTGGCCCCTACTGCCTTCTGTGGTAGAGAATTCCACAGGTTCACCGCTCTCTGGGTGAAGAAATTCCTCCTCATCACTGTCCTAAATGGCTTACCCCTTATCCTTAGATTGTGACCCCTGGTTCTGGACTCCCCGACCATCGGGAACACCCTTCCTGCATCTAGTCTGTCTAGTCCTGTTAGAATTTTATAAGTTTCAATGAGATCCCCTCTCATTCTTCTAAACTTCAGCGAGTATAAGCCTAATCGACCCAATCTCTCCTCATATGTCATTCCTGCCATCCCAGGTATCAGCCTGGTGAATCTTCGCTGCACTCCCTCCATGGCAAGAATATCCTTCCTCAGATAAGGCGACCAAAACTGCACATAATACCCAAGATGTGGTCTCACCAAGGTCCTGTACAACTGCAGCAAGACATCCTTGTTCCTGTACTCAAACCCTCTCACTACGAAGGCCAACACACCATTTGCCTTCTTTACCGCCTGCTGCACCTGCATGCTTACCTTCAGCGACTGGTGCACAAGGACACCCAGGTCTCGTTGCACTTCCCCTTCTCCCATTTAGATAATAAGCTGCCTTCCTGTTTTTGACACCAAAGTGGATAACCTCGCATTTATCCACATTATATTGCATCTGCCATGCTTCTGCCCAATCACCCAACCTGTCCAAATCATACTGGAGTTTGTCGGCATCCTTCTCACAGCACACACGCCCACCCAGCTTTGTGTCATCTGCAAATTTGGAGATATTACATCTAGTTCCCTCGTCTAGATCATTAATATATATTGTGAATAGCTGGGGTCCAAGGACCGATCCCTGCGGTACCCCACTAGTCACTGCCTGCCATTCGGAAAAAAAACCGTTTATTCCAACTCTTTGCTTTCCGCCTGCCAACCAGTTCTCTATCTAAGTCAATACCTTGCCCCCAATCCCATGTGCCTTAACTTTACACACTAATCTCTTATGCGGGACCTTATCGAAGGCCTTTTGAAAGTCCAAATACACCACATCCACTGGTTCTCTCTTATCTATTTTACCAGTTACATCCTCAAAAAATTCCAGTAGATTAGTCAAGCATGATTTACTTTTTGTAAATCCATGTTGACTTTGTCCGATCCTGTCACTGTTTTCCAAGTGCTCTGCTATTACATCTTTTATAATGGGCTCTAGCATTTTCCCCACTACCGATGTCAGGCTTACCAGTCAGTAATTCCCCGTTTTATCTCTACCACCTTTTATGAATAGTGGGGTAACATTAGCTACCCTCCAATCCATGGGTACTGTTCCAGAGTCTATCGAATGTTGGAAGATGACCAGCAATGCATCTACTATTTCTAGGGCCACTTCCTTAAGTACCCTAGGATGTAGATTATCAGGACCTGGGGATTTATCGGCCTTCAATCCCGTCAATTTCCCTAACACCATTTCCCTACAAATACTGATTTCTTTCAGTTCCTCCCTTTCATCAGGCCCTATGTTCCCCGACATCTCTGGGAGGTTATTTGTGTCCTCCTTTGTGCAGACAGAACCAAAATATGTATTTAATTGGTCAGCCATTTCTTTGTTCTCCATTATAAATTCCCCTGATTCTGACTGCAAGGGACCTACGCTTGACTTCACCAATCTTTTTCTCTTCACATATCTGTAAAAGCTTTTACAGTCAGTTTTTATGTTACCTGCAAGCTAACTCTCATACTCTATTTCCCCTCTTAATTAATCCATTGTCCCCCTTTGTTGAATCCTAAACTGCTCCCAATCCTCAGGTTTACTGCTTTTTCTGGCCAATTTATATGTCCTCTCCTTGGATCTTATGCTATCCCTAATTTCCCTTGTTAGCCACGGTTGAGTCACCTTTTTTTTATGCCAAACTGGGATGAACAAATTCTGTAGTTCATCCATGCGGTGTTTGAATGTTTGCCATTGCCTATCCACCATCAACCCTTTGAGTGACATTCCCCAATCAATCCAACCAACTCGTGCCTCATACCATTGTGGTTTCCTTTATTTAAATTCAGGACCCTAGTCTCTGAGTCAACTACTTCACTCTCCATCTTAATGAAGAATTCTATCATATTGTGATCGCTCCGACCCAAGGGGCCTCGTACCATAAGATTGCTAATGAATCCTTTCTCATTACATAATACCCAGTCTAAAATGGCCTGATCTCTAGTTGGTTCCTGATGTGCCAAATAACTGCCCGAATCCGAAGTTAAAGCTTAAGACTGAAGCCTTTTATTAAATAAGAATCATGGCAGAGTTAACAGAGTCCATCATCGACCGAGTCCTTGGTAGAACATACCAGAAGAGGGGCGGGGCCAGGGAGGAGCATTAGTGGTTCCCCCTAGTGGAACATTCCAGACATTACAAGTGCAAGTACAAATATCAGAACACAGTTATTGCATCACATTCACCCCCTGCTATAGATTCAGTCTGTCAGGTGGTCTGATAATCCTCTGGGAACGATGTAACTCTTGCTGAGGCTCCTCCCGGAGTACTAACTCCGGTTCATTCGAATTCCCAGAATCATCAGTATTTTCCACACTGAGGGTTTGTGTCTCTGAAGCTCCAATACCACGATTGAAAACTCTACTCTCAGAGTCGAACTCTTTTCGAGCTCCAGCAGGCGCAAGATCTTTAATAGAGACCGTATCCTCTCGGCCATCCGAATATTGAATATACGCATACTGGGGATTAGCATGGAGGAGTTGTACTTCCTCCACCAGTGGATCAGTCTTGTGGCCTCTCATGTCTGTGCAACAACACAGGGCCCGTGGTCGTCAACCATGTGGGTAACGATACTCCATTAGTAGCTTTTCTTGGAAAACTAAACATCCTTTCATGAGGGGTGGCATTCGTCGCTGTACACAAAAGAGACCTTATGGAATGCAGCACGTCTGGCAGGACATCCTGCCAGCGAGAGGTCGGCAGGCCTCGTGACTTCAGAGACTGTATGATAGCCTTCCACACTGTCGCATTTTCTTTCTCGACCTGCCCATTACCACGAGGGTTATAGCTGGTAGTTCCACTCGTTGCAATCCCCTTCGATAGCAAAAACTGTCGTAATTCTTCGCTCATAAAGGAAGAACCCCTATCACTATGTATATAGTTAGGCATGCCGAACAAGGAAAACAGTTGGCAAAGGCATTTAATTACAACAGCACTAGTCACATCTGGACAGGGGATAACTAAAGGGAACTGAGAGTACTCGTCTATAATATTAAGAAAATAGACATTACGGTCGCTCGATGGAAGGGGACCTTTAAAATCGAGACTCAAACGCTCAAATGGTCGAGTTGCTTTTTGTGGGACTTAAGGAAGTGGTTCATTCTGGTAACCCCAGGGTGGCAGAGTGCGTCGTGGAGACTTTGAAGCTTATCTGTACCTAGACTAGCACATATTCCTCGTGACAAAGCATCCGATGGCTCATTAAATACTCCAGGCCTGTACTGAATATCATAGTCATATGTTGACAGTTCTATTCGCCATCTTAAAATCTTATCATTTTTGATCTTGCCTCTCTGTTTAGTGTTGAACATAAAGGCCACAGATCACTGGTCAGTAATGAGCGTAAAACGTTGGCCAGCGAGATAATGTCTCCAATACCTGACTGCTTCAATAATTGCCTGTGCCTCCTTTTCCACTGAAGAATGTCGAACTTCTGGTCCTTGCAATGTACGAGAGAAGAAGGCTACTGGTCTACCAGCTTGGTTAAGAGTTGCTGCCAACGCAAAATCAGATGCATCACTTTCCACTTGAAATGGGATCTTCTCATCCACGGCACATACCACTGCCTTCTCAATGTCCCGTTTGATATTAAGGAAAGCCTCCTGAGCTTCCGCCGATAGCGGAAAAGACGTCGACTTAATAAGAGGTCGGACTTTATCTGAGTAGCTAACCACCCACTGGGCATAGTACGAGAAGAATCCCAGACACCTTCTTAAGGCTTTTACAGTGTGAGGTAAAGGTAATTCCTTAAGTGGGCGTAATCTTTCAGGGTCTGGCCCGATTACCCCATTCTCCACAACGCAACCAAGAATACACAAACGTGTAGTATTGAAGGTACACTTGTTTTCGTTGTAGGTCAGGTTTAACCTCTTTGCAGTCTCTAGGAACTTCGCGAGATTTTGATCATGCTCCCGTTGGTCACGCCCACAGATGGTAACATTGTCCAGGTACGGGAATGTTGCTTCCAACGCGTATTCATCCACCATACGATCCATCTCCCGTTGGAAGACGGATACCCCATTCATCACTCCAAAGGGCACCCGAAGGAATTGGAACAGGCGCCCATTAGCTTCGAAGGCCGTATAAGGTCGGTCTTCTATTTTGATGGGGAGTTGATGGTAGGCAGACTTTAAATCAATGGTGGAGAACACGCGGTACTGAGCTATCTGGTTCACCATCTCAGAAATACGAGGCAAAGGATAGGCGTCTAATTGGGTATACAAGTTTATAGTCTGGCTATAATCGACCACAAGTCTTTTCTTCTCATTAGTTTTAACCACCACCACCTGGGCACGCCACGGGCTACCACTGTGTTCGATGATTCCCTCCCGTTGAAGCCTTTCCACTTCCTCTTTTATAAATGTTTTATCTTCTGAACTATACCGTCGACTCTTAGTCGCTATAGGTCTACAATTAGGAGCAAGGTTCGCAAACAAAGAAGGCGGGCTTACGTTTAAAGTAGAAAGGCCGCAGACTGTGAGCGGAGGATGGGATCCACCATACTTAAGGGTAACGCTCTCATGCTGACACTGGAAGTCCAAGCCTAATATTAAGTTCACACACAACTGAGGTAATATGAGGAGTTTAAAATCCTTATACTCCATATCATTATCGGTCAATGTGACTTTACAATATCCAGTTACCTCCGTAGTAAGGGATTTGGACGCCATCACAATTTCACTTCGAGTAAGATACACCTTCAATGAACAGGAGTTAACAAGGTTGGGGTGTATAAAACTTTCAGTACTGCCACAGTCTATCAAACACCCAGTAGGACGACCATTAATCTTAATGTCCATCATAGATTTTGACAAGGAACACGGTATGGTCTGGTCAACCGTAGCCGAGGCTAGAGTAAAACGATAGGCGGCAGCAGAGAAGACATCGGGTACAGGATTACCCTTACACACTTTACTAAAATGTCCCCGTTTCTTACATTTAAAACAGGTAGCCTCTCTGGCTGGGCAACTTTGCCTGGGGTGTTTAGATTGGCCACAAAAATAACACTTAGACCCATGGGGCACAGCCACAACAATAGGATTAAGTGGGGGCTCCATTGGTGTTATGGATGCCTCCATACTCGGAACACACGAGGCTGAGAGAGATGCATGGGCTGATGCATACACTTCTGAATTCTTCTGGGCTACATCTAACGATCGAGCAGCAGCGACAACCGTTTTTAAAACTAACGAGTCGTTCTCGAGGAGTCTCTGTCTAATATAATTAGATCGGAGGCCAGATATGAAAGAATCGCGGATGGCTTCTTCCTGATACACTTTGGCAGAGACAGCCTTGTAGTTGCAACCCTTAGCCAAAGCCTTAAGGTCCTGCAGGAAATCGTCCAGAGATTCCTCGGGTAATTGCCTGCGAGTAGACAGGAGATACCTGGCGTATACTTCGTTAACCGACTTAAGGTACTGGGCTTTAAGAGCTGCGAGGGCCTCTTCATATGTAGTAATATCTTCAATTATAGAGTAAGTTTGATGACTTACCAAGTTGGTTAGAAGACCCAACTTGTTAACCGTCGGATCGGTCGATGATACGATGAAGTGTTCAAAACATCGGAGCCAATGCGTAAATTTCTTCGACGCATCTGCCGAATGGGGATCGATATCCAGACGCTCTGGTTTCAAAAATCGATCCATCTTCCAAAAGTAGTTATTTAATAAAATTGATGTGCCAAATAACTGCCCGAATCTGAAGTTAAAGCTTAAGACTGAAGCCTTTTATTAAATAAGAATCATGGCAGAGTTAACAGAGTCCATCATCGACCGAGCCCTTGGTAGAACATACCAGAAGAGGGGCGGGGCCAGGGAGGAGCATTAGTGGTTCCCCCTAGTGGAACATTCCAGACATTACAAGTGCAAGTACAAATATCAGAACACAGTTATTTCATCACAGTTCCTCGACATATTGGTTCAGGAAGCCATCCCGTATACAGCCCAGGAATTCCTCCTCCGGAGTATTGTTACTAATTTGGTTAGCCCAATCTATATGTAGATTAAAGTCACCCATGATAACTGCTGTGCCCTTAGTGCACACTTCTCTAATTTCCCTTTTAATGCCATCCCCAACCTCCGCATTACTGTTTGGAGGTCTATATACCACTCCCACTAACGTTTTCTGTCCCTTGGTATTTCTCAGTTCTACCCATACAGTTTCCACATCAT
Organism: Somniosus microcephalus; assembly: GCF_052327205.1. Taxonomy (NCBI): domain Eukaryota; kingdom Metazoa; phylum Chordata; class Chondrichthyes; order Squaliformes; family Somniosidae; genus Somniosus; species Somniosus microcephalus. Next base: position 231,139,294 of record NC_140990.1, read on the forward strand.
CAGAGCTAATATCCTTCCTTACAATTGTGTTAATCCCCTCTTTAACCAGCAATGCTAGCCCACCACCTTTTCCTTTTTGCCTATCTTTCCTGAATATTGAATACCCCTGGATGTTAAGTTCCCAGCCTTGGCCACCCTGGAGCCGTGTTACCATAATCCCAATCATATCATATTTGTTTACCTCTATTTGCGCAGCTAATTCATCCATCTTATTACGAATGCTCCTTGCATTAAGACACAAAGCCTTCAGGCTTGTTTTTTTAACGCTCTTAGACCTTTTAGAATTATTATTTACTGTGGCCATGTTTGATTTAAACCGTTGATTTCTCTGACTGCCACTTTTGTTTTCCTCCTTCCTGTCTTTTGCTTTTATCCTTGTTTCGATTTCCTCTGTCTCCTTGCTCAGGTTCCCAACCCCCTGCCATTTTAGTTTAAACCCTCCCCCAGAGCACTAGCAAACACTCCCCTAGGACGATAGCAAAATACTGCAGATATTGGAAATCCGAAATAACAACAGAAAATGCTGGAAAAACTCAGCAGGTCAGGCAACATCCGTGGAGATAAATTTGAGTTGACGTTTCGGGTCGAACCCTTCTTCAAAACTGGAAAGAAAAGAAAATAGATCGAAGGCAGGGCTGCGATTGGACAAAAGAAGTGAAAGAAACAAAAGAAGTAAAAGAGCTAGACGAGATGGTAATAGGCTGAGATTAGGTGTAAAGTGTACTGGCAGGGCAAGAGATAGCTGCCTGGTGTGAGACATTGGTCGCGGCCCTGCCCAGGTGCAAACCGTCCGGTTTGTACTGGTCCCACCTCCCCCAGAACCGGTTCCAATGTCCCAGGAATTTGAAACCCTCCCCCTTGCACCATTCCTCTAGCCACATATTCATTTGAAATATCCTTCTATTTCTACTCTGACTAGCATGTGGCACTGGTAGCAATCCTGAGATTACTACCTTTGAGGTCCTATTTTTTAATTTACCTCCTAACTCCCTATATTCAGCTTTTAGGACCTCATCCTGTTTTTTTACCTATATCGTTGGTACCTATATGCACCACGACAACTGGCTGTTTACCCTCCCCTTCCAAAATGTTCTGCAGCTGCTCTGAGACATCCTTAACCCTTACACCAGGGAGGCAACACACCATCCTGGAGTCTCATTTGCGGCTGCAGAAATGCCTATCTATTCCACTTACAGTAGAATCCCCTATCACTATAGCTCTCCCATTCTTTTTCCTCCCGTCCTGTGCAGAAGAACCACCCCTGGTGCCAGGAAGTTGGCTGCTTCTGCTTTCCCCTGATAAGCCACCCACCCCAACAGTATCCAAAGTGGTATATCTGTTTAAGAGGGGGATGACCACAGGGGACTCCTGCACTACCTGCCTGCACCTACTACTCTGCCTGGTGGTCACCCATTCCCTTTCTGCCTGTGCAATCTATACCTGCGGTGTGACCAACTGATTAAATGTGATATCCACAATGTCCTCAGCATCGCAAATGGTCCAGTATGTATCCAATCGCAGCTCCAGCCCTCGCAATGCAGTCTGCCAGTAGCTGCAGCTGGATACACTTCCTGCACACATGGTCATCAGGGACACAGGAAGTGTCCCTGAGTTCCCACATAGCGCAGGAGGAGCATACCACAGGGCCGAGCTCTCCTGCCATGACTTACCCTTTAATTATTTCAAATTAAATTAAATCAATTCAATCCCACCAATTACACTACAGTTAAATGATATACTTAAGGGCCCTGGTTTACCAACAGTCCCCGCTACATCACAGAGAGCTTAGAAACTATAAAGCACAGTGTTTAAGTTTGGAAAAAGAGAGAAATACTCACTTACCTGCTTTCTGGTGACATCACACTTCGATTATTTTTTACTTCTCTCTCTCTCCCGCTCTGAGCTCGGAGATTGGTATGCCTCTTGAGCTTCTCCCGCTCTTTAAACTCTCCGCCGCTGCCTCGCTCTAGCCAGGTCCGCCGCCGCCGGTGCTGTGGGGCCTCTCGAGCCTCTCCCGCTCTTTAAACTCACCGCCGCTGCCTCGCTCCAGCCAGTTCCGCCGCCACCGCCACTGTGGGGTCTCTCGAGTCTCTCCCACTCTTTAAACTCACGCCGCTGCCTTGCTCCAGTCAGGTCCGCCGCCGCTGTTAATAGGCAGTTAATTGGCACTAATCCCTTCCCGCCTCGGGTAGGCGGGTCCCAGTGTGGGGCGGGTACCCACCTCCTTTGAAACTGGCATGGAGGCGGGTTTGGGTGCGGGAAGGGGTCGGGACCCCTGATTTCGGGATTTTAACCTCCCCCCCCATGCCTCCAATCCCGACTCCACGGCACAATGAAAATCCTGCCCAATGTTTCAGGTCGAAGAATTTTCGTCAGAACTAGAAAGAAGCACCTTCCCGTGCAAGTGCAGGAGATGCAACACATGCCCTTATACCTCCCCCCTTCCCACTGTCCAGGGCCCCAAACACCCCTTCCAGGTGAAACAGCGATTTACTTGTACTTCTTGCAATTTAGTATACTGTATTCGCTGCTCACGATGCGGTCTCCTCTACATTGGGGAGCCCAAACGCAGATTGGGTGACCGCTTTGCGGAACACCTCCGTTCAGTCCATAAGGGGGACCCCGAGCTCCCGGTGGCCTGTCACTTTAATTCTCTGCTCCACTCCCACTCAGGCCTCACCATCCTCGGCCTCTTGCATCGTTCCATGGAAGCTCAGCGTAAGCTTGAGGAACAGCACCTCATCTTTCGATTAGGCACTCTACAGCCCTCTGGACTCAACATAGAGCTCAACAATTTCAGATCACAACCTCGGCCCCTATCACATATATATATTTTCTTTTTTTTATCCACACTTTTTGTTTGACTTTTTTTTCCTTCTCCCAATGGCAGCTGTCCTTCATTCTGCCAGCACAATTCGCACTTCACCTAGAGCCATCCTTTGTTCCTGAACCTGTCCCATTACCACCTCCTCTTGCCTTGAATATCTCTTAATGTCTCTCAATGTCTCTTAATCTCTCCTGCTTTCTATCCTATCACTGACCTTCCCTTTTGTTCTTTCATCCCCTCCCCCTTTTCCCAGCCCCTAAACTTGCTTTCCATTTCCTGCTTTTTTCCAGTTCTGATGAAAGGTCTTCGACCTGAAACGTTAACTCTGTTTCTCTCTCCACAGATGCTGCCTGGCCTGCTGAGTTTTTCCAGCGTTTTCTGTTGTTCTTTACAAAAGTTTAAACTTGCTTTTACGAAGTTTTATGCCATTTTTCTGCCCTCTTCTACATTTTATTCAACTCACTTTGTAGTTTTGGAGCTGCCTTGTTAGATTCAACTGCCTCTCACAGCTTGATATTGTCTGCAACCTTGATCAAGTAGCATTGAGCTCCTCAGTCCAAGTCATCAGTGTATTGTATATTAGAAGCAATAGCTGTTCCAACACTGAAACCCTGGGGTTCCTGGCTCAGCATTTCTCTCGCCCATGTAACTCCTCTACCAAGTACCCACTGCTTCATTCCCTTCAGCCTGTTCTTTTCCTAGGTTTTACCCTGAATTCCCACCATTTTAATTTAAGTGGATAAGATGAATAGTAACGAATAATAACGTGCATATTTCATGCAGAGCATTACCTGATCTCAGCAGAGTCAGCACGTGGTTGCAGTTAGGATGTTTGCTACTAGAAAGTGTCGTGTCCGAGTATAAATAATACACGGACTGCAGGAGAACAATAAAACAGGTATTTACTTGAACAGAGGGTACTCTTTTATTTGGACCCAAAAAAAAAACAATTCGACTGTAAATAAACAAAAGTTCAACTAAAGCTTAACAAATCAAATTAAAATTTGGTTTTCCATGTTGATGATGCACTCCAGTCCCCGCGGCGCCCACCGGTCGCGGAAATACTCAAGCGCACCGGCGGACACAGCGTGCTCCATCTCCAGGGCCACCCGGGCGCGAACATGGCCGCGGAAGAGAGGCAGGCAATCCGGCTGGACGACCCCCTCGACCGCCCGCTGCCTGGACCAATTGATGGCTCTTTTAGCCAGGCCCAGGAGCAGGCCCACAAGGAGGTCCTCCAACCTGTCCGCTCCCCTCCGCACCGGGTGACCGTAGATCAAGAGCGTGGGACTGAAGTGCAACCAAAAATCGAGGAGCAGCCCCTTCAAGTAGTGAATGAGGGGATGCAACCTCTCACATTCCATATAAACGTGAAACACGGACTCCTCCAGGCCGCAAAAAATGCAGGCGGCCTGGGAGTTCGTGAACCTACTTAAAACCTTATTGCACGGAACCGCTCCATGCAACACCCTCCAGGCCAAGTCCCCGATGGAACAAGGGAGGACGCCCGTGTAGAGAGCCCTCCATTGGGGACCTCCGCCACCGCCAGTCGGCAAAACGCCACGCCAAGGCGTGTCCGGACGGTAGACGAAGATGGCAAAGTGGAGAGTGTGCAGGAGCAGCCCGTACAGGAAACCCCTCCGCGCGGAATGAAAAGGCACGGAGGGTATTTCCTCGAGACGGCTCAAGTTGTGAGGCGCCGGTTCCCGAGGGGAGTTTCGGGGCCGGGCGCCAATGAGGAATTCCGTCCGAACGGGGGTAAGCTCGGACGGGATCGCCCCACGTGCTTGAGCCGCCTCGATACACCTAGTGGAGTCGGGGCCCAGTGCCGCTTTCACCGATTCGATGGCTTTGACCGCGAGCCGGACGTTGGCCCAGGACAGGTGCCGTGCCAGCTCCTCCGGCGCCATCCAGCCCGCTCCTCCGCCATCGAGCAGGTCCCCGACTCTGGTCACCTTGCCAAGCACAGCCCTGCCCTCCACCAGCCGCCCGAACCTGCGTTCGTGGAGGTGCGGATTCCTGAGCAGCGGCTCCCGAAGGAGAGCCGCCGCTCCTGACGGGGGAAAGCTCCGCCTGGAAGCGACGTAGTTCCAAACCCATAGCAGTTCCTGGTAGAAGACAGGCAGCTCCCGCAGGCTGGCATGCCTGCCGCCCACTTTCGCGAACAGGAGCTGCGTGTCGTAATTGAGGCCGTGCAGCTGGCGGAAGAAAAACGTCGCCAGCGCACACCATCTCGGAGGATTCTCGACGTACAGGTATCTCTGCAGCATCTGAAGACGGAAAGTCACAGCCTGGGTGCGAAGGCACACCAGCACCTGACCACCCTCCCTAAGCGGGAGACACAGAACCGCGGCAGAGACCCAGTGCTTCCTTTTGTCCCAGAAGAAGTCGATGAGCTTCTTCTGCATCTTGGTGACAAACGCAGGGGGAGGGATCAAAGTGACCAACTGGTACCACAACATGGCGGCCACCAGCTGGTTTATGACCAGCGCTCGACCCCTGTAGGACAACACTCAGAGCAGTCCTGTCCAGCGTCCTAGGCGAGCGGTGGCTTTGGCCTCCAGCTCTTGCCAGTTCGCCGGCCAGGCGTCCTCGGCAGGGCTAAGGTAGACTCCCAAATAGAGGAGGTGCGTGGTGCTCCAGGCGAAAGGCCTGAACTCCTCCGGCAGGGAGTCCACCCGCCACTGACCCACCAGGAGTCCGGAACATTTCTCCCAGTTGATCTTGGCGGAGGATGCGTCCGAGTAAATCTGCTGGCATTCCCGCATCCTCCGCAAGTCAGCGGGATCCGTGACCGTGAGGAGCACATCATCGGCGTAAGCCGAGAGGACCACCTCCACGCCCGGCCCTTGCAGAGCCAGTCCCGTCAACCTCTTCCGCAAGAGGCGCAGGAATGGCTCCACGCAAACGGCGTATAACTGACCGGACATGGGGCATCCCTGACGCACCCCCCTCCCGAAGCGAAGGGGCGCCGTCAAGGGCCCGTTAACTTTAATCAGACACACTGCGGCGGCGTACAAAAGTCGGATCCGGTCGACGAAATGCGTCCCGAACCCGAATGCGCGCAGAGTCCCGAAGAGATACTCGTGATCCACCCTGTCGAACGCCTTCTCCTGATCCAGGGAGAGGAAGGCGACCGACAGACCAGCCCTCTGGGCGTGGTGGACCAGGTCACGGACCAGATGGATGTTATCATGGATGGTCCGGCCTGGGACCGTGTAGGACTGGCCAGGGTGGATCATGTGGGCCAGCACGGTGCCAAGGCGAGCAGACATGGCCCTGGCAAAGATTTTATAGCCCGTGCTGAGGAGGGAGACCGGGCGCCAGTTCTTAAGGAGGCGGAGATCGCCCTTCTTAGGCAGCAGGACAATGACTGCCCTGCGCCAAGAGAGGGGCATCTCCCCGGTCGTCAAACTTTCCCCCAGGACCCGCGCGTAGTCGCCCCCCAAGATGTCCCAGAACGTCCTGTGGAACTCCACGGTCAGCCCGTCCAACCCCGGGGACTTCCCCCTAGAGAGCTGGTGGAGGGCGCCGGTCAGCTCTACCAGGCTTAGTGGAGTGTCCAGTTTTTCGGCACCCTCCGGGCTGACCTTCGGCAGGTCCTCCCACAAAACTCTGCGCGCATCCTCGCTGGACGGGTCCAGAGATAAAAGAGCCCTGTAGTAAGCGTGGGTCTCCGCGCTGATTCCCTCCGGATCCGAGACCAGAGATCCGTCGTCGGCCAGCAGCCCCAAGAGCTGCTTACGGACCCCCCGTCTTTTTTCCAGCGAGTAGAAGGGGGAGCCGCGGTCCAGGTCCCGCAGGAGCTGGATCCGCGACCTCACGTACGCGCCTCGGGACCTGACGAGCTGCAGGTCCTTCAGCGCGCCCTTCTTCTCTTCGTACATCTTCCGCAGGGCCGGGTCCTCGACGACCTGACCGCGACGGGACTCCAGGTCGAGCACCTCCTTCTCCAACCGCCCGACCCGGGCCTCCCGCCTCTTGGTCGACCCCTTCGCGTACTCCTGACAGAAGAGACGGATGTGAGCCTTGCCCACATCCCACCATAGCCTCAAGGAGGGGAAGCCCCCCTGCTTCCTTCTCCAGTCAGCCCAGAATCGACGAAACGAATCCCGGAACCGTGCGTCTTCCAACAGCAGGTTGTTAAAATGCCAGTACGCGGACCCCCCCCCGCGCACGCAGCGGAGCGAGCTCCGCCCATACCAGGTGGTGGTCCGTGCACGGCACTGGCCACATGGAAACCGTCGGAACGCAGGAGACGTACGCCCGGGAAATGTAAATGCGGTCGATTCTGGACCTTCCTCCCCCAGGCCTCACGCTAGTGAAGGCGCTGGAGTTGGGGCGGAGATTTCGCCAGACGTCCACCAAGTCGATGGACCCAACCAGGTCCCTGAACTTATCCATCGCCGCCGGGCTTCGCGGGGGACCCGAACGGTCCCTCGCCTCGAGGGTGCAGTTAAAATCCCCCCCGAGGATGACGCACTCGCCCACGTTGATGGAGCCCAAAAGAGCAGACACTTCTTCGAAGAAGCGCACTTGCTGCGCACTGGTCTGAGGGGCGTACACGTTCACTAGATGGAGCGGCACGCCCCCCAGGTGAACAGTGACCTGGAGCAAGCGGCCCGGCACGTGCTCCTTGACCCCCAATATCTCCGGCTCAAAATGCGGGACCAGCAAGATAGCCACCCCGCTGGAATTGTTGGAGAGGTGACTTATGCTGACCCCTCCTTGCCACTCCAGGAGCCACGTGGCTTCGTCTCCCGGAACGGTGTGGGTCCCGAGGGGCTGAGAAGTTATTGAATCTGCGGCGCGCCTCCCTGCTGCCGTTGATGTTGAGGCTGGCTATGATTATCTTCATGTCAGAAGCATAGTGCAACCTCTACCTACACCTAACGGGGGGAGGAAGCGCAGCCGCTGGTCAGCCGTCACTTCCTCAGCAGCCCAGTGAGAAACGTTGTGAGCCGACGCAGCTCGAGCGGGTTCACACCCTCGTCCGCGCCCATGATCTTAACAGCGGCGCGGACGGATACGATGAGCAGCGCCAGCTCCGACCACCTGTCGAGGGCCAGCCGGACCTTATTGCGCCGACCCAGGCACGTGGCCATAAAATCCCGGAGTTCCCTTACGGGAATGAGGGGAGACTCGGCAAGGGGCACGAGGTCATCCATCGCCTCGTCGGCGCTGGAGTCCGAATCGTCCTCTGTGCCCATCACCGAGTCCCCATACTCCTCCAGGGGGTCGTCTCCAGTGGCCGACCCGTCCGCCGCGCAGTGCAAAGCGAACGGCTCGGCTGCGCCAGCCAGCCCCGCCTCCTCCCGGATCCCACCCCCAGGATCGGTGGCAGAGGATTTCTCCCTGGGCTCCTCTAGGGGTGCTGGGCCAGAAGACGGCGGCGGTTCAGAGCTCCCCTCCACCTCAGACGCCGGAACGACCGGAGAAACCGGGGAGAGACCAATTTCCAGCTCCTCCAGTATGTCCGGCACCAGAGACGCAGCCAGGGGGCCATCCTCCTCCCCGCCACCAACCTCCGACCCAGCGGATGGGGGGTTTTGAATTAAAAGCTCTACCAGGACGAGCATCCCCTGGGAGATGTCCGGGTCGCATTGGGCGAGCTCATTATCCTCGAGCTCGCCCGACCCAGACCCCAGGCTGCCCCACCCGGCGAGGGGTAACGGCACCGATAGAAGGTCAATTTCAATTACCGCCGCGGGTTGTTCCGCGACCCCCCCCACGGGCAGGGTCTCGTCCCCATCCCCGGGAGGCACGCGTCGGACAGACACATCTGCCTCAGCCTCCCGAGGGACAGGTGACCCCTGCCGATCGCTGGTGACGACGACAGCGGGGGGGGGGGGGGGCGCAGTACCCGCGGCGGGCGACAACTCCCCCTGCTCGGAGGGACCTTTCTCCTCCCGGTCCTCCTCCTCTTCCAGGGGGTCGCGCCTTCTTTTTAGCACAGAGGGAGCAAGGGAGACCTCCATGACTGCAGAGGCCTCCTCCTCAGCTCCCTCCGGCGGAGCAGGTTTGTTGGGCTCCTTGGGCCTGAGCCCGGCCGCAGGTAATGGCGTGTCCGCTACGGCGGTTGCGGCCACAGGCTCGGGCACGAGGCCCCTCCCACTCGCGTCTGCCCCGATTATCTCCGCGAGGAGCGCGGGTGTAAGGGGCTCAAGGGGTAAGGGCTGGCCATCCACGGGGGGACCCGCCCTAAGGTGTTTATTTTTCCGCCGCGCCTTCTTTCCGGCCGGACACGCTCCCTCCCCCCCGCTGGAGGCCTTGGTGGCATCGGCCCCCGACGTCGACCGCGCATCAGACGTTCCCGACGCGCGGGCAGATCCGGGGGGAGGAGTGGCGGTGGTGCCAGCCTCGGCCGCACGAGATGATCCGGCGGCCTTGGAGGCAGGGCAGTTTTTCCGGATGTGCCCCACCTCCTTGCAGGCATGGCACCGCACACCGTCCGACGTCCAGAAGACGCGATATGCAGTCCCCTCGTGGTGGACGACGAATGCCCCATCACTGTCCTCCTCCCGCGCCAGCTGGATGAACAGCTGGCGCCGGAAGGAGAAGACGTGGCGAAGGCTGGCCTCCCGGAAGCCGAGCGGGATGGGTATGATCCCCGACCTCACCTCCCCAAGTTGACGTAGATGGGGAAGGAGGAGCTCACCAGGAACATAGGGCGGGACGTTTGAAATAACCACCCTCTGCGTGGTGGCCTCGAGGGGGTCCACCGGCAGGAAGGTCCCGCCCACGGTGAGCCCCTTGGTGACAGCCAGGGACACCGCCCGCTCCGACCCCAGGAAGAACACAGCCTTCCCATACATTTTTGAGGCCGCGACGATGGCTGAGGGGCTGACAACCCCAGCCATGGCTTTAACGCAGGCCTCAATGGTCATAGTGGGGTGAGTGTAGCTCTTCACCCCAAGCTTTTTTGTTATAAGTTTAAAGGGTGACGGGGCAGCAGAAGCAGCGGGAGCAGCTGTGGTTGTGGCTGTCACTCCCGCATAAGTCCTAGCTGGCCCCGGCTCCGGCGAAGATGCAGTCGCCATTATGGGGTGTTTTTATAAGGGCTACACTCACCCCAAGTCACAGGCCTGAAGGTGCTAATGGCCTCAGGTATTTTTTTATTTGGTCCTCTATTGAGCAGAGGGAGCTGTTTAAAATGAAGACACACCTCTCCCCTTATTGGTTGAAATTGGGAGAGGTGCCTTCTCCCCTCTGCTCAATAGGCAATTCATAATTAAAGATGAAATGAGGTGCCTCAGAGAGAAAGGCAGAGAAAGACAAAGAGAGAGAGAGAGAGTGGGGTTGAGAAGGAGGGAGGTGGCAAGGACAGTGTTGCCACTCAGGATGGTGGGTGGGTGTTGGCAGGTGTGCACTCTCTGATGGGATTTAAAAGTCTTTGATGGTGGTGGTCTTCTGGCAGGGGGAGAAGATGTCTTCACCTGGGAAAGCTGGAGTTGCCCAGGCTCAGTCCTGCACCAGGTCTTAACGATGTAATTAATGGAATTAACCACTTAACCTAGGCAGCTCCAGCTGGCCCAGGTCAGGCAATAGAAGGGATGCTTATTATTGGTGTGTGTGGCCTAGTTTTGGCAAGATCCACACACACACACACAGCCACCCCTTGATGTTCCGACCTTGTTTCTTCTTTTCTCCCCCCACCTAAAATACAAAGTCTTTGGGAGAGTGCCCCAAATAACACCCACCTGTAGATATTTTGAAGATGATACTCCTCCCTCCTTCCAAACAGCTGGTGTTGGTTGATAGTGGTTTCTCTCCCCTCTCTCCCTCTCCTGAAGTGGAGGCCAATTTGGGGAGGCAGTGATAGGAAAGGCCTCTCCCCTGGTTGATGTTATTGCAGGCCTCCTCTCTCCTCCTCCTCCCCTGTCCTCTCTCTCCAGGCACCTCAGTTGATGTAATGATGGTGGAGTTGGTGGTGGTGGTGGTGGTGGTCCAGCGTTCTCCTCCTCTTCCTGGTCAGGGGACCACCACTTTAGTCCACTCTCCTTGTCTGGCTGCTCCTTCTCCTTCTGCTTGCAGCTGCACAGCCAGCAATGCTGTGAATGAGGTACAACAGAGGGTAACTTAAGACTGACGTACAGAAGCCTGCTATGGCTTTATATACAGGGGTGGTCACTGCCGGTACTGCAGTATAGAATCAGTTCTTCTCTTAAAGGTACATACACAACAATTCCTCCCCTTTTCGATAAACAGTACATAACATTCATTTAACAATTAAATAATAACTAATTACAATTACAATTTTCTCTGTACTATATACATCAACTGAAATAATCATTTATAAGTTCAGTCTTTGAGGAAGCTTCCTGATCCTGACTGGATAGCGCCTTTCTTGAGTATCCTGTTCTTGCGGCGGAGTTGATTCTGGTTCATTGTCATTGGTTGGCTCGTCAGCTTCCAATACCACTGCTTCTGAGGTAGACGCAATCTGTACTTTGGGTTGATTACCAGGTGCACCTGCTCGTGGTATGGGTTTGGCTTGTTCCTGTGACTCTAGAATCTGGTCAGCATGGCGTCTCACGATACTCTCTCCAACGTCCACTGTGTACATTGGTGGTCCCTGCTGTGTGCATATCGTTCCTGGCTGCCATTTTTCTGTTCAGTAGTCGCGGGCCAAGACTGGTTGCCCTATCTTGAAGCTCCTGGTTGGCTTCTCATTTATGTGCTGGAATTGCTTATCCTCAACATCTCGTCTTATGTTTGGTTTGAGCAAATCCAGGCGACATCTTAGCCTTCGGTTGAAGAACATTATGGCTAGAGCTTGGTTGGTGACTGCATGTGTCGCATTCCGGTAAGCAAACAAGAAATTATCCACCTTGTGCTGTAGTGGTATGTCGTCATTATGCATTGCCTTTATTGCCTTTTTAAAGGTCTGAACAAACCTCTCAGCCAACCCATTTGTGGCTGGATGATATGGGGCAGATGTGTAATGCTTCACCCCATTATTCCTCAGAAACCTCCGGAAATCTTCGGACACAAACTGTGGCCCATTGTCGGAGCTAATCTGTTCTGGCAAGCCATTCCTGGTGAAGATGGTCCGTAGGACTGCAATAGTTTTCTCCGTGGTGGTGGAGGACATTTTGATGACATCTGGCCATTTCGAATGGGTGTCCACAGCGATTAGGAACATTGAGTCCATAAATGGACCAGCAAAATCAATGTGTACCCGTTGCCATGGAGATGAGGGCCACTCCCATGGATGTAGCAGGGCCTGTGGTGGAGCGTTTTGGACCTTCTGGCATCCTGTGCATCTCTTGGTCATATCCTCGATTTCTTTATCGATTCCCGGCCACCACACAAACGCCCCGGCTAGGCTCTTCATTTTTACCCCTCCCAGATGACCCTCATGAAGCTCATTGAGCACTCTATCTCTCAACTTTGGTGGAATTACCACTCGGGATCCACACATCAAGGTCCCCCGGCACACTGACAGCTGTTCTCTCCTTGGCAAGAATGCTGGCAACAGTGAGTCGCCATGTGCTGGCCATCCCTTCACTGTCAAATCATAGACCTGAGAGAGTGTCGGGTCATTTCGGGTTTCCTTCTGTATACTTGAGTTTGTAACAGGTAGACATTCGACTATGGTCGTATGGAATATCTCAACAGGGTCCACTGCCGGTGCTTCCTCTACCGTAGGCAATGGTAGGTGCGACAGCCCACCAGCATTTCCATGCTGTTTCGTACCCTTGTACTCTATGTTGTACTGATGTGCCCCTAGAAAAAGTGACCATCTTTGCAGCCGTTGCGCCGTCATCACAGGAACGCCCTTCTTTGGGTTAAAAATGGAGACCAGGGGCTGATGATCAGTCAGTAGGGTGAATTTCTGTCTGTGCAGATAGTGATTGAACTTCTTTACCCCGCACACCAGGCTGAGGGCCTCCCTGTCAATCTGGGCGTAGTTACGCTCGGATGAGGTTAACGAGCGCGCCGCAAAGGCTATTGGCCTCTCTGAACCGTCAAGGTATTTGTGTGACAGCACCGCTCCAATGCCATAGGGAGACGCATCACATGCTAACCGAAGCGGTAGTGTTGGATTGTAGTGGGCCAATACTTCTTTTGAAGTGATTAGGCATTTACATTTCTGAAAGGCACGCTTACACTCATCACTCCATTTCCATGTTACTCCAGTTTGCAGCAGGGCGTTCAGTGGGTGCAGAATTGTAGATAAATTCGGCAAGAACTTATGGTAGTAGTTCACCAACCCGAGGAACGACCTCAGTTGCGACACATTTTCCGGTGCTGGAGCCTTGACTACAGCCTCAATCTTGTCCGGCGACTTATGCAACCCTTCCTCATCAATCACATGGCCACAATACGAGATTTGTCTCCTGAAGAACTCGCATTTGGGGCGGTTGGCTTGTAGCCCATATTCCTGTAATCTCGTGAGCACCTGCTCCAGGTTGGCAAGGTGTTCACTGTCATTTTCGCCCGTAACCAGGATGTCGTCCAAATAACACTGGGTCCCCGGGATCCCTTGCAGGACTTGTTCCATCACCCTCTGCCAAATAGCCAGGGCTGATGCTACCCCGAATACCAGTCGATTGTACTGGTAAAGGCCTTTGTGAGTGTTTATCGTGAGGTATTTCCTAGATGTTTCTTCCACCTCCATTTGTAGATACGCTTGGGCCAAATCAATCTTTGTAAAGCGTTTCCCTCCAGATAGTGAGGCGAAAATATCTTCTATCCGTGGAAGTGGATATTGTACTGTGTGCAGGACTGGGTTCACAGTTACCTTGAAGTCCCCACAGATGCGAACCTTCTTCGGTTCCCCAGGCGTGCTGCTCAATGATTTCTTCATTACAGGAACGATGGGTGTGGCCCACTCACTCCAGTCCACCTTGGACAGCACACCCAAACGCTCCAGACTCTCCAGCTCTGCTTCAACAGCTGGGCGGATCGCGTAAGGTACCGGTCTGGCCTTAAAAAATTTTGGGTTTGCGTTATCTTCGATTTTTATCATTGCCGTTACTCCTTTTAGAGTCCCAAGTCCTTGTTGGAACACCTATTTCGCGTCAGTTAGAATCTTTGACAGTCGTCCAGGTGTGACGTCATCATCCTTTTTATCAGTCACAGTTAGCGCCTGAATGGAATGCCAATCCAATTGTATTTTTCGGATCCATTCACGTCCCAATAATGGTGGTCCTCCATCTGGTAGTATATATAGATACAGTTTCTGTGTTTCCTTGCCGTTGTATTCAACTGGCACCCTTATTTTTCCTCTGGGGTAGACTTTTTGCCCCGTGTATGTCTTCAATACAATGGACGAGTCCTTCAAGGGTATGTGTGAGAATAGCCGCTCATAGTCTCGTCGATTCATGACAGTTAGGGCTGATCCTGTGTCCAATTCCACCTATACTGGGGACCCTGCTATCATGAGCGTGACCCAAATGGTTCGGTGATCCTCCTTTGCGATCACGTTGTGTAACTTTAGACAACTTAGTCTCCTGCTCCCGGAGTCCTTATCACTCTCCTGATCTTCCGAACTACTGTCTGTCAATTTCTTTACTTTCTTGTACTTTTCCTTAGTAGTTCTTGTAGTGTTGGTTTTCTTTCCCGACCTGCAGACTCTTGCTATGTGTCCCATTTTCCCACATTGCCTGCATACTTTGTCCTTAAACCAGCAGTACTTCTGATCAGGGGTTGTTCTGCCGCAGCGATAGCACTTTTCTGCTCCATACGCCATTTCGTTAGCGCTGTATTCCTGTGGTTTCTGTTATATTACCGCAGCTCCCCATGCTGCTGCTTCGTAGGATACTGCCACGCTGAAAGCCTGTTCTAGCGTCAGGTCCTTTTCCGAAAGTAGTCGTTTCTGGGTTCCTTCACTCTGGAGCCCGCAGACAAACTTATCCCGTAAGGTGTCTGCCAGTCCTGCTCCGAACTGGCAGTGCTTCGATAACTTGCGTAGTTCCGTAAGATAGTCAGCATTGCTCTCATCTTTGTGCTGGTTTCTTTTATGGAACTTGAATCTTTCTGCTATCAGCAGCGGTGTAGGGTTTAGGTGTTCCTGTACGATATTAACAATCTCTTCAAAACTTTTCTCCATTGGTTTAGCTGGGGTAATTAAATTCCGCAATAGGCCGTACGTTCTCGCGCCCATGAAATTTAATAATACCGACGCCTTCTTTCCATCGGCCACCTCATTTGCCTCGCAGTACACTTCAATTCTTTCCACATACGTGGTCCAGTCTTCTACCTCGTTGTCGAAAGCAGTGATACTGCCACTCTTCGGCATCTTGAGTGATTTAAAATGGCGCCTCCCACGCTTTTTCTTCTTCCCCAATGGAATAAAATGGCACCTCCCGTGCTTTTCCTTCTTCCCCAATGGAATAAAATGGTGCCTCCCGCGCTTTTCCTTCTTCCCCTTGCTGCCACGCTGCTCCTAGCATTCTACAGGGTAATGGCGGCGACCCGCGGCTTCGGCGCGTATCACTTTTCCTTCCCCTCGTTCTATCTTCGCCACGCTGCCCGGTTCTTGAGCACCGACTGCGCCCTGTGCGCTCCACCCTCTCTCTCTCTCTTCCTCCCGACGACGCTGCACGGCCCCTTTGCAGAGCCGCTTGGTCGAGCCCGAGCCCGCCGCAGTCCGGAAGGGTCAGCGCACTACCTGCTACCAGCACGACTTGCTGGAACACCTCGACTGGGGAGCCAGGCCCAGCTCTCCACAGCCTCCCCTGCAACTCTCCGATGGATCCCTGGGCGGTTGCCCGTGGTCGACGCCCACCGTTCTGACTTCGACCTCCAAGAAGCTTCTCTTCAGGGAAAAGATCCCCATGAGGTGATGCAGTACTGCAGGTGAGTTCGAACCTGCCCGTCCCCAGTGTAGTGTCCGAGCATAAGTAATACACGGACTGCAGGAGAACAATAAAACAGGTATTTACTTGAACAGAGGGTACTCTTTTATTTGGACCCAAAAAAAACCAATTCGACTGTAAATAAACAAAAGTTCAACTAAAGCTTAACAAATCAAATTAAAATTTGGTTTTCCGTGTTGATGATGCACTCCAGTCCCCGCGGCGCCCACCGGTCGCGGAAATACTCAAGCGCACCGGCGGACACCGCGTGCTCCATCTCCAGGGACACCCGGGCGCGAACATGGCCGCGGAAGAGATGCAGGCAATCCGGCTGGACGACCCCCTCGACCGCCCGCTGCCTGGACCAATTGATGGCTCTTTTAGCCAGGCCCAGGAGCAGGCCCACAAGGAGGTCCTCCAACCTGTCCACTCCCCTCCGCACCGGGTGACCGTAGATCAAGAGCGTGGGACTGAAGTGCAAC
The DNA here is from genome assembly GCF_052327205.1 of Somniosus microcephalus. Classification (NCBI taxonomy): domain Eukaryota; kingdom Metazoa; phylum Chordata; class Chondrichthyes; order Squaliformes; family Somniosidae; genus Somniosus; species Somniosus microcephalus. The sequence continues at coordinate 231,155,409 of NC_140990.1, forward strand.
CAAAAATCGAGGAGCAGCCCCTTCAAGTAGTGAAAGAGGGGCTGCAACCTCTCACAATCCATATAAACGTGAAACACGGACTCCTCCAGGCCGCAAAAAATGCAGGCGGCCTGGGAGTCCGTGAACCTACTTAAAACCTTATTGCACGGGACCGCTCCGTGCAACACCCTCCAGGCCAAGTCCCCGATGGAACAAGGGAGGACTCCCGCATAGAGAGCCCTCCATTGGGGACCTCCGCTACCGCCGGTCGGCAAAACGCCACGCCAAGGCGTGTCCGGACGGTAGACGAAGATGGCAAAGTGGAGAGTGTGCAGGAGCAGCCCGTACAGGAAACCCCTCCGCGCGGAATGAAAAGGCACGGAGGGTATTTCCTCGAGACGGCTCAAGTTGTGAGGCGCCGGTTCCCGAGGGGAGTTTCGGGGCCGGGCGCCGATGAGGAATTCCGTCCAAACGGGGGTAAGATCGGACGGGATCGCCCCACGTGCTTGAGCCGCCTCGATACACCTAGTGGAGTCGGGGCCCAGTGCCGCTTTTACCGATTCGATGGTTTCGACCGCGAGCTGGACGTTGGCCCAGGACAGGCGCCGCGCCAGCTCCTCCGGCGCCATCCAGCCCGCTCCTCCGCCATCGAGCAGGTCCCCAACTCTGGTCACCTTGCCAGCCACAGCCCTACCCTCCGCCAGCCGCCCGAACCCGTGTTCGTGGAGGTGCGGATTCCTGAGCAGCGGCTCCCGAAGGAGAGCCGCCGCTCCTGACGGGGGAGAGCTCCGCCTGGAAGCGACGTAGTTCCAAACCCATAGTAGTTCCTGGTAGAAGACAGGCAGCTCCCGCAGGCCGGCACGCCTGCTGCCCACTTTCGCAAACAGGAGCTGCGTGTCGTAATTGAGGCCATGCAGCTGGCGGAAGAAAAACGTCGCCAGCGCACACCATCTCGGAGGATTCTCGACGTACAGGTATCTCTGCAGCGTCTGAAGACGGAAAGTCGCAGCCTGGGTGCGAAGGCACACCAGCGCCTGACCGCCCTCCCTAAGCGGGAGACACAGAACCGCGGCAGAGACCCAGTGCTTCCTTTTGTCCCAGAAGAAGTCGATGAGCTTCTTCTGAATCTTGGCGACAAACGCAGGGGGAGGGATCAAAGTGACCAACCGGTACCACAACATGGCGGCCACCAGCTGGTTTATGACCAGCGCTCGACCCCTGTAGGACAACACTCGGAGCAGTCCTGTCCAGCGTCCTAGGCGAGCGGTGACTTTGGCCTCCAGCTCTTGCCAGTTCGCCGGCCAAGCGTCCTCGGCAGGGCTAAGGTAGACTCCCAAATAGAGGAGGTGCGTGGTGCTCCAGGCGAAAGGCCTGAACTCCTCCGGCAGGGAGTCCACCCGCCACTGACCCACCAGGAGTCCGGAACATTTCTCCCAGTTGATCTTGGCGGAGGATGCGTCCGAGTAAATCTGCTGGCATTCCCGCATCCTCCGCAAGTCAGCGGGATCCGTGACCGTGAGGAGCACGTCATCGGCGTAAGCCGAGAGGACCACCTCCACGCCCGGCCCTTGCAGAGCCAGTCCCGTCAACCTCTTCCGCAAGAGGCGCAGGAAAGGCTCCACGCAAACGGCATATAACTGACCGGACATGGGGCATCCCTGACGCACCCCCCTCCCGAAGCGAAGGGGCGCCGTCAAGGACCCGTTAACTATAATCAGACACTCCGCGGCGGCGTACAGAAGTCGGATCCGGGCGACGAAATGCGTCCCGAACCCGAATGCGCGCAGAGTCCCGAAGAGATACTCGTGATCCACCCTGTCGAACGCCTTCTCCTGATCCAGGGAAAGGAAGGCGACCGACAGACCAGCCCTCTGGGAGTGTTGGACCAGGTCCCGGACCAGATGGATGTTATCGTGGATGGTCCGGCCCGGGACCGTGTAGGACTGGTCGGGGTGGATCATGTGGGCCAGCACGGTGCCAAGGCGAGCAGACATGGCCCTGGCAAAGATTTTATAGTCCGTGCTGAGGAGGGAGACCGGGCGCCAGTTCTTAAGGAGGCGGAGATCGCCCTTCTTAGGCAGCAGGACAATGACCGCCCTGCGCCAAGAGAGGGGCATCTCCCCGGTCGCCAAACTTTCCCCCAGGACCCGCGCGTAGTCGCCCCCCAAGACGTCCTAGAACGCCCTGTGGAACTCCACGGTCAGCCCGTCCAGCCCCGGGGACTTTCCCCTAGAGAGCTGGCGGAGGGCGCCGGTCAGCTCCGCCAGACTTAGCGGAGCGTCCAATTTTTCGGCGCCCTCCGGGCCAACCTTCGTCAGGTCCTCCCACAAAACTCTGCGCGCATCCTCGCTGGACGGATCCAGAGAGAACAGAGCCCCGTAATAGGCGCGGGTCTCCGCGCTGATTCCCTCCGGATCCGAGACCAGAGATCCGTCGTCGGCCAGCAGCCCCAAGAGCTGCTTACGGACCCCCCGTCTTTTTTCCAGCGAGTAGAAGAAGGGGGAGCCGCGGTCCAGGTCCCGCAGGAGCTGGATCCGCGACCTCACGTACGCGCCTCGGGACCCGACAAGCTGCAGGTCCTTCAGCGCGCCCTTCTTCTCTTCGTACACCTTCCGCAGGGCCGGGTCCTCGACGACCTGACCGAGACGGGACTCCAGGTCGAGCACCTCCTTCTCCAACCGCCCGACCCGGGCCTCCCGCCTCTTGGTCGACCCCTTCGCGTACTCCTGACAGAAGAGACGGATGTGAGCCTTGCCCACATCCCACCATAGCCTCAAGGAGGGGAAGCCCCCCTGCTTCCTTCTCCAGTCGGCCCAGAATCGACGTAACGAATCCCGGAACCGTGCGTCCTCCAGCAGCAGGTTGTTAAAATGCCAGTACACGGACCCCCCCCGTGCGCGCAGCGGAGCGAGCTCCGCCCACACCAGGTGGTGGTCCGTGCACGGCACCGGCCGCATGGAAGCTGCCGGAACGCAGGAGACGAACGCCCGGGAAATGTAGAGGCGGTCGATTCTGGACCTTCCTCCCCCAGACCTCACGCTAGTGAAGGCGCTGGAGTCGGGGTGGAGATTTCGCCAGACGTCCACCAAGTCGAAGGACCCAACCAGGTCCCTCAACTTCTCCATCGCCGCCGGGCTTCGCGGGGGACCCGAACGGTCCCTCGCCTCGAGGGTGCAGTTAAAATCCCCCCCGAGGATGACGCACTCGCCCACGTCGATGGAGCCCAAGAGAGCGGACACTTCTTCGAAGAAGCGCACTTGCTGCGCACTGGTCTGAGGGGCGTACACGTTCACTAGATGGAGCGGCATGCCCCCCAGGCGAACAGTGACATGGAGCAAGCGGCCCGGCACGTGCTCCTTGACCCCCAAGATCTCCGGCTGAAAATGCGGGGCCAGCAAGATAGCCACCCCGCTGGAATTGTTGGAGAGGTGACTCATGCTGACCCCTCCTTGCCACTCCAGGAGCCACGTGGCTTCGTCTCCCGGAACGGTGTGGGTTTCTTGCAGGAAGCACACCGCATACTTCCCGTCCCGAAGGACCGAGAAGTTATTGAATCTGCGGCGCGCCTCCCTGCTGCCGTTGATGTTGAGGCTGGCTATGGTTATCTTCATGTCAGAAGCATAGTGCAACCTCTACCTACACCTAACGCGGTGAGGAAGCGCAGCCGCTGGTCCGCCGCCACTTCCTCAGCAGCCCAGTGAGAAACGTTGTGAGCCGACGCAGCTCGAGCGGGTTCACACCCTCGTCCGCGCCCAAGATCTTAACGGCGGCGCGGACGGAATCGATGAGCAGCGCCAGCTCCGACCACCTGTCGAGGGCCAGCCGGACCTTATTGCGCTGACCCAGGCACGTGGCCATAAAATCCCGGAGTTCCCTTACGGAAATGAGGGGAGACTCGGCAAGGGGCACGAGGTCATCCATCGCCACGTCGGCGCTGGAATCCGAATCGTCCTCCGTGCCCATCACCGAGTCCCCATCCTCCTCCAGGGGGTCGTCACCAGCGGCCGACCCGTCCGCCGCGCAGTGCGAAGCGAACGACTCGGCCGCGCCAGCCAGCCCCGCCTCCGCCCGGATCCCACCCCCAGGATCGGCGGCAGAGGATTTCTCCCTGGGCTCCTCTAGGGGTGCCGGGCCAGAAGACGGCGGCGGTTCAGAGCTCCCCTCCGCCTCAGACGCCGGAACGACCGGAGAAACCGGGGAGAGAACAATTTCCAGCTCCTCCAGTACGTCCGGCACCAGAGACGCAGCCAGGGGGCCATCCTCCTCCCCGCCACCAACCTCCGACCCAGCGGACGGGGGGTTTTGAATTAAAAGCTCTACCAGGACGAGCATCCCCTGGGAGATGTCCGGGTCGCATTGGGCGAGCTCATTATCCTCGAGCTCGCCCGACCCAGCCCCCAGGCCGCCCGACCCGGCGAGGGGTAACGACACCGATAAAAGGTCAACTTCAATTACTGCCGCGGGTTGTTCCGCAACCCCCCCCACGGGCAGGGTCTCATCCCCATCCCCGGGAGGCACGTGCTGGACAGACACATCTGCCTCAGCCTCCCGAGGGACAGGCGACCCCTGCCGATCGCTGGTGATGACGACAGCGCTGGGGGGGCGGGGGGGCGCAGTACCCGCGGCGGGCGACGACTCCCTCTGCTCGGAGGGACCTTCCTCCTCCCGGTCCTCCTCCTCATCCAGGGGGTCGCGCCTTCTTTTTAGCACGGAGGGAGCGAGGGAGACCTCCATGTCTGCAAAGGCCTCCTCCTCGACTCCCTCCGGCGGAGCAGGTTTGTCGGGTTCCTCGGGCCCGAGCCCGGCCGCAGGTATTGGCATTACCGCTGCGGCGGTTGCGGCCACAGGCTCGGGCACGGGGCTCCTCCCGCTCACATCTGCCCTGATCAACTCCGCGAGGAGCGCGGGTGTAAGGGGCTCAAGGGGCAAGGGCTCACCATCCACGGGGGGGCCTGCCCCAAGGTGCTTCTTTTTTCCCCGCGCCTTCTTTCCGGCCGGACACGCTCCCTCCCCCCCGCCGGAGGCCTTGGTGGCATCGGCCCCCGACGTCAACCGCGCATCAGACGTACTTGACGCGCGGGCAGATCCGGGGGGAAGGGCGGCGGCGGCGGCGCCAGCCTCGGCCGCACGAGATGATCCGGCGGCCTTGGAGGCAGGGCAGTTCCTCCTGATGTGCCCCACCTCCCTGCAGGCATGGCACCTCACACCGTCCGACGTCCAAAAGGCGCGGTAGGCGGTCCCCTCGTGGAGGACGACGAACGCCCCTTCAGTGTCCTCCTCCCGCGCCAGCTGGATAAACAGCTGGCGCCGGAAGGAGAAGACGTGGCGAAGGCTGGCCTCCCGGAAGCCGAGCGGGATGGGCGTGATCCCCGACCTCACCTCCCCAAGTTGTCGCAAATGGGGAAGGAGGAGCTCACCAGGAACATAGGGCGGGACGTTGGAAATAATGATCCTCTGCGCGGTGGCCTCGAGAGGATCCACCGGCAGGAAGGTCCCGCCCACGGTGAGCCCCTTGGCGACAGCCAGGGACACCGCCCGCTCCGACCCCAGGAAGAACACAGCCTTCCCATACATTTTCGAGGCCGCGACGATGGCTGAGGGGCCGACAACCCCAGCCATGGCCTTGACGCAGGCCTCGATGGTCATAGTGGGGTGAGTGTAGCTCTTCACCCCAAGCTTTTTCGTTATTAATCGAAAAGGTGATGGGGCAGCAGGAACAGCGGGAGCAGCTGTGGCTGTGGCTACCACTCTCGCATAGGTCCCGGCTGGCCCCGCCACCGGCGAAGATGCAGTCGCCATTCTGGGGTGCTTTTTTTAAGGGCTACACTCACCCCAAGTCACAGGCCTGAAGGTGTTAATGGCCTCGGTGTATATATATATATATTTTTTTTTTTGTCCTCTATTGAGCAGAGGGAGCTGATTAAAATGAGGACACACCTCTCTCCTTATTGATTTAAATTGGGAGAGGAGCCCTCGCCCCTCTGCTCAATTGGCAATTAATAAAATAGATGAAACTAAGGTGCCTTAGAAAGACAGGCAGAGAGAGACAAAGAGAGAGAGAGAGGTGGGGGGGTGGGAAGGAGGGAGGCCGCAAAGGGCAGTGTTGCCACTCAGGATGGTGGGTGGGTGTAGGCAGGGTTGCACTCTCCGATGGAAAAAGTCTTTGGTGATGGTGGTCTTCTGGCAGGGGGAGAAGACGTCTTCACCTGGAAAAGCTGGAGAAGCCCAGGCTTAGTCCTGCAACAGGTCTTAACGATGTAATTAAATTAAATTAAGGACTTCACCTTGGGCAGCTCCAAGCTCTCCCAGGGCAGGCAATAGAAGGGATGCTAATTAGTGGTGTGTGTGGCCTAGCTTTTAACAAGAGCACACACACACACACACTACACCCCTTGATGATCCGGCCTTGCTTCTTCTTTTCTCCCCCCACCTAAAATACAAAGTCTTGGGAGAGTGCCCCAAATAACACCCACCTGTAGATGTTCCGGATGAAGTTTTCTTCCCTCCTTTCAAGCAGTTGGTTTCTCTCCCCCCTCTCCCTCTCCTGAAGTGGAGGCCAAATTGGGGAGGCAGTGATAGAAAGGCCTCTCCCCTGGTTGATGTTGATGTAGGCCTCCTTTCTCCTTCTCCTCCTCTGTCCTCTCTCTCCAGGCACCTCAGTTGATGTAATGATGGTGGAGTTGGTGGTGGTGGTCCAACGTTCTCCTCCTCTTCCTGGTCAGGGGACCACCACTTTAATCCACTCTCCAAAGTCTGGCTGCTCCCTCTGCTCGTGCTTGCAGCTGAACAGAGGGTACTCTTTTATTTGGACCCAAAAAAAACCAATTCGACTGTAAATAAACAAAAGTTCAACTAAAGCTTAACAAATCAAATTAAAATTTGGTTATCCGTGTTGATGATGCACTCCAGTCCCCGCGGCGCCCACCGGTCGCGGAAATACTCAAGCGCACCGGCGGACACCGCGTGCTCCATCTCCAGGGCCACCCGGGCGCGAACATGGCCGCGGAAGAGATGCAGGCAATCCGGCTGGACGACCCCCTCGACCGCCCGCTGCCTGGACCAATTGATGGCTCTTTTAGCCAGGCCCAGGAGCAGGCCCACAAGGAGGTCCTCCAACCTGTCCGCTCCCCTCCGCACCGGGTGACCGTAGATCAAGAGCGTGGGACTGAAGTGCAACCAAAAATCGAGGAGCAGCCCCTTCAAGTAGTGAAAGAGGGGCTGCAACCTCTCACAATCCATATAAACGTGAAACACGGACTCCTCCAGGCCGCAAAAAATGCAGGCGGCCTGGGAGTCCGTGAACCTACTTAAAACCTTATTGCACGGGACCGCTCCATGCAACACCCTCCAGGCCAAGTCCCCGATGGAACAAGGGAGGACTCCCGCATAGAGAGCCCTCCATTGGGGACCTCCGCTACCGCCGGTCGGCAAAACGCCACGCCAAGGCGTGTCCGGACGGTAGACGAAGATGGCAAAGTGGAGAGTGTGCAGGAGCAGCCCGTACAGGAAACCCCTCCGCGCGGAATGAAAAGGCACGGAGGGTATTTCCTCAAGACGGCTCAAGTTGTGAGGCGCCGGTTCCCGAGGGGAGTTTCGGGGCCGGGCGCCGATGAGGAATTCCGTCCGAACGGGGGTAAGCTCGGACGGGATCGCCCCACGTGCTTGAGCCACCTCGATACACCTAGTGGAGTCGGGGCCCAGTGCCGCTTTTACCGATTCGATGGTTTCGACCGCGAGCCGGACGTTGGCCCAGGACAGGCGCCGCGCCAGCTCCTCCGGCGCCATCCAGCCCGCTCCTCCGCCATCGAGCAGGTCCCCGACTCTGGTCACCTTGCCAGCCACAGCCCTACCCTCCGCCAGCCGCCCGAACCCGTGTTCGTGGAGGTGCGGATTCCTGAGCAGCGGCTCCCGAAGGAGAGCCGCCGCTCCTGACGGGGGAGAGCTCCGCCTGGAAGCGACGTAGTTCCAAACCCATAGTAGTTCCTGGTAGAAGACAGGCAGCTCCCGCAGGCCGGCACGCCTGCTGCCCACTTTCGCAAACAGGAGCTGCGTGTCGTAATTGAGGCCATGCAGCTGGCGGAAGAAAAACGTCGCCAGCGCACACCATCTCGGAGGATTCTCGACGTACAGGTATCTCTGCAGCGTCTGAAGACGGAAAGTCGCAGCCTGGGTGCGAAGGCACACCAGCGCCTGACCGCCCTCCCTAAGCGGGAGACACAGAACCGCGGCAGAGACCCAGTGCTTCCTTTTGTCCCAGAAGAAGTCGATGAGCTTCTTCTGAATCTTGGCGACAAACGCAGGGGGAGGGATCAAAGTGACCAACCGGTACCACAACATGGCGGCCACCAGCTGGTTTATGACCAGCGCTCGACCCCTGTAGGACAACACTCGGAGCAGTCCTGTCCAGCGTCCTAGGCGAGCGGTGACTTTGGCCTCCAGCTCTTGCCAGTTCGCCGGCCAAGCGTCCTCGGCAGGGCTAAGGTAGACTCCCAAATAGAGGAGGTGCGTGGTGCTCCAGGCGAAAGGCCTGAACTCCTCCGGCAGGGAGTCCACCCGCCACTGACCCACCAGGAGTCCGGAACATTTCTCCCAGTTGATCTTGGCGGAGGATGCGTCCGAGTAAAGCTGCTGGCATTCCCGCATCCTCCGCAAGTCAGCGGGATCCGTGACCGTGAGGAGCACGTCATCGGCGTAAGCCGAGAGGACCACCTCCACGCCCGGCCCTTGCAGAGCCAGTCCCGTCAACCTCTTCCGCAAGAGGCGCAGGAAAGGCTCCACGCAAATGGCATATAACTGGCCGGACATGGGGCATCCCTGACGCACCCCCCTCCCGAAGCGAAGGGGCGCCGTCAAGGACCCGTTAACTTTAATCAGACACTCCGCGGCGGCGTACAGAAGTCGGATCCGGGCGACGAAATGCGTCCCGAACCCGAATGCGCGCAGAGTCCCGAAGAGATACTCGTGATCCACCCTGTCGAACGCCTTCTCCTGATCCAGGGAAAGGAAGGCGACCGACAGACCAGCCCTCTGGGAGTGGTGGACCAGGTCCCGGACCAGATGGATGTTATCGTGGATGGTCCGGCCCGGGACCGTGTAGGACTGGTCGGGGTGGATCATGTGGGCCAGCACGGTGCCAAGGCGAGCAGACATGGCCCTGGCAAAGATTTTATAGTCCGTGCTGAGGAGGGAGACCGGGCGCCAGTTCTTAAGGAGGCGGAGATCGCCCTTCTTAGGCAGCAGGACAATGACCGCCCTGCGCCAAGAGAGGGGCATCTCCCCGGTCGCCAAACTTTCCCCCAGGACCCGCGCGTAGTCGCCCCCCAAGACGTCCCAGAACGCCCTGTGGAACTCCACGGTCAGCCCGTCCAGCCCCGGGGACTTTCCCCTAGAGAGCTGGCGGAGGGCGCCGGTCAGCTCCGCCAGACTTAGCGGAGCGTCCAATTTTTCGGCGCCCTCCGGGCCAACCTTCGGCAGGTCCTCCCACAAAACTCTGCGCGCATCCTCGCTGGATGGATCCGGAGAGAACAGAGCCCCGTAATAGGCGCGGGTCTCCACGCTGATTCCCTCCGGATCCGAGACCAGAGATCCGTCGTCGGCCAGCAGCCCCAAGAGCTGCTTACGGACCCCCCGTCTTTTTTCCAGCGAGTAGAAGAAGGGGGAGCCGCGGTCCAGGTCCCGCAGGAGCTGGATCCGCGACCTCACGTACGCGCCTCGGGACCCGACGAGCTGCAGGTCCTTCAGCGCGCCCTTCTTCTCTTCGTACACCTTCCGCAGGGCCGGGTCCTCGACGACCTGACCGAGACGGGACTCCAGGTCGAGCACCTCCTTCTCCAACCGCCCGACCCGGGCCTCCCGCCTCTTGGTCGACCCCTTCGCGTACTCCTGACAGAAGAGACGGATGTGAGCCTTGCCCACATCCCACCATAGCCTCAAGGAGGGGAAGCCCCCCTGCTTCCTTCTCCAGTCGGCCCAGAATCGACGAAACGAATCCCGGAACCGTGCGTCCTCCAGCAGCAGGTTGTTAAAATGCCAGTACACGGACCCCCCCCGCGCGCGCAGTGGAGCGAGCTCCGCCCACACCAGGTGGTGGTCCGTGCACGGCACCGGCCGCATGGAAGCTGCCGGAACGCAGGAGACGAACGCCCGGGAAATGTAGAGGCGGTCGATTCTGGACCTTCCTCCCCCAGACCTCACACTAGTGAAGGCGCTGGAGTCGGGGTGGAGATTTCGCCAGACGTCCACCAAGTCGAAGGACCCAACCAGGTCCCTCAACTTCTCCATCGCCGCCGGGCTTCGCGGGGGACCCGAACGGTCCCTCGCCTCGAGGGTGCAGTTAAAATCCCCCCCGAGGATGACGCACTCGCCCACGTCGATGGAGCCCAAGAGAGCGGACACTTCTTCGAAGAAGCGCACTTGCTGCGCACTGGTCTGAGGGGCGTACACGTTCACTAGATGGAGCGGCACGCCCCCCAGGCGAACAGTGACATGGAGCAAGCGGCCCGGCACGTGCTCCTTGACCCCCAAGAACTCCGGCTGAAAATGCGGGGCCAGCAAGATAGCCACCCCGCTGGAATTGTTGGAGAGGTGACTCATGCTGACCCCTCCTTGCCACTCCAGGAGCCACGTGGCTTCGTCTCCCGGAACGGTGTGGGTTTCTTGCAGGAAGCACACCGCATACTTCCCGTCCCGAAGGACCGAGAAGTTATTGAATCTGCGGCGCGCCTCCCTGCTGCCGTTGATGTTGAGGCTGGCTATGGTTATCTTCATGTCAGAAGCATAGTGCAACCTCTACCTACACCTAACGGGGCGAGGAAGCGCAGCCGCTGGTCCGCCGCCACTTCCTCAGCAGCCCAGTGAGAAACGTTGTGAGCCGACGCAGCTCGAGCGGGTTCACACCCTCGTCCGCGCCCAAGATCTTAACGGCGGCGCGGACGGAATCGATGAGCAGCGCCAGCTCCGACCACCTGTCGAGGGCCAGCCGGACCTTATTGCGCTGACCCAGGCACGTGGCCATAAAATCCCGGAGTTCCCTTACGGAAATGAGGGGAGACTTGGCAAGGGGCACGAGGTCATCCATCGCCATGTCGGCGCTGGAGTCCGAATCGTCCTCCGTGCCCATCACCGAGTCCCCATCCTCCTCCAGGGGGTCGTCACCAGCGGCCAACCCGTCCGCCGCGCAGTGCGAAGCGAACGACTCGGCCGCGCCAGCCAGCCCCGCCTCCGCCCGGATCCCACCCCCAGGATCGGCGGCAGAGGATTTCTCCCTGGGCTCCTCTAGGGGTGCCGGGCCAGAAGACGGCGGCGGTTCAGAGCTCCCCTCCGCCTCAGACGCCGGAACGACCGGAGAAACCGGGGAGAGAACAATTTCCAGCTCCTCCAGTACGTCCGGCACCAGAGACGCAGCCAGGGGGCCATCCTCCTCCCCGCCACCAACCTCCGACCCAGCGGACGGGGGGTTTTGAATTAAAAGCTCTACCAGGACGAGCATCCCCTGGGAGACGTCCGGGTCGCATTGGGCGAGCTCATTATCCTCGAACTCGCCCGACCCAACCCCCAGGCTGCCCGACCCGGCGAGGGGTAACGACACCGATAAAAGGTCAACTTCAATTACTGCCGCGGGTTGTTCCGCAACCCCCCCCACGGGCAGGGTCTCATCCCCATCCCCGGGAGGCACGTGCTGGACAGAAACATCTGCCTCAGCCTCCCGAGGGACAGGCGACCCCTGCCGATCGCTGGTGATGACGACAGCGCTGGGGGGGCGGGGGGGCGCAGTACCCGCGGCGGGCGACGACTCCCCCTGCTCGGAGGGACCTTCCTCCTCCCGGTCCTCCTCCTCATCCAGGGGGTCGCGCCTTCTTTTTAGCACGGAGGGAGCGAGGGAGACCTCCATGTCTGCAAAGGCCTCCTCCTCGACTCCCTCCGGCGGAGCAGGTTTGTCGGGTTCCTCGGGCCCGAGCCCGGCCGCAGGTATTGGCATTACCGCTGCGGCGGTTGCGGCCACAGGCTCGGGCACGGGGCCCCTCCCGCTCACATCTGCCCTGATCAACTCCGCGAGGAGCGCGGGTGTAAGGGGCTCAAGGGGCAAGGGCTCACCATCCACGGGGGGACCTGCCCTAAGGTGCTTCTTTTTTCCCCGCGCCTTCTTTCCGGCCGGACACGCTCCCTCCCCCCCGCCGGAGGCCTTGGTGGCATCGGCCCCCGACGTCAACCGCGCATCAGACGTACTTGACGCGTGGGCAGATCCGGGGGGAAGGGCGGCGGCGGCGGCGCCAGCCTCGGCCGCACGAGATGATCCGGCGGCCTTGGAGGCAGGGCAGTTCCTCCTGATGTGCCCCACCTCCCTGCAGGCATGGCACCTCACACCGTCCGACGTCCAAAAGGCGCGGTAGGCGGTCCCCTCGTGGAGGACGACGAACGCCCCTTCAGTGTCCTCCTCCCGCGCCAGCTGGATAAACAGCTGGCGCCGGAAGGAGAAGACGTGGCGAAGGCTGGCCTCCCGGAAGCCGAGCGGGATGGGCGTGATCCCCGACCTCACCTCCCCAAGTTGTCGCAAATGGGGAAGGAGGAGCTCACCAGGAACATAGGGCGGGACGTTGGAAATAATGATCCTCTGCGCGGTGGCCTCGAGAGGATCCACCGGCAGGAAGGTCCCGCCCACGGTGAGCCCCTTGGCGACAGCCAGGGACACCGCCCGCTCCGACCCCAGGAAGAACACAGCCTTCCCATACATTTTCGAGGCCGCGACGATGGCTGAGGGGCCGACAACCCCAGCCATGGCCTTGACGCAGGCCTCGATGGTCATAGTGGGGTGAGTGTAGCTCTTCACCCCAAGCTTTTTTGTTATTAATCGAAAAGGTGACGGGGCAGCAGGAACAGCGGGAGCAGCTGTGGCCGTGGCTACCACTCTCGCATAGGTCCCGGCTGGCCCCGCCACCGGCGAAGACGCAGTCGCCATTCTGGGGTGCTTTTTTTAAGGGCTACACTCACCCCAAGTCACAGGCCTGAAGGTGTTAATGGCCTCGGTGTATATATATTTTTTTTGTCCTCTATTGAGCAGAGGGAGCTGATTAAAATGAGGACACACCTCTCTCCTTATTGATTTAAATTTGGAGAGTGGCCTCTCCCCTCTGCTCAATTGGCAATTAATAAAATAGATGAAACTAAGGTGCCTTAGAAAGACAGGCAGAGAGAGACAAAGAGAGAGAGAGAGGTGGGGGGGTGGGAAGGAGGGAGGCCGCAAAGGGCAGTGTTGCCACTCAGGATGGTGGGTGGGTGTAGGCAGGGTTGCACTCTCCGATGGAAAAAGTCTTTGGTGATGGTGGTCTTCTGGCAGGGGGAGAAGACGTCTTCACCTGGAAAAGCTGGAGAAGCCCAGGCTTAGTCCTGCAACAGGTCTTAACGATGTAATTAAATTAAATTAAAGACTTCACCTTGGGCAGCTCCAAGCTCTCCCAGGGCAGGCAATAGAAGGGATGCTAATTAGTGGTGTGTGTGGCCTAGCTTTTAACAAGAGCACACACACACACACACTACACCCCTTGATGATCCGGCCTTGCTTCTTCTTTTCTCCCCCCACCTAAAATACAAAGTCTTGGGAGAGTGCCCCAAATAACACCCACCTGTAGATGTTCCGGATGAAGTTTTCTTCCCTCCTTTCAAGCAGTTGGTTTCTCTCCCCTCTCTCCCTCTCCTGAAGTGGAGGCCAAATTGGGGAGGCAGTGATAGAAAGGCCTCTCCCCTGGTTGATGTTGATGTAGGCCTCCTTTCTCCTTCTCCTCCTCTGTCCTCTCTCTCCAGGCACCTCAGTTGATGTAATGATGGTGGAGTTGGTGGTGGTGGTCCAACGTTCTCCTCCTCTTCCTGGTCAGGGGACCACCACTTTAATCCACTCTCCAAAGTCTGGCTGCTCCCTCTGCTCGTGCTTGCAGCTGAACAGAGGGTAACTTAAGACTGACGTACAGAAGCCTGCTATGGCTTTATATACAGGGGTGGTCACTGCCGGTACTGCAGTATAGAATCAGTTCTTCTCTTAAAGGTACATACACAACAGAAAGGAAACACGAAGCCAGTGGATGAGTCATAATGAGCTTCACCCATGCACCACCAAAGAGCAGGTTAAAGGGTCACCAGCCCAGCCTCTGAGTTAAGAAGCTATGTCTGATGTAGAAGGATCTTGGCAGGCTGGGAGGGGGAAAGTGAAAGAATTAATATTACCATCTCAATGAGGGATTACTGATGCTAAAGACTAGTCTACAAATAAGTACATCAAAATGCAACATGACTGTGACACAAAGACAAATGTTAACATGCAGACATTACCTGGCAGCTTCAGTTTACTTTGTTGTCCTTTTACAGAATTAGAGCCACTTTCATCGGTGTGATAAGTATATACTTCTGCACATCATGGAGTTCAAGCCAACAAGGTGAAGTAGAAGATTTGTGTGACTTTGTCAAAAGCTTTTTAAAAGTCTAGATATACAAGTCCTGATTGTAATTCGGAGTGCGAATCAGCCAGGTGTGGACCGAGGTGAGCGGCAAACCATCCTGACCTTGTGGATGAGCCCTAGGCGATTGTGACTCCCAGGCCCCACCTGTGTGCCGCCTGGTCAGTTGCCCACCCGAAATCGGAGTGAAGTCATAGCTGGCTGGCGGGTGGGAGCACAATGTCGGGCAGCAGGAGACTGCAGCCGGCGACAGAAGGAATGGTCCCCTGCACTCAGGTAAGTCTCTGGAGGCGGTTTCAGCAGGGCCTTGCAATCACTGGGGGGAGCCCTGGGCAGGGGGATTTCTCCAGTTCCTGGCGCCACATGGAAAATAAAAAAGCGTTAAAAAGTCTTATCTCTTTGAATCTCTTCTGGCCCTGGCTCTCTTCAAATGGCGGGAAAGCTACAACCGCTTCCCCATTCAGTCCCACAGTTAAAATAGCAGTCAGGCCCGATTACTTCATTGGAACCCAGTCTGCATATTTAAAGAAGGAGCCTGCCAGGTTCGGTTGGGTGTCCATCCTGCCTGCTCAAAAGAGAAGGTTAAAATCAAAGACTGTGGGCAGAGAGTGGGATGTTGCCAGGTAAGTCTCTCAGGCAATTTTAACTGCCCAACTGCCCGCTTTCCACTGGGTGGTAGGGTTGATCATCCCTATAATCTCGACTGGGCTTCCAACATCCACCAACTTTGTAATTTACTCAAAAAATTAATCAAAGTGGATTTCTTCTTTTCTAGACAGGCTCAATGGACCAGCTGGTCTTTTCCTGTCCATACGTTCCTATGCAGCCATGCTGAAATTCCTTTGGGCTTGAAATGGGTGCTGCATACAGAGTCTGTACCCGAACTGGGAGGCCCCAGGCCAGTCTGCAATGGGGACTCATTAACATTGTTTGTGCGAGCTGCCAGTGCCAACTGTGCCTCCGCAGGTAGCTCACCCTTTTAGTGAGGATGAATGTCGGGCTGCTGACGGCAAGGCCAGAAGGTAAGTACCGGATGGGGAAGGGGGAGGAGAGTGGGAGGGCAGCCCATCACGGGTTGGCAACAGACCTTGGGAGTTCTGTGGAGCCAGTAGGGGCACTCCTGCACTCCTGCTCCTTCGGGCTCCACGAAAACCTTGAAACAAAAATAACCTTTTTGGTGGTGGTTGCATGCTGGGCCAGATCCATGCCTGCAAAACGTGAGCAGAGCAGGACTGACGCCTGTTTCACTCAGGGCAACCCAATTGCCTTGAGTGTTCCTAAAAGAGCATTAGGCCCCTCATTAGCATATACAAGGTGCCTGATGCCTGTTTTTAGGCGGCTGCCACTGTCACCTCTAGTTCATTTGCTAATTACCTTAATTATATGTCCTCTGATTACTGACGCTTCTGCCACTGGAAACACTTTCTCTTTATTTACTCTATCAAAACCCTTCATGATTTTGAACACCTCTATCAAATCTACTCTTAACCTTTTCTGCTGTAAGGAGAACAACTCCAATTTCTCTAGTCTCTCCACGTAACTGCAGCCTTTCATCCCTGGTACCAGTCTAGTTAATCATCTCTTCACCCTCTCTAAGGACTTGGCATTATTCCTAAATTATTGTGCCCAGCGGGGCCCAATCAGTGTTTTATAAAAGTTTAGAATAACTTCCTTGTTTTTGTACTCTTTGCCTCTAGTAATAAAGTCAACAATCCCGTATGCCTTTTTTACAGCCTCCTCAATTTGTCCTGCCACTTTCAAAGACTTGTGTACGTACACCCCCAGATCTCTCTGTTCCTGTATCATTTAGTTTATATTGCCTCACCTCATTCTTCCTACCAAAATGAATCACTTCACAATTCTCTGCATTAAATTTCATCTGCCATGTGCCTACCCATTTCACCAGTCTGTCTATGTCCTCCAGGAGTCCGTTACTATCCTCCTCATTGTTTACTACATTTTCACGTGTCATCTGCAAACTTTGAAATTATGCCTGTATACCCAGGTCCAGGTCATTAATATGTCAAAAAAAGAGCAGTGGTCCCAACACCAACACCAACTCCTGGGGAACACCACTGCATACTTCCCTCCAATCTGAAAAACAACTGTACCCCACGACTCTCTGCTTGCTCTCCCTTAGCCTATTACGTATCCACGCTGCCACTGCCGCTTTAATCCCATGAGTTTTAATTTTGCTAACAAGCCTATTATTACATACATAGTATGATATAGCATTTACAGCACAGAAACAGACCATTCCACCCAACTGGTCTGTGCCGGTGTTTATGTATCACCTTTTGAAAGTCCACATACACAACATCAACCGCATTACCCTCACCAACCTTCACCGTTATTTCATCAAAGAACTCGATCAAGTTAGTCAAACACGATTTGCCATAAACTAATCTGTGCTGGCTTTCATTTATTAACCCATATTTTTCCAAGTGCCAATTGTCTCTAAAAGTTTCCCCACCACCAATGTTAGGCTGACTGGCCTGTAGTTATCAGGTTTATCCCTCTCCCATTTTTGAACAAGGGTGTAACATTTGCAATCCTCCAGTCCTCTGGCACCACTCCCATATCTGAGGAGGATACTGTATGAAGATCTCCATCCTTACTTCCCTCAGCAACCTAGAATGCATCCCAGCCGGACCAGGTGATTTTTCTACTTTGAGCCTTTTAAATTACTCCTCTTTATCTATTTTTTATTCTATCCAAGTTCAATACTACCTCCTCCTTTACAGTGACATTGGCAGCATCCTCTTCTTTAGTGAAGACAGATGCAAAGTACTCATTTAGTACCTCAGCTACGCCCTCTGCATCCTCAAGAAGACTTTATTTCTGGTCCTTAATCAGCCTCACACTTCCTTTCACTACCCTTTTACTATTTAGAATTATAGAATCATAGAATGGTTACAGCATGGAAGAAGGCCCATCAGCCCGTCGAGTCCATGCCGGCTCTCTGCAAGAGCACATTAGCTAGTCCCACACCCCCAACCTTTCCCCGTAGCCCTGCAATTATTTTTCCTTCAGATACTTATCCAATTCTCTTTTGAAAGCCATGATTGAGTCTGCCTCCACCACCTTTTCAGGCAGTGCATTCTAGATCCTAACCACTTGCTGCGTAAAAAAGTTATTTCTCATGGCACCTTTGGGTCGTTTGACAATCACCTTAAATCTGTGTCCTCTGGTTCTCGACCCTTCTGCCAATGGGAACAGTATCTCTCTATCTACTCTGTCTAGACCATGATTTTGAACACCTCTATCAAAACTCCTCTCAATCTTCTCTGCTCTATGGAGAACAACCCTAGCTTCTCCAGTCTATCCATGTAACTGAAGTCCCTCTGAAGGGATTATTACTAGTCCTAGCCCCTTTAGGGCTACCCCGGATCAGGTGTATTCCCCAGACGTTCACTTTCAACTAAGGCTTGAGGTAGCCGAATCCTAAAGACGCTTAATTGGGTCTAAAGGTCTGGACGATCTCTCCCTAAAGGAAAGGAACAACCTGAAAATATTACCGTCCTCCAGATAACACTTTTAAGAGATTAGCGTGTAAAGTTAAGGCACATGGGATTGGGGGCAAGGTACTGACTTGGATAGAGAACTGGTTGGCAGACAGGAAGCAAAGAGTTGGAATAAACGGGTCTTTTTCCGAGGTGCAGGCAGTGACTAGTGGGGTACCGCAGGGATCGGTCCTAGGACCCCAGCTATTCATAATATATATAAATGATCTAGACGAGGGAACTAGATGTAATATCTCCAAGTTTGCAGACAACACAAAGCTGGGTGGGCGTGTGTGCTGTGAGGAGGATGCCGTGAAACTCCAGTATGATTTGGACAGGTTGGGTGATTGGGCAGAAGCATGGCAGATGCAGTATAATGTGGATAAATGCAAGGTTATCCACTTTGGTGGCAAAAACACGAAGGCAGATTATTATCTGAATGGCAGTAGATTGGGAGAAGGGGAAGTGCAACAAGACCTGGGTGTCCTTGTGCACCAGTCGCTGAAGGTAAGCATGCAGGTGCAGCAGGCGGTTAAGAAGGCAAATGGTATGTTGGCCTTCGTAGCGAGAGGGTTCGAGTACAGGAACAAGGATGTCTTGCTGCAGTTGTACAGGGCCTTGGTGAGGCCACATCTTGAGTATTGTGTGCAGTTTTGGTCGCCTTATCTGAGGAACGATGTTCTTGCCATGGAGGGAGTGCAGCGAAGATTCACCAGACTGATACCTGGGATGGCAGGAATGACGTATGAGGAGAGATTGGGTCGATTGGGCTTATATTCGCTGGAGTTCAGAAGAATGAGAGGGGATCTCATTGAAACTTATAAAATTCTAACAGGACCAGACAGACTAGATGCAGGAAGGATGTTCCCGATGGCCGGGGAGTCCAGAACCAGGGGTCACAGTCTAAAGATAAGGGGCAAGCCATTTAGGACAGAGATGAGGAGGAATTTCTTCACCCAGAGAGTGTTGAACCTGTGGAATTCTCTACCACAGAAGGCAGTGGAGGCCAATTCATTAAATATATTCAAGGAGGAGTTAGATATATTTCTTAAGGCTAAAGGGATTAAGGGATATGGAGAGAAGGCAGGGACAGGGTACTGAATTTGGATGATCAGCCGTGATCTCATTGAGGGGCCGAATGGCCTACTCCTGCTCCTATCTTTTATGTTTCTATGTTTCTATGTTAATATGTTTAGCTAGACTGTATCGTTCCGGATATTATGAGGGTCCGGCAAATTCCCCCAGAATTCTGCAACTCCTCACTAAAGAATGTACAGAGATTGAGTTCGCGAGTTTGATACAGAAGTATTATGTGAGAGAATTCTAAAAATATATCGATTTGTTAAAGAACCGACATATAATTTATAGTTGGTGAGTCAATCGCCACATTAA
This sequence comes from Somniosus microcephalus, assembly GCF_052327205.1. Taxonomy (NCBI): domain Eukaryota; kingdom Metazoa; phylum Chordata; class Chondrichthyes; order Squaliformes; family Somniosidae; genus Somniosus; species Somniosus microcephalus. Next base: position 231,174,727 of record NC_140990.1, read on the forward strand.
CAGTTCCAAAAAGGGAAAGCTTACATTTCTATTATCTGAGAACCTACTCTCAAATCTTAACTTTGCTACAGTTTTACAGTTCTTAGTTTTCTACAGGATATCCACCAAAATCAAATACAGTACCTTTGATCCCCGAGTTACAAAGAGTTGGAGACTTACAGAGACACCTCTGAAGCTGAGAATCACTTTGCCCCTTTAAAGCGAGTCTACTATCCCATTTGAGAGTTCAATATTTATACCCTTTTCCAGTGGTATTTCCTTTAAGGTTTTCTGCTGATGTAAGCTAATTATCTCTTGTCATTTTTCTGCTGACCCCTGCAATTCTTACAGTCACCTCAGCTGGTAGTATTACAGAATTATGTCTCTCCTCTTGGTGTTCTAAGTTTATCATAAAAAATGGTGTAACAGCAGGTGTGTTTTACTTGATGTGATTTTTACAAAGGTAGATGTTTGTGCTTCTTTAGGAAGTGTAAATTAGGACACCTTGTACAGGGTGAACTATTGTCTAGTTCCCAAAGGATCAGACTGTCATGAGCTTTTAACCTTCTGTTTCAATAAGGTTATTGATTCAGTGTCAACAACTATCTTATCTCAATAGCCAGAATGCTATCACAGCTTTTTCATAGTTAGGTTTCTAGATTTCCAGACCCAGTTTGTCATGTTTAAATAAGGTCAGAATTCTTTCATAGAATGGTGTATTTTTCTGAATATGTTATGTGGCTTATTCCTTCACACCTCATCCCTGGAATCATTCTCGTAAATCTTTTCTGTACCCTCTCTAAGGCCTTCACATCCTTCCTAAAGTGCAGTGCCCAGAACTGGACACAATACTCTAGTTGAGGCCGAACCAATGTTTTATACAGGTTCATCATAATTTCCACTCTTTTGTACTCTAGGGGCTGGATTTTGATACTGGAGGCGTGTAGGAGGCGGGACTACAACGTTTGGGGTTGTAGTCCCACCTCCATCGAGTTGTGGCCAACCCACTCGATTTTCACTTGATTGACCTTGTTGAGCCCGCCCAGCAGGCTCAGCAGGCCAATTAAGGGCCACCCGGCAACAGGTAACATCACAGATTGACATTTCATCTGTCAAGAGCTTTTGACAGATGAAATATCAGTATTTGACAGCTCTTTGAAGCTGTCAAACACTGACAATCTGTACTCTAAGTTAATTCCTTCCTCTCAGGCTGATTTAGAGATCTCTCCAGAACAGAAAGCTGAATGCTGCAACTTTTGACAGCTCGCGGCTATTCTGCTTTCTGTGCCGGTGAGATGAGGGGCTCCCGAGACCTGAAGGAAGGAAGGCTGTAAAGGTAAGTAAAGGTAATTAAACTTCTTTTTACACTTTACACACACCAAACACACTTACCTCTGCACTCATGCACCCATCACTCACCTAAACACCGGACATCTTGACCCCTCCAAGCCCTTCAGCCCGACGGTCCGCCTCGCTAATTTGGCGTGGTTTGGAGCTGTCGGGAATCCCACACTTCAGGAATAAAAATAGGGATTAGGCCAAAAACTGCCTGTTAACTACCTGTTAACAGGCAGCTAATTGGCACTAATCCCCTTCCCGCCTCGGGGAGGTGGCTCCCAGCACTGGTCGGGTATCTGCCTCCTTTGAAACTGGCATGGAGGCGGGTTGGGGGCGGTATGGGTTCATGCCCCCGATTTTGCGATTTTAACCCCCCACACACCTCCAATCCCGCCCCCACAGCCCAATGAAAATCCTGCCCCATGCCTCTATTCATGAAGCCCAGAATCGCATAAGCTTTTTCTAACTGCTTTCTCAACCTGCCCTGCCATCTTCAGTGATTTGTGCACATATGCCCCTAGGTCTCTCTGTTCATGCACCCCCTTTAGGATTGTACCCTTTATTTTATATTGCCTCTCCTCATTCTTTCTACCAAACTGTATCACTTCACACCTTTCTGCATTAAATTTCATCTGCCATGTGTCCGTCCATTCCATCAGCCTGTCTATGTCCTCTTGAAGTCTATCACTATCCACCTCACTGTACACTATACTTCCAAGTTTTGTTTCATCTGCAAATTTTGAAATTGTGCCCTGTACACCCACATCCAAGTCATTAATATAGATCAAGAAAAGCAGTGGTCCTAGAACTGACCCCTGAGGAACACCACTGTATACCTTCCTCCAGTCCGAAAAACAACCATTCGCCACTACTCTCTGTTTCCTGTCACTTAGCCAATTTCGTATCCATGCTGCCACTGTCCCTTTTATTCTGTGGGCTTCAACTTTGCTGGCAAGCCTATTATGTGGACACTTTGTCGAACGACTTTTGGAAATCCATGTACACCACATCAACCGCATTAACCTCATCAACCCTCTCTGTTACCTCATCAAAAAACTTGATCAAGTTAGTTAAACATGATTTGCCTTTAACAAATCCATGCTGGCTTTCCTTAATTAATCCACACTTGTCCAAGTGACTGTTAGTTTTGTCCCTGATAATTGTTTCTAAAAGCTTCCCCACTACCGAGGTTTATAAAAGACTTTTGGGTTCTGATGTAAGAAAAAGGAGACTTACCATCAAGTAACTTTAAAGTAAGCTTTAAGTAACTTATAAACACACTATGTACACAAGAGAGGTCTTTACCATGCCTCTGGTAGAAGCCTCTTACAATACTGAACAGACCAGTATTTATACCAGTCCAACAGGAAGTGACATATGACAGGAAGTGAGGTATGTACACAGTTCATAGTTCATAGTTCATAGTTCACAGGAAGTGATGACATAACTTCCCGGATGTTATCATTTTTATCACATTCTTCCCTCCTGCAGGATTAGGAGGCTGTGGTCTACCTTTTGGTCCGCAGCCGCCGAACAAGGAAGAGTCGCACCCGTTTGGATTCCCGTCGTAGAGGGTCGCTGGTCCGCTTACATGCGGTTGGCCATTGGTCAGAGTCTGTGTGGCCTGGATTGCCCTGTGAAGGGTCGGGGAGATCATGGCTTCGAGTACGAGCCCCAATAGGTTCAAAGTCGGACTGCCTCTGTTCAGAGGGAGGTGCAGAGCTGGTCTGTGGCGGATCAGTACTTTCATGCGCGGTACTGGGAGGGTCGCAAACTTGAGCACGGGGTTCTACCGGCACCAAGCTAGTTGGTGTCCGATCAGGATCCTGGAGCGGGGTACCCGATAGGTCCCAAGAGTTTCCTGGTGAAATGCCATCACCCGATGTCCCACTAGGTCCTGGTGGGCAGGGAGCCAGATCCCGTAATGATACGGTAGATTCTCGGCCGTCGGAATATCGTATGTTTGCATAGGTGGGGTTGGCATCGGTTAGTTCGACCTCGTCTACAAGAGGGTCATTTTTAGACGTCCGAACGTATCTTCGGAGTAATACAGGTCCAGGAGTAGTTAGCCATGACGGGAGTGATGTCCCATGAGATGAGCGACGCTGGAATCCAAAGAACCGCTCATGAGGTGTAGTATTTGTGGCTGTAGAAAGCAGGGACCGTATAGAGTGCAATGCATCCGGAAGCACTGTTTCCCATTGCTGGTCTGGTAGGCCCCGAGATCTTAAAGCGAGACGTACGGAATTCCAGATGATACCGTTATACCTCTCTACCTGCCCATTTCCGATGGGATGGTATGGTGTTGTTTTGCTTGTAGCAATTCCCCGTTCTGAGAGGTAGTCCTTGAGTTCCCTTGACATAAAGAATGGACCCCGATCTGAGTGAATATAAGCCGGCATGCCACAGAGAGAAAATACCTGCTCAAGGCAGCAGATTACTGTGGACGCCAGCATATTGGAGCAGGGGAAGGCAAACGGAAAACGTGAATATTCGTCGATCATGGTGAGCAAATATGTGTTCCGAGTTGAAGAGGGCACTGGGCCCTTAAAATCGATGCTAAGTCGTTGCATCGGTTGGGTTGCATGTATGAGTATACCATCTGAGGGGCGGAAGAACTGAGGTTTTAATTCCGCACAAAGCCGGCATTCTGAGCATATTTTCTTTACATCTCCAGTGGAAAAAGGGAGATTCCGTGATCGTACGAAATGCGCGTAACGCCAGGATGACACAAACCATTGTGGACATCCATGAGAGTGGAGGATGACATAGTGGAGCAGAATGCCCGTGTGAGGGTGTCCGGGGCCACATTCTCCTTGCCAGGCCGATAGAGAATGGTATAACCAAAAGAGGCCAGTTCCATACTCCAAAGTTGTATTTTATTATTCTTAATTTTGGTTCGTTTTCGATTATCGAGCATGAAGGCGACTGATCATTGGTCCGTGATCAATGTAAAGTGCTGGCGAGCTAGAAAATGGTTCCACTTCCGTACTGCCTCTATGATGGCTGTGGCTTCTTTCTCAACCGGAGGATAATGTAGCTCGGCACCTTGTAAGGTCCTGGACATAAATGCTACAGGACGACCTTCCTGATTCAGAGTAGCCGAGATCGCCACCTCCGAGGCATCACATTCAACCACGAAAGGGAGATTCTCATCAATGGAGTGAAGAGCCGCTTTCTCCAACTGTTTTTTGAGAAGGTTAAAGGCTGCAACAGCCGCTGTTCCCAGTGGAAATGATCTAGCATGCAGCAAGGGTTGGATTTCGTCCGAAAAATGAGGAATCCATTTAGCGTAGTATGCAAACAGACCGAGAGCCCGACGTAAAGAAGCCGGATTCTTAGGTGACGGGAGCTCTTGGAGCGGGCGAAGTCTTTCTGGGTCTGGCTTAATGATACCATTGCCTATGCAGTAGCCAAGGATGTTGATGGTCGGTTGCGACTCAACAGATTTGGATTCATTCAGGGTCAAATTACGGCGATGGAGGGCATCCCGAAATTTTTGGAGGTTGGAGTCGTGTTCCTGTTGATCGTGACCTGCAATGGTAATGTTATCAAGATAGGGAAAAGTGTCCCTTAGGTTTTCCTGCTTAACCAGGCCATCCATTGCCCATTGAAAGACAGCCACTCCATTAGTAACCCCGAATGGGAGGCGACGAAATTGGTACAGCCGTCCATTAGCCTCAAAGGCTGTGTACTGCTTATCTGAGACCTTCAAGGGTAACTGATGATAGGCACTTTTTAAATCGTAAGTTGAGAACACTTTGTATTCGGCCAGTTTATTAACCATATCATCAATGCGTGGCAATGGGTAGGCGTCCAAGTCGGTATATTGATTGATGGTTTGCGAATAATCGATGCATAGTCGCTGTTTGTGAGGCTTTAGAGGGTTCTTGACAATGACGACTTGAGCCCGCCAGGGCGACGAACATGGTTCAATGATATCCTCTGCTAGAAGTCGAGAGATTTCAGCCGCAATAAAAGATTGGTCTTCCTGATTAAAGCGCCGCGATTTCGTTATTATCGGTTGGCATTGAGGCGGAATACTGGCAAATAATGAGGGTTCATCAAGTGAAGCTGCTGATAATGCACAAAATGGTAATTTAGATGGTATATTAGAAATAGTAAGTCCGGGTTTGGATCCACCAAACTCAATGGTGAGTTTCTTATGCTGTTTTTGGAAGTCCAGCCCTAAGAGGAGATCACTACATAAGTCTTTGAGCACCGAAAGTCGGGTGGAGGGATACATACGACCATGAAGTGTCATATCAACAACACAAAAGCCGGAGATTCTGGTATTAAGTGACGACTGGGCCATCGCAATTGCCTGGTCCGATGGGAAGACATGTAGTTTCAATTTCGCAACAATCTGTTCCTTAATGAAACTATCAGTACTTCCTGAGTCAATTAAGGCATCTAAGGTATGCCCTTTAATTGAAATTTTTGTGGCTGCCTGAGACAGGTTCTGTGGGCAAGCAGCTGTAATTGGTGTCGTTGCACAGAGAGTGGCTAAAACTCTCGGTGTGCTTCTTCGGGAGAGAGCTCGAGAGGAAGCTTGATAGGTCCTAGCTGGAGCATCTTGATAGGCCCTAATTGGGGCAGTTCGGTAGGCCTTAGCTGGATTGGCCCTCGTAGAGGCCCTTGATAGGCAAACTTTAGCAAAGTGTCCTTTTTTCCCGCAATAACTGCAGATTGCATTGCGAGCAGGGCAGGTTTTCCTAGGGTGAAAAGCATCTCCACAAAAGAAGCATTCCTTCCTAGATTGCCAAGAGGCTGCTAAAGTGGGGTCGTCCTCCTCTTCTTCATCAGAATTATCAGAATTAGATTCCCCCATGATAGGGTTCACCTGAGACCGCTTGAATTGTCTGGTTGCAGCTACAGCAGCAGATCGAGATCTGGGCAGCTGATAGAGGTCTGCATTTCTCTTTGCCAAATCCAGTGAACAAGCTAGGTCAAAAGCTTTTTGTAGCTCAAGTGTTTTACTTTCTAGTAGACGCTGGCGTATAAATGGAGAGGCAATCCCGCAGATGAAAGCATCACGAATCATTTCTTGGCGGTACAGCTCAGCTGAGGCTGCCTGAAAGTTACAATCTACGCTGAGCCTGCGAAGTTCTTGCAGGAATTCGTCAATTGATTCCCCTGGCCCTTGTCGGGCTGTGGCCAGTAGATGTCTAGCATAGACCTCATTTGGGGTCTTCGCATACAGTTTCTTAAGTGCCCGAATCACCTCTTCGTAACTATCCCAGTCATCAACATATTCGAACACTTTTGGGGTCACATAATTGACAAGTATCTTCAATTTAGCAGGAGCATCCACTTTACATTCATCCAGAAAATTCTCAAAAGTACGATACCAATGCTTCCATACCCTGCCAGCTGCTGGTGTATTCGGGTCCAAGTCCAGACGAATAGGTCTAAGGATTTTCTCCATGATGGGTGGTTCCCTGGATCCTTAACTTCCGAGTTTGTCTGAAGGTCTAGTATTTGTCAGTGTAAATACTAAGTTACTTAAATTGATGTAAGAAAAAGGAGACTTACCATCAAGTAACTTTAAAGTAAGCTTTAAGTAACTTATAAACACACTATGTACACAAGAGAGGTCTTTACCATGCCTCTGGTAGAAGCCTCTTACAATACTGAACAGACCAGTATTTATACCAGTCCAACAGGAAGTGACATATGACAGGAAGTGAGATATGTACACAGTTCATAGTTCATAGTTCATAGTTCACAGGAAGTGATGACATAACTTCCCGGATGTTATCATTTTTATCACAGGTTCCCTTTCATGTCACCCACTAATCTATTCTCATACACTCTCTTTGCCCCTCTTATTTCCTTTTTTAGTTCTCTTCTGTACTTTTCGTATTCTGCTTGGCTCTCTACTGAATTATGAACCAGACAATTATCATAAATCTTCTTTTGCTGTTTCATTTTAATCTCTATACTTTTAGTCATTCAGGGAGCTCTAGCTTTGGATGCCCTTTCTTTCCCTCTCATGGGAATGTATCTAGTCTGTACCCCAACTAACTCCTCTTTGAAGGCCTCCCAAAGAACAAAGATTAACAATCTTCATTAAAAGTTCTAGCCACCTTGGTATAGACTTGAACACATGTTTCCAGAGGTGAAATGGTGCCTTTTAGCACTATTTTAATACATTTTGTCCTCCAGCCCCACAAAGTACTGACTGTCTTGGAATTAACACTACATTTCACCCACCTGGCTGTTTATTGAAATGGTCTTGTCGTGTACTCTCAGTTCTCGGTGCTCTGAACTCATGTAAAGATCAATTCAGTTTCTTACCCACCTTGTCCTTTTTTAAGTATTGTCTTTAGTTTTGGTAATTTAAATTGCATCTGTTTAATGTATAATCTAGCCAGAAGAAAGGACAGCGGGGCACAAACTGAGATAAATACATTTCTGAGAGAAAGTAATTTTACTAACACTCTTAATATAATTGTGTTAAATCAAAGTGTGAAATCAAACTTGCTGCTGTTAGCACAAGGTAACACATATTTCAATGACCTGGTCATTTCTCATTCGGGTTGGCAGTGAGCAAAAAAAATTAAAAAGTTAAAGGCTCTTCAATTAATAATCTAATAACTTTCTGTCATTCTTCAATTCACAAAGAGTGGTTGGTGATTGTTTTATGCTTGTCTAGGTGAAGTGTGACAGCAATAAAAATGTTATTGAATTTCACATTATTATAAATTTTAATCAGAAATAGTAGCTATGCATGAATAATCTATAGCCCATCAATATTCAGTATGTAAAACAATTGAATATTTGCCTCATAATGTATACAGACTAAAATATTTCAATTTTCTTCTGCCTTTTTAATTTTCTCAGGGCCATTAAAGCATCTTTTGAAGCACAGAATTAATTTTAATTATTAAAAATGTTATTAATAATAATAGCCATTTATTGCTATAGAATATTGAGTTATCACATAAAGGTCAAATCTGAAACAAGATTTGGTGCTGACCTATAATCTCACTGCTACAAAGGCAAATGACTACATTTCCTAGACTCTGCTGTCAAAATGCTGGTCAATGCAACATTCAGGGAATATGCAAAAATGAAATGGTACTCTGCTTCCGTCCCAATTTAATGTGAAGCAATATCCCTCCAAATTATGCTTGTGCCTATGGATGCAGCAAATCTTAGGTGAAATTCATTTGTAATCAAACAACAAGGGGTGTAAATTGGACCTCGTTGCACCTGTTTTCAGGGTGTAAAATGGACATAACGATGACCAATTTCAGGGATCAACGCTACCGGAGAGGCAAACATCCTGATATTCATTCTTCTTATCCACGAGCTTCCTGCTGAGGCATGACAGGAGTATGCAACTCACCTGATTAATATTAATGAAGCTCAAGGCCCAATTTTATGCCAAACTTGGGCCTCCTAGCCAGAAACCAGCTACCAAAGAATTTCTACCCCTATCAGCTCAACTTTCTAGTGAAGAGAGTAAAAGTGTGACATTCTACAGTGAGCCGGTTGTGTAATGATAATCAGTACACAAATTAAGGAACTGGTATCAGAGCACTTAAAAAAATCATAATATGATTAGGCAGAGTCAGCATGGTTTTATGAAAGGGAAATCGTGTTTGACAAATTTATTAGAGTTTTTTGAGGATGTAACTAGCAGGGTAGATAAAGGGGAACCAGTGGATGTAGTATATTTGGATTTCCAAAAGGCATTTGATAAGATGCCACATAAAAGGTTATTACAGAAGATAAGGGCTCATGGGTTTGGGGGGTAATATAATAGCATAGATAGAGGATTGATTAACGGACAGAAAACAGAGAGTAGGGATAAATGGATCTTTTTCAGATTGGCAGGCTGTAACTAGTGGAGTGCCACAAGGATCAGTGCTGGTGCCTCAGCTATTTACAATCTATATTAATGACCTAGATGAAGGGACCAAGTGTAATGTATCCAAGTTTGCTGACAATACAAAGCTAGGTGGGAAAGTAAGCTGTGAGGAGAACACAAAGGGGGCAATTTTCCCTGCCCCGAGGAGGCAGGTTTGGAGGTGGGACAGTTGGCAAAATGGCAAAAACTGATAGCAGATTTGGAACCTGCCTCCAACCCGCCTCCGCGCAATTTTGCCGGAGGCGGGTTTGATGGGTGCGATTCGGTCCCGCCTCCATCAGTTGAGAGAGGTAGTTAAGACCCTTAAATAGTAGTTAAGCGTCTCTATAATCCTATTATGACAGGCCTTTGTTATTTTACCACATTTTCAGCATGTTGCACGACCCTCCTAAATCACGCCAGCTAATCCTGGTGGGTTGACAAGCGGGTGGCATCCTCACAGCTGTAGCTCTACCATTAAAATGGAGCTTTCATCAGGGAGCAGTTGCAGGTGGCAGAACTTTTGTTCCACAGGTCTTTCAGCACTTTTAGCAGGCCTACTGAAGTCAGAGGTGCTGCAGCTTCTATCTCTCAACTGTGGGACCTCCTTGGAAGACCCTCGCCCCGCTTGGACTGAGCGCTTCCCCAACGGAGGTATCTGCCAGCAGAATGGGAACCATTTATTTCCTTTCACCATGGACCTCAGATTCGGATGAGGAGCAGCCACGGCAGCAGCAGAACCAGGCAGCTCAGCAGCAACAGCAGCAGCAGCCCCAACCTCCTGCTCACCCACCTGATGCTGCACAGGGCAGAAGGCACCAGCGCATGGAAGCACGTTGTGCAAAGAATGCACTCATCCTGGCCAGATTTGCATAGGTTGCCCATTGTGGCACATGTGCTTGGCTCGTTCTTAACACATGATAGACAATGGACATGACTCTCTGGCCTCCTTTCACTCTGACCACCAACCTGACCATGCAAGTGTTGCAGAGCCCACAATGTGGAGCTACCTAAGCCGAAATAACAGATGCCATCACGCCAAAAGTTTGCCATCACCTAATTTTAATACATTCCCACAGGGATGGCATTTCATGAATAAACAGAAACAATCACCCAATCTGCACACAGATCTGGGGGTTATATCCCTTGCCAGCTGGACCCACACAGCCTTGGTTTCTTTGGGAGGCCTCTTCCTCCCAGATGAGGGGAAGAGCACCTCCCTGCTAGCTCTCGCCCCCTCAACCAGCATACCCAGCGCCTCATCCGAATACCTTTGGGAGGCCCTTGCCTTGGAGCTGGCCATTCTTCAAGGAGATAAAAGTTTGGAGGTGGTGCAGTATCGACCAAATACCAGTGGAATGAGCCAAGGCAGCAAGCAGCCCTTAAATGAAGCTGGATAAGTGACATCAGCAGAGGTGAGTTTCAGTCCCAAAACAGCAATTGGCCAAGGGGAACCCACACCTCTGAAATCAACTGGCCAATTAGGGGAAAATCGCAAATTTTTCCCACCTCTCAGTGGAGGCGAGTTTCGAACCCACCCAAACCGAAACCCGCCTCCAACACACCTCCATTGGGAAAGTCACACCCAAAAGAGTCTGCAAAGGGATATAGGTAGATTAAATGAGTGGGCAGTAAGGTGGTAGATGGAGTATAATGCAGGGAAATGTGAGGTTATTCACTTTGGTAGGAAGAATAGAAAAACAGAATGGGGGAGAAATTCGGTATTGCCCCATTTGGGGCACAATTATCGTCCGGGTGCAAAGTTTAGTGCCTGGCACTAATTATCACCTCCAACTGCAAACTTGGCTTTTATCACCCCTGGAGGTGACTGGAGCGCTAAGTCAGGTGCTACACACCTGTCTTAAGGCGCAAAGGCCGAGGAGCAAGGCGCTAACTCAGAGCGCCGGCGAAGCTCATGTGATGTCAGTCAGCAATGGAACACAGACACACTGGCGCTGGTCAGTTCTTAAAGGGGAGGTCGACCTTGCTCTCCATCCACACCCTGCTCATTGTGTAACATTTGCATATTGAATTATCATTGGCCCACAGGCATCTGTAAGGAATACCTATTATATTCACATGTGATCACATGCTGAGTTGTCATTGGCCTGCAGGCATCTGTAAGGACTACTATTGTTTGGAAGACCCAGGCTAGGGGTCCTAATGCCAGGTTTTTCCTCACGGTGCTGTATGAGTAAGATCACAGACCTAATGCTTAATAAAAGAGTTAAACTGTAATACTCCGTTGTCCTGCAATTTATTATTTTTGTACAAAGTGTGCAAAACAAGACATGGTGTCAGAACAGGGATTTGAAATGGACATCGTTGGAGCTCCCGTGCCTCGAATTGATTGGGAATCTTTGAACTTACATAGAGAATGGTGCAAGTTCAAGCAACACATGGAGTTGATGTACTCGGGTCCGCTGAAAAGCAAAGGGGAGGAAGAAAGATGCAGCTACCTACTCCTGTGGATCGGAGAAAAAGGGAGAGACATTTTTAACACATGGTCTCTCACTGCGGATGAAGCAAAGGTACTGAAAAGTTATTTTGACCGTTTTGAATCATATGTGATGCCCAAGACAAATACAATATTCGCTAGGTACAAGTTTCAGGAGAAGCTACAAGGAGCTAGTGAGTCGTTTGAACAGTTCGTGACTGAGTTAAAACTGCTGGTAAAAGACTGTGAATATGCAGATGAAGATGAGATGGTCAGAGACCGCATTGTGTTTGGAATACATTCAGCTAAAGTGAGAGAGAAACTTTTGAATGTTGGGTCCGGGCTAACACTGGACAAAGCTATGGACATAGCTAGATCGCACGAGATAGCCCAAGCACAGTTGAAAATCATAACCGACACCACGAGCAGCTCGCGTGAACAGACAGTGCACGCAGTTAATAGACACACACCAAAGAACACTGCCCAGAGAGCGTGTTTCAGAACAGAAAGAACAGAGAGAGTTCTAAAAATGAGCGACACAGACATAAAATGCTTCAAAAACTGTGGATATTGTGGAAACAAGGTGCATGGGGAAAAGGAGCATTGCCCTGCCAAAGGAAGGCAATGTGCTAAATGTGGTAAATGGAACCACTTTGCTAAAGTTTGCAGGACAGTTTTTGGAAAGCAGTACACACAGTGAGTGACAGCCAAATGCCAGATAGAGAGTCAAATGCAGAGGAACTGTTTATTGATTCTGTGTCACAGAAAAAACAGCTTTCAGAGACTGAGCAAGCCTTTGCAGATATTGAGATATGAAAACAGGGCACAGAGCTTAGGTTTAAACTAGACACTGGAGCTCAGGTTAATGTAATTCCCCTGAGTGAGTATCACAGCTTGAAGGATGAGTGTGAGCTACAGCCCACCTCATGCAGACCGACCAGCTATGGGGGTGAGCAGCTCATTGTAAAAGGCACATGCGTGATGAAATGCAAGTACAAAGAAAGCGACATGATGTTGGATTTTTACATTGTTGACACTTGAGTGTGAGGCTGCTGGTCAGTTCCTTCAGTAACCCCTAGATGGCACCTTCACTGGTTGGTTTCCCTTTGCTAAATTGTTACTTGTTTACTTAACTGCCTTTTATCTGGTTTATTGGTTTCACCTGTTTTTGCTTGTATTTAAGTTCTGTGGTTTCTTCCCTCTGGGCTCAGTCCTGACAAGGGAGTTAGTCTTGACAAGGTGCTCTGTCTTGACTAGGTGCTCAGTCTCGACAAGCCTGTTGCCCTGTGGTAGCTTGCCTTGACAAGCCGGTTGCCTTAGTGGTTGCTTGTCTTGAGCTCCTATGTCTATAACTGTTTATCTGTGTTATGTTTTGCTTGTATTTAAGTTCTGTGGTTCTTCCCTTTGTTCTCGGTCTTGACAAGCTGCTGACAAGTTGCTCAGTCTTGATAAGGTGCTCAGTTTGGACAAGCTGGTTGCCCTGTGGTAGCTTGTCTTGAGCTCAGTCTTGACAAGCCGGTTACCTCATGGTAGCTTGTCTTGAGTTCCTATCTTGACAAGCCGGTTGCCCTTGGGTAGCTTGTCTTGAGCTCAGTCTTGACAAGCCGGTTGCCTCATGGTAGCTTGTCTTGAGTTCCTATCTTGACTAGCCATTTGCCTATGTGGTAGCTTGTCTTGAGCTCCTATGTTTTGTAACTGTTTACCTATGTGATTCTACTGTTATTTAAGACTGCATATCTGCTTCTCACCACGTCTGTCTGCACTTGGGTCCAGAACCAGCCTCGCCCGGACAGCACAGCCCCATGTCTACACGGCCCCGTGACAGCCACCCTGACAGTAGGACTAAGCCAGTATGGACCCAGCAGCGATGGAGAAATTTCTTTATATTCTCGTCCGTTAAGGTGCTTTCCTCGCCCTTCCTGCGTCCCTTCAGAATATAATCCATTGAGTGTGCTAACTCTGGAAAAAGATGGCTCCGTCGCTTACAAAGATTATGATCATAGGATCGTCACGACATGTACCTGCCGCAAGTGGATGAGGAGGATGATTTTGTCTTGAGATTTCTGAACATCTGCAGTTCGTGATCAGTCGGAATGGGAAATATCATTGCTTGAAAAGCCAAGAACATTTGCTATGTGTACTAATACAGACGTTTTCATTTCTGACTTTTAGTTCTAAATGCCCAGGAGGGTGTGTGGCTGGCTACTGTACAACAAGTGTACACATGTGACTGTGACTTCAGATTTATCAAGTTTGAGCCTTTTAAGTCTTTTCCCCCCTTGGGTATCCATACCAATATAATACAGAAGTGTGGATAATTTAAGCATATGCTCTATTTTCATTTAAATGATTATTCTGTGCCTTATGTCTTTATAATGAAACGAGGGCCATTTTATAATTGTCTGTTTCTGGTTATGTGCTTTATGGTTTGTTTTGAGCAATGTTTTGCTGCTTGTTTGCTCTCATGTTGCTGGTTACCCAAATTGCAGGAGGTGTATTGGCCTTTTCACCACTGCTCTTGGGCAGCAAGCTTTCTGTTTTTTTTTGTTTTGCTAAATGTGTTCTTGGTAGTTCTGTCTTGAGTAATTGATCTTGTGTTTTTTTTAATGTTTGAAGCTGAGTGTTTTAAGGTAGAGGCAATGACTGTGCTAAATGACGCCTTTTTGGTCGTACAGGCAGAGTTTTGTACACCAGGACCACGAGTACTGCCTTATCAGTCCTTTGGTTCCTGCTTCCAGACTTCCCCCCGCCGCCCCGCATGATTGAAGGTCAGCAAGCCTACACGGTCCATCGCCTCCTTGATAGTCGCTGGGTTAGGAGGAGCATTCTATACCTGGTCGACTGGGAGGGTTATGGTCCTGAAGAGCGTTCCTAGGTTTTGGCCCGGGACATTTTGGATCCTGAACTTATCAGGGATTTTTGCCGTCGCCACCCTGATCGTCCAGGAGGAACTTCAAGAGCCGTTCCTAGGGGAGGGGGTCCTGTGAGGGTGCCGGTCAGTTCCTTCAGTAACCCCTAGATGGCACCTTCAGTGGTTGGTTTCCCTTTGCTAAATTGTTACTTGTTTACTTAACTGCCTTTTATCTGGTTTATTGGTTTCACCTGTTTTTGCTTGTATTTAAATTCTGTGGTTTCTTCCCTCTGGGCTCAGTCCTGACAAGGGAGTTAGTCTTGACAAGGTGCTCTGTCTTGACTAGGTGCTCAGTCTCGACAAGCCTGTTGCCCTGTGGTAGCTTGCCTTGACAAGCTGGATGCCTTAGTGGTTGCTTGTCTTGAGCTCCTATGTCTATAACTGTTTATCTGTGTTATGTTTTGCTTGTATTTAAGTTCTGTGGTTCTTCCCTTTGTTCTCGGTCTTGACAAGGTGCTGACAAGTTGCTCAGTCTTGATAAGGTGCTCAGTTTGGACAAGCTGGTTGCCCTGTGGTAGCTTGTCTTGAGCTCAGTCTTGACAAGCCGGTTACCTCATGGTAGCTTGTCTTGAGTTCCTATCTTGACAAGCTGGTTGCCCTGGGGTAGCTTGTCTTGAGCTCAGTCTTGACAAGCCGGTTGCCTCATGGTAGCTTGTCTTGAGTTCCTATCTTGACAAGCCGGTTGCCCTGGGGTAGCTTGTCTTGAGCTCAGTCTTGACAAGCCGGTTGCCTCACGGTAGCTTGTCTTGAGTTCCTATCTTGACTAGCCATTTGCCTATGTGGTAGCTTGTCTTGAGCTCCTATGTTTTGTAACTGTTTACCTGTGTGATTCTAGTAAAGTAATGTTATTTAAGACTGCATATCTGCTTCTCGCCTTGTCTGTCTGCACTTGGGTCCAGAAACAGCCTCGCCCGGACAGCACAGCCCTGTGTCTACATGGCCCTGTGACAGTCAATCCTGACACTTGAGCACCTCCAGTGCTAGGTCCAAAGGCATGTTTAGACATGGACCTCGTCAAGCTAGTGCTATCATTGACAGCACCAGTTGAGAAGCAGACAGTCATGGAGGAGTTTGCTGATGTTTTCAAAGGAATCGGACTATTCCCAGGTGAATGCACTATTCACCTTGACCCAGCAGCAACCCCTGTGGTTTGCCCACCGAGAAGGATACCCCTTGCTCTACGTAGTCACTTGAAGGAGGAGCTGCAGAGCATGGAGAATACAGAAATCATCGTCCAGGAAACAGAACCGACAGAGTGGGTCAACGCGTTAGTTGTGGTTGAGAAACCACATACAGGCAAGCTCAGAGTCTGTCTCAACCCCAGAGATTTGAACAAGGCTATCAAACGCCCTCACTACCCTCTACCAACGCGAGATGACATCACACCCAAGCTAGTGGGAGCACGTTACTTCAGTGTAATGGACGCATGATCAGGATACTGGACTATCAAGCTCACGGAAGAGCCATCTAAGCTAACAACATTCAACACACCATTTTGACGCTACCAATTTCTGCATTTACCATTTGGTACTATCTCAGCTCAGGATGAATTCCAGCGGAAGATCGATGAAACCTATGAAGACCTCGACGGAGTAGTCGCAATCGTAGACGACATCCTCATCTATGGCAGGAATAGTGAGGAACTTGACAGGAACCTCCGTGCGATGCTACAAAGATCACGGGAGAAAGGTATCCGGCTCAACCCCGAGAAAAGCATAATCGGATCCACCGAGATCAGTTATTTCGGGCATCGCCTCTCAACTGATGGCATTAAGCCGGATCCAGAGAAAATCTCCACCATCAAGAAGATGGAGCCGCCGAAGAACCGCGCAGGGCTAGAGACAGTACTAGGCATGGGTAACTACTTAGCCAAGTTTGCCCCGAGCCTCTCCGAAATCAACGCACCCATGCGTCAGTTGCTCAAACAATCCAATGAGTTCCTGTGGGACAAACAACATGACACAGCATTTCAGAAGGAAAGCCCATCGGCTACGCTTCCAGATCTCTCACAGACAGTGAAATCAACTATGCTCAAATCGAGGAAGAGCTATATGCAATTCTGTTTGGATGTAAGCGTTTCCACCAGTACGTCTATGGCCGAAAAGTCATTGTGGAATCTGAGCACAAGCCCCTCGAGTCAATCATGAGGAAACCACTAGCCGCAGCCCCACCAAGGCTACAGAGAATGATCCTTCAGCTACAGAAGTATGACTTCACAATCATTCACCATCCAGGCAAAGACATTCCTGTCGCAGACAAGCTCTCCAGAAAGTCTGTTAGCTACCAGGGCAGAAGCCTCAGTGAAGGCATGGATGTGCAGGTGCACATGGTGTACAACAGCTTACCTGTGAGTGACTCAAAACTGAAGGAGATCCAAGCAGGAACAGAGAAAGATGCACAACTCACACTGCTGAGCAAAGTCATACATGAAGGATGGCCTGAGGAAAGGAGGAAATGCCCTCAGAGCATATCTGAATTCTGGAACCACAGAGACAAACTGTCACAAATCAACAGAATCATCTTCAAAGGGGAGAAAATCATCATTCCTACCAGTCTCAGAGAAGAGATGTTGACAAAAATTCATGCTGGACATATGGGCATGGAAAAATGCAAACAAAGAGCACGTGACATTATGTTTTGGCCCGGAATGTGCAAACACATTGAGGACATTGTCGGAAAATGTTCCATTTGTCTAGAACGCTGCCCATCAAATGTAAAAGAGCCCATGATACCTCACCGTATCCCAGACAGGCCCTGGCAGGTCACGGCAACGGATCTGTTCACATGGAACAACGAGGACTACATAGTGACTGTTGATTACTACAGCAGATTTTTTGAACTGGACAAGCTTCACAGCACCACATCTGCAGCTGTGATCCACAAGCTAAAGGCAGCCTTTGCCAGGCATGGCATGGTAGAGACTTTAGTCTCAGACAATGGCCCCCAATACAAATCAAAAGAGTTCGAGTCGTTTGCCAAGGCATGGGATTTCACACATGTCACATCAAGCCCACATTACCCTCAAAGTAATGGCCTTGCTGAAAAAACTGTCCAGATTGCAAAAACACTCATGGACAAAGCCAAAGCAGACAAAAGAGACCCCTACATCAGTCTCCTTGAGTACCGCAACACTCCGGTTGACAACTTCAAGTCACCAGCATAGCTGTTGATGAGCCACAGACTTCGCTCAATCCTTCCAAGCACCAACCAGCAGCTGCAGCCAGAGGTCGTCAGCTGCAAGCAAGTGCATGCAAAACGTGTACAGAGACAGCAACACCAAAAGAGATACTATGACAGGTCAGCTAGACTACTGCTACCACTGCACAATGGAGAATCCATCAGAATCCAGGAGCATGACTACTGGAAGCCAGCAGTCATCATCCAGCCAGCTGACACTGAGCGATCGTATCACGTCCGCACCCCAGAAGGACAGGTGTACCGCCGAAATCGCAGGCACCTCCTGAACACCAAGGAACAACACCGTCATTCCGATGAGAGGATCAGTTCAACAGAGTGTGATGAACAGAGCAATACACAAAACACATTGTAGGAGTCTACGTACTCCTAGCAAAAAATACTGAACTCGGAGAGGTTCAACAGAAAAGGTTTAATTGTTGAGACTGCATGTTGAACACAAAAATGGCGTCAGAGACTACACCAAGTCCGACTGCCTTTCATCAGTCCACAGCTTCGACTGCTCCTCCCCCGCTCTGGGCTTAACTATGTTGCAGATCGAGTTTCTTAAAGGTGTGATCCTTCTTAAAGGCATGATGCCTGATTTATAGTCTACGGACGGAAAAGCGGATTGTGTCCTTTCTGTGATCGGTACGCCACACAGCTCCCCGCAGAATCCGCTAGTAGTGGGTGTACGAACCGGCGTGGCGGCTTGATGGCACGGCCGGAACGGCTCTTGGCGGTTGGTGTCGGGAGTGGGGCGGTTGGACGCATCGGGCTCTTAGGCGGTCTGCCCCGCGGTGGGGGTTGGCCCACGTGAACGGGTTCATTGGGCTCCAGGTGCGCCAGCTTGAGCCGGTCGACCGACACCTTGTCAGTTCTGCCGCCCACTTTTAGGAGGAAGAACTTGTTCCCCGTCTGGAGTACCTTGTAGGGTCCGTCGTATGGGGGCCGTAGAGGTCCTCGGTGGGCGTCATGGCGCATGAAAACAAGTTTGGCCATGTGCAGGCTAGGTGGTACGCGGGTTGCTGGTTCGCTGTGCTGGCCGGTGGGTGCCGAAGCGAACTGTTGTGCTCGGTTGGCGAAGGCGCGGCGTTGCTGGTCAGCCGACCAGGGGGTCGTGGCGGTGGGCAGGAACTCTCCGGGTACGCGCAGCGGCTGGCCGTACACGAGTTCCGCCGCCGAGGCTTGCAGGTCTTCCTTGACCGCGGAGTGTAGGCCAAGTAGCATCCACGGGAGGCGGTCGATCCAAGCCTCGTCCTCGAGGCTGGCGTGGAGGGACGCCTTCATGGACCTGTGGAATCGCTCGCACAGTCCGTTGGCTTGGGGGTGGTAAGCTGTGGTGCGGTGAACGGCCACCCCGAGGTTTCGGGCGATGGTGGCCCACAGATCAGAGGTGAACTGCGGGCCTCTATCCGACGTCATGTCGGAGGGGACGCCGAACCGAGCGACCCAGGTACCGATGAACGCCCTCGCGATGTCGCCGGTGGTGGTGGACGTCAGTGGAATGGCCTCGGGCCAGCGGGTGGTACGGTCCACGATTGTCAGCAGGTGCGTGTGACCTTGTGATGGTGGCAGGGGGCCGACGAGGTCGATGTGGATGTGGTCAAACCTTCTTTCTGGCACGGTGAACTCCTCGAGTGGGGCTTTGACGTGCTGGTGGATTTTGGCACGCTGGCAAGCTATGCAGGATCTGGACCAGATGCACACATCTTTGTGCAGGCCGCGCCAGACAAATCGGTTGGCCACCAGTCTAATGGACGCACGGGTGCCGGGGTGTGAGAGGCTGTGGACGATGTTGAACACCTGTTTTCGCCAGGACGCCGGGACTACGGGGCGGGGTTGCGCCAAGGAGGTGTCGCATTTGACTGTGACGGCGGACGGGCCACAGGCGGCGTCGGTCAGTCGCAGCCCTGGGAGGGTTGTGGGCGCGGAGAGCAGATCGGGGTCGGTGCATTGCTCCGCTGCCATTTGAGCATAGTCCACTGCCAGGTGGGCGCCGTGGACGGCGGGGCGGGATAGGCCGTCGGCCACCACGTTCTCGCGACCAGAGACATGCCGGATGTCCGTGGTGAATTCGGACACCGCGGCGAGCTCGCGTTGTTGCCTGGCTGACCACGGGTCCGCAGATTTTGCCATCGCGAATGTCAGGGGTTTGTGGTCGACAAACGCGGTGAAGGGGCGGCCCTCCAGAAGAAACCTAAAATGGCAGACTGCCAGGTACAGTGCGAGGAGCTCGCGGTCAAAGGCACTGTATTTGGCCTCCGGGGGCGCAGTTGGCGGCTGAAAAAGGCCAGCGGTTGCCAGGCCCCGTCGACCCACTGTTCGTACACGGCGTCGACCGCGTGGTCGGAGGCGTCCGTGGTGAGGGCCACCCTGGCGTTGGGCCGTGGGTGAGCGAGCATGGTGGCGTCGGCGAGCGCCTTTTTGGTCGAGTCGAAAGCGGTCAACATGTCTGCCGACCACTCGATCGCCATTCTGTCTTTCTTACCCCGGAGGGCTTCGTATAGGGGTCGCATGAGGGAGGCCGCTCCGGGAATGAAGCTGTTGTAAAAGTTGATCATCCCCAAGAACTCCTGGAGGCCTTTGATGGTGGTAGGCTGGGGGAACTGCTGGACGGCCTGCACCTTGGCGGGCAGGGGAATGGCTCTGTCCTGCGTGATGTGGTGGCCGAGGAATTCAATCCTGCTGAGGCCGAATTGGCACTTGGCTGGGCTGATGATGAGCCCGTGCTCACTGAGCCACTGGAACAGGGTGCGGAGGTGCTCGATGTGTTCCTGCTTGGAGGAACTAGCTACCAGGATGTCATCCAGGTAGACAAAGAGGAACTTCAGGTCCCGGAGGACCGAGTCCATGAGCTGCTGGAAGGCCTGGGTCGCGTTTTTGAGGCCGAAGGGCATTCGGAGGAACTCGAATAGCCCAAAAGGGGTGATTATGGCCGTCTTGGGAACATCCGTGGGGTGGACTGGCACCTGATGGTAACCGCGCACCAGGTCGACTTTGGAGAAGACTGAGCGGCCGGCCAGTCTAGCCGAGAAGTCTTGAATGTGCGGTATGGGGTACCGATCCGGCGTGGTGGCATCGCTTAGGCGCCGGTAGTCCCCGCAGGGGTGCCATCCCCCGTCGGGTTTGGTGACGATGTGGAGTGGGTAGGCCCAGGGGCTGTTGGAGCGGCGGATGATGCCGAGCTGTTCCATTGTGGCGAACTCAGCCCGCGCGATCTCCAGCTTGGCTGGGTCCAGCCTGCGGGCGTGGGCATACACCGGTGCCTGTGGTGGGGATGAAGTGTTCTACCCTGTGCTTAGCAACTTTCGCGGAGAAGGTCGGGTTGGTGAAGGCTGGGAACTCAGCCAGGAGTGCTGAGTAGTCGTCCGTTGAGCGGGCGCGGCACTGCCACGCCATTTCGGCGGGTTGGGGGGGGCCATGGCGTCCGGGATAGGTGACATGGTGTTCATGTCCACGAGGCGGCGCCGAGGCATGTTGACCAACAGGCCGTGGGTGCACAGGAAATCCGCACCGAGGAGTGGGGAGAGCACCTTGGTGGTGATAAACTCCCAGTGGTAGCGGTGGCCTGCGAGGTCGATGGTGACGGTGCAGGTGCCGTACATCCAGATGTCGGTGCCGTTGGCGGCAGCCAGCGCAGGGCCGCGGCCACCTCACTGGATCTCGAGGGCGGACGCGGGGATGATGCTGCGCTGCGCACCCGTGTCGCATAGGAAACGGCATCCGGAGGCGCCATCCGTAATGTACAGCAGCGCACCTGCTTGCCCCACGGGCATCGTGTAGGCCGGTGTGGGGGCGGTTGTAAACATGCAGGGATGGCTGCAGCGGCGTGCCCGTGCACCGAACCGGGTATGGAATTAGCAGTAGCCCTGGGTCGGAGGGCTTGGGAGACGTGGGGGCCTGGGGGGCCTCGTGGCCTAGCTGTGTGGCCGCGCGATAGAGGGTGGAGCGCGCGCCGATGCTGCGGAGGCCAGGTCGGGGGTGACGGCGTGGTTGGAGCCGGCGGACAGGAGCTTATCGGCTTCGTCGGCCAGGGCCTCGAGGTCCGTGAGGCTGGACGCCACGATCGCCGGGCGGATGCTGGGAGGTAGTTGGCGGATAAAGAGCGTGCGGAAGAGGGAGCCGGGTGGTTTCTCGTCGGTCAGAGCAAGCATGTGTGAGAGCAAGTCTGATGGCGTGGAGTCACCGAGGCCCAGGAGGTCGAGGAGGGGGCAGTTGCGCACGAATTGGGAGGCTGTGAATTTTTTAAGGAGCGCGGCCTTGAGATGTGCGTACTTGCCTTCCTCCGAAGGGTTTTGTAGTGTTGTCCAGACTTTCGTGATTGTGGAGCTGCCCAGGGAGGCAAGGAGGTAGTCGTACATCGTTGCGTCGGCGGTGATGCCGCGGAGTCGGAATTACGATTCGGCTTGAAGGAACCAGGCGGTGGCTAGGTTCTCCCAGAACTCCGGCAGCTTCACAGAAACTGCGTTTGTGTCAGCCATGGTTATGCTTAGGAGTCGTCCTGAGCGTTGGGGTCACCAATGTAGGAGTCTACGTACTCCTAGCAAAAAATACTGAACTCGGAGAGGTTCAACAGAAAAGGTTTAATTGTTGAGACTGCATGTTGAACACAAAAATGGCGTCAGAGACTATACCAAGTCCGACTGCCTTTCATCAGTCCACAGCTTCGACTGCTCCTCCCCCGCTCTGGGCTTAACTATGTTTCAGATCGAGTTTCTTAAAGGTGTGATCCTTCTTAAAGGCATGACGCCTGATTTATAGTCTACGGACGGAAAAGCGGATTGTGTCCTTTCTGTGATTGGTACGCCACAACATCATGCTTACCTGAACCTAAACCTGAACCTGAATTGTTGACTGATTCAGGAGCATGCTCAGTTTCATACCACGCAAGGTCGGGACGAGAGGTCAAGACTAGAGTTATCCTTGACTTGTGAACTGTCAAAGGGTGTAGGCAGATCGCTGCCCTAAAAAAAACTGTACATCGTTATTGAAACGTTGAGATGTTTTCAGTGCTAGTTAAATGCTGAGTTTACTTATATGTTTATGCTACCGAGAACATTATGTAGAAGACAGGTTTAAAAGTAATGCATAACATTTTTCTTTTAAAAGAAAGGGGATGTAACATTTTCATATTGAATTATCATTGGCCCACAGGCATCTGTATGGGATACCTATTATATTCACATGTGATCACATGCTGAGTTGTCATTGGCCTGCAGGCATCTGTAAGGACTACTATTGTTCGGAAGACCCAGGCTAGGGGTCCTAATGCCAGGTTTTTCCTCACGGTGCTGTATAAGTAAGATCACAGACCTAATGCTTAATAAAAGAGTTAAACTATAATACTCCGTTGTCCTGCAATTTATTATTTTTGTACAAAGTGTGCAAAACAAGGCACATTGCAGCCTTGGATCTCGGCCTGGAGAGACCTGTACATCAAATCTGCTGGAAAGAACGATGGAGAGGCCCAGGGCGTAGGGGGTGGCGGGTGGCGCGTCGCATGCGCCCTGTCAGTTATGCCCCTGACTGTTGGTGAGCGGTTCGAATCGCTCCCACGCCCCTGGGTTCTAGACACCGGACTTGGGTGCAGGCGGCGATACAGAAAACTCAAGTAGACAAGTGGTTTGGTGTAAGAAAACCAAGATTTTATTGAACAGAGGTAAAACACAATCTTATGAGAAATTACTGGTAAACAATTACAGGCATAAGCAAAATAACTATACTTATACAGGGAATGGGGAACACATGGCACATCAAGGGAAAACAAACTACATTAACAATCCCCTTATCCTTATCCCACCCCTATACCTAACTAGATTAAGCTATGAGGGGCCAGGAATTCATGCTCACCGAGTCAAAATCTGCTGAGTTCAAACAGCTGTGGGGTTTTGGGGTTCGCTGTTTGTGCTCTCTGGGGCCTGCCGTCATCACATGCTCTCAGGGCGCTGCAAGGGCGCCGTCCAGGTAAAGTACCCTGAGATTAAAGTCTTTGCTTGGGTACTTTACCTCGTAGGGATGATGGGTCCTCTTCCTCGGGCGGCAGTTGGAGTTTGCATGAAGATACTCGCAGGTCAGCTGGATTGAAGGCCCGATTATTCGAAGCATTCTTCAATCTTCTCCCAATTCATCTCGTCTCATCTCATCTCATCTCACCTCACCTTGTCTCGTCTCATCTCACCTCGCCTCATCTCGTCCCGCCTCATCTGGCCTGGTTTGCCCGTGTTCGCCTGGTGCAATGCCGGGTGTCCCTGATGGAGTCGGGAAAGACACAGGCAGTGGCCAGGCGGCAAGCACGGGAGGGGAAAAAAAGAGCAGGAGCCACGAGGGCAAGGAGCAAGAGAGCGTTGGTTACTGGGCAAGAGAGCAATTGCTACTGAGGGCCTACAGTTATACTCCTTTCGGATGGCCCTTATCTGCACGCCAAATCAGGTCAGTTCATTGTTTCACTTTTGGCGGGCTGTTTTAAATGGTTATAGCAATCTAAACTAACTGTTTTTAGATGGCCGTTTATCGCACCTAATGGCATGATGTCTGGGCTGTATTGTCATTAATGCATTTTAATTGGCCTGTGCAGCCTTGGTTTCTGATTATTTATGAGGACAAACTAATGGCCTTGCGCTTAGGCCTAACTGGGGTGATCTGTTCCAATCTGTCGAAATGCATATTCAGTGTTTGCTTAACTGTCTCGGTTTTCAAACACAAAAGTCCTTTTTCACAGGAATGCATTATAAGTTTCGATTTCCCAAAGCAGCTTGTTCTGTGCTGCAGAGTCCAAGCTTTTAAAATCTTACAGGTTTTTGGTCATGAGGTGCGGACGCCATCTTTTGGGTACCCTTTTTACATTGTCCATAGGGTCCCCTTTATTAATAACCTTGGGGAAATGTGGGAATTTTGCGAATCCTACAAGGGAAAGAGCTCAGAGTGCAGCCCTCATATCCTCTTCTAAATTGAGGCAAGGAAGGTCAAATCAAAATGAACCTACAAAGTACTGCTCAGTACCCAAAACTCCTTCACACAGCATTGAATCTCTCCAGAAGTCTCTCTCTCATGGTGCAAAAATGTCACCGATAAAAAAAGGCAGGAAGCGGTCATCTTTAAATAGCGCTCCTCCAGTCCCTTCCCGACTGCAAAACGCTCCCCTTAACCTGTCATTGCTAGCAGCAGGCGGTAAGACAGGGGGCGCCACTCAATATCCAGTCCGGGGCACTACCGGGGCGTTGCACGCTCGACTGACGTCACGATTTGTGGGCGCAGGAGATCGTGGTGGTAGTGTTTAGTGTCACCGCAAAATGTCTGGTCAATTTCGTGAGCGGCGTAAACATCGCTGCATCCAGGCACTGGTTGCTTTGCACCCCATTAGCGCCCTCTTAGTGCGCTAACGGGAGGCACTAAAAACCAAATTTTTCCCCCAATATTTTTTAAATGGTGAGAAACTTTCAAATGTTGTTGTTCAGAGAGATTTGGGTGTCCTCATGCAAGAAACACAGAAAGCTAGCATGCAGGTACAGCAAGCAATAAGGAAGGTAAATGACATGGTGGCCTTTATTGCAAGGGGGTTGGAGTATAAGAGTAAGGAAGTCTTGCTACAATTATACAGGGCCTTGGTGAGACCACACCTGGAGTACTGTGCACAGTTCTGGTCTCCTTATCTAAGGAAGGATATACTTGCCTTGGAGGCGGTGCAACAAAGATTCACTAGATTGATTCCTGGAATGAGAGGGCTGTCCTATGAGGAGAGATTGTGTAGACTGGGCCTATACTCTCTGGAGTTTAGAAGAATGAGAGGTGGTCTCATTGAAACATACAAGATTCTGAAGGGGATTGACAGGCTGAGAGGTTGTTTCCCCTGGCTGGAGTGTCTGGAACTAGGGGCCATAGTCTCAGGATAAGAGGTAGGCCATTTAAGATGGAGATGAGGAGGAATTTCTTCACTCAGAGGTTTGTGAATCTTTGGAATTCTCTGCCCCAGAGGGCTGTGGATGCTGAGTCGTTGAGTATATTCAAGGCTGAGACAGATAGATTTTTGGACTCTGGGGGAATCAAGGGATATGGGGATCGGGCGGGAAAGTGGAGTCAATGATCAGCCATGATCTTATTGAATGGTGGAGCAGGCTCAAGTGGCCGTATGCCCTACTCATGCTTTATTTCTTAGTACATTGCTGATTCGATAATTTTCCACTGCATCTTAGAATGTGCCAATTGCTGCCAAACTGTCAACAAGCTCACTCAACATTTTTAAATAGAAACCGCGACAAGTGTTTTGTTTGTGACTTGCTGTTCTTCTATTTTGAATCCTTTGTCCCAGTTATTCTGATCAGCCAAAGATTCTAGTTTTCGAAATATTTTTTCCTACTTTTGGTTTCATGAACACCTGCACAACCGGATATGTTGTTTATGAATTCTGTGGGATTCGATCCATCTGGCAGTCACTGGGTCATAGTCTGGCACAGCTAATGCAAAAGTCTGCAGGTGATGTTTATTTAAGCAAAGAATAGCAACAAAAAATGTTTCTCTAAAATCTTACTATACAACTTTGAATGCTGAAAGGGCAAGAACATGGTTGCAAACTATTAAAGAGTCACTAACTTCATTTTTCAATACTTATATTTCGCCCTTCTCATACTTCCTTTTATGTATCCCCACTGCTGTGTCCTTAATTAGGAGGGTGGGGTGGTTTGGCTCATTGACATGTCCACAGTTACCATCAAAATCACTCTGTCATCAGTTGACAGGAAGTACACTTCTGTGGGTGAGAGCAGGGCTTCCTCTTCCCCCTTCCCAATGGATAGAATAATTTTCTGCCTCGCAGTAAACCATGAAGCAGCCTGTACAAGATTGACTGAAATCCATTCACTGAGGATAACTTAGGTAGAATGGCAGGCAGACCTGGAATTTAACTTTTCAACCTTTTGACTGCTTTAGGTCATTGATTTCCATGACATCTTCGCTTGTTTTGAAATATGGGTCACTTGATAAAGACAGCAATTTTCTATTAACCTGTGTAATGTCACATTTCTGTTTGTTAAAAATATAGATTGAGCATTGAACTATGCCCCAAAAGCAAACTTCTCTAAACCTGGATGGGTTTGGTTGGATCTGAACCTTAATCAGTGCAGATAGGTCCGAGTTACAGTTTTACATTTCTAACTTGCACGTAGACAGCCTATTTTGCAGATGTTTTTATTGAGTTAGTGCCAATAGCTGCCCACCCAGCATAAGTTTTGTAAATTATTTCTTAGAAAATGCTGGCAGCTGGAATGAAGAGAAAGGTTTAGTGATAACTCAGTAAGAGAGAATGTTGCTGTACTAATGTGGTGCACTTCAGAGTGAGAGGAGGTTGGTTTTACACCCATGGTAATTCATTATTGTGACCCTGCTGTGCTGTCTCAGGGAAACTCTCCTGCATATAGGGGAATGGAAAATTGTAGGGTCAGGTCATGCAATCATTTAATCATAACAAGTCAGATTAACAGGACACTTAAGAGGGAAATGAGAGCCAGATTCCACAATGGGGCAGATTTCCGTCTTCACTGCCTGAGCAGTAATCTGACACAGTAGAGTGCCCACTCTTTATAGAACTCACCCAATTTTTATTCGTTTGATCATCATTCCTTTGTCCACTCCACAAAATACACTCAAGCATGAAGATGAAAATGTACCCCACTATGTTTGAATTCTTCAGCCATCTCCAGTGGCTTTAATGTGATCTGCTAAACCGGGTAACATGCATAAGCGATTGATCTCTTAAATCCCTAAAGTGACTTCAAGCATTGTCAAACAAATGTCACGTCCCCCGTCATGACTGCCTTATTCCTGCTCATCAACATTTTCAAATAGTTGTAGTGTAGTGCAAACTACAAACTAGCATTATTTTAGAATTTAGTGAACCAAACACAGCAATGTTTAGTGAAACTCTGGGAAAACACAGTGGGGCCGATTTTCATCCCTGTTTTGTGATGAGAATTAGCACAAGCAAATTGGAGCACAGAACTTCCTGCCTTCTTCCTGCCAATGGTTGAGCTGCTGCCATCTTGGTGTAGGTCCTTAAAATGGGCAGCCCAGGTGCGTGCTGAAAATAGGTCTCATTAGCCTATCATGTCAATAGGAACCCAATACAATTTTCAGGTATAAATGGGTGGAGCGTGTGGCAGCCTTGTGTTGAGCAGCCTAACCAGCAGTACTTAAAGGGACCACTGCAGGCCACTCAAGGACAGGTAGGTTAAGCTTTTAAATTGATTTTTGTGGGGTCGAAAGAAGAATATAAATAAAGTAAATGTAGAAATTAATAACTATGGCATCTCATTTAATAAATCCTATAAAATTTCCTAATTACCCTGTCGGATCCTATTTATTTTCATTATTGAATCAGAAGTTCTTTATATTTCCAATATGTCTAATGCAATTGCAATCAGTTACATGTGCAGGTAAACAAATAAATAACTAAAGTAATAAGATTCAAAAGATCCTGAAATACTCGAGAGTTCCCAGATATACATTTATTTATATTTAACATGATTTCTCCTCCATCTACCTTGGAATTAATAATCACATAACTATTTCAAAATCAATAGATTGCTGTCTGTTTCAAACCACTCAACACAGATTCAAATAATTAAACATTGCGCATTAGAACATAAGGTGAAGATGTTCCCACTATTTCCCATTATTTCATTACAACATTGGACAGGCAGGACTGCACTTGAGCTTATGCCTTGTGGTGAAGCACAGTAGCAGTAAAATTTAAAAATAATGTACATGTAAATGATATAATCAGTTGTTACACGTACAGATAATCCGATGTAGCCAAAGCAGTCATTTTGTTAATTGTGCCAAATGGGAATGGCTAAATTAACTTCCTGTTTAATGTTTCACTTCCCACAAAGTTATTGAATCAGAAGAAAAAATTAGCACAGTGCTGCAGGATTCTTTTTTCAAGATATTATTCCCTGGAGCAAAATTTAAAAAAAGAAAGTGGTTAATGCTAGCCTACTTTATTAAAGACATTTTTCCAAATCTTTGTAGTACAAATTTATTATATTGGTGATTTTTTTGTTCTTCAAGCCCTAATATGTTTGGCTATTGGTCTCAAGAATTTGGAAAAGAGCAACTGTATTTTTTAAAATTTTTTATTTTATTTGTTGCTGAATTTTTCTGTTCAGAAAGGTGCAAATTGAGGGACTTTAGTGCTGGACAAGAGAACATTTCTAGCACCCAGTGATAATACTAGCCAAAACTTGGACTTGGACAGGGAAAACATGCTCCAAATTGAGGCTGAGGCTCCATCTACTTAGCTACAGCAATAGGCAACATCTCCTACCTCAGAAAACTCCACTTCACCAGTGTGAATGTCTCCATTTGCCTCTCTAAGTGAGCTTGCCAATTTGCACTAAATGTTTATGTAGTTTTGTTATAGGCTGCATCTAGCTGGAACTGGGTTGAAGTTCAAATTCACAGTGGAAGTAGGACCTCTGCAGCTGATAGAGAGAACTGCCCCCACGTCATCTAGACCTATGATTGCGCCATTAATAAACTAACATATTTTCATGCTAACGTTGTATTGGTATCTGGAATAAAACAATGACGAGATACTACAAATGCCGACTGTGACTCCTGAATAACAAAATGTAAATAAAGTCAATTTATTCATAGAATCCAAAAAGTGAAACAATGGTTGCTCAGCTGCATGTTTCTCCAAATGTGTATTATACTGTTCAGTTGTAGAAATGTATTGAGCTATTTATGAAACAACACAAAGATTGAAATGCATGACTTTGGTGTTCATAATTTTAAGTGCACTTGTAATCAAGAATCATTGTACCATCCCCTAATCTAATTCATTCTTCCCCAGGACATCAAAACTACGGATTTTTAAAAATCATGTTTGGTGTCACCTAACTACTACTTCTTGAGTTACCTTACCTTCTCTTCTGTTCAACCTTGGTGGTGACCTGTGTAGGCCGTTCTGCTAGGTTTCTAACTTAAAAAGAAAAGGTGCAGAAAACCAGGTTGTTTAAAGTTTTGAAACACATGGCCTGATATAATATATGAACTACAAAGTCATTTGAATCAGTTCCACCTGGCAGCTTCCACCACCTAGTTTTGGCCCCAGTAAATATTTTGGTTGATGTACACAAATTGGCTGCTGCATTTCCCCAAATTATAATTACTACTTCAAAATTACTTCATTGGCTGTAAAGCACTTTGGGTCACCTTGAGGTCATGAAATGCATTATATAAATGTAAGTCCTTTCCTATACTAAAGGATGCCAGACAGGCCAAGATGCCTGGGAGGTATTCCATGTCCTCTTGTTGAGATCCATAAACCCACATCTGTAGGCAGGTGGTGAAATTATCTCACTCCTGTGGCTACTTCTCTTCCAAAGGAAACTAAGGCAGCAAACCCTCGATGGCTTCACTAAGGTATGGGAATGCCTGACTTGTTGTTATGTTGGATGGTTTTTCAGAAGCACTCAATTACATGTCATTGCATGAAAGAAGGCATGCCCGGGTCAATCAAGAGAAGGGGTGCTTGTTTGGCTGCATGTGCCGAGATGCCACCAATCACTTTTGTATATCCTGGCATAACTCCCTGGCAAAAGTCATGGGGATCTGTCTTCTCAGGGTCTGGGACAGCAGAAAGGCAGATGCAGAGCTGTGCTATCTACTAGAAAAATACCTAGCTACCAAGCAGCATATGGCTAGCATATGCAGGGACAGTAATGTTCTCTGAGTTGAAAATTGTCTGCACCTCCTTCCAGGTTTATTGCAATGCTGGCTTATGCGTATGGTAATGTGGAATGGAACCAAGCAATGGACAATGCTTCTCACTTGCACCTCATGTGGCAATACCTTGACTTCAGCAACCATCAAACAGATGGTTGGTTGCTCGGCTCCTTTACTTGCCTGCAAAGTCATGCCTGCACCTAAGGATTCTTTCCCTTCAATTTTGCCTACACTTCTTACTCCTTGGCAAAGGCTGCTAATGGGTTGAGATACCTTTGAGGCTTGCCATCAACACTCTGAATTTTTGTCCCCCTATTGCAACATTCTTAATTGGCCTGATCTATTTAAATTTGACTTACACATAATTTTCCTCTCCAACACTAGTGTGCACTCTAGATTCATCTATGTCTATATCTGGTGCTGTAAATAATTACGCAAATGATCATACACCAGAGAATTGAGTGCAATTAGTACTTGGCCCTTTCAGATGGGATTTGCATCCGTTCTTAGCTATTTAGAGCTGGCTT
Organism: Somniosus microcephalus; assembly: GCF_052327205.1. Classification (NCBI taxonomy): domain Eukaryota; kingdom Metazoa; phylum Chordata; class Chondrichthyes; order Squaliformes; family Somniosidae; genus Somniosus; species Somniosus microcephalus. The sequence goes on from NC_140990.1 coordinate 231,205,677, forward strand.
GTACCTGTATCCAGAAATCTACCTGTGCATTTTCTGCTTGCGCAAAAGCATTTCACCATTCGGTTAATACATAAACGGCTAGGGGATGAATTTTTGTGGGGGTTCTCCTGCTTGTTCACAGTCATTTTGGTGGAAGAGCCACAGAAACCACGCAAAGTGGCACAAATACCATTAACAACGTCTTTTCTGGGTTTCTGCGACTCTTCCGTTGAGGATACGATGGTCGAGCAAGGAATTCATCCTCCTAATATATCTAAAGATACTGGGGTAGATCTTGAATTTGGTCGATAGTGTAAAACGCATGATAGTGAGTCGGCAGCCCTTTTTACATCTCTCCTCATTTTTATTCCCATTGTCTGTAGTTTTTTCTGGATGAATGAAGTAACATTGGCTGAATGGCCATTACACTTGTTTATGTCTTATGTTCGATTACATACCTAACAACAAGTTGACCAAAGCCACACGTGGTGCAGAATGCCAGACTGATCACTGCTTAATTTGCTCCAAATTGTCCCGCACCACAAGATCAAAGCAGCATCAGGTCAAAGAAAAATTGCTGAAAAAGTAACAAGTATTGTGCTTTAAGCATACCGAAATCTGAAAGGGTTCCAGGAAAGTCTGGTAGAATCATAGAATCATAGAATCGTGACAGCACAGTAGGAGGCCAGTCAGCCTGTCAAGCCCGTGCCGGCTCTCTGCAAGAGCATGTCAGCTATTCCCAATCTCCGTAGCCATGCAATGTTTGTTTCTTTCAGGTACTTATCTAATTTCCTTTTGAAAGCCACGATTGAATCTGGTTCCACCACCCTGTCAGGCAGTACATTCCAGATCCTAACCACTCGCAGCGTAAAAAGTATTTCCTCATGTCGCCTTTGGGCCTTCTGCCAATCATCTTAAATCTGTGTCCTCTGGTTCGCGACCCTTCCGCCAGTGGGAACAGTTTCTCTCTATCTACTCTGTCTGGACCCCTCATGATTTTGAACACCTCTATCAAATCTCCTCTCAATCTTCTCTGTTCTAAGGAGAACAACCCCAGTTTCTCCAGACTATCCACGTAACTGAAGTCCCTCATCCCTGGAACCATTCTTGTAAATCATTTCTACACCCTCTCTAAATCTTTCACATCCTTCCTAAAGTGTGGTGCCCAGAATTGGAGACAATCCTCCAGTTGTGGCCGCACCAGTGTTTTATAAAGGTTCATCTTAACTTATTTGCTTTTGTACTCTATGCCTCTAGTTATAAAGCCCAGGACCCCGTATACTTTTTTAACCGCTTTCTCAACCTTTCCTGCCACCTTCACCTTTCCTGCCACCTTCAACGATTTTTTTTTTGTGCACATATACCCCTAGGTCTTTCTGTTCCTGCACCCCCTTTAGAATTGTATCCTTTAGTTTATATTGCCTCTCCTCGTTCTTCCTACCAAAATGTATCACTTCGCACTTTTCTGCATTAAACTTCATCTGCCCCATGTCCGCCCATTCTAGCAGCGTGTTTATGTCCTCTTGAAGTCTATCCCTATCCTCCTCAATGTTCACTATACTTCCAAGTTTTGTGTCATCTGCAAATTTTGAAATAGTGCCTTGGACACCTAAGTCCAAATCAATAATATGTATCAAGAAAAGCAATGGTCCTAGTATTGGTTCCTTGGGGAACACCACTGTATACCTTCCTCCAGTCTGAAAAACAACCATTCAGCACTACTCACTGTTTCCTGTCACATAGCCAATTTCATACCCATGCTGCCACTGTCTTTTTTATTCCATGGGCTTCAACTTTGCTGGCAAGCCTATTATGTGGCACTTTATCAAACGCCTTTTGGAAGTCCATGTACACCACATCAACCGCATTGCCCTCATCAACCCTCTCTGTTACCTCATCAGAAAATTCAATCAAGTTGGTTAAACACAATTTGCCTTTAACAAATCCATGCTGGCTTCCTTTAATGAATCCACACTTGTCCAGGTGACTGTTAATTTTGTCTCGGATTATAATTTCTAAAAGCTTCCCAACCACTGAGGTTAAGCTGACTGGCCTGTAGTTGCTGAGTTTATCCTTGCACCCTTTTTTGAACAAGGGTGTAACATTTGCAATTCTCCAGTCCTCTGGCACCACCCCCATCTCTAAGGAGGATGGGAAGATTATGGCCAGTAACTCTGCAATTTCCATGTGTACTTCCCTGAGCATCCTAGGATGCATCCCACCTGGTCCTGGTGACTTATCTATTTTAAGTAAAGCTAGCCTTTTTAGTACCTCCTCTTTATCAATTTTGGTCTCATCCAGTATTTCAACTACTTCCTCTTTCACTATGACTTTGGCAGCATCTTCTTCTTTGGTAAAGACAGATGCAAAGTATTAATTTAATACCTCAGCCATGCCCTCTGCCTCCATGCATAGGTCTCCTTTTTGGTTCCTAATTGGCCCCGCCCCTCCTCTTACTAGCTGTTTACTATTTATATGCCTATAGAAGACTTTTGGATTAATTTTATGTCAGCTGACAGTCTAACTCATATTCCCTCTTTGCCCCTCTTATTTCCTTTTTCACTTCCCCTCTGAACTTTTTGTATTCAGCCTGGTTCTCATTTGTATTCTCAATCTGACAGCTGTCATACGCCCTTTTTTCTGGTTTATCTAACTCTCTATCTCTTTCGTCATCTAGGGAGCTATGGCTTTGGTTGCCCTACCTTTACCCCTCGTGGGAATGTACCTTGACTGCAGATGCTGCTAATGGGGTGCTAGAACATTATCACCGGGACGAGATGAATCCAGTGACTCACGCCAAATCCCGCCCCCTCCTGTAGCACTGCCGGTAACAGTTATCGCCGGGAGCCACAAAGCCAGGTGGATCATGATGTCACTGAGTGTGCAATGCTCACTGAGCACCCGATCTGTGAAAATGATGGTCACCACCTACCTTGGTGCCTGGAGTCAACAGCAACAGGGAGAGCAGGCATGAAGCAGCAAGAAGCCGGCTCCAGGGATGTTACTTAAAGGGATCATCAGTAATGGCTCTTAGCTGTCAGGTTAATCGAGTTTCATCGGTTTCTTGTCAGTTTCACATAGTCCAAAAGTTTTGCTCTGTCATTTCTAGGTTATTTTGCATCAGGAGTTTTGTGCCAACTAAAAAGTACCTACATTCATTCTTAAAAAAATCAAACTGCCCATCACCTTTCTTCTAAAGGCCTCCCCATTGAGGTTCTCATCTGAGTCCTGTGCAGCAGAACTCATGCGCAAACTCACCCCCCAGGGAGCTGGCCCCCGAGCTACCCTACCCCCCTGGCCTTGCTGCAGACCACTCGTCCCCGGTGCCTCACCCTGTGCAGATCCCACTACTATACTAGCCTCTAAAGAACGCATAGTGCCAGTACCTGAGCTGGTACCTGCTGTTGAATCCATGTGTTAATGGAGACACGGAATGCAGGAGTTGATTTAACAAGTGTTTACTGAACAAAGTCTGGCGGTGAACTAACTATACAAGACGCTATACAGGGTTATATACCCGAGTGGTCACGACTGGTACTACAGTACACAGGGGCTTCAAAAAAACATAGTTCCTCTTAAAGGTACATACACTCCAATTCCTCCCCTTTTTAGATAAATAGTACATAACATTTTAAGTAATCATTAAATAACATTTTTACAAGAACAATAATCTACACATTTGCTGAAGTTAATCAATTACAAATTCAGTCTCTCTGAAGGCTTCCTGACTCGGTCCGGATAACGCCTCAGTGGTGTAGTAGGTTTCAGTGGTGTAGTAGGTTCTTTTGGCAAAGTCGATTCGGCTTGAATGCCAGTGTCGGGTTCATCTGTTTCCAGTATCACCGGATCGGAGGTAGATACTATGGGTATCTCTGCTTCATCACTAGGCGTATAGAGTTGTGGTGTAGGTTGTCCCTTTTCGGATGACTCTATGATCTGGTCAGCATGGCGCCTTATTATGCTTTCTCCAATGTCCACGGTATACATCAGCGGTCCTAGTCGTGTGCAAATAGTTCCGGGCTGCCATTTCTCGGTACGGTAGTCCCGGGCCAAAACTTGTTGACCTATCTGGAAGGTTCTAGTTGGCCTTTCATTCATGCTTTGAAATTGCCGGTTCTCTACGTCCCTTCTGATGTTTGGCTTGATCAAATCCAGCCGGCATCTTAGTCTTCTATTGAAAAACATCATGGCGGGGGTTTGGTTTGTAACCACATGTGTTGCATTCCTGTATGCAAACAAGAAGTTATCTACCTTATGTTGTAGATTTATGTCTTCATTACCCATGGCCTTTATGGCCTTCTTGAAGGTCTGGACAAACCTTTCAGCTAATCCATTGGTGGCGGGATGGTATGGGGCGGACGTGTAGTGCTTAACCCCATTGTTTTTTAAGAACTTCCTGAATTCTTCGGATACAAATTGCGGTCCATTATCAGAACAGATCTGTTCAGGCAGCCCATTCCTGGCGAATATGGTCCTTAATACTGTGATGGTTTTTCCCGTGGTGGTGGAGGACATCTTTATTACCTCCGGCCACTTGGAGTGTGCATCCACCATGATTAAGAACATTGAGTCCATAAATGGACCAGCAAAGTCGATATGTACCCTTTGCCATGGAGATGAGGGCCACTCCCATGGATGTAGAGGGGCTTGTGGTGGGGCGTTTTGGACCTTCTGGCATCCTAGACAGCTCTTGGTCATTTCTTCGATGTCTCCATCGATACCTGGCCACCACACAAACGCTCTGGCTAAGTTCTTCATTTTCACTCCACCCAGATGCCCCTCATGAAGCTCCTTTAGCACTTTATCCTTGAGTTTGGGTGGAATCACCACTCTGGATCCACACATCAAGGTTCCTCGGCACACTGACAGCTGTTCTCTTCTTTGCGAGAATGCTGGCAACAGTGGTTCGCCATGTGCTGGCCATCCCTTCACCGTTAAATCGTAGACTCGTGAGAGAGTCGGGTCATTTCTCGTTTCCTTTTCAATGGTAGAATTTGTCACTGGTAGACATTCCACTATGGTCGAGTGGAACATCTCCACTGGGTCCACTGTAGGCGCCTCTTCTACCATTGGCAACGGTAGGCGCGATAACCCGTCAGCATTCCCATGCTGTTTTGTTCCTTTGTATTCTATGTCATATTGGTGTGCCCTTAGGAAAAGGGACCACCTCTGTAGCCTTTGCGCTGTCATAATGGGAACGCCCTTTTTAGGGTTGAATATGGAGACGAGGGGTTGATGGTCAGTCAACAAGGTAAATTTTTGTCAGTGTAGGTAATGGTTGAATTTTTTCACCCCCCACACCAGGCTGAGTGCCTCCCTGTCGATCTGGGCATAGTTACGCTCAGCTGAGTTCAATGAGCGTGATGCAAAAGCTATCGGCCGCTCCGAGCCATCAGGGAATCTATGCGATAATACCGCTCCCATGCCGTAAGGGGATTCATCACACGCCAGTCTGATTGGCAGTGATGGGTTGTAATGAGCCAACACTTCCTTGGATGTGATCAAGCCTTTGCATTTATGGAAGGCACGTTTACAGTCTTCGCTCCATTTCCAATTCTCCAGCTCTGCCTCGACTGCTGGACGAATTGCGTATGGCACCGGCCTTGCCTTAAAAAACTTGAGAATTGCCGCATCTTCCACTTTTATTGAGGCGGTGGTGCCTTTCAGGGTTCCTAGTTCCTGTTGAAACACTTCTTTTGCGTTAGCCAAGATTTCTTGTAATCGTCCAGGTATGACGTCATCATCATTTTTTTTCTTACTGGTCACCGTCAGTGCCTGAATGGAGTGCCAGCCTAAACGTATCTTTCTGATCCATTCACGTCCCAACAACGGTGGACCACCATCTTGCAGAATGTATAAATACAACTTCTGTATTTCCTTGCCGTTGTATACAACAGGCACCCTTATTTTCCCTCTGGGGTATACTTTCTGCCCCGTATATGTCTTCAAGATAATGGACGTGTCTTTCAAAGGTATATGCGGAAATAGCCGCTCGTAATCCCGTCGACTTATGACGGTCAGAGCTGATCCTGTATCTAGCTCCATTTTAACTGGGGACCCCGCTATCGTGAGGGTAACCCAAATGGTCTGGTAATCTTCTTTGGCAATTACATTATGTAATTTGAGACAGCTTAGTCTCTTGTTTCCGGCGTCACTATCGCTCTTCTGGTCTTCGGAGCTACTGTCCGTCATCATTTGTACCTTTCTGTACTTTTCCTTATTGACCTTTTTACTGTCAGCGGATTTTTTTCCAGATCTGCATACACGTGCAATGTGTCCCATCTTTCCGCATTGCCTGCATGCTTTGTCCTTGAACCAGCAGTCCCTCTGGTCATGGGTGGATCTGCCGCAGCGATAACATCTCTCGAAACCCCGTGTCATTTCATGGGTGCCGAAGTCCTGTGGCTTTTGCTGTATCTCTGCAGCTCCTCTTGCTGCTGCTTCGTATGATACAGCCACACTGAAAGCCTTGTCCAGTGTCAAATCTTTCTCAGAAAGTAGTCTTTTCTGTGTTCCTTCGCTTCGGAGGCCGCAGACGAATTTGTCTCGTAGAGAATCTGCCAGTCCTGCCCCGAATTGACAGTGCTTTGACAGCTTTCTTAATTCAGTGAGGTAATCAGCGTTACTTTCATTCTTGTGCTGATTCCTCCTGAAGAATTTGAATCGTTCCGCTATCAGCAGCGGTGTTGGGTTTAAGTGCTCCTGTAGGGTATCAACAATCTCCTTAAAATTCTTGTCCATCGGTTTGGCTGGAGTGATTAAGTTTCGTAACAGCCCGTATGTCCTTGCGCCCATCAGATTTAGAAGTACCAATGCCTTTTTATCATCCGCTACTTCATTCGCCTTGCAATATACCTCCACTCTTTCCACATATGTGGTCCAATCCTCTCTATGACTATCGAAAGCAGTAATATTGCCAGTCTTAGGCATCCTGAAAATCAAAAATGGCGCCTCCCGCGCTTTTCCTTCTTCCCTGCCGAGTCAAGATGGCGCCTCCCGCGCTTTCCCGTCGCTGCCGCTGCTGCCAATGCTGTTCTCCGCGGTATTTCTATTTTTTAATTTTTTATTTACACATATATTTTAAACAGTTTCTCCGTCACTTGGAGAATAGTTCCCGTCAGACTCTCTGGGACTTTCCCCTCCCTCTGCTCGGTCCGAACGCCGACCTGCTTTGCAGCGCCGGCCGTCTCCTGAGTGCTCCACCCTCTGTCTCTGTTTGCTTCTGCTTTCCGACTCGCTGCCTGGCCCTGCTGCAGAGCCACCCAATCGAGCCACAGCCCGCCGCCCAGGAAGGATCAGTGCACTACCTGCCACCAGCCCATTTAGCTGGTGAAACCACAGTTTTTTTTTTTCTTTGACCTTCGTCTGAGGAATCGATCTCCTTGAGGTGCTGCCGAATTGCAGGTAAGTTCGTTTCTCACTCGTCGCCACTGTTGAATCCGTGTGTTAATGGAGACACGGAATGCAGGAGTTGAATTAACAAGTGTTTACTGAACAAAGTCTGGAGGTGAACTAACTATACAAGACGCTATACAGGCTTATATACCCGAGTGGTCACTACCGGTACTACAGTGCACAGGGGCTTCAAAAAAACATAGTTCTTCTTAAAGGTACATACACTACACCTGCAGGTGAGACATGCAGTGACGCAGTGTGTTCTTCCTCCTCCTCTTCTCCTGCCTCGCTCTCAATGGTGCCCTCAGGGACAGGCTGCTCAGGTGCTTGCTGATTATCTGAAATCATAAAGGCACAAGAGTTGGATTGAGGTGCGGGGAGGGGGGCAGGAAGGGAGAAATGCATACATACAGCATGATTAGCTGGAAAGCATGAAATGCTTGTGGGGTGAGGGGGAAGTGGGATGTGAGAAGAAGGAGTAGGGATGAACATACCATTGTTGTCCCCAAGGGGATCAACATCACCGGTGGCCATGCTGCCCACCACCTGGTGCCTAATAATCTACAGAACTCTATTCTACAGCGCAGACAGTGGTTGGGCGTCAGCTTGTCCCCCGCCTGTTTGCTCCTGCTGTGAGTGACCTTGGCCTGCAAGAGAAAGCGTAGTGTGTGAGTGAGTGTGGAGCAATATGTTTGGGTGATGTACCGGCCATAGTTGAATAGCTGTCATTGTGTGCAAGGTGTGAGATCTGGGTGTGAGTGTTAGTAGATAGAGATTGTTGGTGGGTGAGTGCTGGGGTGTGGTGCTTTGGGCAGTGTTTAAAGATTGTGGTACAGATGGTATGTAGCATTTATTGAAGCATTCACTCACCCTGACCACCTGAGTGAGGTCGTTAAATTTCTTCCTGTACTATGTGTGGGCCCTGGGGACCACAGTGCTGCCTGAGACGTGCTGTGCTACCTCTCTCCAAATGATTCAGAAGACTTGTGGCGAGGGCCTCCTGCCACTTGCCAGCTAGAGCACTGCCCTCCGTCTCTCCACAGCAAACACCAACGCCTCCAATGCTTGATCACAGAATCTGCAGGCTCTCTCCCTGGGGCGTAGATCTGCCATGAGTACAGCTGCTTCAGTCCTCCGGCTCCGGCTCCGGCTCCGGCTCCGGCTCCTTGTCCTAATTCTGCTTGCTGAGAATGAGGTTCTGCAGCATCAGTGAACCTCCCCTTTAAGTACTGAAGAAAGCCTGTGGCAATCATGACTTGCGATTGGACTGTCCCTGATATTGCTCCACCCTTTGAGTGTAACACCAATGAGCTTGGGCTTTAAGACTTGAATTAGCACTCCAATCATTTTTTTGAGCATTGAGCATGAATTTTGCATGCAGTCTAAACCATTAGCGCCTGCTGCTAATTCTCCAACTTTTCTACTGATACAGCCCATTCCTGGGCTATAATGAATTTCTAGCCCCTTATATCCAGGATTATTTAGTATCCAATCCTGCCCTTTTTTGAGCCAGGTCTCCATTATCGCCACATCATATTCCCATGTGGCTATTTGCACCTGCAGCTCACCATCCTTATTTATCACGCTTTGTGCGTTTACATACATGCACTGTAAACCTATCTTAGACCTTCTTGTATTTTCTCTTATTCTAACTCCACCTATTATTGTACTATCTTTACTCTAGTGCTATCTGTATCTCCCACTCTTTTGTTCGCCATGTTTCTCCTTTCTAATGCTATGGACCATGACCTCTGGCTGTTCACTCTCCTCCTTCAGAGTGTTCTGTAGCCATTTTAAAGCAGTCTTGAATCCACAGAAGACATATTAGATGACATCAACAGACACTGGTAGGCATTTTGTTCTTTGGCAGCCACAATTGTGGGTTTCAACAAGTTGAAGCAGTAAGAGTGGTTCAATGACAATGATGCATAAATATCAGATCAGCTAGAAGAAAAGAACCTTGCATTATGATTAACAGTTGATCTCTCTTCACAATCAAAGCAATAACATTGAACAAAGATTTTTTTTAAAGTGCAGTCTTTCTTTAAATGCTGCAAAATACATGATAGGACACAAAATCAGCTGAAACCCAAAATTATGCTCATTTTAAAAATCACAAAAACATCTTCTGTGCCCCAATAGCTGTATTCAGTTTGCAGTAGCAATTCATTGATAGCTGACTCCATGGAAAGAACATTCCCATTTCTCGTGAACTCATCTTCCAGTGTTACTGTAGAAGCGATAGACAAGATAAAACAAAGGTCAACTGGGGAAAACCGCGATGAACCACCTACTATTGCTTAAGTGGCCCAGAACAAGACAGCATCACACAGCACTCTGCACCTCTCTCATCAGTGATTGCAATCAGCCACACCGCTATCCACGTCTAGAGATTCATTTAAAGAGCCTGAGGAGGTGTCACTGAATGAGTCACAGTGCACAGGTGAGGACGAGCAAGTGGTGGTGGCAAAGGAGTATGAACCTGCTGGCCAGGTAGTCACACGGTTGCCTCTCACAAACAAGGCAGTGTGGTGACATTAGGTCATGCTCCTGCTGTTCATCAGTAGGAAAGGAAATGAAAATGCTGGCTATACTGACTGATGCAGCAGTCACCTGTTTGATACACTAGCACATTAGCTGATACTATGGCCGCGATTTTGCAAATGGATGCGGCTTGGGAGCGGGTCAGCTGATTTCTGGCTTCCAGTCCCGCCTCCAACTGCATCCGGCCAACGGACGTGATTTTACGTCAATTGGCCTTCTTAAGTCCGCCCTGTGGGCTTGCCGGCCAATTAAGAGGAAGCCGGTCAGATGACGTCATTTGATGATGCGTCATCTGTCGGTTTTCTTAAAGGGACCACACAGAGTTTTTCTTTGCCAGCTCATTTCTCAATGTTTGACAGCATTGAAATGCTGCAAACACTGACAATGACTATTTACAGGTGAGCTCTTGAACCCAGGCTCTCCAATGACTCCCTCCATAGGCTAGAACAGATAGCAGCTGCAGGTGAGGTTACAGAAGCAATCTGTCACTGGTGAGAGAGGTTCACCCAATGAGGTGGGACTGGACAGCCAATTCAAAACTTGTTACCTACAGAAAGGTGTAAATGCATTAAAAATGATTTTCCCAACATTTTCTTATCTCTGAGACTCACCAGTGGACCATTGGATCCTTCACACTACTTCTGCAGCTGTCATCAATGCAGAAACATTACAGCAGACTCACAACACGCCACACTTACCTGGCGTGGTGTCCAGATGTCAGGGAACCCAAGGCAGAAGCGGTAAAATTGAAAAAGACCCTGTTGACAAGAATCAAGTACCTGTTAACAGCCAGTTAAGTGGCTATAATCCTCTTCCTACCACTAGGTGTCGGGTCCATGCGCAAATCGGGGACCCGACACTTGAAGATTGATTGGAGGCGGTTTGACAGCGGGTTTGCTGCCCACTGTCAATCTATGCAATTTTGACAGCGGTCCCGCCTCCAATCCCGCACTCTGAGGACCGGCAAAATTCCAGCCAACGGTGCTAGTCTGGAATGAGCCTGAGATGAGAGCCATGGTGACCTTAACTGCCACTGGCAGTGGTGTGCTGTAAGTAGTCAAAAGAAGGACACGTTCAAGTTTTGCAAACTAATTGGGAAGATCAGTGTATGATAGGCTGACATGAAACCATAGCCTTTGATACATCTGGGTTGGCGGGGGGGTGAATAAATGGATTTAGGTCACCACTGTATCCATTAAATTTGTTGTGCAAACCTGCGTGTGTCATTTGTGATGGTGAAACTGAAGCTTTATATGAAAATAAAGAATGCCAATCTTTGAAAATGTACATAAAAGCCACATCACTGTGCAATTTAATTTACATACATTTATCAGACACTATCACATTTGTTATTTTGTAAAAGTATTAATTCACATTAGCAAGGGGTGACCCACATTTTAATCCTGAGCATGAAGAAAGCAATAAGATATAAATGCATAAATGATTCAGACAGCTAAAGAAGACAAATGAGACAAGAAACTGCATTTAATTTCTTCAGCTATTGGGTGAATATGTTGTAGCATTGGACAAATCACCTTCAATTGTCTGGTTAATAAATCTCTCCTCAAATTAAGTTTGTCAAGTGGTCAAAGAGAAAGAAAAGCTTGAAGGATTTGTTTAGCAAATTTGCCAAAATAAAGAAATATATTGTTTTGTTCATCTATTGTAATCATTTTATTTATTTTAAGCTTTTTTTCTAGCTTGATTTCTTCCTTTGGTCTACTTCATATTGCTTATTGATAATTTTGAGAAATGGTAAATTGTATTAAATCATTCTGTGTGCCTAATCAGGATAGTTCAAAACAATTTTCTAAAGAAGAAAAATGTCAGCGTATTTTATTTTATGTAAAGAGGATAACAGCATGATTTATAATTGTTATTGTGCTGATTTTTGTCAAAAGTTTATAAGTTGATACTTTAATAAAGAAGAACCGAGTCAAATTAGCACATTCATATATTTCATGCGTGAGGAAGCAGAAGATCTTTTCAACTATCCGAGAATGACTTGTATTTATGAAATGGATCGAGATTGATTTAAACCCCAGTTTTTGAAAGAGCTAAATTGGTTTGAAGGAAACAAAAAGAAACCAGATCAGTGGATGGTCTCATAACAGCCCAATAGTGTTTGGCCAGTTACTGTGCTTATGGTACTATGTATGATGAGATGACATATGATTGTATTGTAGTGGAACTATGAGATGAGAGACTGTCCGAGTGATTACAATTAAACCCAGAGATGATTCCTGATGAAGAAATAACTCAAGTGTAACCAAGTGAAGCCAGTCATCAGGTGGCAGGAAGTAATGGAAAAAATATCAACCAGTTGAAAAAGTGGGGGGAGACCACAGCAGAATAGAAAAACAGCTGCCAAAGAAAACTCCCAAGGAGGATTATAGAAAGGGAGTGAAGACTATAGAGGAACCTGTGATAGATATGGAAGATTCCTGTACATTGTAGACTTTTATGTCTGGATAGATAAGCAAGGTGCCATAAATGTCACTGAAAGGGAATGCTGGAAATAAAATGTAACTTTTCAGAGGGGTTTCAGAAAGAATGCAAACCTACATTTCTGTGTGTGATAAAAACCCACTGAAAAGTTTCAATCTGAAATTGATATGGGGCAGATATCTCAGTAATAGTTGATTTACCTTATAAAGAAAAGGAAATGAGACTTCTACACGGACAAATAACATGTTATATTGCCCAGGCCATTATTCGCTAGATGTACAAGGATGGTGTTAAGGGTTCTTAGCCTCTGAGAAAAAAGAAGACAACAAAAAATGAATGTTGGATGAGAGCTTAGACAATCACTATTAAGACATCCTGCTCTACAAGCCTTTGGATTGATATCATGGGTTGATACAGTAAAAATGGAAGACACAGGCTTCAAAGAAGAATCTTCAAAGCTACTTGAAGGTTTGAATAAACTTTTAGGTGAATGCCACATTAAACTCAAACTTTTGTTGCAAAACTATTTTTAACAACAATCTCTTAGCTGAATCTTTATTCCACCATGAAATAAAGTGAAAGGAGAATTGACTGGGATGGAGAGGCTGGGTGATATCAAGAGCAGAGGCCTCTACAGATTGGTGTTCAAGGGTGGTATACTCTGTCATGTTTCCGGATTTTTTTTTACCTCTTTTCTAGGAACCTGTGAATAGTGATCAATTTTGCACCACGGGTGAATGTAAGTAAAATGCTTACTGAAATCATTATTTTAACCAGGGAAAGCCACACAGAAAAAAGAAAATACAAAATGTAGATCTTAAAGCACAATTTCATAAGAAATAAATATGTTTCTTTAAATTGCTGTCTGCTTAGCACAATGATTTTTCAATCTGAAAGAAGGGGGGAATTTTAACCTGGAGGAGCGCATGGATGTAGGTGCGGGCAGCGGGTGTTAAAGTTGGAATAAACATGAGTGTGTCCAGAAACCGGCTCCAACCGCCAACTTCTGCCTTTAACTCGGGTGCGTTAGGCTGCTTGGGCGCAACCCCCTCGGGAGAACAGATTAACATATGCTAATTGCTCAAGTCGAGCGATATTTCAACAGATTTATTAATTTAACAGTGCATCCATGGGTTTCCTGAAACTCGCCATTGAAACCAAGGCAAGAGCACAACTGCAATTGATAGGGCTCATTAAAAGTCATATAAATACTCCAATAAACACTCAGTACTCAGCTGCAATCTTACCTACTAGTGGGAAAGGGTATGTTCACAGTACGATAGCAAAATACTGCAGATGTTGGAAATCCGAAATAACAACAGAAAATGCTGGAAAAACTCAGCAGGTCAGGCAACATCCGTGGAGAGAAATTTGAGTTGACGTTTCGGGTTGGACCCTTCTTCAAAACTGGAAAGAAAAGAAACTAGATCGGAGGCAGGGCTGCGATCGGACAAAAGAATAAAAGAAACAAAAGAAGTAAAAGAGATTAGAAGCTAGACGAGATGGTAATAGGCTGGGATTAGGTGTAAAGTGTACTGGCAGGGCAAAAGATAGCTGCCAGGTGTGAGAGAGAAACAAAAGGAAAGGGGGGGGGGGAAAGGAGTGGAACAATTACAAGAGAAAATGAAATGGGGGCCGAGCTTATGATCTGAAATTGTTGAACTCGATATTGAGTCCGGAAGGCTGCAGACTGCCTAATCGGAAGATGAGGTGCTGTTCCTCGAGTCTACGTTGAGCTTCCGTGGAACAATACAAGAGGCCAAGGACGGTGAGGTCCGAGTGGGAATGGAGCGGTGAATTAAAATGACAAGCGACCGGAAGCTCGGGGTTACCCTTACGGACTGAACGGAGGTGTTCCGCAAAGCGGTCACCCAATCTGCATTTGGTCTCCCCAATGTAGAGGAGACCGCATCGTGAGCAGTACTTTTGCTAAGAGTTTACTTGCTACACTTTGGTGGTTTTCTGATCAGATAAGGATGGGTGGCACCTTGGCTGTCTTAGATTGCACTTCGGATGAGGAGCAACATGCTGCTGTCGACAGACCTGCAGCTGGACATCACAGAGGGGAGCAGCAGGGAAGGGAGCAGCAGAGGGGTGCAGATCTCAAGAGGCACTATGCACAAAACAGGGTCTGCAGGCAGAGGTTAAGCTTCCTTGACCTGTCGGAGGCTCAGGTTGTCATGTCAGGTGGTGGCGGACATCTGCAGCCTCCTAGAAGAAGACCTGCTCCCTGCAAGACCTGGTGGCCACGTGTTAGCAGTGGCTGTCAAAGTGACCACCCCCCGCTCAACTTTTTTGCCTCCAGATCCTTCCAGGACCCTGCCAGAGCTCCCAGTCGGCGGCACACAAAAGCATAAGGCAGGTAATGAATGGGTTGTTTGCCAGGAGCGGCAATTATGTGAACTTCGCCTGCAATGACGCCAGTCAGAATGAGTGGGCAGTCGGGTTTGCGTCTCTGGGTGGCTTCCCACAGCTTCAGGGCGTCATCCATTGCACACACGTGGCAATCTGTGCACCCCCAGAACAACCAGGAGTATTCGTCAACTGCAGGGGCTTCTACTCCATCAATGTGCAGCTGGTGTGCAACCACAAAAAGATATTTATGCAGGTGTGCGCATGAAACCTGGGGCATTTGTGCACAAATCTTTCAAGGTGGCTGGAGAGGTTAACAAAGTAGTTAATAAAGCATATGGGATCCTGGGCTTTATAAATAGAAGGAAAGGCCACAAAATTCGGCTCCGTAGCACCCGTTGTTTGGGCGCTATGTGTGCCGATTCAGGGCCAAAATGGTGTCCACGGCCCTGCACACACGCCAGACACCATCTTGGGTAGGGCGTTAATGCAGGCATTGGTAGCGTGTGCCAGAAGTATGCAGAGTAGGCAGATCGTGACGTCAACCTGCGTGCAACGCTGATTTGACGCCAGCGCTGCATTTTGGAGATCAACACTCCAGCTAATGTCCTCTGTTAAACTCGCACAACTGAACACACATTCAGCAGCAGGAAGGACCCCCACCAGCGCTAATTAAAGGGATCATCAAATATTTACAGCTTAGTTGCTGATTGATTTCTATCGGCTGTTGCTGAGTTTGTACAAGTGTTTGGTGCTTTGTACAGTTCTTTAAATTTGCTAAAGTCTACTGGGAGTGGTGTGGCAGGTACTGAAGGACCACTTGCTCCCAGACATGGGTGCAGTAGTAGGCATTCCACTTGGCCTACAGCATGACAAGGAGAATGAGCAGAGGTGGCACAGAGCAGGACAGGCTGATGGCAGAGGAAGGATAAAGGGGAGAAGGGCTCTCAGCAAGAGGCCATATCAGCCCAGGGTGTTCAGGGAGCAATAATCCTACCTGAACCTCAGAGAGGAACAGTGTGTCAGACGTCTGTGCTTCACCAAGGATATCCTCACTAAAATCTGCCACCTGCTGCAGGCATAACTGTAACCTCAGAGCAGGGTGAGGCACATTGACAGTGGCTGTGGAGGTCATGGTGGCCATGAACTTTTACGTGTCCGGCTCCTTCCAGGCTGGAGCA
The DNA here is from genome assembly GCF_052327205.1 of Somniosus microcephalus. NCBI lineage: Eukaryota > Metazoa > Chordata > Chondrichthyes > Squaliformes > Somniosidae > Somniosus > Somniosus microcephalus. The sequence goes on from NC_140990.1 coordinate 231,221,576, forward strand.
GGAGATATTTGCAACATCTCCCAGTTTGCCGAGGAATGTTGAATAAGGGAGGTAACTAAGGCTCTGTATTCCAAGAGAGCTGAATACATTTCCTGCTCTCTGGCCAGAAAACAGCAGGCAGAGCGAGCACATGGCTTTGCAATGATTGCAGGCTTCCCCATGGTGCAGGGAGCCATTGACTGAATCCATGTCGCTTCACGGGCATCGCATGTCAACTCTGAGATGCACCACACTTCAACATCCAGCTGGTGTGCGACCATACTCAGCGAATCATGCAGGTCAATGCTGGATATCTTGGCAGCAGTCATGATGCCTTCATTCTTCAGCAGTCCACTGTCACATCTGCATTTGAACCACCCGACAAACCACAGGGTGGCTATTGGTGACAAGAGCTATCCATTAACAACATGGCTCATGACTCCAGTGCGTAACCCACGCACACATGGGCAACTTTCATACAATGAAAGCCATGTTGCCACATGAAACATCATCACACACACCATTGGCATGTGAAAGCAATGCTTCCGCTGCCTGGGCTGCTCTGGAGGAGCCCTGCAGTACTCAGCAGAGTGGGTGTCAAGATTTGTGGTGGTCTGTTGCATGCTGCACAACCTCCCCATCATGAGGGCACAGCCCTTGCCATCAGCTATACGGTGACCAGCTGAGGAGCAGGAGGTAGAGGAGGAGCAGGAGGAGGAGGAAGAGGAAGGGAGGAGGCAACCGACACAGCCCCTTTCTGGCTGGGCTGTACATGAATGACTCATCCAACTGCGATACCAGAAAATGCAACCCCAATTCCACATTCACCAACAGTCCCACACTTTACCTTCCCTCTGTTACTGACCATTTCAGCATCCGCTTGGCCACAATACAAATATAAAAGCCAACACAAGATAAACATTCCAAACCAAATTTATAAATCAAACTGTTGTGTTTGTACCGCTATACACAACTACATAAAATAATAAAGTAGCAGAGACTGAGAGTAACTTCAAGTGATCTTTACTGGGTAACTGGAACTTCGACACTGACAATACAAATCGATACACGTCTGTTATATACGCTCGCAACTAAGGATGTACATCGGCAAAACAAAGTAGTCCCTTCAATGTTGTATACATTACACTTCCTCCCCCTTTAGTTTAATAGTATATTAACGCAAAATTTCTATAATTAACATGCAGAGCCTGTCTTTACAGTAACCTTTTTGTTTTCTTAAAAGTAACAAAATTCAAATTCCAACATAACATTTTATTTTGTCAACAGCCCTTTTACAAGTCAAGTCTCTAAGGAGGCCTCCTCTGCCTCTCTGGGTAACGTCTCTCCAGACTCTTTTGCTTTGGGGAATGAGACTGTACAGGTACAGGTGCATCAGATGAGCTATCAGCACAGGTAGAGCTCTCAGCTGTGGATGAGGCTGGTGCTGATGCTGATGAATCAGGAGTGTCTGTTTCCATGTCAAGTGAGTCTGGGCGAGGTATAGGGGTGTTTTCCACCTGAACATCCAGAATTTGGTCCACATGACGTCTCAAAACGCTCTCTCCCACATCCACAGTATACATCAGTGGTCCCTCTCTTGTGGATATTGTCCCTGGTTGCCACTTTTCCCTCCGGAAATCACGAGCAAGAACTGACTGTCCCACACTGAAGCTTCTTGTTGGCTTAGCATTCAAATGTTTGAACTGTTTGTTCTCTACATCACGACGTACATTCGGTTTAAGAAGGTCCATGCGAGATCTTAGGTTCCTGTTCAGAAACATCATCACTGGAGTCTGATTAGTGGCTGCGTGTACTGCGTTCCGATAAGCAAAGAGGAAATTGTCTATCTTGTGTTGCAGTGGTAGATTCTTGCTGTACATTGCTTTGATGGCCTTCTTGAAAGTCTGTACGAATCTTTCTGCCAAGCCATTTGTAGCTGGATGGTACGGGGCAGATGTGTAGTGCTTGATTTCATTTTTCCTCATGAAACCTTGGAATTCATCAGAGACAAATTGTCGTCCATTGTCCATGCAGATTTGTTCTGGTAGGCCATTTCTAGCGAACATGGTCCTCAGAACTGAAATGGTCTTTTCAGATGTGGTTAGTTTCATTTTAATGACCTCGGGCCATTTGGAATGTGCGTCAACTGCAATCAAGAACATGGAGTCCATGAACTGTCCAGCAAAGTCGATGTGCACACGTTGCCATGGTGATGAGGGCCATTCCCATGGATGGAGAGGGGCTTGTGGTGGTGCGTTCTGGACCTTTTGACATCCTGAGCAGCTCTTTGTCAGGTCCTCGATCTGTTTGTCAATTCCCGGCCACCACACATATCCACGGGCAAGGCTTTTCATCTTTACCGTACCTAAGTGGCCTTCATGCAATTCATCTAACACTCGGTTACGAAGCTTGGGAGGAATCACAACTCGTGAGCCGCAGATCAGTGTTCCCCGACACACTGATAACTGCTCCCTCCTAGCTGAGAATGCTGGAAACAATGAGTCACCATGCGCTGGCCATCCCTTCACAGTGATGTCATAAACTTTTGACAATGTAGGGTCATTGCGTGTTTCCCTTTCAATGAGGGAGTTTGTCACTGGTAGCTGCTCAACTATTGTTGTGGAAATACCTCTGCTGAGTCAACTGTTGTAGTTCTCTCTGAGGTCGGCAGTGGTAAACGTGAGAAACCGTCAGCGTTGCCATGTTGCTTGGTCCCCTTGTATTCAATGCCATACAGGTGAGCCCCTAGGAAGAGTGACCATCGCTGCAGCCGTTGTGCCGTCATCACTGGAACGCCCTTCCTTGGGTTGAAGATTGAAACGAGAGGCTGGTGGTCAGTTAACAGTGTAAACTGTTGACCATGCAAGTAGTGGTTGAATTTCTTGACTCCCCACACAAGGCTGAGGGCCTCTCGGTCAATCTGTGCATAATTGCATTCAGCTGTAGTCAATGATCTTGAGGCAAAGGCTATTGGTCTTTCTGAGCCGTGTGGGAACTTATGTGACAACACGGCACCAATGCCATGGGGTGAAGCATTACATGCCAGTCGAATAGGTAAGGATGGGTCAAAGTGAGCTAGCACCTCTTCTGAAGTAATGAGTCTTTTACTCTCTTGAAAAGCTTGTTCACAGCTGTCACTCCACTTCCACTGCGACCCTGTCTGTAGCAGTGCATTTAGTGGATGTAACACTGTGGATAGGTTGGGCAAGAACTTGTGATAGTAGTTCACCAGTCCAAGATATGATCTCAACTGAGACACATTTTCAGGTGTTGGTGCATTAATCACAGCTTCAATCTTGCCTGGAGACTTGTGTAAACCGTCCTTGTCAATCACATGTCCACAGTATGAGATTTCCTTTTTGAAAAACTCACACTTGTCTCGGTTCGCTCGGAGCCCATACTCCCGTAACCTGATGAGCACCTGTTCAAGGTTGGAAAGGTGGTCGTTGTCATTCTTGCCAGTAATGATGATGTGTAGGATTTGCAAAATTGGACTTCATATTAATAAGGGTCAAATGGCAGAATAGGCCATGATTTTAAAGACTGTTTTAAAAGAAGCCCAGAAAAAGGGTCATACAAAATGGCCATCATACCATGTGACCAGCTTATTGGGACACTTTAAAATGGTTCCTGCGCAACCTCAGACAGATTTGTGGATTCAACCCACAGTAAGTTCTGGAAGCCGTTTCTGAGAGAACGAAACCAGACCCACACATATGCATATGGATTAGATGCAGATCTAGTCAAGATCGGCCTGGAGACAGAGGCCATCAAAATGTTGCCCCAGACAAAAGGGGACAATTTCATATTCATGAGAACAGCACCCAGGGCTAGGTAATGAGATCAGCAGGACATTAAAAACAATGAAGGTAATTCCAGACCAGAGATGGGCCTCTTACCAGCCATTTAAGACATTTTAAAATATAATGACTACCCCACTGTGCTCCCAGCCCACCAAAAATTAAACAAAGACGAACCTGATTTTGGGTGGGAGACGGAGGCTTCTGGAAGAAAGTATATCTGGAAGACTTTTCGGCAGTTGGGGCAAGCGAGTTGGAACGCAGACAGTTGAAAGCTTAAGCTGAAACTCAGACACGCAGGGTTGGAGAGCTGGAGACGCGCAGCTTGAATCCGGACACCCAGAAGAAGAAGCAGGCAATCGCAGGAGGAAGAAGAAAGCCAACATCGAGAAGGCCGTCTCGAAACCGGCGTTCCGCCCCGGGGAAGCACATCGGGAGATCATCGACCATCCCCGGGCCGCTGCCGGAGCGAGAGGCCATCGACCCAACTTGGGAGAAGAGACAAAAAAATAAAGGTCCCAAGAGAAGAAACCTTCCAGCCACCCCGGCTCGGGAGAAGAGAAAAGAAACTGAAGAAGCGATGGGAGCCAGCCCAAGGCTCCTCTAACCAGGGTCGAGCCGATGATCCTCGACCCTGCCGACATCCACGCCCGCCAGTGTCCAGCCGCCCCCGACCCCCACCTCAGGAGAGAGGTGTGGAGCAGCTCGCAGGGGCTCCACGATCCACGTGGAGACGAAACGCCTGAAAGGACCAAACACAGACTCGATTTCAAAACCGTGCACTTCCTAGTGGGATTGGTGAGCATGTTTCTGGCCCTTCACAGTCAGGTCTAGATAGGTTTAATAAGTGGGTGGATTTTAAGGGTACAATTAACATGAGCTGTTGTCCCTCGATGTTCCGTGTGTTTCCTTATTTCATGATGATCTTTGTAGAGTATAAGATGCCTGTATTTGCCTTAGTTAGTACTGTGTCGTTATGATTTGTTTGTGTGTTTTTCCCTCCCATGTAGTCCCTTATCTGCTTGCATTTGATTTGATATTTTTCCTTATGCAATAAAATTTCATTTTGTTTAATCAAACTTGGTCTACAAGAGTTTTCTCTACATTGTAGTTCCTGCGCCTAAGTCCAGAGTATAGAATCTAAGGGGTGAGTGGGTCGAACCACTCAAGGTTTACTGTGCAAGAGAGAGAGGCCTCTAGAGAGAGAAAACTCAGGGAAATCTCTCGAGGAAAACCCCTTACAGATGTCATCAAGATAACACTGAGTACCTGGGATCCCCTGCAGGACTTGGTCCATTGCCCTTTGCCAGATTGCATGAGCTGATGCTATTCCAAATACCAGCCGATTGTACTGGTAAAGCCCTTTGTGCGTATTTATTGTCAGGTACTTCTTTGATGCATCATCAATTTCCATTTGGAGATAGGCCTGGGCCAAGTCAATCTTTGTGAAGCGTTCCCCTCTTGACAGGGAAGCAAAGATGTCCTCAATGCGAGGCAATGGGTACTGTACTGTGTGGAGGACTGGGTTAACAGTCACTTTAAAGTCTCCGCAGATATAAGAACATAAGAACATAAGAAGTAGGAGCAGGAGTAGGCCATACGGCCCCTTGGGCCTGCTCCGCCATTCAATAGGATCATGGCTGATCTGAATCTAGACTCACGTCCACTTCCCTGCCCTCTCCCCATAACCCCTAATTCCCTTATCTGCTAGGAAACTGTCTATCTCCATTTTAAATTTATTTAATGTTGCAGCTTCCACAGCTCTCTGGGGAAATTCCATAGATTTACTACCCTCTGAATGAAGAAGCTTCTCCTCATCTCAGTTTTGAAAGCGTAGCCCCTTATTCTTAGGTTATGCCCCCTAGTTCTAGTCTCACCCATCAGTGGAAACAGCCTCGCCGCATCCACCCGATCAAGCCCCCTCACAATCTTATATGCTTCAATAGGATCGCCTCTCATTCTTCTGAACTCCAATGAGTAGAGTCCCAACCTACACAACCTTTCCTCATACGTCAACCCCCTCATCTCCGGAATCAACCGAGTGAACCTTCTCTGAACTGCCTCGAGAGCAAGTATATCTTTTCTTAAATATGGAAACCAAAACTGCACGCAGTATTCCAGGTGTAGCCTCACCAATACCCTGTATAACTGCAGCAAGACTTCCCTGTTTTTATACTCCATCCCCCTTGCAATAAAAGCCAAGATTCCATTGGCCTTCCTGATCACCTGCTGCACCTGCATACTAACTTTTTGTGTTTCATGCACCAGGACCCCCAGATCCCTTTGTACTGTAGCACTTTGCAGTTTCTCTCCATTTAGATAATAACTTGCTCTTTGATTTAACCTCACACTTTCCAACATTATATTGCATCTGCCAAATCTCTGCCAACTCACTTAGCCTGTCTATGTCCTTTTGCAGGTTTTTTATGTCCTCCTCACTCATTGCTTTCCCTCCCATCTTTGTATGCGCACTTTTCTTGGCTTTCCTGGTTTTGTGCTGGAGGTTTTCTTCATCACTGGAACTATAGGTGTGGCCCATTCACTCCAATCCACCTTGGACAAGACCCCTAATTGCTCCAAGTTCTCCAGCTCTGCTTCTACTGAAGGGCGAATTGCATAAGGCACTGGTCTGGCCTTGTGGAACTTTGGATTTGCGTTCTCCTCAATCTTAATTTTTTGCTTTCATGCCCTTAAGTGTTCCTATTCCCTTCTTGAACACTTCCTGAGAGTCAGAGAGTATTTGTGACAGTCTCTCAGGAGTGGCGTTGCTGTCCTCCTTTGCTGACACAAACAGTGCTTGGATGGTGTGCCAATCCAACTGTATTATCCTGAGCCATTCGCGTCCCAGCAATGGTGGTCCTTCATTTTCCACTACATAGAGGTTCAATTGTGGAATTTTTTTTTCTTTGTATGTCACTGTCAGTTTTATTTTACCTTTGGGGCACACTCTTTGTCCTGTGTATGTCTTTAACAGTACTTTAGTTGGCCTTAGCGGTATGTGTGAAAACAGTTCTGGTTCGGGTTGCACCTGAACCAGAACGGGACAAATATCCTTGGGGGGAGGTTTGCTAGCACTGTTCGGGGTGGTTTAAACTAACTTGGCAGGGGGATGGGATACAGAGTGGAGCTTTAATAGGAGGTGATGTACAGCCAAATATAGAGGAAAAAGTAAGTCAGACTGGAAGGCAGAGCAAATATGTAACGGCACAAGGGAGTAGGGCAAGGCTAAATGGCATTTATTTTAATGCAAGGAGTCTTACGAATAAGGTGGATGAACTGAAGTTGTTGATGAACACATGGGATTATGATATTGTTGCTATCACGGAGACATGGTTGAGGGAGGGTCAAGACTGGCAGCTCAATATTCCGGGGTATAGAATCTTCAGGTGAGACAGGGGGGGGGGTAAAAGAGGAGGGGGTGTCGCAATATTAATTAAGGAGACAATTACTGCTGTAAGGAGGGATGATATATTAACAGGTTTCTCTAATGAGGCCATATGGGTTGAACTTAAAAAGAAAAAGGGGGCTAGCACTTTGCTGGGAGTGTACTATAGGCCCCCAAACAGCCAGGGGGAGATAGAGGAACAGATATGTAGGCAAATCTCAGAGAAGTGTGCAAATAATAGGGTAATTATAGTGGGGGATTTCAACTTCCCCAATATTAACTGGGATAGTCAGAGTGTGAAAGGCATAGAGGGTGCAGAATTCTTAAAGTGCATCCAGGAGAGCTTTTTGAGCCAGCATGTAGAAAGTCCTACAAAAGAGGGGGCGGTACTGGACCTAATTCTAGGGAATGTGGCTGGGCAAGTGGTAGAAGTGTTAGTAGGTGAGCACTGTGGTGACAGTGACCATAATTCGGTGAGATTTAAGGTCGTCATGGAAAAGGACAAGGATGGACCGGAAATAAAGGTTCTAAATTGGGGGAAGGCAGGATCTGGCCAATGTGGACTGGGATCAGCTACTTGAAGGAAAATCCACATCGAAGCAATGGGAGTCTTTCAGAAAGGAAATTGAGAGAGTACAATGGCAACATGTTCCCGTAGGTCAAGGGTGGGACCAACAAGCCCAGGGAACCTTGGATGTCAAGGGATATACGAGAATGGATTAGGAAAAAAAGGGGGGCTTTTGGCAGACACAAAGGACTAAAGACAGAGGAAGCCCTAGAGGAGTATAAAAAGTGCAGGGGGATACTTAAGAAAGAAATTAGGAGAGCGAGGAGGGGCCATGAAATAACACTGGCGAGCAAAATAAAGGAAAATCCTAAGGTGTTTTATAAGTATATTAAGGGCAAGAGGATAACTAGGGAAAGAGTAGGGCCCATTGGGGACCAAAGTGGCAAACTATGTGTAGAGCCAGAGGATGTAGGTGGGGTTTTAAATGAATTTTTTGCATCTGTGTTCACTATGGAGAAGGACGATGTGGACATAGAAATCGGGTAGGGGGACTGTGATATACTTGAACATATTAGCATCGAGAGGGAGGAGGTACTAGCGGTTTTAGCAGGCTTAAAAGTGGATAAATCCCCAGGCCCGGATGAGATGTATCCCAGGCTACCATGTGAGGCAAAGGAGGAGATTGCAGGGGCTCTGACACAAATTTTCAGAACCTCTCTGGCCACAGGGGATGTGCCAGAGGACTGGAGAACAGCTAACGTAGTACCATTATTCAAGAAGGTAGTAGGGATAAACCAGGGAATTACAGGCCAGTGAGCCTAACATCAGTGGTAGGGAAATAATTGGAAAAAATTCTGAGGGACAGAATTGGTCTCCACTTGGAGAGGCAAGGATTAATTAGAGATAGCCAGCATGGCTTTGTTAAGGGAAGATCATGTCTGATCAATTTGATTGAATTCTTCGAGGGGGTGACTAGGTGTGTGGATGAGGGTAGTGCAGTGGATGTGGTTTACATGGATTTCAGTAAGGCTTTTGATAAAGTCCCGCATAGGAGACTGGTCAGGAAGGTAAGAGCCCATGGGATCCAGGGTGCCTTTGCACATTGCGTCCAAAACTGGCTTAGTGGCACAAGGCAGAGGGTGATGGTGGAAGGTGGTTTTTGTGACTGGAAGCCTGTGTCCAGTGGGGTACCGCAGGGATCGGTGCTGGGTCCCTTGCTGTTTGTGGTCTACATTAATGATTTGGATGTGAATGTAAAAGGTATGATCAGTAAGTTCGCAGATGATACAAAAATTGGTGGGGTTGTAAATAGTGAGGCGGGAAGCCTCAGGCTACAGGACGATATAGATGGGTTGGTCAGATGGGTGGAACAGTGGCAAATGGAATTTAACCCTGAAAAGTGTGAGGTGATGCATTTTGGATGGACTAACAAGGCAAGGGAATACACAATGAATGGTAAGACCCTAGGAAAGACAAAGGATCAGAGGGACCTTGGTGTGCATGTACATAGATCCCTGAAGGCAGCAGAACAGGTGGATAAGGTGGTTAAAAAGGCATATGGGATACTTGCCTTCATTAGCCGAGGCATAGAATATAAGAGCAGGGAGGTTATGATGGAGCTGACAAAATGCTGGTAAGGCCACAGCTGGAGTACTGTGTGCAGTTCTGGTCGCCACATTATAGGAAGGATGTGATTGCTTTGGAGAGGGTGCAGAATAGATTTACCAGGATGTTACCTGGGCTGGAGCGCTTCAGCTATGAAGAAAGACTGGACAGGCTGGGGTTGTTTTCCTTGGAGCAGAGAAGGCTGAGGGGGGAACCTGATTGAGGTGTACAAAATTATGAGGGGCATAGATAGGGTGGATAGAAAGGAACTTTTCCCCTTAGTAGAGGGGTCAATAACAAGGGGGCATAGATTCAAGGTAAGGGGCAGAAGGTTTAGAGGGGATTTGAGGAAAAACTTTTTCACCCAGAGGGTGGTTGGAATCTGGAACTCACTGCCTGAAAGGGTGGTAGAGGCAGCAACCCTCACAACATTCAAGAAGCATTTGGATGAGCACTTGAAATGCCATAGCATACAAGGCTACGGACCAAATGCTGGAAAATGGGATTAGATTAGACAGGGCTTGATGGCCGGCGCGGACGCGATGGGCCGAATGGCCTCTTTCTGTGCTGTATAACTCTATGACTCTATGACTCTATGTAGTCATGTACAGAGATCACTGTTAAAGCTGAGCCTGTGTCCAACTCCATTTTCAGCCTAACTCCTGCCACTTCTGGAGTAACCCATATTATTCTGTGATCCCCTGTCTCTTTCACACTGTGTAGTTTTAGACAAGCCAAATCCTCTTCCTCTGAGTCTGTGTCACTTTTTTCTTTATCTGAACTGTCTCCAGTCACGTAGTGTACCTTCTTGTATCTATCTTTGAAAGGTTTCTTGTTTTCAGTCACTTGATGTACCTTTTTGTTACTCTGTATTGTATCAGTTTTCTGCTTCTTATTTGCTTTGCAGACTCTTTCAATGTGCCCTCGTCTGCCACATTGTCTGCAGTCTTTATCTTTAAAGCAACAGTCATTGTGGTCATGTGACATTTTGCCACAGCGATAGCACTTCTTTTCTTGTTTCAGTGACATTTTATTAGTTGAATATTCCAGGAATTTTTGTTGAATTTCTAAAGCGCCACGTGCTGCTGCTTCCATTGATATTGCAATACTTAGAGCCTTCTCCAATGTGAGGTCTTTTTCAGACAGGAGCTTCTTTTGTGTGCTTTCACTTTGCATGCCACACACAAATCTGTCCCTCAATGAGCCTGATAAGCCCACTCCAAATTGGCAATGTTCTGATAATTTGCGCAACTTTGCCAAATATTCAGAAATGCTTTCATTTTTGCTCTGGTTCCGTTTATGGAATTTAAATCTTTCGGCTATGAGCAGTGGTTTGGGGCTTAAATGATCTTGGAGTGTGTCCACTATTTGTTTGAATGTTTTGTTTGCTGGCTTTTCAGGGGTTAATAAACTACGTAGCAGCCCATATGTCTTTGCACCCATAACACTCAGCAAAACAGTGGCTTTCTTTTCTACCTCCACTCCATTAGCCTCACAGTACAACTCCACTCTTTCAATGTAAGTTGCCCAGTCTTCAATGCTGCTATCAAATGCTGCAATCGTGCCAATCATCGCCATTTTTTTTTTCCAAACCCGTTTTTCTTTCTTTACTAGTTAGCTAGCATCATTCAAGTCCTGTGCACTTTTCACTTGACTTACGTATCCCCTGCCTAGCTTAGCAAGTGTGCTCCGTATTCTCTACCTTCTCGCTCCTTTCTTCCAAATTTCCGTGTCCTCTGGATGCGATGCCAGAATAGGAAAACGTAGGTGTAACGTCCGCGTGTAATTGAGACACGGACTGCAGAAGTTGGTTATAACAGGTGTTTACTGAATGGAGACAAAACTGGAACTACTATACAAAGTTACTTCACAGGCTTATATACAGAGGTGGTCAATACTTGTAATGCAGTATACAGGGGCTGCAGAATATAGTTCCTTCTTCAAGGTACATACACTACAATTCCTCCCCTTTTAGCTAAACAGTACATAACATTTGATTAATAATTAAATAACATATTTACAATTACAGTTGCTATATACATTAGCTGAAGTTAATCAATTATAAATTCAGTCTTTGAGGAGGCTTCCTGATTCTGTCCGGATAACGCCTCTTTGGGGTATCAGGTTTTTCTGGCAAGGTTGATTCGGGATCAACGTCGTTGTTTGGTTCGTCTGCTTCCAATATCACCGATTCTGAGGTAGATGCAATTGGTACTTCGGTTTCATCACCAGGTGTATAGGATCGTGATGTAGATTTGACGTTTTCCAGTGACTCTAGAATCTGGTCAGCATGGCGTCTTACAATGCTCTCTCCAACGTCCACGGTAAACATTAGAGGTCCTTGCCGTGTGCAGATCATTCCTGGCTGCCATTTCTCTGTGCGGTAGTCCCGGGCCAAAACTGGTTGACCTATCTTGAAACTTCTGGTTGGCCTTTCATTCATATTCTGAAACTGCCTGTTCTCCACATCTCTTCTGATGTTTGGCGTAACCAAATCAAAGCGGAATCTTAGTCTTCGATTGAAGAACATCATGGCTGGAGTTTGGTTGGTAACTGCATGTGTCGCATTCCAGTAGGCAAACAAGAAGTTATCCATCTTGTGTTGTAGGGGTATGTCTTCATTACACATTGCCTTGATAGCCTTCTTGAATGTTTGAACGAACCTCTCAGCCAATCCATTGGTGGCTGGATGATATGGGGCGGATGTGTAATGCTTAACACCATTGTTCTTTAAGAACCTCCGGAACTCTTCAGACACAAACTGTGGTCCATTGTCGGAGCAAATCTGTTCAGGCAGCCCATTTCTGGCGAATATGGTTGGTAAGACTGTGATAGTTTTTTCTGTGGTGGTTGAGGACATTTTTATTACCTCTGGCCACTTTGAATGTGCATCCACTGCAATTAAAAACATCGAGTCCATAAATGGACCAGCAAAATCAATGTGTACCCTTTGCCATGGAGATGTGGGCCACTCCCATCGATGTAGAGGGGCTTGTGGTGGGGCGTTTTGGACCTTCTGGCATCCTGTACAGCTCTTGGTCATCTCTTCGATTTCTCGATCGATTCCCGGCCACCACACAAATGCTCTGGCTAAGTTCTTCATTTTTACCCCTCCCAGATGACCCTCATGAAGCTCATTGAGCACTCTATCCTTCAATTTGGGTGGAATTACTACCCTGGATTCACACATCAAGGTTCCTCGGCACACTGACAGCTGTTCTCTTCTCGGCGAGAATGCTGGCAACAGTGGTTCGCCATGTGCTGGCCATCCCTTCACCATTAAATCATAGACCCTGGAGAGTGCCGGGTCACTTCGTGTTTCCTTTTCTATGTTTGCATTTGTCACAGGTAGACATTCGACTATGGTCGAGTGGAATATCTCCACAGGATCCACTGCAGGTGCTTCTTCCACCGTCGGCAACGGTAGGCGCGACAATGCATCAGCATTCCCATGCTGTTTAGTTCCTTTGTACTCGATGTCATATTGGTGTGCCCCGAGGAAAAGGGACCACCTCTGTAGCTGTTGTGCTGTCATTATCGGGACGCCCTTCTTAGGGTTGAAAATGGAGACAAGAGGTTGATGATCAGTTAGTAGAGCAAATTTCTGTCCGTGCAGGTAGTGATTGAACTTCTTCACCCCCCACACCAGGCTGAGGGCCTCTCTGTCAATCTGGGCGTAGTTACGCTCGGCTGCAGTTAACGAGCGTGACTCAAAAGCTATCGGCCTCTCTGAACCATCAAGGGATTTATGTGACAGTACCGCTCCAACGCCGTAGGGAGACGCATCACACGCCAATCTTATCGGTAGTGATGGGTTGTAGTGAGCCAATACTTCTCTTGAAGTGATCAGGCCTTTACACTTCTGAAAGGCCCGCTTACATTCATCGCTCCATTTCCATGCTACTCCAGTTTGTAGCAGGGCGTTCAGTGGGTGCAGAATTGTGGACAAATTCGGCAAAAACTTATGGTAGTAATTCACCAATCCGAGGAATGACCTCAGTTGCGACGCATTTTCAGGCGCTGGAGCCTTAACTACAGCTTCAATTTTGTCAGGGGACTTATGTAACCCCTCTTCATCAATCACGTGGCCACAATACGATATTTGTTTCTTTAAAAACTCGCACTTGGGGCGATTGGCTCGTAGCCCATGTTCTCTTAGTCTAGTGAGCACCTGCTCTAGGTTGGCAAGGTGTTCACTGTCATTTTCACCTGTCACTAGGATGTCGTCCAAGTAACACTGAGTCCCCGGAATCCCTTGCAGGACTTGTTCCATCGCTCTTTGCCATATAGCCGGAGCTGATGCAACTCCGAATACCAGTCGATTATACTGGTAAAGACCTTTGTGAGTGTTTATCGTGAGATATTTCCTAGAGGATTCTTCAACCTCCATCTGCAAATATGCTTGCGCTAGGTCAATTTTTGTAAAACGTTTCCCTCCAGATAGTGAGGCGAAAATATCTTCTATCCTCGGAAGAGGATACTGTACTGTGTGAAGGAGTGGGTTCACAGTCACCTTGAAGTTCCCACAGATGCGATCCTTCCTTGGCTCCTCAGACTTATTGTTTAACATTTTCTTCATGACAGGAACGATGGGTGTCGCCCACTCACTCCAGTCTACCTTAGTTAACACTCCTGCATTCTCCAGATTCTCCAGCTCTGCCTCGACGGCTGGGCGAATTGCATACGGTACCGGTCTTGCTTTGAAAAACTTGGGAATTGCATTCTCTTCTGTAGTGTCCGTGTGTTAATAAAGACACTGAAGACAGGAGTTGGTTCATAGGTATTTACTAAGCAAAGTCTGGGGGGGGTTCTAACGGATATACACAATATACAGGCTTATATAGCCCGAGTGGCAATTACCGGCATTACAGCACACCTGGGGCTCTTAAAGGCACATACACCACAATTCCTCCCCTTTTAGCTAACCAGTACATCATATTTTAAGTAATTATTAATTACATGTTATAAGCAAAATAATATACATTGCTGTAGTTAATTAATTATAAGTTAGTCTCTCAGGAGGCTTCCTGACTCGGTCCGGATAACGCCTCGGGGGTGTAGTAGTTTCTGGTGGTGTAGTAGGTTCTTCTGGCAAGGCTGATTCGGCTTGAATGCCAGTGTCGGGTTCATCGGGTTCCAGTATCACCGGATCGGAGGTAGATATGGGTATCTGTACTTCATCGTTAGATGTATAGAGTTGTGGTGTAGGTTGTCCCTTTTCGGATGACTTTATGATTTGGTCAGCATGGCGCCTTATTATGCTTTCTCTGATGTCCACGGTATACATCAGCGGTCCTAGTCGTGTGCAGATAGTTCCAGGCTGCCATTTCTCGGTACGGTAGTCCCGGGCCAAAACCTGTTGACCTATCTGGAAGGTTCTAGTTGGCCTTTCATTTATGCCTTGAAACTGCCGGTTCTCCACGTCCCTTCTGATGTTGGGCTTGCCCAAATCCAGCCGGCATCTTAGGTTTCTATTGAAGAACATCATGGCGGGAGTTTGGTTGGTAACCATATGTGTTGCATTCCTGTATGCGAATAAGAAGTTATCCACCTTGTGCTGAAGTTTTTTGTCTTCATTACCCATGGCCTTTATGGCCTTCTTGAAGGTCTGCACAAACATTTCAGCCAATCTATTGGTGGCGGGATGGTATGGGGCGGACGTGTAGTGCTTAACCCCATTGTTTTTTAAGAACTTTCTGAATTCTTCGGACACAAATTGCGGTCCATTATCAGAACATATCTGTTCCGGCAGCCCATTCCTGGCAAATATGGTCCTTAATACTGTGATGGTTTTTTCCGTGGTGGTGGAGGACATCTTTATTACCTCCGGCCACTTGGAGTGTGCATCAACCGCGATTAAGAACATTGAGTCCATAAATGGACCAGCAAAGTCGATGTGCACCCTTTGCCAGGGAGATGAGGGCCACTCCCATGGATGTAGAGGGGCTTGTGGTGGGGCGTTTTGGACCTTCTGGCATCCTAGACAGCTCTTGGTCATTTCTTCGATGTCTCCATCGAAAGCTGGCCACTATACAAACGCCGTAGCTAGGTTCTTCATTTTCACTCCACCCAGATGCCCCTCGTGAAGCTCCTTTAGCACTTTATCCTGGAGTTTGGGTGGAATCACCACTCTGGATCCACACATCAAGGTTCCTCGGCACACTGACAGCTGTTCTCTTCTTTGCGAGAATGCTGGCAACAGTGGTTCGCCATGTGCTGGCCATCCCTTCACCGTTAAATCGTAGACCCGTGAGAGAGTCGGGTCATTTCTCGTCTCCCTTTCAATGGCAGAATTTGTCACTGGTAGACATTCCACTATGGTGGAGTGGAACATCTCTACTGGGTCTACTGTAGGTGCCTCTTCTACCGTTGGCAACGGTAGGCGCGATAAACCATCAGCATTCCCATGCTGTTTTGACCCTTTGTATTCTATGTTGTATTGGTGTGCCCTTCGAAAAAGGGACCACCTCTGTAGCCTTTGCGCTGTCATAATGGGAACACCTTTTTTAGGGTTGAATATGGAGATGAGGGGTTGATGGTCAGTCAACAAGGTAAATTTTTGTCCGTGTAGGTAATGGTTGAATTTCTTCACTCCCCATACCAGGCTGAGTGCTTCCCTGTCGATTTGGGCATAGTTACGCTCAGCTGAGTTTAATGAGCGTGACGCAAAAGCTATCGGCCGTTCTGAGCCATCAGGGAATTATAGCACGCCAGTCTGATTGGCAGTGATGGGTTGTAATGAGCCAAAACTTCTTCGGATGTGATTAAGTCTTTGCATTTATAGAAGGCACGTTTACAGTCTTCGTTCCATTTCCAAATCACTCCTGTTTGTCGAAGTTCATTAAGAGGGTGTAGAAGAGTTGATAAGTTCAGTAAAAATTTATGATAGTAATTTATTAATCCCAGGAACGACCTTAATTGTGAAGCATTTTCAGGTGCTGGGGCTTTTATAACCGCTTCAATTTTTTCAGGTGACTTATGCAACCCTTCATTATTAATTATGTGGCCACAATATAATATCTGATTTTGGAAAAATTCACACTTAGGGCGATTCGCTCGTAGGCCCCGTTCTTTCAGCCTAGTGAGCACCTGCTCCAAATTGGCAAGGTGCTCGTTGTCGTTTTCTCCTGTTACAAGGATGTCGTCTAGGTAGCATTGAGTCCCCGGAATCCCTTGCAGGACTTGCTCCATAGCTCTTTGCCAGATAGCTGGAGCTGATGCTACTCCAAAAACCAGTCGATTGTACTGGTACAGGCCTTTGTGTGTGTTTATCGTGAGATACTTTTTAGAGGCCTCCTCAACCTCCATCTTTAGATATGCCTGTGCCAAGTCAATTTTGGTGAAACGTTTCCCTCCGGATAGTGAGGCGAAAATATCTTCTATCCTCGGAAGAGGATACTGTACTGTGTGAAGGATCGGGTTTACAGTCACCTTGAAGTCACCACAGATGCGAATTTTTCTCTGTTCTTCAGAATTATCTTTATTCAATACTTTTTCATGACTGGAACGATGGGTGTTGCCCATTCGCTCCAATCTATTTTGGATAATACGCCTGCTTTTTCCAAATTCTCCAGCTCTGCCTCGACTGCTGGACGTATTGCATATGGCACCGGTCTTGCCTTAAAAAATTTGGGAATTGCTGCATCTTCCACTTTTATTGAGGCGGTGATGCCTTTCAAGGTTCCTAGTTTCTCTTGAAACACTTCTTTGGCGTTGGCCAAGATGTCTTTTAATCATTCAGGTATGATGTCATCATTGTTTTTTTCCTTACTGGTCACCGTCAGTGCCTGAATGGAGTGCCAGTCTAAACGTATCTTCCTGATCCATTCACGTCCCAACAACGGTGGACCACCATCTTGTAGAATGTATAAATACAACTTTTGTATTTCTTTGCCGTTGTATACAACAGGCACCCTTATTTTTCCTTTGGGGTATACTTTCTGCCCTGTATATGTTTTTAAGATAATGGATGTGTCTTTTAGAGGTATATGCGAAAATAGCCTCTCATAATCCCGTCGATTTATTACGGTTAGAGCTGATCCTGTATCTAGCTCCATTTTAACTGGGGACCCTGCTATTGTGAGGGTAACCCAAATGGTTTGGTAATCATCTTTGGCAAGTACATTATGTAATTTGAGACAGCTTAGTCTCTTGTTTTCGAAGTCGTTGTCGCTCTTATGGTCTTCAGAGCTACTGTCCATCATCATTTGTACCTTCCTGTACTTTTCTTTATTGATTTTTTTTTTTCTGTCAGTGTATTTATTTTGTCCAGATCGGCATACCCGTGCAATGTGTCCAATCCTTCTGCATTGCCTGCATGCTTTGTCCTTGAACCAGCAGTCCCTCTGGTTATGGGTGGATCTGCCGCAGCGATAACATCTTTCGAAACCCTGTGTCATTTCATGGGTGCCGAAGTCCTGTGTCTTTTGTTGTATCTCTGCAGCTCCTTTTGCTGCTGCTTCGTATGATACAGCCATACTGAAAGCTTTGTCCAATGTTAAATCTTTTTCAGAAAGCAGTCTTTTTTGTGTTCCTTCACTTAAGAGACCGCAAACGAATTTGTCTCGAAGATAATCTGATAGTCCTGCCCCGAATTGGCAGTACTTTGATAGCTTTCTTAATTTGGTTAGGTAATCAGCGTTACTTTCATTCTTGTGTTGATTTCTCTTGAAGAACTTGAATCGTTCCGCTATCAGCAGCGGTGTTGGGTTTAAGTGCTCCTGCAGGGTATCAACAATTTCTTTAAAATTCTTGTCCTTTGGTTTGGCTGGAGTGATTAAATTTCGTAACAGCCAGTATGTCTTTGCGCCCATTAAGTTCAGAAGTACTGAAGCTTTTTTTTCATCTTCTATTCCATTTGCAGTGCAATATACCTCTACTCTTTCCACGTATGTGGTCCAATCCTCTATTTCGCTATCACAAGCATCAATATTCCCAGACATAGGCATTTCAGAAAAGATATGGCGCTTCCCGCGCTTTTTTTTTCTTTTCTGTAGCAAAGATATGGCGCTTCCCGTGCTTTCCCGCCGCTGCTGCCGATAACAACGCTGTTTACTGCGGTTTCCGTTCTCTTTTTTTTTTTTAATTTACTGTTGGAGACTCGTTCCCGCCGGAGGTCTGAACGCTGACCTGGTGCCGCGCTGGCCGTCTCCCAAGTGCTCCCTCCCAGTCCGTTATTGCTTGCCTCCGATTTCGCTGCCTGTCTCAGCTGAAGAGCCAGCCGCTGGAGCCCCAGCCTGACGCACAGGAAGGATTAGCGCAGTACCTGCCACCAGCTTGGCCAGCTGGTGAAACCACAGCTTCTCTCACTTCCTTGAGTCTTCTGGACGCCTGAGGAATCGATGTCCTTGAGGTGCTGCCGAATTGCAGGTAAGTCCGTTTCCACTTCGTCGCCACTGTAGTGTCTGTGTTGATAAAGACACTGAAGACAGGAGTTGGTTCATAGGTATTTATTAAGCAAAGTCTTGGGGGGGGGGGTTCTAACGGATATACACAATATACAGACTTATATAGCCCGAGTGGCAATTACCGGCATTACAGCACACCTGGGGCTCTTAAAGGCACATACACCACATCTTCTATTTTTATCGAGGCGGTTACACCTTTAAGAGTTCCCAGTTCTTGTTGAAATACCTCTTTAGCGTTAGCCAAGATTTTTGACAATCATCCAGGTGTGACGTCATCATCCTTTTTACCAGCCACAGTCAGTGCCTGAATGGAGTGCCAGTCTAAACTTATCTTTCTGATCCATTCACGTCCCAATAACGGTGGTCCACCATCTTGCAGTATGTGCAGATACAATTTCTGTATTTCCTTGCCGTTGTATTCGACAGGCACCCTTATTTTCCCTCTGGGGTATACTTTCTGCCCCGTATATGTCTTCAAGACAATGGATGTGTCTTTCAAGGGTATGTGTGAGAATAGCCGCTCATAGTCTCGTCGATTCATGACGGTCAGGGCTGATCCTGTATCCAATTCCATTTTGGCTTGGGACCCTGCTATCGTGAGGGTGACCCAAATGGTTCGGTGATCCTCTTTTGTGATTATGTTGTGTAGTTTGAGACAGCTTAGTCTCTTGTTCCCGGATTCACTATCGCTCTTCTGGTCATCGGAACTACTGCCCGTCATTTTTTGTAGTTTCCTGTACTTTTCCTTAGTAGTCTTTTTGTTGTCGTTAGTCTTCTTCCCGGACCTGCAAACTCGTGCAATGTGTCCCATCTTTCCGCATTGCCTGCATGTTTTGTCCTTGGACCAGCAGTCCTTCTGGTCATGGGTTGTTCTGCCGCAGCGATAACATTTTTCAAATCCCCGTGTCATTTCATGGGTGCCGTATTCCTATGGCTTTTGCTGTATTTCTGCAGCTCGCCTTGCTGCCGCTTCGTACGATACTGCCACGCTGAAAGCCTTATCTAGCGTCAGCTTTTTCTCTGAGAGTAACCTCTTCTGGGTTCCTTCACTCAGGAGTCCACAGACAAATTTGTCCCGTAGGGTATCTGCCAGTCCTGCTCCGAACTGGCAGTGCTTTGATAGCTTGCGTAGTTCCATAAGGTAATCAGCATTGCTCTCATCTTTATGCTGATTTCTCTTGTGGAATTTAAATCTTTCTGCTATCAGCAGCGGTGTAGGATTTAGGTGTTCCTGTAGGATATCAACAATTTCATTAAAACTCTTCTCCATCGGTTTGACTGGAGTGATCAGGTTCCGCAATAGGCCGTACGTTCTTGCGCCCATTAAGCTTAGTAGTACCGATGCCTTTTTCTCATCGGCTACTTCATTTGCCTTGCAATATACTTCGACTCTTTCCACATACGTGGTCCAGTCTTCTATTGCATTATCGAAGGCAGTGATATTGCCAGTCTTCGGCATCTTGGAGATCTAAGATGGCGCCTCCCACGCTTTGCCTTCTTCCCCGATTGAACAAAATGGCGCCTCCCGCGCTTTGCCTTCTTCCCCGCTGGATTAAGATGGCGCCTCCCGCGCTTTCTGTCTTTTCCGCTGCTGCCAGCGCTGTTGCTGGCGTTTTTATGCCTTGATGGCGATGCCCTATGGTCTTTGCGCGCTTCCCCTCGCGCTGCTGCCAACGCCGCTCTCCGCGGTCCCCGTGGCAAACTGCAGCTCCTCACAGCTTTCTGCGCTTCTAATTTCTTTTATTTTAATTACTGTTCCCGTCGTCAGAGCAGACCCTATGGGACACTTTCCTCCCTCTTCTCGGGTCTGTGCGCTGCCCGGCTTCGTAGCACCGGCCGTGCCCTGTGTGCTCCACCCTCTCTCTCTCTCCTCTTCCCGACAACGGTGCTCGGCCCCGTTGAAAAGCCACCCGATCGAGCTCTAGCCCGCCGCAGCCCAGGAAGGATCAGTGTACTACCTGCCACCAGCCTGATTAGCTGGAACACCATAGACTGGATAACCAAGCCCCGCTCTCGACAGCCTCTCCTGCAAATCTTCGAATTCAATGAATCAGAGGGCGGTTGCCCACGGTCGACGCCCGTTTCTTCTGTTTGTTTTTTTTTCTTTTTGGATTTCTTCCTTCTGGCCTCGACCTCTGACAACTTGGCTTCAGGGGTGGATCCCCGTGAGGTGGTGCAGAACTGTAGGTAAGTTCGGATCTGTTCGTCGCCAATGTAACGTCCGTGTGTAATTGAGACACGGACTGCAGAAGTTGGTTATAACAGGTGTTTACTGAATGGAGACAAAACTGGAACTACTATACAAAGTTACTACACAGGCTTATATACAGGGGTGGTCACTACTGGTACTGCAGTATACAGGGGCTGCAGAATATAGTTCCTTCTTCAAGGTACATACACTACAGTAGGTTCATAATTCTCGTCGTCAATTTGTTGTGTTTGTACCGCTATACACAACTACATAAAATAATAAAGCAGCAGAGATTGAGAGTAACTTCAAGTGATCTTTACTGGGTAACTGGAACTTCGGCACTGACTATACAAATCGATACGCGTCTGTTATATACGCTCGCAACTAAGGATGTACCTCCGCAAAACAAAGTAGTCCCTTCAATGTTGTATACATTACACAAACCATGTCATATTGTATAAAAATGTCAACTAATTAGTATTGTGCATTCACTTAGTGCCTGTCTTCCATGTGCCTTTGCCTGTCCTAGTGCTCCTACTCAGTGCTACCCCAGTGGCTGCAGCATAGCTGGTGGAATGCTGCTGACTTTCAGTGGAGGAGATTGCAGATGGCCTTGGAGGGTAACCTCAAGCAACTCTGGGCCTAGAAGGCACGGCTTCGGACTGCACCATCTCGGCATGGGCAGCAGCAGTCTGGGCTGGATGGCTGACAGGCAACAGCAAGGGCACTGGCGGAGTGCAGCGGTGGGAGGATGAATGCTGTCATCTTGAGAGAGGACAGCAGGTTCGTGCTCCACGGAGCCACTGCCACTCCCCCGGGGAAGTGCCTCAGCAATCCTGGTAATCTGTTGGAGGACAGATTGCTGGACTGCTGTGACACTCTGCAAGCCCCTTTGCACACTGTAATCCACAGCCATGATAGTATAGCAGCTGACCTTGCATGACAGAAATCTGAACTTCCACTGCAGCACCAGACATTGGGTGGCTGCTGCTGGTGCTGCAATGGAAGCTGAGACATCGGTCATCAGACACTGCATCATGGTTTGGTCCACACATGTGCTAATGGAGTTGGCCACCACTTCCATGCTCTCCAGGGCTCCAAGCTCTGCACAAATTCCTGTGCAGGTTAGAGTTGGTGCCAGACTCATCCATGCTCCTTGGCATTGCTCGCAGGTTTTCTGGGAGGCCTGCTAATGCACCAAGCATTTCATTATACATACCCATCAGCCTTCTTCTGTAGTCTGCCCCATCTGCGCACATTTTCAGGCCCTGTCCAGTTTAGCCGCCATTATTTTCTCATACACGCATATGCGTACCCTTGTGCAACTGCAAAGCTTTACTCTTGCTTTTCTGACTGTTCCTTTATTCCTAGAGGAATAGAATTCAAAAGTAGTGAATTTATGTTAAACTTGTATTGGACCCTGGTCAGGCCGCACTTAAAGTTCTGTGCACAGTTCTGGTCTCCATACTATAAAAAGGACGTAGAAGCACTGGGGAAAGTGCAATAAGATTTACAAAGATGGTGCCAGAACTGATAGACTACAGCTGTCGGGAAAGAGTGAACAGGTTGGGGCTTTCATTTTAGAAAAGAGAAGGCTTAGAGGTGACCTGATAGAGGTTTTAAACTTAGGAATGGGTTGGATAGGGTAGACGTGGAGAGAATGGGGCTGAAATTGGATTAGGTCAGTAAACGGGTGCAGGGATCGCGATATGCCATCTGTCAGCGCCCGTTGAAAGTGGTGCAGGCAGCACACAAAGTTCGTGCTGCCTGCTCATTATAATGATTGGAGCACTGAGCTCAGCACTAAACGCACTGCTGGTTGGCTCAGCATTCAACAGGGGGGCCAATATCAAATGCAGTCTGCTGGCCAATAACATTTTGCCGAGGCTCTCTGCACTTCTGAAAGGGGAGGTGCTTTGTTGCAGAAGCACCTCATTGTCAGTGTAGCTGCAGCCATGGCTCAACAGGGGAGATAAAAGGCACCTTGCTCCTCTGATGCAGCACTGGAGGCCTTAGTCCAGGGTAGAGAGAAGAAAACAAGTCCTCTACCCACAGGCGGTGGGGGGGAGGAGGGAGGGGGGTGCGGGGGGGCAAGAGGCCTTCGAGACAGAATGCCAGAAGGCAGCGGGAGGAAATAACGCAAGCTGTCAGTGCCACCAGTGTTACTACCAGCACCTGGATGCAGTGCCACAAGAAGTTTAATGGCTTCACATGAGTGGTCAAGGTCATCTTCAAATGCCATATCCCACCAACTACACCACGAGCCTTACGCACTGCTCAATGCACCACACCCCCATCACTCACCGACCAACAATCTCTAGCAATCACGGCTCATAGCTCACAATCCTAGTTTCACCTCAACCCCACACATTTAGCACTGCTGCAAGCCTCACACCCACATCTCACACCTTGCACACAATATCAGCTATTCAACCATGTCAGGCACATCACTCAAACACATTGTACCACACTCACTGACACACTTCCCTTTCTCTTGCAGGCCAAGGTGGCACAAAACTGGCGTGAGCAGCAGCAGACAAGTGGTGTGAAGCATGTCTGCACAACCTTACTGCACTGGAGGAGAGTGTGCTGGAGATAATTGGAGGAGCCGTCACTAAAGCATTGAAGATAACGGTATGCTCATACTAATCCTTCTTCTCACATCCCACATCCCCCTCTTCTCACTTACAAGCCGCTGATGATGTAAGCATGCACATCTTGCTTTCCCCCCCACCCCTCACCACAACCTGACCCTTGTGCCTTTCTCCTTTCAGATACCCAAGAACTGCCAGCAGCCCAGCCAGTCCACCAAAAACTAGAGGAGGAGAGTGATGGAGAAGAAGAGGCACTGTCATTCGAACTGATACTCCCAGTGTAAGGGGGGCATCTTTTAACTGGTTTATGGTAATTTACCTGGCCAGCAGCCGTTGCCTCTGAGCTCTGACCAATTCCAACCTTTTACCTGGTTTACGGTAATCCACCTGGTCAGCAGCCTTTTGCTGCTGCACTCTAAACCAATTTACAAACAGCGGTTTTGAATCGCTACCCCTCCTTCAGTTCTGAGTGCAGGAACTTATAATTAATGATATTAAAACGGACAAGTGGTTTGGATGAGAGAAAAATCTAGTTTTATTACCTAAATAAACTACAATCAAAAGAATAAACTATACCACACGAACACAGTAGTTGCAGTAAAACTATATAACAGGGGGTTGCAGACGGCAAAAACGAGGGATAAAATGGCTCCAATGTTACTTAAACAGTCTTAGCAATTACCCTTAAATCACCACCCCCTAACTCCTGCTAGGTTGCCTTGCCGAGGAGTCAGAACACCCTGCTCACCTCTGGTCCCAGGAAGTAAAGAGAGAGCGATAGCTTCTCAGCAGCTATCTTATATACCTGGTGAGCCCCCTGCCGTTCTGCCTTGCAAGGGCTGTGTGCAAAATTCCCACCCAAAGGGTCCAATACACAAGAGAAAGCTGTGATTGGCTAACTCAGAGTGGTTGGGCTGGGTTAATGTGTCTTCCGGAGCTCCCTGGGCTGAAACAAAAGGGAAATACAACTGCTCTATTGTCCAGAATGCTAGGTGATTTGAACACATTCAGTTCTTAAACGGTTCCCATTCAAGATCCAAAAGTCTCTTCTGCAGTTTAGATGTATCCACTCGATATACAAACAAATGCTAATAGCATTCAATTGCTTTGTAAAAAAAGCATTGTCCTGTGGTCACCTGGAACCACAATTGATTGACAGTCTTGAGTGCTTAGCAAACAAAGTTCCTTCATTCATGCTGGCAGTTTCAAGCACTCGATCTTAGAGTCAACATTGTAGAACGTTTTGTAAACAGGCATCGATTGTCCTGCTGCAGTGGGGGTGGGGACACCCCTTTGATTGGCAGCTCCATTGAACCTTACTTCCAGACACAGAAAGCTGCTTTCCAAGTCCTTTGTCTTCGGCCATGTGGTGTGACAGCCATTTTTATCCCTGGAAATTTAAAAGCACAACGCCCAGGGATTCTTTAATCAAAAAAATTAATCTTCAGAACTGTAAATTATCGTGAATTCTTACACCAGGCAGCAGCTCAAAAATGGAGGGTAGTATAGAGGTGGGATCTGCACGTGGTGAGTCACTAGGCACAAGTAGGCTGCAGTCAGGCCAGGGGGAAAGTATAGCTCAGGTGCCAGCACCCTGGAGGACGAGTTTGCACACAAGTTCTGTAAGGTTCGAAAATTTCTGCACAACCCCAGAACAGAAGAAAAGCATTATTTTTTAATGATTTTGGAACATTATAGAAGAAATCTGTAAAAGGGATAAATGTGTGGTTGGGCCAAACAGAAGAATTCCAAAGAGTTAAATTAAGGAAGAGATTTTGGACTGTTTTAAGGAATATTGGGCCAAAGGGGTTTAAAATAAAAATCCCAGGAAGATTTGGCTGGTTTAAAAAGACATGTTTCGACTTGTAGGAAAAGGCTGCGACAGGAATGTGGGCTTGACCTCTGCAGAGGAACAGTTTGTGTATTCGAAAGTAGCCAGACTGTCTGGGAGGAACAATAAATGAAACTCAGCCCCTATCTGGGAATTTGCATTCAATCAATAAATCAATGAAAACCCCAGCCTCAGCTAAAGCCCAAAGCCCATTAAAACCCATGCATAAAAGTACCTGCACAGCATTTGAAGGCCTTACAGGAAATCTAAGATTAAAAAGACTGTTTGAGACATCAAAAACCACTTCACACCTTCTTCAACTACTCAGGAAGCTATCCCAAAACCAGTTAACTATATGGGACCAATCAAGTGGCCCTTAACGAGCCAGCCAAAAATCTAACAAGATTAGCAGGTTTCGTTTTAGTATAAACTAAAGACCTGTCTCCACAAGAAAGCAGTTCGTTCGATGGGTTCAAGCAGTTCGATCAGTACAGAGACAGTCGTTCAGGCAGAGAATTGAAACAGCAGTCAGTGGATTGAAGTCAGCAGTACAGTTCAGACAGACACAGAAAAAGGCACAGCTCATTCGAAAGACATCAGCCTCGGGACAACAAAAGGAGAACGGAAGGAATCGCAGCAACCAAGGGCCCCAGGAAACAAACAACCAACAATATTACCAACAACTGGGTAATATTGGGCCATCGCAACCAACAAGAAACCAACCTGGAAGAAACCAAAGATCTGCAAGTTTTTCCCACTCTACAAACTATACCTGCGTTTGGTGAGCATTTCCTGGTCCTCTGGAATTTAACCTAGTTAGTATTGTGGGATTGGGAGGGGTAAGGTATTTTTGTCTATTGTCATTCTTCCTCGCATATTCCGAAGTGTTCCCCCTTTTAGAGTGATAAGATTTATTGTGTTGTGTATATTTTCTTGTCTCAAATAAAATCCAAGTTCTTTTCACCAACTCAGTTGTCTGTTGCAATTTCATTACAACCCCCAAATAAGTCCAGGTCTAGAACCAAGGGAGTGGGAGTGATTCGAACCGCTCAAAGGAGGCAGAGGTGAAGCTGACACAAAATACACTCCCCCCCCTACAGTTCTGCTGCACAGGACTCATATGAGGCCTTTGATGGGGTGGCCTTCAGAAGAAGAGTGATGGGCAGGCACACAGGAATGCTTGGTGCAATGGCAGGCCTGCTAGAGAGCCTCTTGTCAGGGAGCATGGAGGAGTCCGGCTCCAACATTGCCCGGGGCTTTGCATAAAGCTTGGAGCCCAAGATTTCCAGGATGGAAGTGATGGGCAACTCCATTAGAGCACTTGTGGATCCAACCATGATGCTGGGTATGATGGGCGATGTCGTAGCTTCCATTGCAGCACAAGCAGAAGTGACCCAACGTTTGAGTGCTGCAATGAAAGCTCAGACTGATCTCATGCAGTCTCAGCTTGCTGCCACACAAGCTCAGACTGCTGCCATCGTGGCTGGGTTTACGAGTGTGGAAAGGGGCTAGCAGGGTCTCACAGCAATCTGTCCCCCAACGGATGGTTAGGAATGCTGATGTGCCACCTCAGGGAGTGGCAGTGGCTCCGTGGAGCAAGAACTGTTGTCCTCTCTCAGGATGATAGCAATCGTACTCACACCACTGCCACTCCGCCAGTGCGCTTGCTGCTGCCTGTCAGCCAGCCAGCCCAGACTGCTGTTGCCCAATGCCGAGGTGGTGCAGTCTACAGCCAGGCCTTCTAGGTCGAAGTGGTCCTGCAAGGCCATATTCAGTGTCCCCCAAGGAAAGTCAGCAGCCTTCCACCAGCTGTAGTGTCTGTGTATAATAAGACACAGACTGCAGGATAAACAGTACAACAGGTGTTTACTCAATGTGGCTCACAGTGGAACTGCCTGTACAGATTACTACTCAGTACTATATACAGGTGTGGTCACTGCCGGTACTACAGTATACATGAGCTGTAAAAAGTAGTTCCCCCCTTAAAGGTTACAATTCCTCCCCTTTTAGATTAACAGTACCATAACACTCATTTAACAATTAAATATCAAACTAATTACAATTAACACTTTTAACATGCAACATTAGCTGAAAATAGTCTATTTATATATTCAGTCTTTGGGGAGGCTTCCTGATCCTTTCTGGATAGCGCCTTTCCCGAGTGTCTTGCTCTTGGTGCGGAGTTGATTATGGCCCCCTGTCGTCGGTTGGTTCAACAGCTTCCGATGCTACTGTTTCTGGGGTAGATGCGACCTGTACGTCGGGTTCATCACCAGGTACGTATGGGTGAGGCATGGGGTTGACTTGTTCCTGTGACTCTAGGATCTGGTCAGCATGGTGTCTCACGATGCTCTCCCCAACGTCCACTGTGTACATTAGTGGGCCCTGCCGTGTGCATATCGTTCCTGGCTGGCATTTTTCTGTTCGGTAGTCGCGGGCCAAGACTGGTTGCCCTACATTGAAGCTCCTTGTTGGCTTCTCATGGATGTGCTGGAATTGCTTACTCTCAACATCTCTTCGTACGTTTGGTCTGAGCAAATCCAGGCGAGATCTTAACCTTCGGTTAAAGAACATCATGGCTGGGGCCTGGTTGGTGACTGCATGTGTCGCATTCCGGTAGGCGAACAGGAAATTGTCCACCTTGTGCTGCAGCGGAATGTTGTCATTGTACATAGCCTTTATTGCCTTCTTAAAGGTTTGTACGAACCTCTCAGCCAATCCATTTGTGGCTGGATGATACGGGGCGGATGTGTAATGCCTTACCCCATTCTTTTTCAAGAACCTCCGGAACTCTTCGGACACAAACTGTGGTCCATTGTCAGAGCAAATCTGTTCTGGCAAGCCATTCCTGGCAAAAATGGTCCGTAGGACTGCAATACTTTTCTCCATGGTGGTGGAGGACATTTTGATGACCTCGGGCCATTTCGAGTGCGCATCCACTGCTATTAAAAACATTGAGTCCATGAATGGACCAGCAAAATCAATATCCACCCGTTGCCATGGAGATGAGGGCCACTCCCATGGGTGTAGAGGGGCCTGTGGTGGTGCATTTTGGACTCTCTGGCATCCTGAGCAGCTCTTGGTCAGGTCCTCGATTTGTTTATCGATTCCCGGCCACCACACATAAGCCCTGGCTAGGCTTTTCATTTTTACCCCTCCCAGATGACCCTCATGAAGCGCATTGAGCACTCTATCCCTTAACTTGGGTGGAATTACCACTTGGGATCCACACATCAAGGTCCCCCGGCACACTGACAGCTGTTCTCTCCTTGTCAAGAATGCTGGCAACAGTGAGTCGCCATGTGCTGGCCATCCCTTCACCGTCAAATCATATACCCGAGACAGTGTCGGGTCATTTCGGGTTTCCTTTTCGATACAAGCGTTAGTTACCGGTAGGTATTCAACTATAGTCGAATGGAATATTTCGACAGGATCCACTGCTGGTGCTTCCTCCGCAGTAGGCAGTGGCAAGCGTGATAGCCCATCAGCATTTCTATGCTGTTTCGTGCCCTTATATTCAATCTCATAGTGGTGCGCCCCTAGAAAAAGTGACCATCTTTGTAGTCGTTGCGCAGTCATCACCAGAACGCCCTTCTTCGGATTAAAAATGGAGACAAGAGGCTGGTGATCAGTCAGCAAGGTGAATTTCTGCCCGTGCAGATAGTGATTGAACTTTTTCACTCCCCACACTAGGCTGAGGGCCTCCCTGTCAATCTGAGCATAGTTACGCTCGGCTGAGGTTAGTGATCGTGACGCAAAGGCTATTGGCCTCTCTGAGCCGTCCGAGAATTTGTGCGACAGCACCGCTCCAATGCCATAGGGTGACGCATCACATGCCAACCGAATTGGTAATGCCGGGTTGTAATGGGCCAATACCTCTTTCGATGTGATTAGTGTTTTGCTCTTCTGAAAAGCTCGTCTACATTCGTCACTCCACTTCCATGGCACCCCAGTTTGCAGTAGGGTGTTCAGTGGGTGTAGTATTGTAGACAAATTTGGCAAGAACTTATGGTAGTAGTTTACCAGCCCGAGGAACGACCTCAGTTGTGACATATTTTCCGGTGCTGGAGCCTTGACTACTGCCTGAATCTTCTCTGGGGACTTATGTAACCCCTCTTTATCGATAACGTGGCCACAATACGAGATCTGTTTTCTAAAAAACTCGCATTTGAGGCGGTTAGCTCGGTGCCCATATTCCTGCAATCTAGTGAGCACCTGCTGCAGGTTGGCAAAGTGATCACTGTCATTTTTGCCCGTGACCAGGATATCGTCCAAATAACACTGGGTCCCTGGGATCCCTTGCAGGACTTGTTCCATTGCCCTCTGCCAAATAGCCGGAGCTGATGCTACCCCGAATACCAGCCGGTTGTATTGGTAGAGACCTTTATGGGTGTTGATTGTGAGGTATTTTTTGATGCTTCTTCTACCTCCATTTGCAGATACACCTGGGCCACATCAATCTTAGTGAAGCGTTTCCCTCCAGATAGCGAGGCGAAAATATCTTCAATCCGCGGAAGTGGATATTGTACGGTGTGAAGGACCGGGTTCACTGTTACCTTAAATTCCCCACAGATGCGAACCTTCCTTGGTTCCCCAGGCGTGCTGCTCAACGACTTTTTCATCACAGGGACGATGGGTGTAGCCCACTCGCTCCAGTCTACCTTGGACAGTACACCTGAACGTTCCAGACTCTCCAGCTCTGCTTCGACGGCTGGGCGGATCGCATAAGGTACCGGTCTGGCCTTAAAAAATTTTGGGCTTGCGTTTTCTTCAATTTTAATCGTCGCTGTCATGCCTTTTAGTGTTCCGAGTCCTTGTTGAAACACTTCTTTCGCGTCAGTTAGGAACTTTGACAGTCGCCCAGGTGTGACGTCGTCATCCTTTTTTCAGCCACAGTCAGTGCCTGCATGGAATGGCAATCCAGTTGTATTTTCCGGATCCATTCACGTCCCAGTAATGGTGGTCCTCCATCTTGCAATACATACAGGTCTAGTTTTCGTGTTTCCTTACCGTTATATATACCGGTCACCCTTATTTTTCCTTTGGGGTAGACTTTTTGCCCCGTGTACGTCTTCAAAATAATTTTTGTGTCTCTCAAGGGTATGTGTGAGAATAGCCGCTCGTAGTCCCGTCGGTTTATGACTGTTAGGGCTGATCCTGTGTCCAATTCCATCTTTACCTGGACTCCTGCTATCTTGAGAGTGACCCAAATGGTTTGGTGATCCTCCGTTGTGATCACATTATGTAGTTTCAGACAACTCAGTTCCCTGCTTTCGGAGTCGTTATCACTCTTTTGTTCGTCTGAACTATTCTCCGTCATCTTATGTACCTTCTTGTACTTTTCTTTGGTAGGTTTCTTATTGCTGGTTTTCTTTCCTGACCTGCAGACTCGTGCTATGTGTCCTACTTTTCCACACTGCCTGCACCCTTTGTCTTTGAACCAGCAATCATTCTGGTCATGTGTTGTTCTGCCACAGCAATAGCACTTCTCTGTTCCATATGACATTTCGTTTGTGCCATATTCTTGCAGTCTCTGTTGTATCTCTGCAGCGCCCCGTGCTGCTGCTTCATATGATACTGCAATGCTGAAAGCCTTTTCCAGTGTAAGGTCCTTTTCAGATAAAAGCCGTTTCTGGGTTCCTTCACTTTGAAGCCCACACACAAACTTGTCCCTTAAGGTATCTGCCAGTCCCGCTCCAAAGTGGCAGTGTTTTGATAGTTTGCGCAGTTCTGTTAAATAATCAGCATTGCTTTCATCCTTATGCTGGTTCCGTTTGTGAAACTTGAATCTTTCTGCTATCAGCAGCGATGTGGGGTTTAAATGTTCCTGTAGTATCGTTACTATGTCTTCAAAAACTCTTTTCCATTGGCTTCGTTGGGGTTACTAGATTTCGTAATAAACCATACGTCTTTGCACCCATTAAATTTAACAATACCGACGCTTTCTTGTCATCTGACACCTCATTTGCCTTGCAGTACACCTCTATTCGTTCGACATATGTAGTCCAATCTTCGACTTCATTGTCAAATGCGGTGATACTGGCACTCTTCAGCATTTTGGGTGTGGTTTAAAATGGCGTCTCTCAATGGCTTAAAATGGCGTCTCCCGCGCTTTCCTTCCTCCCCCGCTGCTGCCAACACTGCTCCCGGCGGCTCTCGTGGCAATGGCGGCGCCCTGTAGGTTTCGCGCGCTTCTCCTGCGCTGCTGCCAAAGCCGCTCTCGGCGGTCCTCGTAGCAATGGCTGCACCTCGCGGGTTTCTGTGCGTCTCTCTCTCCCTCTCTTCAATGCTGCTCGGCCCCTGAACACCGGCTGCGCCCTGTGCGCTCTGCCCTTTCTCTCTCTCCCCCATCGACGCTACTCGGCCCTTTGCTGTGCCGCTCGGTCGGGGTCTAGCCCGCCGCTGTCCGGGAAGGGTCTGCGCACTACCTGTTGCCATCCCGTTTCGCTGGACCACCTCGACTGGAAAGCCAAGCCTGGCTCTCGACAGCCTCCCCACAATTCTCGAGTCTCTGCTGGATGACTGGGCAGTTGCCCGTGGTCAACGCCCGAGTCTCTGGCCTTGACCTCCAATCCACTGATCTCCAGGAACGAATCCCTGGGAGGTGATGCAGAGTTGCAGGTAGGTTTGAACTTGCCTTGTCGCCAATGTTGTGTCTGTGTATAATAAGACACAGACTGCAGGAGAAACGGTACAACAGGTGTTTACTCAACGTGGCTCACAGTGGAACTGCCTGTACAGATTACTACTCAGTGCTATATACAGGTGTGGTCACTGCCGGTACTACAGTATACATGAGCTGTAAAAAGTAGTTCCCCCCTTAAAGGTATATACATTACACCAGCTATGCTGCAGCCACTGGGGTAGCATGGCTTAGGAGCACTAGAAGAGGCAAAGGAACTTGAAAGAAGGAACACTATAGGAATGCACTAGGGTGATTAATTCATTTTGTTATCTAAGATTTGATATAATCATTTATATAAATTATGTTTGGAATGTTTGTTTTGTGGTGGCTTTCACTTCAGCTTTGTGCCCAAGAGGACGCTGTGATGTTCCATGACAGAGGGATGGTGAGGTGGAGAAGTGTTGAGCAATGGGAATCTGGGGTTTCATTCATTGGAACTGGAGTCTGATGAGCTGCTCACTGACAGCCCATCTGGAATGGGGATTTACTGTCTGCATCTTCTTCCTCCTCTTCCTCTTCCTCCTCCTCCTCCTCCTGATGTGGTCGCGCAAACCATGGTGGCAAGGCCTGCGCCCTCATGATGGCCAAGTTTTAGAGGATGCAGCAGACCACCACAAAATGGGACACCCACTCCAGCGAGTACTGGAGGGCTCCACCCGAGCAGTCAAGGCAGCGGAACCATTGTTTCAGCACTCTGATTGTCTGCTCAATGAGGTTCCTCATGGCAGCATGGCTTTCATTATATAACTGCTGGCTATAGTGGTGGGGTTGCGGAGTGGAGTCATCAGCCAGATTTAGAGCGGATAGTCCTTGTCTCTGAGCAGCTTCCCTCGGATTTGGCGTGGTGACTGAAAGATTGCTGGCACATCAGACTGGCGCTAAATGAAGACAATGAAGCCCCATCTTCTGGAGTACAGAGCATCTTTGACCTCCCGAAGGCTGCAATGGACGGAGAACTGGGAAATGCTAGCTATGTCACATACTCCAGACTGGAAGGATCCAGTGGCGAAAAAATTCAGGGCCACGGTCAACTTGAGGGCCACTGGCAGTGCCATCCTTGCCCTGCTCTGAGACTGTAGGTCTGGTTCCAAGAGGTGGCAGTGTTCAGTGATCACCTCCTTGGTGAAGCGGAGCCTCCAGATACACTGCTCCTGACTTAAGTGCAGGTAGCTGAAGAGCTCTCGGAAGACCCTAGGTGGATAAGGCCTCCTGCTGAGAGCCCTCCTCCCCTTCCCTCTCCTCCCTCTTTGAGCAGCTTGTCCTCTTTTTTGATGCCTCTGTTCCATCTCCCTTTCATGCTGCAGCGGGAGGGGGACTGCAAGTAGAGCTCCCATGACTGGAAGCAAGTGGTCTGACCAGAAGCCTTGAATTCAGAAGCAAGGCCTTCTCCAGTTGCAGCACCACTCCCTGTCACCTCACCAACTTGAAATAACTCTAGGTAGATGGAATGGGAGGAGACTAGTGTGGAGTATAAACATCAGCACAGAATAGTTGGGCCAAATAACCTGTTTCTGTAATTCTATGTGCTTTCAGCAGATGTAGAGGCAGGCTGCTCAGGTCCCTGCTCTGACTGCTGAGATGCTCTTGGCTGACGACCTCTCAGTTTGGGAGCCCGTGAGGGCCTCGCCAATGATTGCTCCACCTATACCTGTGGCGTGGCAGACTCAGCCATCGGGACAGCAGGCAGCACGTCAGGTATTGGCTGAGAGTGCGGCAGTGGGTGAGAAGTGGAAACGCTTTGAATGGAGTCTCCACTTCCATGACACCTTTCGCCATCATCCCTCTCATGGGCTTCACTGATACCACTGTGCTGGAGAGCAACTTGGTGCAGATCAGTAAGGTGCTGTAAGGCCAAGGGTAAAGTATCTGTCATCCTATTTAAGGTGCCAGGCATGTTGGCATCCAGAATCTGCATAGCCATGTTCAAAGCTTGCATGGACTCATTTGATTGGAGCGTTTGATGTCCCACAGAGCTGGCCACTCTATCCATGCAAAAACACACCATCGCAATGCCCTGCGACATGAGCCCACTTATACTTGAGGCGGACACACACATTTTCCCTGCAATCATGGACAGTGTACTTGGAAGGCCTGTCAGGTTATTGCACATTTTCTGGTGCTCCTCAATGGTTCTCCTTTTCATCGATGGCCCCCGAGATACAGCATCTGTGTCCAGCTGAGCAGAGTTTGGACTCTCCACAGCTGTCCCTGCCATCATTGTCTGCTCTTGCTCACTTGTGAAGTATGAGTCACCAGGTGGAAACCCAGCTATATGTCTAACTGGTCTCTCCGAAGCGTGAGGATCTGAGCGGGTGTGTGGTCTGTGTAGTGTATGTGCTTTAAGTCAGAACTACTTTTTACAGCTCCTGTATACTGTAGTACCGGCAGTGACCACACCGGTATATAAGCTGTGCGCATGCCTCTGTACCCCAGTCTAGAGATTACCCTCCTCCAGTAAAGACCTGTTATTTGTTTATGTACAGCATCCGTGTAATTATTTATCCACTGAACCACGGATCTAACAGTGGCGACGAGTGTTGATGCGAATCTACCGGCAACATAAAAAAAAAAAATAGTCGAGTCCAGGAACACGGGCGTCGACCGCGAGCAACCGCCCAGCAGTCAGGCAGAGATCCAACTTCGCTGGGGAGGCTGTGGAGAGCCGGGCTTGGTTCCCCAGCCACAACGAGCAGTAAGAGACCGACGACAGGTCCAGAGCAGACCCTTCCCGAGCAGCGGCGGCTGGAGCCGACCGACGGCAGAGAGAGAGAGCCGGGCAGCGTCGACGGGGTAAGAAAGAGGGTGAAGAGAGCAGGGCGCAGCCGGGGGTTGATCACCGTGCGGCGTCGAGGAAATACTGCAAACCGGAGAGAGAGAGGGTAAGAAACAGCCGGGTTCTAGACTGAGCGGCGTCAACAAATATCAAGAGAAGAACGCGCAGAGCACAGCCAGGAATCACGGGCTGATCAGGGTCCGCGGGGCGAAGCAAGGGGAGATGCCATTGAGCCGTGGAGAAGCAGGGAGAGTGCGGGAGATGCCATTGAGCCGCTGAGAAGCAGGAAGAGCGCGGGAGACGCCATTTTGCGAAGCCGCAGCGGAGAAGACGGGCGAGCGCGGGAAGGAAGGAAAGCGCGGGAGGCGCCATTGGTGACAGTTAACGCACAACCAAGGATGCCGAAGAGTGGCAGTATCTCTACGTTCGACAATGAAGTCGAAGATTGGGCGACATATGTGGAACGTATTGAGGTGTACTGCAGGGCGAATGAAGTGCCAGATGTTAATAAAGCACTGGTTCTGTTAAATTCCATGGGTGCAAAAACTTATGGGTTACTGCGAAATCTAATAACCCCAGAGAAGCCGGTAAACAAGAATTTTGAAAGCATAGTAGAAATCCTACAGGACCACTTAAACCCCACACCGCTGCTGATAGCAGAACGATTTAAGTTCCATAAAAGGAACCAACACAAAGACGAAAGCAATGCTGAGTACCTAACGGAACTGCGCAAGCTATCGAAATACTGCCAGTTGGGAGCGGGACTAGCAGACACGTTAAGGGACAAGGGCCTAGAAATTCATTGTAGCCACTTTTGGGGCGGTAAAGTGGGGCGGCCGCTAAAGTTTGTGCCCGCCGCCAAATCGAGGCCACTTCTCCGATATTCATTAGCTTCGCCCTAAGAGTTCGCTCGAGCGCTAAAACTGGTGCTGGACGCCTCTCTTTGGGCGCTAAGCCGGAGGTGCTGATCAATAGCGCCGAGGCCGGGCGCAGCGCAGGTGCGGCCATCTCGTGATTGACAGCAGACACCCTGGCGCCGGCCAGCTCTTAAGGGGGAAGGGTCGACTGTGTCTGCTGCCACGCCCTGGATAGTAGAGCCCTCCAGCTAGGCCTGAACACTGCTGCTGGACCCAAATAGCGCCTGAAGCCATGCAGAAGGCCCGTGAACGTGCGCAGCGCTTCTCAGAGCGTGATCTGAGTGTGCTGGTTGGTGCTGTGGAGAAGAGGCGCCATGTTTTGTACCCGGACAACGGCAAGAAGGCGCCGTTCCGCGTCTACAGGAGAGCCTGGAGGCATGTCGCCAGCAAGCTGTCAGCCAACAGCGAGGTCCCCAGGAGCGGTGTCCAATGCCGCAAAAAGTTTAATGACCTCACTCGCATTGTCAGGGTGAGTACCCTTTCCAGTGACCTCCTCATCCTTGCATGTGTACCTCACATTATGGGCAAAGGGACCTGAAAGCCCTAATGGCCAGCCCTCATCCAGCAGCGATGGGACAGGCATGAACATCAATTGCACATTCTGCACTTAACACACTGGCCAAACTATTCCACCATGGGATGCAGTGCACACAAGATCAGGGCGACACACTGGCCAGGCTATTCCACCATGGGAGGCAGTGCACACAAGATCAGGGCGACACACTGGCCAGGCTATTCCACCATGGGAGGCAGTGCACACAAGATCAGGGCGACACACTGGCCAGGCTATTCCATCATGGGAGGCAGTGCACACAAGATCAGGGCGACACACTGGCCAGGCTATTCCACCATGGGAGGCAGTGCACACAAGATCAGGGCGACACACTGGCCAGGCTATTCCACCATGGGAGGCAGTGCACACAAGATCAGGGCGACACACTGTACTTAGAGGCCGTCCTTTCTCTTGCAGGCCAAGCTGGCTAATAATCGGAAGAGCCGGACTGCGACCGGGGGAGGCCGACCCCAGATCCAGCCGCTCACCGAGCTTCAACATCGCATGGAGCGCATCATGGCTGCCCGGGTGATTGGCCCTATTGCATGTGGAGATGCCGACCCTGTTCTGGGCACCAATGGTAAGGACATCCACGTTTGGACCTCTCTCGTCCCACTTGCGCATCAGATCTACATCCTTTGCCACTGTCCGACCAATGCGCTGAATGCCACCACTCATGCATCCCTTGCTGACGCCCTCTCCTCAGTCTAAAGCTACTCTTGTGCCTTCCTGCTTTCAGATGGTGAGGAGGAGGTCCCTGAACTTGCCAGTGACAGCCCCTCAGAAGAGGAGCAGGAGGAGGAGCAAGAGGAAGGCGGCCCATCAGGGGAACCCTCAGCCGCGGCCACCCAGGCCAATGTAGGGGACACGTCTTCCCTGGAGGGGAGCGTGGCGGAAGTGTCGAAGGGGAGGGGAGCTCATGGGACCTGCGGCCTGCAGAAACGCGGGAGGGGGGTGGAAGCTCGGCGGCCTTCTCCCCAGAGGGGGGATGCGTCGGAGGGGAGTCCAATTGCTGGGCCCAGCGGCGTCCAGCAACGCAGGAAGGGTCGGCCAGCTCGGCGGCCTTCTCCCCAGAGGGAGAGTCCGGCCTCCAGTTCGGAGATGGTCTTCGCCGAGGAGATGGAACGCCTCGAGGACTTGTCCGCGGACTCGGAGCGCCGGCACACGGAGCTCATGGCGGCAGT
The DNA here is from genome assembly GCF_052327205.1 of Somniosus microcephalus. NCBI lineage: Eukaryota > Metazoa > Chordata > Chondrichthyes > Squaliformes > Somniosidae > Somniosus > Somniosus microcephalus. The sequence goes on from NC_140990.1 coordinate 231,258,988, forward strand.
GGCACGGTTGCCTGAGGCCATCGAGTCCCTCTCTCGGAGTGTGACCGAGTTCGGGCCCTCAGAGGCCACCAGTCGGGCGGAATTCCGGGCAGATCAGGTAGCGAGTCGGGCGGAATTCGGGGCAGCTCTGGCAGCGAGTCGGGCGGAATTCGGGGCAGATCAGGCAGCGAGTCAGGCGGAATTCGGGGCAGCTCTGGCAGCGACTGGCCAGGTGATCAGTGGTGCCGTCCAGTCACTGGCTGCTCTGATGCGGTCAGTGAACAGGTCAACACGGGCACTCACTGCTGCCACACTCGCTGTGTCAGCCAGGCATCACCAGGGCACCCGGCGCGCTGCAGCAGCACAGCGGTCTGTCCCTCGGCAGATTGGTGCGCATGCTGCAGTGCTGGCCCGGGCGAGTGCCAGTGTCTCAGGTGACCAGCGAGCACCTGCCATCCGCCAGCTTGCCCCCATTCCTCCAGCCGCCACTGCCATTCCCCCAGTGGAGCTGCCAGGAGCTGCTGCAGTGACTGATGCTGGCCAGCCACAGCTGCAGCATTCAACAGCCGCCCGCTCGACGGCCAGACCTCGACTAGGCCGACCCCCAAGGGCATCTGCCGTCACGACATGTGCCCCTCAGGAGCCTGCCCCCAGCCTTGCAGCAGCCAATGGCCTTACTTTGAGGGGGAGCAGCAGGGCGGGCAGGGGCCACACAAAGATGGCCAAGGCATCGCCCTAGCGGGCCAAATAGTCGAATGTGTGGCCAGTTGTGTTTGTTTTTTGAGGCCGAGAATTGGATGTTTGTTTTTTGAAGGCCGATGATGTGATGTTTGTTTTTTACGAAGGCCGAGAATGACGGCCATTTTAGTTGCACTATTTTGTTAATCCTCTCCAGGTTGTGGGAGCGAGTAATGTGTTTGAGTGTTTTTTGGGGGTTTCGTCTGTTTTTGGTTTTCATGTGGGAAGGGACCTGAGTTTGAACAATAAAGCATTTTATTTATTAACATTGTCCATGTTTGATCTTTGAAGTGTTTGTTGCCTTAACCGGCTGAGGGCTTGCGGAGCGGCTGCAATCATGTTCTTTCATTGGCACAAGCCATTCCCTGACAGGGGGCCTAGAAGTGACGTTCAATAAGCCACCGACGGGCGGCCCTTGGACCTTGTGCCTCCCTCCTGGGCTGGTACTCCTCGTCCTCCTCCTCCTCATGCTCCTCCTGCTCCTCCTCCTGAGGTGGTGGTCCAACATGAGGTGGCAGTGCCTGAGTCCTGCGGATAGCCAGGTTGTGCAGCATGCAGCAAATGACGACGAATTGGGGGACTCGATCCTGTGAATACTGGAGGGCTCCCCCGGAGCGATCGAGACAGCGGAACCGTTGCTTGAGGACGCCGATTGTTTGTTCTATGATGTTCCTAGTCGCTTGATGGCTCTCGTTGTATGCCTCTTCAGCAGGGGTCATGGGCGCGCGGAGCGGGGTCATGAGCCAGGTGCACAAAGGATAGCCTTTGTCCCCGATAAGCCATCCTCTTGGGGGAGGCTGTGCCTGGAACATGTCAGCCACAGTTGTCTGTCGCAGGATAAAGACATCGTGGCTGCTGCCTGGAAAGCGGGCATTGACAGCTAGGATGCACTGCCTGTGGTCACACACCAGCTGTACATTGAGGGAATGGTAGCCCTTCCGGTTGCGGTAATCCTCGGCATGCTCAAGAGGTGCCCGCAAAGCCACATGCGTGCAGTCAATGGCGCCCTGCACCATGGGGAAGCCCGCTATTCTTGCAAATCCCACTGCACGCTGCTGCTGCTTGTCCAGGGTCATGGGGAAGGAGATGAATTGATGTCTCCTTGTGAAAAGGGCTTCGGTCACCTGGCGGATGCAGCAATGCACGGCGAACTGGGAGATGTTAGCGATGTCCCCAGTAGCGGATTGGAAGGAGCCGGTAGCATAGAGGTTGAGAGCCACCGTCACCTTCACTGCCACCGACAGAGACGTCCTGCGCATCAGCTGTGGCTGCAGATCTCTGTGAAGCAGCCGGCAGATGTCTGCAACCACCTCCCTTCTGAATCGCAGCCTCCTAACACACATCGCGGCAGACATGGTCAGATAGGAGGTCTGCTGGCGGTATACCCTGGGTGGGTAAGGCCTCAGTTGGCGACGCCTGTTGCCCCCTCTGCGTCTAGCCAGGGCTGCCACTCTCTCACGGCGTCTGTAAGCCCTTCTGGCATAAGGCTGAAAGTCAGCGTTGCCACCCAATGCAGCCCCCATTATATGCTGGCAAACACTGAGCTCTCAATGAAGGCAAAGATAATTACTAAGCTCTGGCCTGAGCCAAAAATACCTGTCCTAGTGTTGGTCCAAACCAGTAAGCTCTCCTCCTTGGTCTCTCTCCAAAAAACCGTTGCACAAGAGTGAATGCTGCAAAATGGCGGCCCTTTATAGTGCAGGGTAAGTGCCCTTTAATTAGCGCTCCCCGCGGCCTGGCTCGGCTGTGTACCGTTCCACTTCACAGTCGTTAGGGCCGCCCGGCGCACAATGGGCCGGCGCGAGTGAAGTTCCGGTTTGGGGCGCACAAAGGGCGTTGCACTAGTAAATGATGTCATGATCTGCGCGCGCAGCAGGGCGCGCGCTAAGACTTTGCGCCGGCGCTAAATGTGTACTGAAGTTGGGGCGAGGCGCAGACCGCGCTGCGCCCGGGCGCTAAGCGCCTAGCGCTCGAGATCTACTCCTCCTAAGGCGCTAACGGCTGGCGCGCCCGACTGAATTTCTAGGCCAAGTTTGTGTGTGGGCTACAAAGTGAAGGAACCCAGAAACGGCTTCTATCAGAATAGGACCTTACGCTGGACAAAGCTTTCAGTGTGGCAGTATCACACGAAGCAGCCGCAAGGGGCGCTGCAGAGATACAACGGAGACTGCAAGAATATGGCAGCAACGAAATGACCTATGGAACAGGGAAGTGCTATCGCTGCGGCAGAACAACACATGACCAGAAAGATTGTTGGTTCAAGGACCAAGTGTGCAGACAGTGTGGGAAAGCAGGGCACATAGCAAGAGTCTGCAGGTCTGGGAAGAAAACCAACAGTAAGAAATCTCCACAGGAGAAGTACAAAAAGGTACACCAGGTGATGGACAGTGGTTCAGATGAACAGAAAAGTGACACAGACTCCGGAAGCAAGGAGCTGGGTTGTCTGAAACTACATAATGTAACCGAAATGGAGGATCACCAGACTATCTGGGTTACACTCAAGATAGACGGAGTCCAAGTGGAAATGGAATTGGACACAGGGTCAGCTCTAACAGTCATAAATCAAAGAGACTACAAGTGGCTATTTTCACACATACCCTTGAAAGCTACAGAGATTGTCTTGAAGACGTATACGGGGCAAAAATTCTACCCCAAAGGAAAAATAAGGGTGAAAGTGACACATAAAGGTCAGGAAATACCTAAAAGGATATATATGTATTGCCAAATGGAGGACCACCACTGCTAGGACGTGAATGGATCCGGAAGATACATTTAGATTGGCATTCCATACAGGCACTGAAGGTGGAGGCCAAAAAGGATGACGACGTCACACCTGGACGACTGTCAAAAATGCTAACTGACGCAAAAGAAGTGTTCCAGGAGGGACTAGAACACTAAAAGGAATAACAGCAACAATTAAAATAGAGGATAATGCAAGCCCAAAGTTTCTGAAGGCCAGACCAGTGCCTTATGCGATCAGACCAGCGCCTTATGCGATCAGACCAGCGGTTGAAGCAAAGCTGGAAGGGTTGGAACGTTCAGGAGTACTGTCCAAAGTGGACTGGAGCGAGTGGGCTACACCCATCGTTCCTGTAATGAAGAGGTCGTTGAGTAATACGCCTGGGGAACCAAAGAAGGTCCGCATCTGTGGGGATTTTAAGGTGACAGTGAACCCAGTCCTTCACACGGTGCAATATCCGCTTCCACGAATTGAGGATATTTTCGCCTCGCTATCTGGTGGTAAACGCTTCACCAAAATTGAACTAGCCCAGGCGTACTTGCAAATGGAGGTAGAAGAAGCTTCGAAACATTACCTTACGATCAGCACCCATAAAGGTCTCTATCAATACAACCGGCTGGTATTTGGAGTAGCCTCGGCTCCGGCTATCTGGCAAAGGGCGATGGATCAGGTCCTGCAAGGGATTCCAGGGACCCAGTGTTATTTGGACGACATCTTGGTCACGGGCGAAAATGACGGTGATCACCTCACTAACTTGGAGAAGGTGCTCGCCAGATTAAAGGAATATGGGCTACGAGCTAATCGCCACAAGTGCGAGTTTTTCCAGAAACAGATATCGTATTGCGGCCATGTCATCGATGAAGAGGGGTTACATAAGCCCCCTGACAAGATAGAGACAGTAGTCAAGGCTCCAGCACCGGAAAATGTGTCACAACTGAGGTCGTTCCTCAGGCTGGTAAACTATTACCACAAGTTCTTACCAAATTTGTCTACGGTATTACACCCGCTGAACACCCTACTGCAAACAGGGGTACCATGGAAGTGGGATGACGAACATCGACGAGCTTTCCAAAAGTGTAAAGAATTGATCACATCAAAAGAGGTGTTGACCCATTTCAACCCAGCACTACCAATTCGTTTGGCATGTGATGCATCACCCTAGGGCATTGGAGCGGTGCTGTCGAACAAATTCCCAGACGGGTTGGAGAGGCCAGTAGCCTTTGCGTCTCGGTCACTAACCTCAGCCGAGCGCAACTACGCCCAGATTGACAGGGAGGCCCTCAGCCTAGTATGGGGAGTAAAAAAATTCAACCACTATCTGCATGGACAGAAGTTCACCTTGCTGGCTGACCACCAACCACTTGTCTCCATCTTTAATCCTAAGAAGGGCGTGCCAGTAATGACTGCACAGCGGTTACAAGGATGGTCCCTGTTTCTAGTGGTGAATCAATATGAAATAGAATATAAAGGCACGAGACAGCATGGGAACGCTGATGGGCTATCGCGCCTGCCACTGCCTACTGTGGAGGAAGCACCAGCAGTGGACCCTATCGAGATATTTTATTCGTCAATTATTGAACGATTGCCAGTAACAAACGCGGATATCGAGAAGGAGACCCGCAATGATCCGACGCTGTCACGGGTATATGAATTGACGGTGAGGGGATGGCCAACAGATGGCGACTCACTGTTGCCAGCATTCTCATCCAGAAGAGAACAGCTGTCAGTATGCCAGGGGACAGTGATGTGTGGATCCAGAGTGGTGATTCCACCCAAGTTAAGGGAGAGAGTGCTAAATGAGCTACATGCAGGTCATCTGGGGGGAGTGAAAATGAAAAGCCTAGCTAGGGCTTATGTGTGGTGGCCGGGAATCGAGTAACAAATCGAAGACCTAACTAAGAGCTGCTTAGGATGCCAGAAGGTCCAAAATGCACCACCACATGCCCCTCTACACCCATGGGAGTGGCCCTCCTCTCCATGGCAACGGGGGCACATTGATTTCGCTGGTCCATTCATGGACTCAATGGGCCAGAAATTCATGTCCAAATGCGTGAGTACGGTCTGGGTACTCATGCATCTGGCCGTTGGCAATGCCGGCGTTCAGCATGCACAGCGCATGCGGGGAGCGCCGGCATTTCCAGTCCTCGGAACGAAGGGGTTCATAGGCACAGCACGTGCGACTGCACAGGCAGCGCTTGCGCAGTGAACTTCGTCGATTTCATTCATGGATTCAGTGAGGGTAAGTCCTTACAAGTTACACTTGAAAAAAGCATGTGTAAAGTTGTTCATTGGCTGCGGAGGAAGATATATTTTATCGTGGAGCTTCTGAAAGTCTTCTATTTCTGTTTGGGAAAGGGAGGAAACTTATTTTAAGAAAGGCTGAGGTAAGTTAAAACATTTTTTTTTGTTTAAAACGGTTTTTCAGTACTGTAGTTAGAACGAGCAATTGTTGTGGCTGTGGGCAAGGCCTCATTGAATTTTTTTATAAAATGTGAAATTTATTTTAAAAATTATGAAATGCTTACAGAATGAAATATTCATCAGTAATATTTAGTAAGTATGTATGTATGATTGTATGTATGTCTGTATATATTCCATTTAGGATGTGCATTTATGTATGTATTCCTTTCAGTGAATAAGATGTAGGCCTGTGATATTCATCAGGCGGGAAGGATGTGTTTGCAAGCCGTAAAAGCATGCTTCCTGGCATAGGCAGAGTTGATGTTATAGGCACTCAGTTTATTAAAAGAAGTGTAACAACTATTTCCATTTACTCCGTACAGGTACGTCTGTGTGAGGAGTAGTCCTGTGAGTGAGGAAAATGCCCTGTTGTAGAAATTTAGCCCTGATGCTATTTGTGTATTTGCTGCAAAGAAATAGGAATGCCAGGGAACAACGTAGAAGATTGAGGAACCAGGAACGTCTCCTGATCAGAAGGAACAACTACCCACCCCACAGAGCTTACAGGGAGAGGCGATCATTTGAAATGCTGTCCGAGGAGTTGTGTATCAGGCGGCTGCGCTTCAGTAAAGAGGCAATTGGATGACTATGTGACATGTTGAAGGCAGACTTGGAGCCACGCTCGAAGATCCACACTGCCTTGTCAGTGAACATGAAGGTAACCACAGCATTGAACTTCTTTGCAAGTGGATCATTTCAAGCAGGTACCGGTGACATAACCAACATCTCCAAGAATGCTGCGAGGGTATGCATTCACCAGGTCACAGCAGCCATTTGCCGTAGGATTTCAGATTTCATTCATTATGACTTGTCAACTCGACATCAGAAGGAGATGGCCTTAGCTTTTTATCGCATTGCTGGATTCCCCAAAGTGATTGGGGCCGTCGATGGAACCCATATTGCACTGAAGTCACCCAAGGATGCACCTGTGACATTCATTAACAGGAAGGGGTATCATTCATTGAATGTAATGATATTATGTGATGCGCACCTGAGGATCCTAAACGTTAATTCTGGACACCGGGGAAGTAATCATGACTCATTTGTCCTCCGGAATTCTAAATTGTATGATTCTCTCAGCAAATTGCCTACAGGATCCGCATGGATACTGGGCGACAAGGGCTACCCGCTAAAACCATGGCTGATGACCCCCTACCGCAGTACCATTAATCAGTCTCAGGAGAGATACAACCATGCACACGTGTCTACACGTCAAGTGGTGGAGAGGACAATAGGAGTTCTGAAATCACGCTTCCGGTGCCTGGATAGGTCAGGGGGGACCTTGCAGTACTCTCACCAGAAAGTGTCAAGGATTGTGCTGGCCTGTTGTGCTTTGCACAACCTTGCCCTGCAGGAAGGGCTGACCCTTAACAATGAGGAACAGCTGCCTGTTGAAGTGGAGGATGAAGGCGATGGCAATGTGCATGCTGCCAGGCCTCATGGAGAGGATCCAAGTGCCGCCGAATGTAAGGCTGCTCGCGAACTGCTGGTAGCCAACACCTTCACGTGGTAGTTATGCCCTGTACCTACCCCTCCCCCCGCAAGGCAAAGACAGAAGCAGACACATATTGAAGTGCAACATTGACCTTTTATTGCATAATCAAACACTTTTCAGATTCAGTTTCAATGTATAAAGTGAATAACTTGTAAATTTTAAGTAACAGTTATGAATGTAAAAAAAAATGATGGACAGGAACAGTGAGGAAGTGTTATTGGAAAGAATTCGTCTTTACTTGTCTTTCTTCGTTCAAGGATGTTAATGACCTACTTTATGCAATTTAAAAATGTTAATGTTAACAGTTTTTAAATCACTTTGTAAACAGGTTTAACTATTTGTGTTTGATCCTTAGTGATATAACAAAAATAAAGATGCTAACTACCTCTTTCAACGTTTTCAAACATGTGCAAAATGGTGACTGTTAGAAAAGAAAGTGTAAACATTTTACAGTAATTTTTACTTTCTTACTGCAATACAGACATTCAAAGTGCAAACTAGCTATTTTACAATTTTGTAACATTTGTTGTAAAAGTTTTTGAAGTTAAATAAATGTTTAAATTCTTTCAACATTGATTACTGGGTGTACTGATGAAACGATAAGGTTACCTATCCTTTCCTTCATAAACAAACACTTGAATTTAAATAAGAGAATCACACAGCTGCATTTCTGACATGGACAGCGAAGGCTTTGAAGACTGGGCTGGGTGTTTCTTTACATCTTTGATTGAAGTTTTACAGCTCCAAGCAATGGAATCAAGATAAGAGAACATTAGGTATCCTTGAGATGGCCCCAAAGCCATAAAGTTTTATTGCTACCTCAGGTGACTTTACCAAGAAGTAAATTGACTGCAGTAAAAGAAAGCCTTTATAGATCTGGCTAACTTAAATTCTAAGCAATGTTACAGTACACTTTAGTTATAACTGTACAAACCCTGACAGATCGGAGCATGTCACTGAATTTCTTGCGGCATTGTTCCGCTGTACGTGGAATGGTGGAGGTCGCGCTGGCAGCTTGTGCAACTTCCGACCACGCTGCCGTCTGACCTTTTCGCGGAGCTCTCGACTGCTCATTCCCAATGATGCGCAGGCGCCTCGCCTCCACCTCGTTGAGGAGATTGCTGAGGTCCTCATCAGTGAAGTTCTGAGTTCTTTTAATCACGTTAATTGTGCTCATTCCAGCCATTTCACTTTGCTAATTAACTGCAAAGAATTAATAGAATGTTTTCAAGGCTTTAAAAAATGCTTAAATAGCTTCAATTCTCTTTAAAACTATCTAAGAGTCATCAAAATCATTTAAACGTTTTTAAAATTTTATAAAAGTTCACAAAACATTCATAAAATAGCAGATAACTTACTTTCCCTGCAGCTGTGTAACTCCAAAGTCCTGTGCAGCTGCTCGGAGAGATTGGGGGCGTGTCCTACTACAATGAGACCTTAAGGGGCATGTCTCACTTGCACAGCGCGCTCCAGGCTTCGCGCTGGCTGCACTCCTGGGCGGCGTGACGTCAAACGCTGCCCGGGATTCTTCAGATTCAAAATGGAATTCCAGGCGTCCCTGGAGGTGATCGGCAGGCGCGTCGGGTAAGTGCAAATCGGGACCTTGCACGCGCGGCAAGCCCCGCTCCCGGATTTCTGGCCCAATGTTCTTAATAGCAGTGGGTGCTCATTCAAAGTGGCCTGAGGTGATAAAGATGTCTTCAACCACTACAGAGAAAATGATTGCAGTCCTACGGACCATATTTGCCAGAAACGGGTTGCCAGAGCAGATCTGCTCTGATAATGGACCACAGTTTGTGTCCGACGAGTTCCAAAAATTCATGAAAGGGAATGGGGTAAGGCATTACACATCCGACCCGTATCATCCAGCCACCAATGGATTGGCTGAGAGGTTCGTACAAACCTTTAAGAAGGCGATAAAGGCCATGTGCGACGAGGAAATTCCACTACAGCATAAGACGGACAATTTCTTATTAGCCTACCGAAACACGACACCTGCAGTTACCAACCAGACCCCGGCCATGATGTTCTTTAACCGAAGGTTGAGATCTCATCTGGACTTGCTCAGACCAAACGTGCGAAGAAATGTTGAGGACAAACAATTCCAGCACATCAATGAGAAGCCGACAAGGAGCTTCAATGTAGGGCAACCAGTCTTGGCCCGGGACTATCGAACAGAGAAGTGGCAACCTGGAACGATATGTACAAGGCAGGGGCCATTAATGTACACAGTGGATGTCGGGGAGAACATTGTGAGACGCCACGTCGATCAGATCTTTACATCACAGGAATGCGTCAACCCCATGTCTCGAGTACCTGGGGATGAACCCGACATACCGGTAGTATCTACTTCAGACCCAGTAGCAGTGGAACCCGATGAACTACCCGATGAAAGGGGGTCAGAATCGCCTCTGCACCAAGAACAAGAACCTCCAGAAAGGCGCTATCCCGAAAGGGTCAGGAAGCCGCCCCAAAGACTGAATCTATAAATGGACGTTTGTTATTGAATGTACATGTAAAAATGTAATTGTTATTTGAATATTAAGGGGGTATTATTAATCTAAAAAGGGAGGAATTGTAGTGTATGTGCTTTAAGTCAGAACTACTTTTTACAGCTCCTGTATACTGTAGTACCGGCAGTAACCACACCGGTATATAAGCTGTGCGCATGCCTCTGTACCCCAGTCTAGAGATTACCCTCCTCCAGTAAAGACCTGTTATTTGTTTATGTACAGCATCCGTGTAATTATTTATCCACTGAACCACGGATCTAACAGTTTGCATGAGACCTGTGGTGGTGCACCCTCAGAAGGAATCAGCTCTTCTGAGGATTCATCATCCGCAAGGTCCATGGACACCTGCTGCATGCGTAAAGTCCCTGTCAGAGAGAAAAGATATGAATTAATACTGGCAAGGTAAGAATGTTACAATTTATTGTTATGATGAAGATGATCATATTTCACTCGCTGCTGAAATCAAGTCAACATGACCGAGTGTTATGTGACATGTGAGTGCACTATATTTCATTTTGTCACTGGGTAGCTGGGAGGTCCCCAACTTCCCATCTCCAATGGCCAGGGACAGTGAGACGCCACTGATCTCCAGTGCTTCCTCCTTGCCAGTTGTCAGTTGTGAGATTTGTGGAGGCCCACCTCCAGTTCTCTCCCTCTCCCTTGTGTTTTGCCCTTTTTTTCCTGCCATGGGGGAAAGAGCAGACCTATGAGTGACTGTAATGGCATGTTTTCAACCAATGGATGGAGTGCATTTGGTGAGGGTGACTATCAGGGAGAGGCATCAAATTGTATAAGGATGAGGGTGAGTGGGAGTGGTGGATAGATAGATGAGGATGTGAGGAAGTGCATAGAAAGAGAAGGATGGGTGCGCTTGTAAGGTAAGTGGGTATGTGGAGTGATGTGATGGAGTAGGCTTGAGAAGGCAGAGTGAGGGGGTGGGGTGATGCGCACAGCAGGATGTAGGTGAATGTGCAACTGTACTCATCTTTCCAGACCTGGTTCGGTAATTACAGCGCTTCCTGCACTGAATCCGGAAGCGTGGCACAATGCCCCTGCTGTTGACTTCCTGGGCCACCTCCAGCCATGAGAAAAGTATCTCTCTGCAGCTCCTCACTGACCCCAGCAGCACATCAATGGAGGCATCGCTAAAGCCGGGTGCAGCCTTTGATCATCCTGAATCCATTGTCAAAGTTCTTCCTCTCTTGCCTCCAACTCCCAACTCCTCCAAATTACATCTCTGGATTGACACTTTAAATACTGGAGTTGAGATTGCATCATGCAAGTCCTCATCACGGTACCATGCAATCAATGCCAGGCCCGGAAGAAAAATGACGATGAAGTGCCTGCGTTAAAATGCCACGACAGATGCACTAAACTTACTTTTGGATTTCCCATGCTCTAGCGGACTCCACCACTCCCAACACGCCTTGGAGTTAATATTGGGGCCTTAGGGGGGAATTTTAACACAGGTGAGCGGGTGGGAGTGGGTGAGGACTTAAAGGGGGAAGAATTGGAAGCGTGTCGGACAGCCGGCTCCAACCTGCCAACTTCTGCCTTTTACTCAGGCGGGCAGGCAGCCTACCCGCTCCCAGGAGACGAGTTGGCACATTAAATATGATAATGAGGCTGGAAGCCTCGGATTTAACCAGGTTTAACTGTGGCTGGCTGGGGTTCCTGGGCCTCGGGAATCCTGGCAGCTGCAACAAGGCAAGTACAGCCTCGGGGAGAATCCTTGGAGGCCAGGAGGAGCAGAGTACTTCCTCCCAGCCCCTGCATGCTCCCCCACCATCAGACTCCACCTACAATGCAAACCCCCTCCCCGGGATCAGAAGCCCCCTCCACCCCGGAGTTGGGGATCAGATCTATTTGGATCTGCAGCCTGTTCTCCAGCTTTTCCCATCCGACTGGAAGCCAAGCCTGTCAATTAGGCTGACTTCCGGACAGGTAACCTGCCAATGACCCAGACTTCCGGGTTTCCCACGCCCTACCGGACACCCCACCCCCACCCCGGCAGACCCACTGCCAGTGCATCTGCAGGTAAAAATTCCAGCCTTTAATCCCAGGAGACCAGAGGTTTTACCACCTCCCATTCATTTTTACTGTTCAGTTACATCACAGATTCTATGGCCTAGAAATTGGGTATAGCCCCGCTTGGGGCGTTAGAATTGGCGGAGCGCAAATTTTATTGCCAGGCGCAACTTATCGACACCTCGTGCGATATTGGGTTGCAGCACCCCAAAGGTGATTGAGGCGCGAAATCAGGCATTACACGGGGCACCTAAGGCGCTAACATGCCGGTGCTACTCAATATCGGGGCGGGCGGGCGCAGCGCAGGTGCTCTCAATTACCGATGACCACGAGACTTCCCGGCGCCGGCCAGCCCTTAAAGGGGTGGGTCAGGCAGCTCCAACATCCACGATCTGTGCCTTGTAGGCCTGCAAATCGGCGCAGGCCCTTCTTTGGCGCAACAAACTTGGATCCTATGGAGAGGGTGAGGCAGAGAGCAGAGCGTTTCAGCACTGAGTCTCTGGAGGAATTGGTGTCCGCAGTGGAGCGCTGGCGAGATGTCCTATACCCAGACAATGGCAGGAGGCCTAATCATAAGGACTACCGACGAGCTTGGAGGGATGTTTCTCTGAGGGTCAACTTGAAATAAAGAATAGATTTGCCTTCCAAAGCTAGGCTTTATTAACTTTAAAATCTGCAGCACATCTTTCCACATCCAGTCCCAACCAAAGCTGGAAAAGAACTGAATTTAAGGTGGCCACCACACATCATGTGACATCAACTACCAATGAGATTACAACATATATCCCAAGGCAGTTAACAAACAACCAATCACAATACTTTTACTAAACAAGGAATAATCACCACATTCACCCCTCCTTTTAAAATATACTCCAACCTAAATAACCTTTACAATTTATAATTAATTATTTACAACTAAAACTATGCACAACAAGAATAAAACTGTTTACATGACACAATACTAAGTGAACAACAACAAATAATAACATTGCACATAAGTATTAAGTATCTCTCAACTAAAACAATATAATATAATATTTCAACAATTTAAAAACATTACTATCAATTTAAAAGTCCATTTTCAATCGGTCGACCGGATATCTTGTTCGTGTCGACCTTCTTAACCTTGGTGAAATTCCTTGCCCTCCCACACCAGAAGGCACAGAAGTATCTTCAGCAGGAAGGCTATCCATATCCCGATTTTCAACGGTTTCCGGATTAGAAATCCCATCAGAAGGTAAACTGGGACGGTCATAAACATCCATCAAGGGCTGACTAATAGAAGTATAATTATCTGCAATCGGATTGGAGACATTCGTAGTATCTGTAACAGCATCCACATTATCTAAATCATGACTTTTGTTAATATCCTCAAAAGAGGGCTGGCCACCACAAGGAGCCAAGTCTTTAATTGAAACGATACTTTCTTTCCCATCTTGGAATCGAATATGAGCATATTGGGAATTTGCCTCCAACAGCTCCACCTCCTCCACTAAAGGATCATATTTTGACAATCTAACATGGCGTCGAAGCAGCACAGGTCCCTGCATAGTAAGCCATGAAGGTACCGAATATCCCGTAGTAGATCTCCGCGGATAGTTAAAGAGCCTTTCATGGGGGGTCACATTAGTAGCCGTTGAAAGCAATGATCTAATGGAATGCAGGGCATCAGGCAGTACCATTTCCCACTGTGTATTCTTAAGGTTCCGGGATGTCAAAGCCAACATAACTGCCTTCCAGATCACCCCATTGTATCGTTCGCACTGTCCATTACCCTGGGGATTATACGGGGTAGTTCTACTAGTAGAAATTCCCCGACTCTGAAGGTATTCCTTCAACTGGGAAGACATAAAAGAACTTCCCTGATCCGAATGGATATACGCAGGCATCCCAAAGATGACAAAAAGTTGAGTCAGACATTTGATAACTGTAGCAGCTGATACATCTGCACAAGGAAAAGCAAAAGGGAACCTTGAAAACTCATCCACAACAGTAAAAATATATCGGTTTTGAGTAGTTGAAGGAAGAGGCCCCTTAAAATCGACGCTCAAACGTTCAAAAGGAGAAGTAGCTTTTATAAGATGAGCTCGTTGAGGCTTAAAGAAATTCGGTTTACACCGAGCGCAGATAGAACATGATGAAGTCATCCGCTTGACGTCTTCAACTGAAAAGGGCAAATTCTTACTGCGTACGAAGTGTATCATCCTCATAACCCCAGGATGACATAAGGCATTGTGAAGATTAATAAGCGTATCTCCGTGAATCACAGAACAATAAGCCCTCGACAGTGCATCAGCAGCAACATTATCCTTCCCCGGACGATAAACTATGTCAAAATGGTAACATGCCAACTCAATCCTCCATCTCATTATTTTATCATTTTTGATCTTTCCAAACTGTTTAACATCAAACATAAAGGACACAGATTTTTGATCAGTTACCAACGTGAAATGTCGCCCCGATAAATAATGTCTCCATTTACGCAATGCTTCTACTATTGCGTATGCCTCTTTCTCTATTGAAGAATGTCTTTCTTCACTATTGTTCAAAGTACGTGAGAAAAAGGCCACAGGTCTTCCATTTTGGTTCAGAGTAGCCCCAATTGCAAAATCAGAAGCATCCGTCTCGATCACAAAAGGAACCTGCTCATCAATAGAATGCACAACTGCTCCTAAAATATCCTTTCTAAAATTCTCAAAACATGTCCTGGCCTCCCATGATAGAGGATATGTCGTAACCCGAATAAGAGGCCGGATCTTCCGTGAAAAATTTGCAATCCAATTAGAATAATAAGAAAACAGTCCAACAACTCGTTGCAAAGCCTTAGAATTAGTAGGACAAGGTAAATCAATCAATGGTCGCAGACGTTCTGGATCTGGTTTAATCTTGTTTCCCGAGATAATATATCCTAATAGATTTACCTCAGTAGTCGAAAAGATACATTTCTCTTTATTAAAAGTTAAACCAACTTTTTCCGCAGCTTGAAGGAATCTTTTTAAATTAGAATCATGCTCCACCCTTGATTTGCCACACACTGTGATGTCATCTAAGTATGAAAAGGTGTCAGAGAGGGAGTTATCACTTATAAAAGCATCCATTGCCCGTTGAAAACAAGCAACACCATTAGTAACACCAAATGGTATTCGGCAAAACTGATACAGCTTTCCACCAGCCTCAAAGGCCGTATATGGTTGATCCTTCTTAACAATAGGAATCTGATGATAAGCACTCTTTAAATCAATAGTGCTAAAAACCTTATACTGAGATACTTTATTGATAAGCTCATCAATCTTAGGCAAAGGGTACACATCTAATTGAGTAAACCTATTAATAGTTTGGGAATAGTCTATCACCATTCGTTTCTTGTGTCTCTCGTTAGTCGTGACAACTACCTGTGCTCGCCAAGGCGAACAACTAGGTTCAATGATTCCTTCCAATAAGAGACGTTGAACTTCAGAATTAATAAATTCTCTATCCTGACTACCATATCTTCTTGACTTGGTAGCAATTGGCTTACAATCCGGCATCAAATTGGAAAAAAGTGATAATGGAGAAATGGATTAAGAGGTTAATCCACAAATAGATAAAGGTGGCTTAGTCCCTCCAAATGAAAGATTAAGAGACTCGTGTAACTGAAGCACATCATGTCCAATCAAAATATCCGCACAGAGATTAGGCAAAACAGATAGGCGTATATCAGTATACGTATTACCTAGAAGAATCATTTTCACAAAGCAACAACCAGCTATTTGTGAAGTAAGGGTCGTCTGAGCCATACACACCTGATACGTAACAGGCGAAATTTTCAAATGCTTCTCCTTCGCAAACTGAAGACTTATAAAACTCTCAGTACTGCCCGTATCTATAAGGGCCTTCACTTCCAACCCATTAACTTGAGCCGTAACTATAGCTTTGTTTAGGCCATGAGCAAATGCAGCAGAAATTGATGCAATAAACAAGGAGTAATCACCACACAACTCCAGCAGCATGGCGACCAGGAGCCCTGTCCAGTGCCGGAAGAAATTCAACGACTTCACTCGGGTCGTCAGGGTGAGTGGAGTTAATGTAAACTTATGCATCCCTCCATGAGCACCTGACTTTATGGCTACAGGGTGCGCGATACCCCAATGGCCATCTGTCAGCAAGCACCCATGGCCCTTTCTGGTCACACACATCCACATTTGACTCAGGGCATCATGTAAGGGCTCTTCCACCATGGGGGGCATGAGAACATCACTCAGGGCATCATGTAAGGGCTCTTCCACCATGGGGGGCATGAGATGATAACTCAGGGCATCATGTAACATCACTTCCTGTCCTTTGCCCTGCAGGCCAAGCTGGCGCGGAATCGAAAGGAGCAGCTTCGCACCGGAGGAGGCCGTCCTCAAGTGGAGCCTCTGACGGATCTCAGGGAGAGAGTCCACCAGATTGTGGGAGGACGTCTGCGTGGTCCTGTCACCACTGCAGCTGCCAACCCCATTGTCCACAGCGATGGTAAGTTTCTCAACTGTTACAGCTGTCACCTTTCAGTTGTTTCCCCCGCCAGCATGCTTTCTCAATGTGGACCCATGTCATAGCATTGCCGCACTGTTGCATCCCTTGCTGCCAAACTGTCCTTTTGCTAAAGCCACTCTTCAACCTCCCTGCTTTCAGATGCTGCATCACCAGCTCAGGAGCCGGCCCCTCAAGCTGCCAGTGCAAGTGCCTCCGGAGGCGATGACCAGGAGGAAGCCGGACCATCCGTGCCAGCCTCAGGGGAGCCACCGCATGTGAAAACTGGGGATAGGAGTTCCCTTGAGTGGTGGGGGGGCTCTGATGAGGAGCCAGTTGCAGGGACCAGCGGCCTGCAGCAACGCGCGGGGGGTAGGGACGCTCGGGGGCCGTCTCCACGGAGGGCGAGGCAGGCCACCATGACTGCTGCACAGAGTGCAGAGGAGGTGCGTAGCCTTGCGGAAATGGGCGCCCAGGCCCGGCTCAGGCACACTGAGCTTGTGGCTGCAGTGGGGAGGATGCCTGAGTCCATCGACACTCTGGCAAAGAGTGTGGTGGACTTTGGGGCAGCAATGGAAAGGACTGTCCAGGGCTTCGGGGCAGCAATGGAAAGGTCTGTCCAGGGCTTGTCCGAGGCAGTGGAAAGGGCTGTTCCAGCCTTGTCCGAAGTAGTGGAAAGGACTGTTCCGGCCTTGTCCGAAGCAGTGGAAAGGACTGTCCCGGCCTTGTCCGAAGCAGTGGAAAGGACTCTTCTGGCCTTGTCCGAAGCAGTGGAAAGGACTGTTCCGGCCTTGTCCGAAGCAGTGGAAAGGACTGTCCCGGCCTTGTCCGAAGCAGTGGAAAGGACTGTTCCGGCCTTGTCCGAAGCAGTGGAAAGGACTGTTCTGGCCTTGTCCGAAGCAGTGGAAAGGACTGTTCCGACTTTGTCCGAAGCAGTGGAAAGGACTGTCCCGGCCTTGTCCAAAGCAGTGGAAAGGGCTGTTCCGGCCTTGTCCGAAGCAGTGGAAAGGACTGTTCCGGCCTTGTCCGAAGCAGTGGAAAGGACTGTTCCAGCCTTGTCCGAAGCAGTGGAAAGGACTGTTCATGGCTTCTCCGAAGCACTGGCACCTGCCACGCAGGCCCTCACTGCTGCCACGCAGTCACTTGCTGGCCTCGTCCACACGCAGATTGAGGCCACGCGAACACTCACTGCTGCCACCGTAGCTGCATCAGGCAGGATCACCCCAGGCCCTTGCAGCACCACAGCAGGCCATGAATCTGTGGAGCAGTCGATAGCGGCGGATGATCCGGTGCGGCACCGTCAGAGTGTCAGTGTGTCGGCCGACCACGGTGCAGGTGTCCTCTCTCTGCATGTGACCAGTCCTGATGCCAACTCTGGCACGTCAGCAGAGCAGCTGCCACCGCCTGCGCGGCACACTGCTAGCAGACATGCCCAGTTGGAGCAGCCTGCTTGCGGGACCTCCAAGCCCAGAGCTCGGCCACGCCGTCCCTCGGGGGCTTCAGCGCCTCCAGACACTCAGCAGGCGTCCCCCAGCCTTGACCCAGCCACTGGGGTACAATTACGGAGGAGCTGCAGGGAGGGAAGGGGCCGACCTCGTAAGAGAAGTCGGTCTCCATCAAGGGGTCACCGGTAGAGGGAGGTGCTAAGACGTCTCTTTTTCCGGTTTTAAGGCAGTCCACACCTGTTGTGTTTGTTTGTTATGGTTTGGTTAGTTTCGCTGGGTTGCCACACAGTTATCTGTTAGTTTGTTAGTTATGATTTCTGTTGCCATTACGTTGTCATGCTGGAAGGAAGCACTTGTTTGAAAATAAAGAAAACTTTTTATTTACAATCGAGCTGTACACTATTTACAATCATCGATGCCTTCATAGGCTTACAGCAAACCGGAGGGCGCTGTTCGATTCACAGCCACCATTCCGTCTGAGGGGCCTAGAACCGAGTCCTTATGAGCCTCTGACAAACGGCCCTTCCAGTTTCTGGAGCCCTCCCATCTTCCTCCTCCTCCTCCTCCTCCTGATCCTCCTCGTCCGCCTGCTCTGCTGGACCTTGAGGGTCAGCTGGCATTGGCTGGGTGCGTCGAATGGCCAGGTTGTGGAGCATGCAGCAGACAACAACGATGCGCACCACATGCTCCGGCGAGTACTGTAGGGCGCCCCCCAAATGGTCTAGACAGCGGAAACGCTGCTTCAGTACACCAATTGTTTGCTCCACAATGTTCCTGGTGGCCTGATGGCTGCTGTCGTAAAGCTCTTCTGCCGGGATGGTGGGCAAACGGAGCAGGGTCATGAGCCACGGGCAGAGAGGATAGCCCTTGTCGCCCAGAAGCCAGCCTCGTGGGTGATCCGGGGCCTCAAAAAGGTCAGCCACTGAGGTCTGCCGCAGGATGAAGGCGTCATGGCTGCTGCCAGGGAATTGTGCGTTCACCGCCATGATCATCTGCCGGTGATCACAGACCAGCTGCACATTAAGGGAGTGGAAGCCCTTTCGGTTACGGAACTCCTCCGGATTCTGCAATGGCGCCCGCAAAGCCACGTGTGTACAATCAATGGCCCCCTGCACTATGGGGAAGTCTGCAATAGCCGCGAAGCCCTGTGCACACTCCCCCTGCTTCTCCAGGGTCAGAGGGAAGGTGATGAAATCGCGCCTCCTTTTGTAGAGGGCAGCTGTAACTTGCCGGATGCAGCAATGCACCGCAAATTGAGAGATATTAGAAATGTCCCCAGCTGCTGCCTGAAACGATCCGCTGGCGTAAAAGTTGAGCGCAACAGTCACTTTCACGGCCACCGACAGAGAGGTCCTGCACCATATCCGCGGCTGCAGATCCCCAGCAAGCAGGTGGCACAGCTCAGAGACAACATCCTTACCAAATCTCAGGTGTCGCAGACACTGCTCCTCCGACATGGCAAGGTAGGAGACCTGCTGCCTGAAAACCCTCGCAGCGTATGGTCGGATTTGGCGACGTCCATTGGCCCTCCTCCTTCTGGCCAATCCCGGCCCTCTCTCCCTCCGTCTCTGTGCCCCTGCCAGCTGTTCAGCAAGGATAACGTGCCCCTCCAAAGCAGCTCCCATTATTCTGTCCGACGAATAAGACGCAGTCAGCTTTCTGGATCCAACTGCTCTGAACAGGGCTGAAGGTCCCAAGGCTCCTCTGGCTCAATAACAACAAGTCTTTGCCACTGAAGGTCTGCAACTCTCTCCAGCAGCGAGCAGAATGGCCAGGCCAAATGGCTGCCGGTTTTATAATAGTGCTGTCCCCTTTAAAGAGCACCCCCCGAGTACGAGATGGACCTGGTAACGTTCCATCCAACTGTCACTAATAGTGCCAGGCGAAACGGAGGGGGGCGCCACTGAATTTCCGGTACGGGGCGCCAAAAAGGTGTTGCACAATGAAATTACATCATGATCTGGCTGCGCCTGCGAGCAGGCGCAAAGACTTAGCGCCGGTGGGAACAGGCTACTCAATATGGCCGGATGCGCTAGGATCACTGCGAACGTCCGAAAATTGGGTAACGCCCCAAATCTCGGGCTCTTTAGGCACTAATCGCTGGCGCAACCAACCGAATTTCTGGGCCTATGAGTCATTGCATCTATAGAGGAAAACTGTCAGACCCTTGATGCTCAGGGTCTCTGTAATGTATGTACCTTTAAGGGGGGAAACTATGTTTTACAGCTCAAGTATACTGCACTACCGGCAGTGGCCACACCTGTATATAACACAGTAGTAATCTGTACAGATCAGTTGCAGTCTGAGCCACGTTGAGTAAACACCTGTTGTATCGTTCTCCGCAGTCTGTGTCTGATTATTACACGGCCGTAACATTGGCGACAAGGCAGGTTCGAACCTACCTGCAACTCTGCATCACCTCCCGGGGATTCGTCCCTGGAGATCAGTGGATTGGAGGTCAAGGCCAGAGGCTCAGGTGTCGACCACGGGCAACCGCCCAGTCATCCAGCAGAGACTCGAGAATTGTGGGGGAGGCTGTCGAGAGCCAGGCTTGGCTTTCCAGTCGAGGTGGTCCAGTGAAACGGGCTGGCAACGGGTAGTGCGCAGACACTTCCTGGACAGCGACGGGCTAGAGCCCGACTGAGCGGCACAGCAAAGGGCCGAGCAGCGTCGACGGGGGAGAGAGAGAGAGGGCAGAATGCACAGGGCGCAGCTGGTGTTCAGGGGCCGAGCAGCGTCGGAGAGAGGGAGAGAGAGAAGCACGCGAAACCTACAGGGCGCCGCCATTGCCACGAGAACCGCCGGGAGCGGCGTCGGCAACAGCGGGGGAGGAAGGAAAGTGCGGGAGACACCATTTTAAGCCATTGGGAGATGTCATTTTAAACCACACCCAAAATGCTGAAGAGTGGCAGTATCACCGCATTTGACAATGAAGTCGAAGATTGGACTACATATGTCGAACGAATAGAGGTGTACTGCGAAGCAAATGAGGTGTCAGATGACAAGAAAGCGTCGGTATTGTTAAATTTAATGGGTGCAAAGACGTATGGTTTATTACGAAATCTAGTAACCCCAACGAAGCCAATGGAAAAGAGTTTTGAAGATATAGTAACGATACTAAAGGAACATTTAAACCCCACACCGCTGCTGATAGCAGAAAGATTCAAGTTTCACAAACGGAACCAGCATAAGGATGAAAGCAATGCTGATTACTTAACAGAACTGCGCAAACTATCGAAACACTGCCAGCTTGGAGCGGGACTGGCAGATACCTTAAGGGACAAGTTTGTGTGTGGGCTTCAAACTGAAGGAACCCAGAAACGGCTTTTATCTGAAAAGGACCTTACACTGGAAAAGGCTTTCAGCATTGCGGTATCATATGAAGCAGCAGCACGGGGCGCTGCAGAGATACAACAGAGACCGCAAGAATATGGCACAAACGAAATGTCATATGGAACAGAGAAGTGCTATCGCTGCGGCAGGACAACACATGACCAGAATGATTGCTGGTTCAAAAACAAAGTGTGCAGACAGTGTGGAAAAGTAGGACACATAGCACGAGTCTGCAGGTCGGGAAAGAAAACCAGCAATAAGAAACCGACAAAAGGAAAGTACAAGAAGGTACATAAGATAACGGAGAATAGATCAGATGAACAAAAGAGTGATAACGACTCCGAAAGCAGGGAACTGAGTTGTCTGAAACTACATAACGTGATCACAACGGAGGATCACCGAACCATTTGGGTCACTCTCAAGATAGCAGGAGTCCAGGTAAAGATGGAATTGGACACAGGATCAGCCCTAACAGTCATAAACCGACGGGACTATGAGCGGCTATTCTCACACATACCCTTGAGAGACACAAAAATTATTTTGAAGACGTACACGGGGCAAAAAGTCTACCCCAAAGGAAAAATAAGGGTGACCGTTATATATAACGGTAAGGAAACACCAAAACTAGGCCTGTATGTATTGCAAGATGGAGGACCACCATTACTGGGACGTGAATGGATCCGGAAAATACAACTGGACTGGCATTCCATACAGGCACTGACTGTGGCTGAAAAAAGGATGACGACGTCACACCTGGGCGACTGTCAAAGATCCCAACTGACGCGAAAGCAGTGTTCCAGCAAGGACTCGGAACACTAAAAGGCATGACAGCGACGATTAAAATTGAAGAAAACGCAAGCCCAAATTTTTTTAAGGCCAGACCTGTACCTTATGCGATCCGCCCAACCGTCGAAGCAGAGCTGGAGAGTCTGGAACGTTCAGGTGTACTGTCCAAGGTAGACTGGAGCGAGTGGGCTACACCCATCGTCCCTGTAATGAAAAAGTCGTTGAGCAGCACACCTGGGGGACCAAGGAAGGTTCGCATCCATGGGGGCTTTAAGGTAACAGTGAACCCGGTCCTCCACACCGTACAATATCCACTTCCGCGGATTGAAGATATTTTCGCCTCGCTATCTGGAGGGAAACGCTTCACTAAGATTGATCTGGCCCAGGCGTATCTGCAAATGGAGGTAGAAGAAGCATCAAAAAAATACCTCACAATCAACACCCATAAAGGTCTCTACCAATACAACCAGCTGGTATTCGGGGTAGCATCAGCTCCGGCTATTTGGCAGAGGGCAATGGAACAAGTCCTGCAAGGGATCCCAGGAACACAGTGTTATTTGGACGACATCCTGGTCACGGGCGAAAATGACAGTGATCACCTTGCCAACCTGGAGCAGGTGCTCACTAGATTGCAGGAATATGGGCTCCGAGCTAACCACCACAAATGCGAGTTTTTTAGAAAACAGATCTCGTATTGTTGCCACGTTATCGATAAAGAGGGGTTGCATAAGTCCCCAGAGAAGATTGAGGCAGTAGTCAAGGCTCCAGCACCGGAAAATGTGTCACAACTGAGGTCGTTCCTCGGGCTGGTAAACTACTACCATAAGTTCTTGCCAAATTTGTCTACAATACTACACCCACTGAACACCCTACTGCAAACTGGGGTGCCATAGAAGTGGAATGACGAATGTAGACGAGCTTTCCAGAAGAGCAAAACACTAATCACATCGAAAGAGGTATTGGCCCATTACAACCCAGCATTAGCAATTCGGTTGGCATGTGATGCGTCACCCTACGGCATTGGAGCAGTGCTGTCGCACAAATTCTCGGACGGCTCAGAGAGGCCAATAGCCTTTGCGTCACGATCACTAACCTCAGCCGAGCGTAACTACGCCCAGATTGACAGGGAGGCCCTCAGCCTAGTGTGGGGAGTGAAAAAGTTTAATCACTATCTGTACGGGCAGAAATTCACCTTGCTGACTGATCACCAGCCTTTTGTCTCCATTTTTAATCCGAAGAAGGGCGTTCCGGTGATGACTGCGCAACGACTACAAAGATGGTCACTTTTTCTAGGGGCGCACCACTATGAGATTGAATATAAGGGCACGAAACAGCATAGAAATGCTGATGGGCTATCATGCCTGCCACTGCCTACTGCGGAGGAAGCACCAGCAGTGGATCCTGTTGAAATATTCCATTCGACTATAGTTGAATACCTACCGGTAACTAACGCTTGTATCGAAAAGGAAACCCGAAATGACCCGACACTGTCTCGGGTATATGATTTGACGGTGAAGGGATGGCCAGCACATGGCGACTCACTGTTGCCAGCATTCTCGACAAGGAGAGAACAGCTGTCAGTGTGCCGGGGGACCTTGATGTGTGGATCCCGAGTGGTAATTCCACCCAAGTTAAGGGATAGAGTGCTCAATGAGCTTCATGAGGGTCATCTGGGAGGGGTAAAAATGAAAAGCCTAGCCAGGGCTTATGTGTGGTGGCCGGGAATCGATAAACAAATCGAGGACCTGACCAAGAGCTGCTCAGGATGCCAGAAAGTCCAAAATGCACCACCACAGGCCCCTCTACACCCATGGGAGTGGTCCTCATCTCCATGGCAACGGGTGCACATTGATTTTGCTGGTCCATTCATGGACTCAATGGCCTAGAAATTCACTGGCCTTAGCGCCGCTTTTGAGGCGCTAGAGGGCCTAGCGCCGAAGTTATGGCCAGTTTAGAAATTGACAGGGGCCCTACATCGGCGTTAGGCCGGTAGCGCTGCGCTGGCACCGATGACGTCATCGGTGTGCGCAGCGTCCCGGTTGCCATGGTAACCCGCCCGAACTCGGAAATTGAGTTGCGGCCGCCTCGCCCGTGGCAGCCGCAAGCAACGTTCTGGCAGAGGTGCCTTACAGAACTTTGCGCCGGCGCATTAAAGGCCCCGCGGCGGCCGGCCGCTTTCCCGCCGGCCGCCTGGCCGCAGCTCCCTCCCCAGACTTCCCGCCGCCCCCCCCCGGAACAGAAGCAAGCCCGGCACTTGTCCGAGGTGCCGGGCTCATTTTTAAAAAGATTATCGCGGGCCGCGGCCGGGTGCAGGCAGCTCCTCCTTAACGGAAGGAGGAGGCCTGCACTTCCCGAGCCTGCCGCACCGCAGCGGGCGCCGCAGCGCCGGAATAGCGCCGCAATGCGGCGCGTGGCGCCAGTTTTTGAGGCGCTGAGACCCCTCAGTAGCGCCGGCAGCCGTTTGGGCGCGGCGCTACTGAATTTTTGGCGCGCGCAGGGGGACTTAGCGCCGGCACTAACTTCCGGCGCTAAAGCCCTCGCTGCGCCAAAACCGAATTTCTAGGCCAATGTTTTTAATAGCAGTGGATGCGCACTCGAAATGGCCTGAGGTCATCAAAATGTCCTCCACCACCACGGAGAAAACTATTGCAGTCCTACGGACCATTTTTGCCAGGAATGGCTTGCCAGAACAGATTTGCTCTGACAACGGACCACAGTTTGTGTCCGAAGAGTTCCGGAGGTTCTTGAAAAAGAATGGGGTAAGGCATTACACATCCGCCCCGTATCATCCAGCCACAAATGGATTGGCTGAGAGGTTCGTACAAACCTTTAAGAAGGCAATAAAGGCTATGTACAATGACAACATTCCGCTGCAGCACAAGGTGGACAATTTCCTGTTCGCCTACCGGAATGCGACACATGCAGTCACCAACCAGGCCCCAGCCATGATGTTCTTTAACCGAAGGTTAAGATCTCGCCTGGATTTGCTCAGACCAAACGTGCGAAGAGATGTTGAGAGTAAGCAATTCCAGCACATCCATGAGAAGCCAACAAGGAGCTTCAATGTAGGGCAACCAGTCTTGGTCCACGACTACCGAACAGAAAAATGGCAGCCAGGAACGATATGCACACGGCAGGGCCCACTAATGTACACAGTGGACGTTGGGGAGAGCATCGTGAGATGCCATGCTGACCAGATCCTAGAGTCACAGGAACAAGTCAACCCCATGTCTCGCCCATACGTACCTGGTGATGAACCCGACGTACAGGTCGCATCTACCCCAGAAACAGTAGCATCGGAAGCTGATGAACCAACCGACGACAGGGGGCCAGAATCGCCTCTGCACCAAGAGCAAGACACTCGGGAAAGGCGCTATCCAGAAAGGATCAGGAAGCCTCCCCAAAGACTGAATATATAAATAGACTATTTTCAGCTAATGTTGTATGTTAAAACTGTTAATTGTAATTAGTTTGATATTTAATTGTTAAATGAGTGTTATGGTACTGTTAATCTAAAAGGGGAGGAATTGTAATGTATGTACCTTTAAGGGGGGGAACTATGTTTTACAGCTCATGTATACTGCAGTACCGGCAGTGACCACACCTGTATATAACACTGAGCAGTAATCTGTACAGATCAGTTGCATTCTGAGCCACGTTGAGTAAATACCTGTTGTACCGTTCTCCGCAGTCTGTGTCTGATTATTACACGGACGTAACAGTCTCGGATAGGTCTTTCAAAATGCACAATGGTTGACATAGATTATGTTTTTTTCAATCTACTTTGATTTTTTTTTGCAGATCAAGTTAATGCGAGTTGATACAATGAGTGTCAGTATCAAGCACTCTCAGGTCAAGTATAACACAGTTTACAAGCAGCCTAAATCTTGCTGCACCTCCTTCCACCAACATGCTTCAATCCCAAGCATCTGCTCCTGCAAAAATATGACTTTTTCATTTCCCACACAAGCCACCTCTGTAGCCTCACTGAGTCAGCCTGTCAATTTGGCGCCAATTAGTGTTATATTATGAGCAGCATTTTGCTGTGAGCTTCTATTAATTTAGTATTACACTGAGGCTGTTGAACCTCATATCATTTAGGATCCTTACAGAGAGCAAACAGTCATCTAGCTAGCAACCCACCAGTCTCAACTGGATCAAACCAAGGTACCACAGATGAAAGAACAGCATGCTAACCCACTGCAGCTCCCAATTTATTTTTGTTGTGCGTGGATACAGATCAAATAAGTAAGCCAAGCAATTTGGGGGCCTATGCACATAACATTTATTCTCTTTATCTGAACACTCAACATCTCCTCAAAAATTCTATTAAATTAATTAGAGAACCGGCCCTTTGGGAATCCATGTTGTCCATGATTAACCTTTACCTTTCTAGATGTTCACTAATTTCATCCTGTATTACGAAATCTAGAAGATTCCCCACAACAAAGATTAGACTAACTTTCCTTTAGTTTTGTGGCTTATCCCTTTTCCCTTTCTAGAACATTTGCCACATTTCAAACTTTTGGCACAATTCTTATTTCCAAAGATTTGTGGAAAATGATGGCTCACACTTCTGTTATCTCGTCCCCAATCTCCTTTCCCATTCCTTTTTATGCAGCTGCCCAATGTCACACCCAGCTCCAGCTCCCAGAGTACAGAGGGTCATTGTTGGCTGTCCTGCAATATGTCAGCAAATGATCATATGTATTTTATACTGGTTTGATCCCTTACAAAATGCGAGAGTGGCAAGGTTTTCAATTGTACATTACACCTTGACTGTAAGCTCTGCTGAGGTATGGGAATGCATGAGATACAATGAAAGAATTGTAAGGTTGTGTGAAGGCTTGGCATGCACAAGCAGTAAGGACGGATCAGGTTGAATCACACTTTGCAATGTAATCTGGCGCTAATTCCCAGGTCTATGGTACTGTTGAGTAGTTTTACCTTGCCTGCTTCAATTCTATGGTTTCTATTCCCAGGTCCAGCAGGTAGGAAATGTTGAGCCTGGCTTCTGCCTCCTGCCAGGCATGGTGCACTGCCATCCTCTGGAGAGGGTGCCCTGATGCCCGCAGCACATTCACTTTACCAGCCATCAAGCAGAAGGTCAGGTGCAGCTTGCCCACAGATTCCATTTTTGTCTCCACAATGGGTTTTCAGTCCTCTCATTCTTGTCTGTTACTTCTACTACCATACAGCCTTTTCAAAAACAGAAAACATTTTAAATAATTTTTCTAACCATTAAAAATGGCTTGAGAGATATTGCAGCCCTCCCCTTATCCACTCTTCCTGTACAAACTCCAGCAGCATGGGGCGTGTGATTAAATTACACCTTGGGCTGGATTTTCCTCCATTACCCTAACCCAAAACATGGGAGATATCAGGTGGGAAAATTAGATGGCAAGGCTTACCATCGGATTCTTATCCTGACATCAATTTTCCTCCTTCCCCCGCCCAATCAGGAAGGCTGCAAGCCGCCACCTGCTGGATGCAAACTGCTGGCAGGGAGGCAGGCCTCAGCCACCTTATTTCCCTGACTTCCACTACTACTACCCCAGGGTCCACCGGGAGACACGTGGTGGTAGTCCCCATATCAGCATCGGAAGGCGGATACCCCTTTTGGAGGGAGAGGGACCAATAGTGGGCAACTCGCCCTCCTCAGGCCTCAATTACTCACCTTAATGCTCAGCTGAGTCTGATGCTTAAAAAAATCCCTCCTTAATGTTTGGGCCTCTTCTGCCCCTTTTAACTGGCCTGCTTCTCTTCAGCGGGTGCAGCAGCACTCCTATTGCAGCATTGTCCAAATTTTCAGGCCTTGCAGTGGCAGCCTCCCTCGGTGGCCAGATTCCCATTGGGAGTCCATCCTCCATTCTTAATGAACCCTCAGACCAGGAAAATGGGTCAAGGTCACGGTGTGGTTGGGGCAGTGGATGGAAGTCCCACTCTATTGTAATACCATCAGCGGGAGGAGAATCCAGCACCTTGAGTCTCCTGCAGCAGTTCCAATGGCTTTTTAACTGGTGTGCCTCAATTGTCCCTATTAATTGCACAAGTGCTAAGGATCTCCCTAAAGGTTGCCTACGGCAACATATTAATTTGTACATGAATGTATTTTGTTTTAATTTATTTTCAGCAAAGTTTTGTGCTCATCAAGCCAGTGCAGGTGAATGAAATATTTTTCCACTTTTCCAATGTTACGTATTCTTTGGTCAAGTACAGTATGAGTTAAATTCATAAAAAAAAGTTCCCTCATCAGTCTCCCAATAATATACCCTGAACCTAACTCAAAAGATCATCTTGTACTGCATTAATATTTCCATTTCCCAGACCAGCGAACCTTGAGACTTGTTTAAGTGAGTGAAGCTAATTAGCACTTGAATTATGGGCAGATTTATGATGTGGACTCATGCCCACTAAAACTGAATTACAATTGCCTAAACTTATTTTAGTAAGGAACCTTAAAGTGCCAAAGAAACTTTCCTTCCTATTAGTTTGTCTCAATCATAACCAGTTCGCTGACAAGAAAAATCAGTGCAGTGGGTACGGTAGTGTAGTGTCTTTGAGGCATGAACTAATACTCATGGGGAACTTGCAGTTCAAATCCCACCATTGCAGTTTGAGAATTTAAATTCAGTTTAACAAATCTGAACCTTGATATCAGCGCTCCCACAATGGTCGGGGCTAGTGGTTAAAAATGACTAAAATGGGGAATGCGACTCCTACGTTCCTGCCACCATTTTCACGGTGGCGGGTTTCATGGCATGTGGGTGACCTGCCGTGGAGAGGTAGGACACTTCATTAACATATTTAAATCAAGCTCCCACAGTACAATTGGGAGTCTAATTTAAATTTAACAGTTGCTGCGCAGGTTTCCCAGGGCTCAGGGAGACTGGAGCTTCCGGCGCAAGAAAGTAAGTCCCTTTTCCAGCACGTCTTGTGGGTCAGGAGGAGCAGGATGTTGTGTATGTAACCGTTTACCTTTAAGGGAACTATAGAATGTGACCGTTCGCCTTTAAGAGCACTACTTCAGGGTGGCACTATTTATTGGCTCATGTATACTGTAATACCGATAGTGACCACACCAGTATATAAGGGTTGTGATACGTTAACTAGGGCAGAAATCGCCCAGACCTCTGAATAGTAAAGACCTGTTTTGTTTGTACTTCTAAAGTCTCTGAAGTTATTTACTGCACAACCTACAGACTTTACAGTGGCGACGAGTCCGATCGTACCCTGCGGCAAGACTAACCAGTAGCAGAGAGCTTCAAAAAGAAAACACGAGGCTCCGTCTACTAAAAGTATAGTACTTACTGGAAGCTGGAAGATTAACAGCAAAGCTGCGGCAGCAACAGGCACAGATTACCCTGCTATCACATCTTGAGCGAGCCAATCAGCCTAAAACAAGGCGGCCGAAGAGACTGTGAGTAGTTAAAACAAATAAATTTAAAAAAAAAACGGGGTAGAAGTATTTGGAGGAGAAGGGCAAAGCATTCGGGTCCAACGGCGTCGGGTGACAGCCGGACCGCGGGCAATGTGAGAAGCCGTGCAGCAACCGCTGCCACGAAGCGCTGAGCCTGCGAGTAGGCGCGGGAGTGTCAGAGCCGAGAGCCGCGCGAGCGGGGGAGCCAGAGCCGAGCGGGAGGCGTTGCAAGCCAGCGATCGCATCTCCAGATAAGGGCCGAGAGCCGCGAGAGCGATCGGATCTACAGATAAGGGCCGGCAGCCGCTTCGCGATCCAGCGATCGCATTATAGATAAGGACCGCACTCGGGCTGACAGACGGCGTCGGGGGGGACCGGGTGAAGACCGCCAAGCGCGGGAAAACCGCCATTGAAGTGGGCGGGGAGAGCGAGAAGCGCGGGAAAGCCGCCATTTTTCGGGGAAAACCGCTGAAGAAGAAGGAAGAAGCGGGAAACCGCCATCTTGGAAATTATTAAGAATTTCAGAAAAGTAATAAGATTTTTCAGAAAGGCTGGTGTGTTCTCAAGAAGAGAGAAGAAAATTAATAATAAGTAAAGTAATACTTGTACTGTTCTCAAAAAGAGAAGAAGATGCCTAAGCGAGGAAATATTAATGACTTTAATGCAGAAATAGAAGACTGGGCCACGTATGTGGAACGCATAGAAATATATTGCGTAGCCAACGAAATTGAGGATGACAACAAGGCAATAACTTTGTTAAATTCGATGGGAGCAAAAACATACGGGCTTTTGAAACATCTAATAGCACCAGTTAAACCAGTGGACCAGACCTTCGAAGAGATCGTAACAGTGTTGAAGGATCACTTGAACCCCACACCGTTGATGCTGGCTGAACGATTTAAATTTTACGCCAGAACCCAGAGGCAAGATGAAAGCAATGCGGAATACTTAGTCGAACTGCGTAAGCTAGCGAAATACTGCCAGTTTGGAGGGAATTTGACAGAGGCGCTGCGGGACAAGTTTGTATGTGGCTTGGCCAAAGAAGGAACGCAGAAGCGACTTCTGGAAGAAAATGACCTCACACTGGACAGGGCTGTCCTCATAGCTTCATCGCACGAAGCCGCAGCGAAAGGGACGGCGGAAATGCAGCTAAAGGCGGCGGCACTCGGGGTGGACCAAATTACAACAAGCACTCCCAAATGCTACCGTTGTGGAAAGACAACGCACGACCAGAATCAGTGCTGGTTTAAGAACCAAGAGTGCAGGAAATGTGGCAAACTGGGTCACATCGCGAAGGTATGCAGGTCCGGAAAGAAGACCAACAAGCAAAGGAAGCCACCACCACAAGGAAAGTACAACAAGGTGCATCAGGTGGCTGAAAAGAGTTCAGACGAACAAAATTCAGACTCAGACCCAAACAGCCAGGAGCTGGATAGTCTGAGAATCCACCATGTGGGTAAAGTAACTGATCTACAGTTGATCTGGGTCACACTAAAAATAGCGGGAGTCCAAGTACGAATGGAGCTGGACACGGGATCAGCTGTATCCGTCATCAACCAAAAGGACTATCACCGGCTATTCTCTCACATACCCTTAAGAAATACCAAATTCGTATTACAGACATACACGGGGCATCATGTATACCCCCTGGGAAAAATACGAGTCAAGGTGAGAGATAGGGGTAAAGAACACCCACGAATGTATCTGTACGTACTACCTGAGGGAGGACCACCACTTCTGGGACGGGAGTGGATCAAGAAAATAGACATGGAATGGCACTACCGACAAGCAATGATGAGTGAGGACTCGGTGCAGACAAGCAGCTCAGACTCCGAGCCGGAAGACGATAAGTCCAGCTTATGTATGAAAAACAAGATTAACATGAACTCACGGACTAAGGTTGGGAAATCGATGGCGTGCATAAAGACAGAGAATTCTGAGTCTGTTCAAGCTACAGACAGATGCATTACGGAGGAACACCGGGCTAGAACTCAACGTTATGTCAAAGTACAACGACAATTAGAACAGTTGAGTGCCCGTCTCCTACAAGAGATGGAAAAGGTGAAAAAGTTCTGGGACACCGAATGGGAGTCCCTGGAAAGACAACAGAGACAGCTCGCTCAAGCAGAGAGCGACCATAGAGCCATCGTGGCCAAGTACCAATCACATCTCCCTGAGGCTGTTCAGGAACTAGAATATACACAGAACGATCCAAAGGAAGAGGAATCTTCAGGAAGTCAGGATGGTATTCCAGTTCACCTCTACGACTTGTTGCAAGCAGAGTGTAACGAGTTGAAAGAACAGTATGAACAGGCTCGGACTACAATCCTGGAAGGGGTTAACTTGGCAACTTCCGAAAAGCTCGTGTTAGTGAAAGAACATGAACGACTAAAGGTTGACCATAAGCAAGAATTACAAAGTCTGCAGGAAATGTTTGATGAGCTTCAGGCCAAGGCTGACTCATCGTTAGGGACTCAATCCATAGGAAAAAAATTAGTGGTGGAAGACATACCAGAACAGGGAATACAGGATGTCCAAGAACTCGTTAAATTATTAAAGGAAACACAAAATAAATATGAAGCGGCAATGGCCGAGGTCCAACGACTTGAAGAACAGATGCAACTGGAAATCTTTTCAGTGGAAGAAAAGGGAACTGTAAGAAACACAGAGACCGTAAGAATGGGCCATGAACATGAGCTTAAATCGTCAGAGGAGAAGGGTTTGGAGCTCTCAAAAGTTATTGAAATAGCCGAGGTTGCAACACAGACTGAGAAGATGGCAGCAGAGCAACCCTTAGATACCAAAAGTACGCTGACTCATGTCAAGGTTGAACAACAGAACGCTGAAACAACTGCTCCGGTAGAGGGATTGAATAGTCCGATCAATCAATCTCCAAAGGAAGTTGAAGTATTAAAATCACAAATGAGGTCATTAGTAAACAACTTGCTGAAAGCCCAGAAAAAGTTAGAGGAAGCGGAACACGTGAAGAAGTCTCTTCAGGAAAGATGTCTGGATTTGGAACAAAAGCTGGCGGACGTCCAGCTGGGTAGGGAGGACATAGAAGACCCTCTCGCTGGCCTAGCTCAGGACGACTCCGAATATTACTATGTCCTGTCCTGCCCAACTTGTAACTTCGACTCCCACCATACAGAAATCATGGAGGAGCACCGAAAGTCTACGGAACATCGGGAGAAGGTGGCTCTACTACGGAAAAAGGAGGAAGAGAAGGAGGAACTGCGCATGCAGCTGGCAGCTGACAGTGGAGCCCAGAGAGTCTCCAAGAAGCAGAAAAGGAAAAGTCGAAACAGAGGATGACCCATCTGAACCATGATTACCTCTACCAGATCACACACGTGGTCCCTCCGAACGGAGCCAATTCAGTTCGGAAGTTCAAACTGTTAAACCCATGGAAGGACTATTGAATGAGTCACTCCAGCAATGTGAACCGACTACACCACAGAGACTGAATCTATGAACTGTTTTCCACAGAGACTGAATCTGTGATCTGTTTTGACATGAAGTTATATATGTTATTATGTTATGTTAAACATGAAGTTATATGACGTTGACTCCATCGAGAGTATATCTGTAAATTGTTATATGACGTTGACTCCATCGAGAGTATATCTGCAACCTGTTTATATAAAATTGAAGATTGTATGTTTAACGGGATTCTGTAAGTAATAAGCTAGGAAGGGAGGAGTGTTGTGTATGTAACCGTTTACCTTTAAGGGAACTATAGAATGTGACCGTTCGCCTTTAAGAGCACTACTTCAGGGTGGCACTATTTATTGGCTCATGTATACTGTAATACCGATAGTGACCACACCAGTATATAAGGGTTGTGATACGTTAACTAGGGCAGAAATCGCCCAGACCTCTGAATAGTAAAGACCTGTTTTGTTTGTACTTCTAAAGTCTCTGAAGTTATTTACTGCACAACCTACAGACTTTACACAGGAGTGCTCTCCCCAACCCCTCAAGGAGGCCCTCAGCCTCCCCTCTTCCGATCACGGCCTCTCTCTGGCCCCTGCTGTGATCACAGACATCCCCCCCCCACTCCTCTCCATGCCGCAATCACAACCGACCTCCCCACACAAGCACTGATCTCCTGCCTTCCCCCATCCTTCTGCGATGGCCTTTTTCTGCCCCCCCTCCCCCCCGCCACCACCCGTCCAATCTCTTGCTCCTTCCCCCCTTATGTTTGCCAGGGACCATCCCCAATTGTCCCCGGCTGCAGCCTCCTGCCGCTGGTTTTCCTGCTTTTAATGGCTTGTCAATTTGGTCGGCTGCCAAGCAAGAATTGGAAGAAAAATATTATAATGAGGTCCTGCCATTAAATTTGCCAGAACCTCTGCACCCGGCCTCGATGCGTTCGCCGGCTGTTTTCTCCCTCCGCTGCACCCTCCCCGCCTCCCCAGAAATATCAGGGCCCTGGTATCAGTTTTTAACTGCAGGGCTCCTTTAAATTGTTTTCTGTCAGGATCCCACCCACAGACAACCTGATTGATAAGCTGGATGCCTGCTTCACAAGGCCGAAGCCTACAAGAGAGCCTAAGCAGGTAGGTGTATTAGGGGAGTGAGAGAGATTGTGGGGGGTCTTGATTGGAGGGGGTCTGGATCGTGGAGGGGTCCAGAACACGGGGTGGGCATCTGATGGTGGTGGGGAGAGCAGACAGATCAAGGTGGGGTGTTTACAGATAAGCTTGTTGGGCCTAGAGGACACTCCTGCTCCTCCTGGCCCACAAGCAGTGTTGTAAAGGTACTTACTTCATGGATTCAGCCCTTCTTGCATCCTTGCAGCTGCCGGGTTTCCCAAGGCTTGGGAAACCCAGCCAAATTGAGTTAAAAATAGAATGACTGTTAAAATGAAGGCACGCAGCCTCATTGTAATTGGTCACACGTCCCTCGTCCCGCCTCCATTAAAACTGGAATTGGGCCGGTTTGAGGCACGTTGGTTCAGACTTTTTGCATTTTAACCTCTGACACGACCCCAACCCACCCATTTTTGGGAGGTAAGATTCAGCCCAATGGTTCCCCCGTGCAGGCCTCAGGTTAAAATTGCAGTTGGGGCTCTGATTACATCATCAGAGCCCAATTTGCATATTTAAAGAAGACCCCTGCTGCCTTCCAGTGGGTGTTCCTCTTCCCTGCTTAATTGGGCAAGTTAAGATTGCAACCCACAGGAAGGCAGTGGGAGCAGTGGGGGTAAGCCGCTGTGGCTATTTTAACTGCCCACCCGCATGGTTAAAATCGGCCTTTAGAGTACCAATGTTTTTTGCCGTTGAGCTTTACTGCAGATGCTCAGCTGGTATATATAAAAATAAGTAAGGATCCCCTAGAGTATGTAGCTGATAATTTATTTTCAGCCTGAAAAGTTCCCATTTAGAGCGAACCTCTGTTTCCTGTTTTTAAGCTCATTCTCTATCCATTGCCATAGTTTATCTTCTATTCCAGGTTGCACTAATATTCAGAGCTGCACAAAATAATCTACCGTGGACTCTTTACCATACTAATGAAATGCCAATCTGGAATCTTGCCAAAGGTTTTCTGAAAGTCTAAATATATAATAGCAGCCACTTTTCCTTGTTTGCCATGTAAATAATGCCCTCAAAATCTCCAGCAGGTTAGTTAAACTTGACCCCACTCCTTGTATCCATGTTGACTGTCCTTTGAAATGTTGTTGTTTTACTAAGCATTCACCTACTACATCTCTCAAAATTGTTTCAAAGACTTCCCCTAGAGCACGTTAAACTTAATAGCTCATAATATTTCTTGGACATTTTGTAAATAATCCAGCCATGTTAGCCACTTTCCAATTCTCAGGAACCTCCTCTGAATTTAATTAACTTACAAAAATATTGATAAAAGTTCACTGATTCCATTCCCCATCTCCTTTCAGTCTTAAGAATATAACAAAAAAAAGTATGCTTGTCCCCTTGTATTATTTGCATATTCCCTTGTCCACACAGACAGAGCTAATTAGGTGTGTGTGTGGGTATTTTGAGGTGCATGCACGCCTGCAATTATTCTGTACATTATTGCTTACCACCTTCAATGCTTTCCATGTAAAATGTTAATAGTCATGTAAAAGGAATGGGAAGTTAAATCCTAAACGATATCTCTCATTTGTTGGAAACTCTACTTTGCTGATCAATTTTAGTACCAATGGAAGTTTGCATTTCAACAGACCAGAGGAATCATTTCTGAATGTAGAGGCAATCAAAATTATTGTCGTGAAGGCTGAGCATTTGTAACTCCTGATCTCAGTTCCATTTGACAGGCTGCTCTCCCGATCATATTGGAAGCCGAGCAACCCACCCACATAACAGGTGCAATTTCCAGCACACTTCCTGTGGCCTAGTTAAAGCAGGGAGGCACCTCTTTAAGTGAGGTTGTATTCCCCACTTTCATTATTAGTAGAAAAACACTTCAAAATACTGTGGCAGTACAGATGAGTGAAAGGGATACCCCCCAGTTTTGTGAGGCATCCCTGGATGTCCTGGTCGAGGAAGCCAGGGCAAGGATGGAGGTAATGGCATCGGGGTCCTAACTGCATCATAGGACCCTGATTTAAATATATTAATGAGGCCCATGCCCGGCTGTATCATGCACC
The DNA here is from genome assembly GCF_052327205.1 of Somniosus microcephalus. Classification (NCBI taxonomy): domain Eukaryota; kingdom Metazoa; phylum Chordata; class Chondrichthyes; order Squaliformes; family Somniosidae; genus Somniosus; species Somniosus microcephalus. The sequence continues at coordinate 231,295,032 of NC_140990.1, forward strand.
TTGGCAGCCCTTGAAAAGTGCGCAGTTAAAATGGTGGTGGATGGCAGTACGTCGGAAATGCAGCGGTAAGTACACGACCACTATTTAAACCACCCACCTGCCCAGTTCCCGTCGGGAGGGTAGGATTAAAATCGGGCCTTTTACCTTTTTTACCCACTGTAAAAATTCACCGCAGCTTTACCTCAAGAAGCAGCTTTACTGAGTGTTTTAAGCATACACCTAAATTAGCAGTGAGAAAAACATTCAGTAACCACAGCATGCACCACTCTGAAAACCATTTTTCTGTAATGTCCAGGAAGGAATTACAAAATCTCCAAGCATTTATTTCTGTTTATCTCTAGTCTCTTTTCTGCTGCCTATTACACAAAAAAAGGTGCATTATGACGACTGTGACCCGTTTGCAAAAGAAGATAATTATTTCCATCGGATGGTGTATTCTGGTTGGTGTGTATATGAAGTAAAGTCTACCATTTAAATTCTGTTTTTATCAATGGTATATCTGATACTAATTCCAGTACGAAAATAGTGTGAACTATTTGTCAAGTTAAAGATTGATCCTGATACTGGCCACAAGGTACAAGCTAAAGCCACGTATGATTCCTGGGAAGTATACAATGCATATCCTGCAATATTCTGTTTTGTTGTGACACAGCCTCATGAACCTTGGTCTATCTGTTCCATTTCCTGTTCTGGTTCACATAATGCAATTAAGTTCCGTGGAACATTGTGTTCATTGGACTTTAATGATTTTCCTTGCCTGCCAAAGATAAACATATTGTGAGTCAACTTGCAGCATGAAATATAAAGTGGATTCCATGCGCAGCTCTGAATATTAGTGCAACCCTAGCTCTGCAGATTACATGAACGATCAAATATTAAATACAATGCTCATTTACTGCTGTGCAAGGCATTCACTGCAGAATCTGTTGATCGAATCAAAACTTTGAATTTAATAGTTGCAGCAATGACAAATTATATTGTCATGACATATTTAATTACAGAGAAAAGTCAACAAGCATCAAATGATTGCTGCAGCTACAATTACAATGGGGTCAGGTTTTGCTATCAAAATAACAGCGAGGCTAATGGTGCTTGCTGTTATTTATGTGTTAATGGTACAGCAACTTCAGACGAGGAGCAGATGCATGGTTAAATGCCAATATCCAAAAGTTGCTGTTAGCTTTGCAAAAACAGAATCTCGCTGTCTGCCTCATCATTGAAGTACATTGATTGGTGTGAAGTTGCTGTATTTGTGCAGTGGAAATGAACGAAATTTGCCACAGGAAGTTAAGTCTTGTCATTACAAGTGTAAGTACACTTTTGACGACATGATAATGGTTAATTACTACCAATCAAATGAACTAATGCAAGTGTGGACTCTCATTCCTACAGGTGTTAATTGCTGGAGCTTAAAAAAATGTCAATTAAAAAGTTATTAAACAATGGCCTGGATTTTGTGATAATAATAACTGTGAGGCCATCATCGCTCACCGTTTCTACAGAGTAAATCAGACCACAACTTCTGGCGTCCACACATGCGCATGCAGAAATTTGGAAGTTGCTGTCAGAGATACTCCACTCCTCCAAAGGGTGCTCTGTTGCCAATAGACTCAGCATTGAAATTACTGCTACGGCGTGAACTTGCTGTACTTGCCCACTAGTTCTGCAATAAAAATCCCTGAAAAAGTTAGGGCTGGTGCATTCAGGAGAAAGTGGGGGCAAAGTTTGATAGCCACTGAAAACGGGTGTGCGGATCACAATACATGATTAACCCATTGGTTGCGATGCAGGCAGCATGGCAACTTTGGGCAGCCATCGCTAACCGCGTTGTTGAGTGGTTGCACACCTCAGCAGGGAGCCCAAGATTATGCGAGGCTAGCACCACTTGAAGGTAGCCTGCCCTACTTAAAGCCAGCCTGCTCCTCTTAAAGGGGAGATGCATTGTGGCTGGAGCAGGTGCTGGAAGTGACTGTGGAAGATATTCTGACCTGGAAGAAGATGTACTAATGGCACAACAGCAGAGAGCGGGTTCTAAGATTTTCCAGTGCTGCGCTGAAGGCATTGTTGGAGAGGAGGAGAGATGTGCTCTATCCACAGGGGCCAGGAAGCCCTCCAGATAAACTTTGCAAAGGCAGTGGGAGCAGATAGCCATGGCGATCAATGCCAGGAGTTAAACCCCGAGTACCTGGATGCAGTGCCACAAAAAGTTTATTGACCTTACAGGAGTGATCAAGGTCAGTGAATTTGTCTTCAAATGCCATATCCCACCAACTGCACCACTAACCTCAGCCATTGTTCAATGCACCACACCCCCATCACTCACCTACCAACAATCACACATCATACCTAACATTCATAGCTTCAGCTCACCCTCGCACACTTAGCACTGCTGCAAGCCTCACACCCACATCTCACAGCTTGCACACACTGCAAGCTATTCAACCATGACTGCCACATCACCCAAACACATTGCACCACACTCACTGCTACACTTCCCTCTCTCTTGCAGGACAAGGTGGTGCACAACCGGAGGCAGCAGGAGCTACCCATAGGGGCAGGCACACTGGCATGTCCTAACCCCCGTGGAGGAGACGGTGCTGGACATTATTGGAGCGGCAATTGCTGAGCCTGTGGCCAGCTTTGGATTGAATCAATTGAAGATGATGGTATCTGTTAGATCCGTGATTCTGAGAGTATGATGTTGTTCAATAACTACACGGATGCTGTAACTTAACAATCAACAGGTATTTACTGGAGTAGGGTAGTCTCAAGACTGGGGGTACAGAGGCATGCTCAAGGCTTATATACAGGTGTGGTCACTTCTGGTACTACAGTATACAGGAGCTGTAAAAGTAGTTCTCTCTTAAAGGTACATACACTACAATTCCTCCCCTTTTAGATTAGCAGTACCCATAATATTCAAATAACAATTAACACTTTAACATGTACATTAAACAACAATAGTCCATTTATAGGTTCAGTCTTTGGGGTGGCTTCCTGATCCTTTCGGGATAGCGCCTTTCCTGAGGTTCTTGTTCTTGGTGCGGAGGCAATTCTGGCCCCTTTTCGTCGGTTAGTTCATCGGTTTCCACTGCTACTGGTTTGGAGGTAGATGCTACCGGTATGTGGGGTTCATCCCCAGGTACGCGAGACATGGGGTTGACTCGTTCCTGTGATGTTAAGATCTGATCGACATGGCATCTCACAATGTTCTCCCCGACATCCACTGTGTACATTAATGGCCCCTGCCTTGTGCATATCGTTCCGGGTTGCCATTTCTCTGTTCGGTAGTCACGGGCCAAGACTGGTTGTCCTACGTTGAAGCTCCTTGTCGGCTTCTCATTGATGTGCTGGAATTGTTTATCCTCAACATTTCTTCGCACATTTGGTCTGAGCAAGTCCAGACGAGATCTCAACCTTCGGTTAAAGAACATCATGGCCGGGGTCTGGTTGGTAACTGCATGTGTCGCGTTTCGGTAGGCTAATAAGAAATTGTCCACCTTATGCTGCAGTGGAATTTCATCGTCGCACATGGCCTTTATCGCCTTCTTAAAGGTTTGTACGAACCTCTCAGCCAATCCATTTGTGGCTGGATGATACGGGGCGGATGTGTAATGCCTTACCCCATTCCTTCTCATAAATTTTCGAAACTCTTCGGACACAAACTATGGTCCATTATCAGAGCAAATCTGCTCTGGCAAGCCGTTCCTGGCAAATATGGTCCGTAGGACTGCAATCGTTTTCTCTGTAGTGGTTGAGGACATTTTTTATCACCTCAGGCCATTTCAAATGAGCATCCACTGCTATTAAGAACATTGAGTCCATGAATGGACCAGCGAAATCAATATGCACCCGTTGCCATGGAGAGGAGGGCCACTCCCATGGGTGTAGAGGGGCGTGTGGTGGTGCATTTTGGAACTTCTGGCATCCTGAGCAGCTCTTGGTTAGGTCTTCGATTTGTTGATCGATTCCCGGCCACCACACATAAGCCCTAGCAAGGCTTTTCATTTTCACTCCCCCCAGATGACCTTCATGAAGCTCATTTAGCACTCTCTCCCTTAACTTGGGTGGAATCACCACTCTGGATCCACACATCACTGTCCCCTGGCATACTGACAGCTGTTCTCTTCTGGATGAGAATGCTGGCTACAGTGAGTCGCCATGTGTTAGCCATCCCCTCACCGTCAAATCATATACCCGAGACAGCGTCGGATCATTGCGGGTCTCCTTCTCTATATCTGCGTTCGTTACTGGCAATCGTTCAATAATTGACAAATAAAATATCTCGATAGGGTGCACTGCTGGTGCTTCCTCCACAGTAGGCAGTGGCAGGCGTGATAGCCCATCAGCGTTTCCATGCTGTTTCGTGCCTTTATATTCTATTTCATATTGATTCGCCCCTAGAAACAGGGACCATCTTTGTAACCGTTGTGCAGTCATCACTGGAACGCCCTTCTTAGGATTAAAGATGGAGACAAGTGGTTGGTGATCAGTCAGCAAGGTGAACTTCGGCCCATGCAGATAGTGGTTGAATTTTTTTACTCCCCATACTAGGCTGAGGGCCTCCCTGTCAATCTGGGCGTAGTTGCGCTCGGCTGAGGTGAGTGACCGAGACGCAAAGACTACTGGCCTCTCCAACCCGTCTGGGAATTTGTGCGACAGCACCGCTCCAATACCATAGGGTGATGCATCACATGCCAAACGAATTGGTAGTGCTGGGTTGAAATGGGCCAACACCTCTTTTGATGTGATCAATTCTTTGCACTTCTGGAAAGCTCGTCTACGTTCGTCATTCCACTTCCATGGTACCCCTGTTTGCAGTAGGGTGTTCAGTGGGTTTAATACCGTGGACAAATTTGGTAAGAACTTATGGTAGTAGTTTACCAGCCCGAGGAACGACCTCAGTTGTGACACATTTTTCGGTGCTGGAGCCTTGACTACTGCCTCAATCTTTTCAGGGGACTTATGTAGCCCCTCTTCATCGATGACATGGCCACAATACTAGATCTGCTTCTGGAAAAACTCGCACTTGTGGCGATTAGCTCGTAGCCCATATTCCTTAAATCTGGTGAGCACCTTCTCCAAGTTGGCGAGGTGATCACTGTCATTTTCGCCCGTGAACAGGATGTTTTCCAAATAACACTGGGTCCCTGGAATCCCTTGCAGGGCTTGATCCATCGCCCTTTGCCAAATAGCCGGAGCCGATGCTACCCCGAACACCAGCCGATTGTATTGGTAGAGACCTTTATGAGTGTTGATCGTGAGGTATTGTTTCGAGGCTTCTTCTACCTCCATTTGCAAGTACGCATGGGCTAGATCAATTTTGGTGAAGCCTTTACCTCCAGATAGCGAGGCGAAAATATCCTCAATTTGTGGAAGCGGACATTGTACCGTGTGAAGGACTGGGTTCACTGTCACCTTAAAATCCCCACAGATGCGGACCTTCTTTGGTTCCCCAGGCGTACCACTCAATGACCTCTTCATTACAGGAACGATGGGTGTGGCCCACTCACTCCAGTCTACTTTGGACAGTACTCCTGAATGTTCCAACCCTTCCAGCTCTGCTTCGACGGCTGGTCTGATCGCATAAGGCACTGGTCTGGCCTTAAGAAACTTTGGGCTTGCATTTTCCTCTATTTTAATCATTGCTATTATGCCTTTTAGTGTTCCGAGTCCCTCCTGGAACACTTCTTTTGCGTCAGTTAGCATTTTTGACAGTCGTCCAGGTGTGACGTCGTCATCCTTTTTGGCCTGAACCTTCAGTGCCTGTATGGAATGCCAATCTAATTGTATCTTCCGAATCCATTCACGTCCTAGCAGTGGTGGTCCTCCATCTGGCAATACATATAAGTCCATTTTAGGTATTTCCTGGCCTTTATATATCACTTTCACCCTTATTTTTCCTTTGGGGTAGACTTTTTGCCCTGTGTACGTCTTCAAGACAATCTCTGTAGCTTTCAAGGGTATATGTGAAAATAGCCGCTTGTAGTCCCTTTGGTTTATGACTGTTAGGGCTGATCCTGTGTCCAATTCCATTTTCACTTGGACTCCGTCTATCTTGAGTGTAACCCAGATAGTCTGGTGATCCTCCATTTTGGTTACCTTATGTAGTTTCAGACAACCCAGCTCCTTGCTTCCGGAGTCTGTGTCACTTTTCTGTTCGTCTGAACTACTGTCCATCACCTTGTGTACCTTTTTGTACTTCTCCTGTGGAGATTTCTTGCTGTTGGTTTTCTTCCCAGACCTGCAGACTTTTGCTATGTGTCCTGCTTTTCCACACTGTCTGCACACTTGGTCCTTGAACCAACAATCCTTCTGGTCGTGTGTTGTTCTGCCGCAGCGATAACACTTCCCTGTTCCATAGGACATTTCATTGGTGCCATATTCTTGCGGTCTCCGTTGTATCTCTGCAGCGCCGCTTGCGGCTGCTTCATGTGATACTGCCATACTGAAAGCCTTGTCCAGCGTAAGATCCTTTTCTGATAGAAGCCGTTTCTGGGTTCCTTCACTTTGAAGCCCATACACAAACTTGTCCCTTAACGTATCTGCTAGGCCCATTCCAAACTGGCAGTGTTTCGATAGCTTGCGCAGTTCTGTTAAGTACTCAGCATTGCTTTCGTCTTTGTGTTGGTTCCTTTTATGGAACTTAAATCGTTCTGCTATCAGCAGCGGTGTGGTGTCTAAGTGGTCCTGTAGGATTTCTACTATGCTTTCGAAATTCTTATTCACGGGCTTCTCTGGGGTTATTAGGTTTCGCAGTAACCCATAAGTTTTTGCACCCATGGAATTTAACAAAATCAGTGCTTTCCTAGCATCTGGCACTTCATTCGCCCTGCAGTACACCTCAATACGTTCCACATATGTCGCCCAATCTTCGACTTCATTGTCGAACGTAGAGATACTGCCACTCTTCGGCATCCCTGGGTGTGATTTAACTGTCCAAAAATGGCGACTCCCGCGCTTTCCCTTCTTCTCCGCTGGCACAAAATGGCATCTCCCGCGCTTTCCTTCCTTCCCACGCTTGCCCTTTTTCTCCACTGCAGCTTCTAAAAATGGCATCTCTTGCGCTCTTCCTTCTTCTCCGCGGCTCAATGGCGTCTCCTGCGCTCTCCCTTCTTCTCCCCGTGGACACAGTTCAGCCCTTGAGCCCTGGCTGTGCTCTGCGCATTTTTTTTCTGTGCGCCTTTCCCGTTTCCGCCGCTCGGTCCTTAACCCGGCTGCTGCTTTACCCTCTCTCTCTCAGTTTTGTTTTTCCTCGACGCCGCTCGGTTTTCAACCCCCGGCTGCGCCCTGTGCGCTTCACCCTCTATCTTACCCCGTCGACGCTGCTCGGCTTTATCTCTGCCGCCAGTCAGCTCCAGCCACCGCTATCCCGGAAGGGTCTGCGCTGTACCTGTCGTCAGTCTGTTGCTGATCGTCGTGGCTGAGGAACCAAGCCCGGCTCTCCACAGCCTCCCCTGCGATGTTCACTCTCTGCCGGACGACTGGGTGGTTGCTCTTGGTCGACGCCCGTGCTTCTGGCCTCGACTTTCTTCCACTGCCCTCCCGGAGCGAATCCTCAAAGGCAAATGCAGAGTTGCAGGTAGATTCGAATCGACACTCGTCGCCACTGTTAGATCCGTGATTCTGAGAGTATGATGTTGTTCAATAACTACACGGATGCTGTAACTTAACAATCAACAGGTATTTACTGGAGTAGGGTAGTCTCAAGACTGGGGGTACAGAGGCATACTCAAGGCTTATAGACAGGTGTGGTCACTGCCGGTACTACAGTATACAGGAGCTGTAAAAATAGTTCTCTCTTAAAGGTACATACACTACAGTATCCACATATCTAATCCTCTTTCTCACATCCCACTTCCCCCCATCCCACAATCTCTTCTGATTTCCTCCCTCTCCCCACAATGCAACCCTACCCTTGTGCCTTTCTCCTTTCAGATACCCAAGAACTGCAACCTGGCCAACAAGTGGAGGAGGAAGAAGTCAGTGTTGATGAAGAAACACCATCACTCGATTTCACACTCGCAGGCACCAGTTCAGATACTTACACTGTGTGTAATTTAGAGGACAGTTTAGAGGCGGGATCTGCACGTGGTGAGACACCAGGCACGAGTGGCCTGAAGCCAGGGCAGGAGCAAGGGTAGCACAAGTGCAAGCTTACCAGAGGGCGAGGTTGAATACAAGTTCTGCTGCAGAGGACTCAGATCTGCACTTCGATGGGGTGGGCTATAGAAAAAGGCTGATGCGTATGCACAATGAAATGCATTGTGCATTGGCAGACCTGCCAGAAAACTTGGGTGAAATGTCAAGGAGTATGGAGCGATTCCGGCACCAACTTGACACAGGGCTTTGTGCAAAGCTTGGAGCCCATCCTTTCCAGCATGGAAGTGGTGGCCAACTCCATTAGCACACTTGTGGACCAAACCATGATGAAGTTTCTGATGGCCGATGTCTCAGCTTCCATTGCAGCACAACTAGAAGCCACCAACGTCTGGGTGCTGCAGGGGAAGCTCAGACTAAAGTCATGCAAGGTCACCCTGCTGCCATGCAAGCTCAAACTGCTCTCATGCAAGCTCAGCTTGCTGCCATGGAAGATCAGACTGTTACTGTAATGTCCGAGTATAAATAATACATGGACTGCAGGAGTACAATAAAACAGGTATTTATTTGAACAGAGGGTACTCTTTTATTTGGACCCAAAAAAAACCCAATTCGACTGTAAATAAACAAAAGTTCAACTAAAGCTTAACAAATCAAATTAAAATTTGGTTTTCCGTGTTGATGATGCACTCCAGTCCCCGCGGCGCCCACCGGTCGCGGAAATACTCAAGCGCACCGGCGGACACCGCGTGCTCCATCTCCAGGGCCACCCGGGCGCGAACATGGCCGCGGAAGAGATGCAGGCAATCCGGCTGGACGACCCCCTCGACCGCCCGCTGCCTGGACCAATTGATGGCTCTTTTAGCCAGGCCCAGGAGCAGGCCCACAAGGAGGTCCTCCAACCTGTCCGCTCCCCTCCGCACCGGGTGACCGTAGATCAAGAGCGTGGGACTGAAGTGCAACCAAAAATCGAGGAGCAGCCCCTTCAAGTAGTGAAAGAGGGGCTGCAACCTCTCACAATCCATATAAACGTGAAACACGGACTCCTCCAGGCCGCAAAAAATGCAGGCGGCCTGGGAGTCCGTGAACCTACTTAAAACCTTATTGCACGGGACCACTCCGTGCAACACCCTCCAGGCCAAGTCCCCGATGGAACAAGGGAGGACTCCCGCATAGAGAGCCCTCCATTGGGGACCTCCGCTACCGCCGGTCGGCAAAACGCCACGCCAAGGCGTGTCCGGACGGTAGACGAAGATGGCAAAGTGGAGAGTGTGCAGGAGCAGCCCGTACAGGAAACCCCTCCGCGCGGAATGAAAAGGCACGGAGGGTATTTCCTCGAGACGGCTCAAGTTGTGAGGCGCCGGTTCCCGAGGGGAGTTTCGGGGCCGGGCGCCGATGAGGAATTCCGTCCGAACGGGGGTAAGCTCGGACGGGATCGCCCCACGTGCTTGAGCCGCCTCGATACACCTAGTGGAGTCGGGGCCTAGTGCCGCTTTTACCGATTCGATGGTTTCGACCGCGAGCTGGACGTTGGCCCAGGACAGGCGCCGCGCCAGCTCCTCTGGCGCCATCCAGCCCGCTCCTCCGCCATCGAGCAGGTCCCCGACTCTGGTCACCTTGCCAGCCACAGCCCTACCCTCCGCCAGCCGCCCGAACCCGTGTTCGTGGAGGTGCGGATTCCTGAGCAGCGGCTCCCGAAGGAGAGCCGCCGCTCCTGACGGGGGAGAGCTCCGCCTGGAAGCGACGTAGTTCCAAACCCATAGTAGTTCCTGGTAGAAGACAGGCAGCTCCCGCAGGCCGGCACGCCTGCTGCCCACTTTCGCAAACAGGAGCTGCGTGTCGTAATTGAGGCCATGCAGCTGGCGGAAGAAAAACGTCGCCAGCGCACACCATCTCGGAGGATTCTCGACGTACAGGTATCTCTGCAGCGTCTGAAGACGGAAAGTCGCAGCCTGGGTGCGAAGGCACACCAGCGCCTGACCGCCCTCCCTAAGCGGGAGACACAGAACCGCGGCAGAGACCCAGTGCTTCCTTTTGTCCCAGAAGAAGTCGATGAGCTTCTTCTGAATCTTGGCGACAAACGCAGGGGGAGGGATCAAAGTGACCAACCGGTACCACAACATGGCGGCCACCAGCTGGTTTATGACTAGCGCTCGACCCCTGTAGGACAACACTCGGAGCAGTCCTGTCCAGCGTCCTAGGCGAGCGGTGACTTTGGCCTCCAGCTCTTGCCAGTTCGCCGGCCAAGCGTCCTCGGCAGGGCTAAGGTAGACTCCCAAATAGAGGAGGTGCGTGGTGCTCCAGGCGAAAGGCCTGAACTCCTCCGGCAGGGAGTCCACCCGCCACTGACCCACCAGGAGTCCGGAACATTTCTCCCAGTTGATCTTGGCGGAGGATGCGTCCGAGTAAATCTGCTGGCATTCCCGCATCCTCCGCAAGTCAGCGGGATCCGTGACCGTGAGGAGCACGTCATCGGCGTAAGCCGAGAGGACCACCTCCACGCCCGGCCCTTGCAGAGCCAGTCCCGTCAACCTCTTCCGCAAGAGGCGCAGGAAAGGCTCCACGCAAATGGCATATAACTGACCGGACATGGGGCATCCCTGACGCACCCCCCTCCCGAAGCGAAGGGGCGCCGTCAAGGACCCGTTAACTTTAATCAGACACTCCGCGGCGGCGTACAGAAGTCGGATCCGGGCGACGAAATGCGTCCCGAACCCGAATGCGCGCAGAGTCCCGAAGAGATACTCGTGATCCACCCTGTCGAACGCCTTCTCCTGATCCAGGGAAAGGAAGGCGACCGACAGACCAGCCCTCTGGGAGTGGTGGACCAGGTCCCGGACCAGATGGATGTTATCGTGGATGGTCCGGCCCGGGACCGTGTAGGACTGGTCGGGGTGGATCATGTGGGCCAGCACGGTGCCAAGGCGAGCAGACATGGCCCTGGCAAAGATTTTATAGTCCGTGCTGAGGAGGGAGACCGGGCGCCAGTTCTTAAGGAGGCGGAGATCGCCCTTCTTAGGCAGCAGGACAATGACCGCCCTGCGCCAAGAGAGGGGCATCTCCCCGGTCGCCAAACTTTCCCCCAGGACCCGCGCGTAGTCGCCCCCCAAGACGTCCCAGAACGCCCTGTGGAACTCCACGGTCAGCCCGTCCAGCCCCGGGGACTTTCCCCTAGAGAGCTGGCGGAGGGCGCCGGTCAGCTCCGCCAGACTTAGCGGAGCGTCCAATTTTTCGGCGCCCTCCGGGCCAACCTTCGTCAGGTCCTCCCACAAAACTCTGCGCGCATCCTCGCTGGACGGATCCGGAGAGAACAGAGCCCCGTAATAGGCGCGGGTCTCCGCGTTGATTCCCTCCGGATCCGAGACCAGAGATCCGTCGTCGGCCAGCAGCCCCAAGAGCTGCTTACGGACCCCCCGTCTTTTTTCCAGCGAGTAGAAGAAGGGGGAGCCGCGGTCCAGGTCCCGCAGGAGCTGGATCCGCGACCTCACGTACGCGCCTCGGGACCCGACGAGCTGCAGGTCCTTCAGCGCGCCCTTCTTCTCTTCGTACACCTTCCGCAGGGCCGGGTCCTCGACGACCTGACCGAGACGGGACTCCAGGTCGAGCACCTCCTTCTCCAACCGCCCGACCCGGGCCTCCCGCCTCTTGGTCGACCCCTTCGCGTACTCCTGACAGAAGAGACGGATGTGAGCCTTGCCCACATCCCACCATAGCCTCAAGGAGGGGAAGCCCCCCTGCTTCCTTCTCCAGTCGGCCCAGAATCGACGAAACGAATCCCGGAACCGTGCGTCCTCCAGCAGCAGGTTGTTAAAATGCCAGTACACGGACCCCCCCCGCGTGCGCAGCGGAGCGAGCTCCGCCCACACCAGGTGGTGGTCCGTGCACGGCACCGGCCGCATGGAAGCTGCCGGAACGCAGGAGACGAACGCCCGGGAAATGTAGAGGCGGTCGATTCTGGACCTTCCTCCCCCAGACCTCACGCTAGTGAAGGCGCTGGAGTCGGGGTGGAGATTTCGCCAGACGTCCACCAAGTCGAAGGACCCAACCAGGTCCCTCAACTTCTCCATCGCCGCCGGGCTTCGCGGGGGACCCGAACGGTCCCTCGCCTCGAGGGTGCAGTTAAAATCCCCCCCGAGGATGACGCACTCGCCCACGTCGATGGAGCCCAAGAGAGCGGACACTTCTTCGAAGAAGCGCACTTGCTGCGCACTGGTCTGAGGGGCGTACACGTTCACTAGATGGAGCGGCACGCCCCCCAGGCGAACAGTGACATGGAGCAAGCGGCCCGGCACGTGCTCCTTGACCCCCAAGATCTCCGGCTGAAAATGCGGGGCCAGCAAGATAGCCACCCCGCTGGAATTGTTGGAGAGGTGACTCATGCTGACCCCTCCTTGCCACTCCAGGAGCCACGTGGCTTCGTCTCCCGGAACGGTGTGGGTTTCTTGCAGGAAGCACACCGCATACTTCCCGTCCCGAAGGACCGAGAAGTTATTGAATCTGCGGCGCGCCTCCCTGCTGCCGTTGATGTTGAGGCTGGCTATGGTTATCTTCATGTCAGAAGCATAGTGCAACCTCTACCTACACCTAACGGGGCGAGGAAGCGCAGCCGCTGGTCAGCCGCCACTTCCTCAGCAGCCCAGTGAGAAACGTTGTGAGCCGACGCAGCTCGAGCGGGTTCACACCCTCATCCGCGCCCAAGATCTTAACGGCGGCGCGGACGGAATCGATGAGCAGCGCCAGCTCCGACCACCTGTCGAGGGCCAGCCGGACCTTATTGCGCTGACCCAGGCACGTGGCCATAAAATCCCGGAGTTCCCTTACGGAAATGAGGGGAGACTCGGCAAGGGGCACGAGGTCATCCATCGCCACGTCGGCGCTGGAGTCCGAATCATCCTCCGTGCCCATCACCGAGTCCCCATCCTCCTCCAGGGGGTCGTCACCAGCGGCCGACCCGTCCGCCGCGCAGTGCGAAGCGAACGACTCGGCCGCGCCAGCCAGCCCCGCCTCCGCCCGGATCCCACCCCCAGGATCGGCGGCAGAGGATTTCTCCCTGGGCTCCTCTAGGGGTGCCGGGCCAGAAGACGGCGGCGGTTCAGAGCTCCCCTCCGCCTCAGACGCCGGAACGACCGGAGAAACCGGGGAGAGAACAATTTCCAGCTCCTCCAGTACGTCCGGCACCAGAGACGCAGCCAGGGGGCCATCCTCCTCCCCGCCACCAACCTCCGACCCAGCGGACGGGGGGTTTTGAATTAAAAGCTCCACCAGGACGAGCATCCCCTGGGAGACGTCCGGGTCGCATTGGGCGAGCTCATTATCCTCGAGCTCGCCCGACCCAGCCCCCAGGCTGCCCGACCCGGCGAGGGGTAACGACACCGATAAAAGGTCAACTTCAATTACTGCCGCGGGTTGTTCCGCAACCCCCCCCACGGGCAGGGTCTCATCCCCATCCCCGGGAGGCACGTGCTGGACAGACACATCTGCCTCAGCCTCCCGAGGGACAGGCGACCCCTGCCGATCGCTGGTGATGACGACAGCGCTGGGGGGGCGGGGGGGCGCAGTACCCGCGGCGGGCGACGACTCCCCCTGCTCGGAGGGACCTTCCTCCTCCCGGTCCTCCTCCTCATCCAGGGGGTCGCGCCTTCTTTTTAGCACGGAGGGAGCGAGGGAGACCTCCATGTCTGCAAAGGCCTCCTCCTCGACTCCCTCCGGCGGAGCAGGTTTGTCGGGTTCCTCGGGCCCGAGCCCGGCCGCAGGTATTGGCATTACCGCTGCGGCGGTTGCGGCCACAGGCTCGGGCACGGGGCCCCTCCCGCTCACATCTGCCCTGATCAACTCCGCGAGGAGCGCGGGTGTAAGGGGCTCAAGGGGCAAGGGCTCACCATCCACGGGCGGACCTGCCCTAAGGTGCTTCTTTTTTCCCCGCGCCTTCTTTCCGGCCGGACACGCTCCCTCCCCCCCGCCGGAGGCCTTGGTGGCATCGGCCCCCGACGTCAACCGCGCATCAGACGTACTTGACGCGCGGGCAGATCCGGGGGGAAGGGCGGCGGCGGCGGCGCCAGCCTCGGCCGCACGAGACGGTCCGGCGGCCTTGGAGGCAGGGCAGTTCCTCCTGATGTGCCCCACCTCCCTGCAGGCATGGCACCTCACACCGTCCGACGTCCAAAAGGCGCGGTAGGCGGTCCCCTCGTGGAGGACGACGAACGCCCCTTCAGTGTCCTCCTCCCGCGCCAGCTGGATAAACAGCTGGCGCCGGAAGGAGAAGACGTGGCGAAGGCTGGCCTCCCGGAAGCCGAGCGGGATGGGCGTGATCCCCGACCTCACCTCCCCAAGTTGTCGCAAATGGGGAAGGAGGAGCTCACCAGGAACATAGGGCGGGACGTTGGAAATAATGATCCTCTGCGCGGTGGCCTCGAGAGGATCCACCGGCAGGAAAGTCCCGCCCACGGTGAGCCCCTTGGCGACAGCCAGGGACACCGCCCGCTCCGACCCCAGGAAGAACACAGCCTTCCCATACATTTTCGAGGCCGCGACGATGGCTGAGGGGCCGACAACCCCAGCCATGGCCTTGACGCAGGCCTCGATGGTCATAGTGGGGTGAGTGTAGCTCTTCACCCCAAGCTTTTTTGTTATTAATCGAAAAGGTGACGGGGCAGCAGGAACAGCGGGAGCAGCTGTGGCTGTGGCTACCACTCTCGCATAGGTCCCGGCTGGCCCCGCCACCGGCGAAGATGCAGTCGCCATTCTGGGGTGCTTTTTTTAAGGGCTACACTCACCCCAAGTCACAGGCCTGAAGGTGTTAATGGCCTCGGTGTATATATATATTTTTTTGTCCTCTATTGAGCAGAGGGAGCTGATTAAAATGAGGACACACCTCTCTCCTTATTGATTTAAATTGGGAGAGGAGCCCTCGCCCCTCTGCTTCAATTGGCAATTAATAAAATAGATGAAACTAAGGTGCCTTAGAAAGACAGGCAGAGAGAGACAAAGAGAGAGAGAGAGAGAGGTGGGGGGGGTGGGAAGGAGGGAGGCCGCAAAGGGCAGTGTTGCCACTCAGGATGGTGGGTGGGTGTAGGCAGGGTTGCACTCTCCGATGGAAAAAGTCTTTGGTGATGGTGGTCTTCTGGCAGGGGGAGAAGACGTCTTCACCTGGAAAAGCTGGAGAAGCCCAAGCTTAGTCCTGCAACAGGTCTTAACGAGGTAATTAAATTAAATTAAGGACTTCACCTTGGGCAGCTCCAAGCTCTCCCAGGGCAGGCAATAGAAGGGATGCTAATTAGTGGTGTGTGTGGCCTAGCTTTTAACAAGAGCACACACACTACACCCCTTGATGATCCGGCCTTGCTTCTTCTTTTCTCCCCCCACCTAAAATACAAAGTCTTGGGAGAGTGCCCCAAATAACACCCACCTGTAGATGTTCCGGATGAAGTTTTCTTCCCTCCTTTCAAGCAGTTGGTTTCTCTCCCCTCTCTCCCTCTCCTGAAGTGGAGGCCAAATTGGGGAGGCAGTGATAGAAAGGCCTCTCCCCTGGTTGATGTTGATGTAGGCCTCCTTTCTCCTTCTCCTCCTCTGTCCTCTCTCTCCAGGCACCTCAGTTGATGTAATGATGGTGGAGTTGGTGGTGGTGGTCCAACGTTCCCCTCCTCTTCCTGGTCAGGGGACCACCACTTTAATCCACTCTCCAAAGTCTGGCTGCTCCCTCTACTCGTGCTTGCAGTTGAACAGAGGGTAACTTAAGACTGAAATACAGAAGCCTGCTATGGCTTTATATACAGGGGTGGTCACTGCCGGTACTGCAGTATAGAATCAGTTCTTCTCTTAAAGGTACATACACAACAATTCCTCCCCTTTTAGATAAACAGTACATAACATTCATTTAACAACTAAATAATAACTAATTACAATTACAATTTTCTCTGTACTATATACATCAACTGAAATAATCATTTATAAGTTCAGTCTTTGAGGAGGCTTCCTGATCCTGACTGGATAGCGCCTTACTCCAGTATCCTGTTCTTGCGGCGGAGTTGATTCTGGCTCATTGTCATTGGTTGGTTCGTCAGCTTCCAACACCACTGCTTCTGAGGTAGACGCAATCTGTACTTCGGGTTGATTACCAGGTGCACCTGCTCGTGGTATGGGTTTGGCTTATTCCTGTGACTCTAGAATCTGGTCAGCATGGCGTCTCACGATGCTCTCTCCAACGTCCACTGTGTACATTAGTGGTCCCTGCTGTGTGCATATCGTTCCTGGCTGCCATTTTTCTGTTCGGTAGTCGCGGGCCAAGACTGGTTGCCCTATCTTGAAGCTCTTGGTTGGCTTCTCATTTATGTGCTGGAATTGCTTATCCTCAACATCTCGTCTTATGTTTGGTTTGAGCAAATCCAGGTGACATCTTAGCCTTCAGTTGAAGAACATTATGGCTGGAGCTTGGTTGGTGACTGCATGTGTCGCATTCCGGTAAGCAAACAAGAAATTATCCACCTTGTGTTGTAGTGGTATGTCGTCATTATGCATTGCCTTTATTGCCTTTTTAAAGGTCTGAACAAACCTCTCAGCCAATCCATTTGTGGCTGGATGATATGGGGCAGATGTGTAATGCTTCACCCCATTATTCCTCAGAAACCTCCGGAAATCCTTTGACACAAACTGTGGCCCATTGTCGGAGCAAATCTGTTCTGGCAAGCCATTCCTGGCGAAGATGGTCCGTAGGACTGCAATAGTTTTTTCCGTGGTGGTGGAGGACATTTTGATGACCTCTGGCCACTTCGAATGGGCGTCCACAGTGATTAGGAACATTGAGTCCATAAATGGACCAGCAAAATCAATGTGTACCCGTTGCCATGGAGATGAGGGCCACTCCCATGGATGTAGCGGGGCCCGTGGTGGAGCGTTTTGGACCTTCTGGCATCCTGTGCATCTCTTGGACATATCCTCGATTTCTTTATCGATTCCCGGCCACCACACAAACGCCCTGGCTAGGCTCTTCATTTTTACCCCTCCCAGATGACCCTCATGAAGCTCATTGAGCACTCTATCTCTCAACTTGGGTGGAATTACCACTCAGGATCCACACATCAAGGTCCCCCGGCACACTGACAGCTGTTCTCTCCTTGGCGAGAAAGCTGGCAACAGTGAGTCGCCATGTGCTGGCCATCCCTTCACCGTCAAATCATAGACCCGAGAGAGTGTCGGGTCATTTCGGGTTTCCTTCTCTATACTTGAGTTTGTAACAGGTAGACATTCGACTATGGTCACATGGAATATCTCAACAGGGTCCACTGCAGGTGCTTCCTCTACCGTAGGCAACGGTAGGTGCGACAGCCCATCAGCGTTTCCATGCTGTTTCGTACCCTTGTACTGTATGTCGTACTGATGTGCCCCTAGAAAAAGTGACCTTCTTTGCAGCCGTTGCACCGTCATCACCGGAACGCCCTTCTTTGGGTTAAAAATGGAGACCAGGGGCTGATGATCAGTCAGTAGGGTGAATTTCTGCCCGTGCAGATAGTGATTGAACTTCTTCACCCCCCTCCCTGTCAATCTGGGCGTAGTTACGCTCGGCTGAGGTTAACGAGCGTGACGCAAATGCTATTGGCCTCTCTGAACCGTCAAGGAATTTGTGTGACAGCACCGCTCCAATGCCATAGGGAGACGCTTCACATGATAACCAAATCGGTGGTGTTGGATTGTAGTGGGCCAATACTTCTTTTGAAGTGATTAGGCATTTACATTTCTGAAAGGCACGCTTACACTCATCACTCCATTTCAATGTTACTCCAGTTTGCAGCAGGGCGTTCAGTGGGTGCAGAATTGTAGATAAATTCAGCAGGAACTTATGGTAGTAGTTCACCAACCCGAGGAACGACCTCAGTTGCGACACATTTTCCGGTGCTGGAGCCTTGACTACAGCCTCAATCTTGTCCGGCGACTTATGCAACCCTTCCTCATCAATCATGTGGCCACAATACGAGATTTGTCTCCTGAAGAACTCGCATTTGGGGCGGTTGGCTCGTAGCCCATATTCCTGTAATCTCGTGAGCACCTGCTCCAGGTTGGCAAGGTGTTCACTGTCATTTTCGCCCGTAACCAGGATGTCGTCCAAATAACACTGGGTCCCCGGGATCCCTTGCAGGACTTGTTCCATCGCCCTCTGCCAAATAGCCGGGGCTGATGCTACCCCGAATACCAGTCGATTGTACTGGTAAAGGCCTTTGTGAGTGTTTATCGTGAGGTTTTTCCTAGATGCTTCTTCCACCTCCATTTGTAGATACGCTTGGACCAGATCAATCTTTGTAAAGCGTTTCCCTCCAGACAGTGAGGCGAAAATATCTTCTATCCGTGGAAGTGGATATTGTACTGTGTGCAGGATTGGGTTCACAGTTACCTTGAAGTCCCCACAGATGCGAACCTTCTTCGGTTCCCCAGGTGTGCTGCTCAATGATTTCTTCATTACAGGAACGATGGGTGTGGCCCACTCGCTCCAGTCCACCTTGGACAGCACACCCGAACGCTCCAGACTCTCCAGCTCTGCTGCAACGGCTGGGCGGATCACGTAAGGTACTGGTCTGGCCTTAAAAAATTTTGGGTTTGCGTTATCTTCGATTTTTATCATTGTCGTTAATCTTTTTAGAGTCCCAAGTCCTTGTTGGAACACCTCTTTTGCGTCAGTTAGAATCTTTGACAGTCGTCCAGGTGTGACGTCATCATCCTTTTTATCAGTCACAGTTAGCGCCTGAATGGAATGCCAATCCAATTGTATTTTTCGGATCCATTCACGTCCCAATAATGGTGGTCCTCCATCTGGTAGTATATATAGATACAGTTTCTGTGTTTCCTTGCCGTTGTATTCAACTGGCACCCTTATTTTTCCTCTGGGGTAGACTTTTTGCCCCATGTATGTCTTCAATACAATGGACGTGTCCTTCAAGGGTATGTGTGGGAATAGCCGCTCATAGTCTCGTTGATTCATGACAGTTAGGGCTGATCCTGTATCCAATTCCATCTTTACTTGGGACCCTACTATCATGAGGGTGACCCAAATGGTTCGGTGATCCTCCTTTGCGATCACGTTGTGTAACTTTAGACAACTTAGTCTCCTGCTCCCGGAGTCATTATCACTCTCCTGATCTTCCGAACTACTGTCTGTCATTTTTTTTACTTTCTTGTACTTTTCCTTAGTAGTTCTTGTAGTGTTGGTTTTCTTTCCCGACCTGCAGACTCTTGTTATATGTCCCATTTTCCCGCATTGCCTGCATACTTTGACCTTAAACCAGCAGTCCTTCTGATCATGGGTTGTTCTGCCGCAGCAATAGCACTTTTCTGCTCCATATGCCATTTCATTAGCGCTGTATTCTTGTGGTTTCTGTTGTATTTCCGCAGCTCCCCGTGCTACTGCTTCGTAGGATACTGCCACGCTGAAAGCCTGTTCTAGCGTCAGGTCCTTCTCCGAAAGTAGTCGTTTCTGGGTTCCTTCACTCTGGAGCCCGCAGACAAACTTATCCCGTAAGGTGTCTGCCAGTCCTGCTCCGAACTGGCAGTGCTTCAATAACTTGCGTAGTTCCGTAAGATAGTCAGCATTGTTCTCATCTTTGTGCTGGTTTCTTTTATGGAACTTGAATCTTTCTGCTATCAGCAGCGGTGTAGGGTTTAGGTGTTCCTGTAAGATATTAACAATCTCTTCAAAACTTTTCTCCATTGGTTTAGCTGGGGTAATTAAATTCCGCAATAGGCCGTACGTTCTCGCGCCCATCAAATTTAATAATACCGACGCCTTCTTTCCATTGGCCACCTCATTGGCATTGCAGTGCACTTCAATTCTTTCCACATACGTGGTCCAGTCTTCTACCTCGTTGTCGAAAGCAGTGACACTGCCACTCTTCGGCATCTTGGGTGATTTAAAATGGCGCCTCCTGCGCTTTTTCTTCTTCCCCAATGTAATAAAATGGCGCCTCCCGCGTTTTTCCTTCTTCCCCAATGGAATAAAATGGCGCCTCCCACGCTTTTTCTTCTTCCCCTTGCTGCCACGCTGCTCCTAGCGTTCTACAGGGTAATGGTGGCGACCCATGGCTTCGGCGCGTCTCACTTTTCCTTCCCTGCGTTCTATCCTCTCCACGTTGCCCTGTTCTTGAGCACCGACCGCGCCCTGTGCGCTCCACCCTCTCTCTCTCTCTCTTCCTCCCGACGACGCTGCACAGTCCCTTTGCAGAGCCGCTCGATCGAGCCCGAGCCCGCCGCAGTCCGGAAGGGTCAGCGCACTACCTGCTACCAGCACGACTTGCTGGAACACCTCGACTGGGGAGCCAGGCCCAGCTCTCCACAGCCTCCCCTGCAACTCTCCGATGGATCCCTGGGCGGTTGCCCGCGGTCGACGCCCGCCGTTCTGACTTCGACCTCCAAGAAGCTTCTCTTCAGGGAAAAGATCCCCGTGAGGTGATGCAGTACTGCAGGTGAGTTCAAACCTGCCCGTCGCCAGTGCAGTGTCCGAGGATCAATAATACTCAGACTGCAGGAGAACAATAAAACAGGTATTTACTTGATCAGAGGATAACTTAAGACTGAAATACAGAAGCCTGCTTTGGCTTTATATACAGGGGTGGTCACTGCCGGTACTGCAGTATAGAATCAGTTCTTCTCTTAAAGGTACATACACAACAGCTACCATCATGGCTGTGAACACAAGTGCTCAAAGGGGCTTGCAGGGTGTCACAGCAGTCCAGCAATCTGTCCTCCAACAGATTACTAGGCAGTGGAAGCGTTGTTTCAGCATGCTCATGGTGTGTTCTATGATATTTCGTGCGGCAGCATGAATTTCATTGTAAGAATGCTGCCCACATGTGCGTGGGTTGCACACCAGAGTCATGAGCCTTGTCACCCAGTAGCCACACTTTGGTTTGCCATAGTGGCTCAAATGCAGGTGGCACAGTGGACTGGCGCAGAATGAAGGCATCATGACTGTCATCAGTATACCGAGCATTGACCTGCACGATTCGCTGCATATGGACTCACACCAGCTGGATGTTGAGGGAGTGAAATCCCTTTTGGTTGCAGTACATCTCGGAGTTGACATGTGGTACCCGCAAAGTGGCGTGCATGCAGTCAAAGGCACCCTGCACCATGGGGAAGCCTGCAATCCTCGCGAGGCCACGTATTCGCTCTGCCTGCTTCTCTCTGGCAAGAGAATGAGATGTATTCAGCTCTCTTGGAATACAGAGCATCAGTGACATCCCTTATGTAACACTGGATGACAAACTGGGAAATGTTGCAAATATCTTCTGCTCCAGCCGAGAAGGAATCCGACACATAAATGTTAATTGCTACAGTCACCTACATAGCCACTGGCAACGTGGTCCTTGCCCTGCTCTGAGGTTGCAGTTGTGGCTGCAGCAGGTGGCAGATTTCAGTGAGGACGTCCTTGGTGAAGCACAGATTTCTGACACACTGGCCAGAATGTTCTTTACCTGGGCGGTTCGGGTGTGGTCGGTTGGCGTGGCGGGTCGCGACCCCGTTGTTGCTTCCATCCCGCTGCAGAAATCGACTTTGTGCTAATGGGGCCTATTAAGCCCGCCCAGCATGTTACCTGGCCCTATTAAATGGTGCGGGTCTGATGATGTCATCAATGACACGTTTTCAGCCAAGATATTTAAAGGAGCCATGGCCACATTGCATTTGAAGGTTCATCTAGGAGTGTGCAGTCACTGCATTGGAGGCTTTAATTGCTGCAAATCACTTGGAGACTGTAGGGGGTGGCATGTGCCCAGTCAGTTATGCCCCTGGCTGCCTGTGAGCAGTTGCTATAGGTGCTCTCTCCCCCGAGCACCCATAGATGTGGGATTCCTCCACGTCGCCCCTCCTTCCAAGGCTCAGTCCTATCAGGGCGAGTAGGATTACGCTCCCCTTCATCCCGAAGGTCTTTCTGCAACAGATACAAAAACATACAGCCAGGTCCCCAAGAGATTCTCTGGCTTGGGTGAAGCACAGTCGGGTCTCGGAACCTCGACTCAAATACACACACTCTTAGCAGACCACTACTTAATTAAAACTACCCATCACCTTAATTAACTTAAGCTAAAACACCCAAACTTAAGCTGAACACCTAAACTTAAAATTACCTAAACTATGTACATCCGCCGCCCGTCTCCGGACGGCCAGGCTAATCCCTGTTAGAACTGCGGCCCACCGTTCCCTCCAGCGTGACCGCACTGTCCTGCACTGTTGGTCCCTCGTCGCCCGTGGCTGCCGGCTGGGGACCTCTGTCCTTGGACTTACCCCTAACTCGGGAGGCTGTCCCTTTAAACTGGGGAGCTGGTGACCACGGTTTCCTTGGCTGGGGCGTCCGTGGGGACCTCCTGGGGACTTTGGCGGGTGGGGTTTTCTTGGCTGGTGGGCCTTTAACCCAAACCGTTGCCCGCTCCGGTGTGGCCTGTGGGCTCACCACTGCCACTGGCCAGGGATCTTCTTCCTTAGGCTTCACCTCTCCCGAACCTGAGCCCGGGGCATGTAACGCTTTGCAGCCTGGGTCAGGGGCGGGGTCTTCACCCTCGGGTCCCTCCCCATCTGGGTCCCAGAAGAGTGGGGGGCTGTCCCAATCAGTAGGTGGGATGGCCCCTCCTCTTAAACAAGCCACAGCGCCTGCCTGTGCAGTCTGTGAACTTGTTCCCGCTGCAGGCTGAGGATCTCTATCCTCAGGTCCTACCCCAACTGGTTGTTTTCTCCTTTCGGGTTTAAACAGTTTGCACTGATTAATATAACCAGCAGCCTGTTTTAAAACCTTGTCCTCTGCCCCAAACAGGCCTTCTAGGGACTCCCCGATCTCTTTCCTTACCGGAACGATCTTACAGACGGGATCTTAGGCTTGGACCTGCTTTAGGTCCGGGGCCAAAGCTACACCTGTGTGTGATGAAATATTCCATTCATCACTCATCAGTATTTCTCTGCCTGTGACTGTGGTTGGTTTCAGTTTCATTTCCATTGTATTGTACTGTGTGTAGGGCTCCGCCCATACCTGGCTCCTATGTAAGCTGGCCCAGCCTGCAGCACATCCAGTACGGCAGACCTCTGGATGGAAGATACATTCTTCTCTGTGTGTTACCTTCTGAGTCAATAAAAGCCTTGTTTTGTTTCGCTAACATCGAGTCTCGGATTTATTGAGGCACATCAATTTTATTGACTTAATTTTCAACACAATGGATCAACTCTTGAAACCCGAACGTTTGGATTTGGACCAGCATGCTTCGGACGCATCGGCACGCTTCGGACACTGGTTTATGTGTATGGAATTCTTCCTGGACAATTCCGCAGCCGTCAAAGACGCTACGGACACTGCGAGTATGAAACTCGGAATTCTGCGGAATTGGGTAAGCCACCGGGTTTACCCCCTCATCCAAGACGCCGACACGTACCCGGCCGCCTGCGACATCTTAAAGGCGCATTACCAGCAGCCTACGAATGAGGTGTATGCTAGGCATCTGCTCGCTACTCGCGCACAGCGACCTGGGGAATCGGTGGAGGAGTTCCTAGGCACCCTGAAAACGCTTGGCAAAGACTGCAAGTGCCAAGATGTAAAAGCCGCAGTGTACACTGACGAGCTTGTTCGCGATGCCTTTATCACAGGCCTCAGTTCCACTTACATCCGGCAGAGACTGCTGGAAAAAACGGGATTGGACCTGAAACAGGCTGCGGACACAGCACGATCCCTGGATGTGGCCCAGAGAAACTCGGACGCCTACTCTTCAGCCCGCGCCGTCCACGCCGCCACGTGTGCACCAAGGGCACCATCTTGGAAGGCATCTTCCCCGCCCGGCAGCCCGACACCGTCGGGGCCCCGCTCTCCCCCCAGAAGCCCTACGACAGCCGCGACGCGTCGGGGACCCAACTGCTACTTCTGCGGGCAGCCGAAGCACACCAGAAACCTGTGCCCGGTGAAAGGCACCACCTGCTTTAAGTGCGGTAAGAAGGGGCACTTCGGGAAGGTGTGCAGAGGGAAACCCACCGGAAAACCCGCCACCACCGCGTGTGCGCCGTGGGAGCGGCCATCTTGGACGCCATCTTGCCCGACCTCATGGGGTCCGCCATCTTGGGAGCAGACAGCGTGGACGCCATCTTGTCTCGATCAGGGCCCTACAGTGGCATCGGTCACAGTGGACCAGACCAGGCCGCACCCGCTATCCAAATCAATGGTGGACATCGAGGTAAACGGGTGCAGGGTTAAATGTTTAATTGACAGTGGAAGCACGGAGAGTTTTATCCACCCTGAACTGGTACAACAACTCTCCCTAAAGGTGGTCCCTACTCGGGGTACCATCTCTATGGCTGATAAAACCCAGACATCGACCATTATGGGTTACTGCACGGTACAATTGTCCATTAACGGAACTGTATACGATAATTTTAAAGTATTAATCATGAAGAATCTATGTGCGAGCGTGATCTTGGGCCTGGATTTCCAGTGCTACCACCAAAGCATCACGCTAAATTACGGTGGGTCCCAGCCGCCCCTCACAGTGTGTGGTCTGGCTACCTTGAAGGTAAAGCCGCCTTCGCTATTCGCGAACCTTACCCCTAACTGCCGGCCAATAGCGACCAAAAGCAGGAGGTACAGCTGGGAGGACAGGCGGTTTATCACGACCGAGGTAGACAGGCTCCTGAAAGAGCACATTATTGAATGCAGCAATAGCCCGTGGCGCACCCAAGTGGTGGTGGTAAGGGGTAGCGAGAAGAAATGGATGGTGATCGACTATAGCCAAACGATCAACAGGTACACCCAACTAGACGCCTACCCACTACCCCGCATATCAGAAATGGTGAACCAAATCGCCCAATACCGGGTGTTCTCCACCATCGACCTCAAGTCAGCGTACCACCAGCTCCCTATCAGACCAGAGGACCGCCCGTACACCGCCTTCGAGGCGAACGGACGCCTCTACCAATTCCTCAGAGTCCCCTTTGGGGTGACGAATGGGGTCTCGGTCTTCCAGAGGGAGATGGACCGCATGGTCGATGACTACCACTTGCAGGCAACCTTCCCCTACCTCAACAACGTCACCATCTGCGGTCACAACCAGCAGGATCACGACTCGAACCTCGAGAGGTTCCTGAAAACCGCACAAAAACTCAACCTCACCTACAACGAGGACAAGTGCGTTTACAACACCACGCGCCTCTGCATACTAGGCAGCGTGGTGGAGAATGGGGAAATCGGACCAGACCCCGACCGATTGCGCCCCCTATGGGAGCTGCCCCTGCCCAACACTCCCAAAGCCCTGAAAAGGTGCCTGGGGTTATTTTCTTATTATTCCCAATGGGTCCCCAACTACTCCGACAAAGCCCGCCCCCTCTTGAAAGCATCCTCTTTTCCGCTCTCTGCTGAGGCCCATGCCGCCTTCAAAAGCATTAAGCAGGATATTGAGCGGGCCACGCTACAGGCAGTGGACGAGAACACTCCCTTTCAAGTGGAAAGTGATGCGTCTGACTTTGCCTTGGCGGCCACCCTCAACCAGGCGGGACGGCCCGTAGCTTTCTTCTCGAGGACCCTCCAAGGGCCCGAGATCAGACACTCCTCCGTAGAAAAGGAGGCCCAAGCCATCGTGGAGGCAGTGCGCCACTGGCGCCACTACCTAGCCGGCAAACGCTTCACCCTACTTACCGACCAGCGGTCGGTAGCATTTATGTTCAATAATAAACAGAGGGGGAAGATTAAAAATGATAAGATTCTTAGGTGGCGGATCGTGCTCTCCACCTTCGATTATGACATAATTTACCGGCCAGGGGACCTTAACGAATCCCCCGACGCCCTCTCACGAGGGATGTGTGCCAGCGCCACCGGGGATCGGCTACAGACCCTCCACAATGACCTCTGCCACCCAGGGGTCACGCGGCTGTCCCACTTCATAAAGTCCCGCAACTTACCCTACTCGATTGAGGAAGTTCGGTCCCTGACCAGGAACTGTCGCACTTGCGCTGAGTGCAAGCCTTGGTTCTACCGCCCAGATAGAGCCCACTTAATCAAAGCTACACGGCCCTTTGAGCGGCTCAGCTTAGATTTCAAGGGCCCCCTCCCGTCCGTCGACCGCAATGTTTACTTCCTGAACATTGTGGACGAATACTCTCGTTTCCCATTCGCCTTCCCCTGCCCAGACATGACCAGCGCCACGGTCATTAAATGCCTCAACAGCCTGTTCTGCCTGTTCGGTATGCCGAGCTACATCCATACGGATAGGGGGGCGTCCTTCATGAGTGAAGAGCTACGCCAGTACATGCTGTCCAGGGGGATCACCACGAGCCGTACCACCAGCTACAGCCCCCGGGGTAACGGTCAAGTGGAGCGAGAGAACGGGACAGTATGGAAAGCAGTCACTCTAGCTCTAAGGACCAAAGGCCTCCCTATCTCCCGCTGGCAGGAAGTCCTCCCAGATGTGCTCCATTCGATACGGTCGCTATTGTGTACTGCCACTAATGCCACGCCTCACGAGCGAATGTTTGTCTTTCCCCGGAAATCCACCTCAGGCGTATCCATGCCGTCATGGCTCTCCACCCCAGGTCCGGTATTCGTGCGAAGGCATGTGAGGGGCCACAAGGCGGACCCTCTCATGGAGTCAGTGCACCTACTCCACGCCAACCCCCAATACGTGTATGTCCGGCACGCCGACGGAAGGGAGGACACCGTGTCCATAAAAGACGTCGCCCCAGCCGGTAACGACAACAACCACGACAACAGCAGCAACAACGACCACAGCAACTCTTACCCACCCACTACTCTTTCATCACCCCCAGAAGAACATCGACCAACGGTACCCCCACCAACTACCCCTTCAACAACCCTGGCGGCACCCCCGGCAGAGACCCAGGAGGCCACCGGGGACACCCAGCCGACACCCGCGGCACCACAACAGCCACGTCGGTCGCAGAGGACTATCAAACCCCTGAACAGACTAAATCTATAGAAGGGGTGAATGTGATGAAATATTCCATTCATCACTCATCAGTATTTCTCTGCCTGTGACTGTGGTTGGTTTCAGTTTCATTTCCATTGTATTGTACTATGTGTAGGGCTCCGCCCATACCTGGCTCCTATGTAAGCTGGCCCAGCCTGCAGCACATCCAGTACGGCAGACCTCTGGATGGAAGATACATTCTCCTCTGTGTGTTACCTTCTAAGTCAATAAAAGCCTTGTTTTGTTTCGCTAACATCGAGTCTCGGATTTATTGAGGCACATCACTGTGTGCGTCCCGTGTCCCGGACTGTGGCTACCGGGCCTGCTCTACACAGATCCCAGAATTCTCCTTCCCTGGCCCTCTGCTCGGCCACCTCGTTGGTCCTTTGGTTATCATCCCACGTGGTAGGGAGGGATCCTAAAACTATGGCCAAAAGTTTGGTCATTTCCCCAGCCTGCTCGTTCCTTGTGGCTCCCATTGGGCTAAATGGGACCTCGTTAGGCCTGGGTGGATTGGTCGGGTCTTCCGAATGGACCACTGTGCTGGAAGCTCCAGTGTCCACCGAATATCTCACCGGCACCGTCTCCACCCGCATTTTAACACAGGGCCTGCTCCCCTCATCGTCTTCAAGGGGACACGGGTCGACAGGCTGCGCTGGTTCTAGTCAGGGCCATGGGTTGGATGGGGTTGAGGGGGTCAGCGCACCTGTAGTGGCTGCTACCCTCCCTTGGCCAGTCAATATGGACCTCATGACGTCCAACACTGACTCGACCGCGGCGGGAGGGATCCCTGCCTCTACCTTTTGGGCTGGGGCTGTGGAGTTCTTTCCCTTGCTATCTTTCCAAGGGTTTTTGCATTCCTTCAGCCAGTGACCATCCTTCCCACACCCGTAACCATTCATCTTTGTGTTGGGGGGGTGATTCCCTTCCTGATGCCACTCTTTCCTACCCGGTCCGGGTTTTACCTCATGCACCTTCCCCTTGGGTGGGTGTGCATCGGTTCCCCAACCGTTTTTATAGGCTAGAGTCAACTGTCTGGTCACCGTAAGTTTGGTGGTCTGGGGGTTCTTGGGGTCGAACCAGACTTCTGCCTTGGCCCGGACCTGTGGCAAGCTGTTCGCCACCAGGCAATGGAGCCAGTGGGCCAGGGGATCCCCGTTCAGGAACTCCCGGTTCGGCGTCCCCGGACAGGCCCTCCGGTACACCGGCCATAACCGGTCCGCGAAAGCCTGCGGGGTTTCCCCTGCGAGCTGGACCGTCTTCTCCACACGGGAGAAAGGACTTCCCTCATTCATCCCCATGGCATCTAGAACCGCATCCCTGGGCTCCTCATACCCGCTTTGCCCCTTCTTACCCTCATCAGAGAGGGATTGGAGGAGACTACTCTCTAGGGAGAATAGCAGCATTTTGGCCTGCTCAGCGTCATCGCAGTCGTTGACGCTGGCTGCCTGCTCTACTTCCCTGAAGTGGATCGAGGGGTTTCCCTTTTCGGAGAGCTTCGGGATATGGTTCACCATAGCCCTAAGCTGTTGGGTGCTATAGGGTAACACAAACTGGTTTTGGAGGGGTCCCTCATTGTCGCCATTGACGGGTGGGCCGAACCTCCGATGCCGGGCTGGGCACATCGGTCCCGGCTGCGACCTCTCTGGCGGGGTTTGCTCCACCTCCGCTTCCAGCTCTGGTTCCACCCCCCCCTTGCTGCCAAACCTCGCTGAAACTTGGCGCTACGGGTGGTGGTCGTGAGACCTCCTGTCCCTCAACTGGGTTGTCCCTGGGCACTACCGGTGATGCTTGAACTGTCCTCCCCTCGTTCCCCATAAAATCCACCTATAAATCGGGCTTATAAGGCATACCATGCCTTTTGCCTTCCTGAGGGCCCGGCTCAGACTTTCTAGCCGCTCCTTGCAGGGGCCGTGGTCTGCCTCCTCAAACCCCTGTTCACTTGCTAGCTTATAAGCTGCCTTTACCTCCTGTACTTTCTCTTCCTGTTCCCTAACTTGCCTTGCCAAGCGGACGTTCTTTTCCCGCAACCTTAACTCATTTCCCTTGGCTTCGGTGACTTGGCACTCTAGTTATTCCAACTGGGCCTTGTGTTCTCCCATTAAATACAATCTCTCCTGATTCAGGGCCTGCAATGCTACCATTAACTTCTCCCCTGCTAGAGCCTTATCCTGGATCTCCAGGGCTGACTCCTTTAACGCGACTGCCTGTGCTGCAATGAGCCTGTCCAAAAGCTGGACCTGCTTTTTGAAACACATCAGCCAGACTGCCTTCTCTAAGGACTTCTTGTGTTCCTTTCCCTCTGTCCACTTAGCTACTGCATCTACCAGATGCCCAGCCCTTAACAGAGTGGTGATCCACTTCTTCATGATATTCACCTTGCTAAACACATAATCAGAAATCCTTTCCTCCATCATGGTTTGCTCATCCGAACCATTGTCTACTGTATCGCAACCCTGTTGCTGGTGTCCTGCCGCGGTCGCCATTTTCTGTAGGGGGTGGCGTGTGCCCAGTCAGTTATGCCCCTGACTGCCTGTGAGCGGTTCGAATCGCTCCCACACCCCTGGGTTCTCGACACCGGACTTAGGTACAGGCGGCGATACAGAAAATGAGTAGACAAGTGGTTTGGTGTAAGAAAACCAAGATTTTATTAAAACAGAAATAAAAATTACAAATACTGAAAAGTTACTATGTAGTTAAAGGCTTATCAAGAGAATATACTCAAATGGGAATGGGGAACACACACATTAATAAAATCCCTTAACCCTTATCCCACCTATAATATCTAACTAGATTAAGCTAAGAGGGGCCAGGAATTCATGCTCACCAGGTCAAAATCTGCTGAGTTATAACGGTTGTGGGGTTTGGGGTTCGCTCTTTGTGCTCTCTGTGGCCTGCCGTCATCACGTGGTCTCAGGGCGCTGCAAGGGCGTTGTCCCGGTAAAGTACCCCGAGATTAAAGTCTTTGCTTGGGTACTTTACCTCGCAGGGATGATGGTTCTTCTTCTTCGGGTGGCGGTTGAATTTTACATGAAGATCGTCGTGGGTAAGCTGGATTGAAGGCCTGATTATTCGAAGCATGCTTCAATCTTCTTCCAACTCATCTTGTCTCAAATTCATCTCATCTCGTCTCGTCTCGTCTCGTCTCGTCCGGCCTGGTCTGCCCGTGTCCGCCTGGTGCTGTGCCAGGCATCCCTGATGGATTTGGGGAAGACACGGGCGGTGGCCAGGTAGCAAGCGCAGGAGGAAGAGAGAGCAACGTGGCTACCAATGGGCCTATAATTATTTTCCCGTTGAAAGCCCTTATCTGTGCGCCAAATCATGTCAGTCTATTGTCCAACTTTTGGCGGGCTGTTTTAAATGATTATACCAATCTGAGTTAACTGGCTTTAGATGGCCGTTTATCGCACCTGATGGCCCCGATGTCCGGGTTGTATTGTCATTAATGCATTTTAATTGGCCTGTCCAGCCTTGGTGCCTCCCTTGAGCTGTTTCCAATTATTTATGCGAACAAACTAATGGCCTTATGCTTAGGCCTAAATGGGCTGATCTGTTTCAATCTGACGCAATGCATACTCAATGTTTGCCTAGCTGTCTGGCTTTTCAAACACAAAGTCCTTTTCACTGAAATGTATTTTAAGTTTTGATTTCCCAAAGCTGCCTGCTTGTGCTGCAGAGTCCACGCTTCTAAAATCTTACAGGCTTTTGGTCACGAGGTGCGGACGCCATCTTTTTGGGTACCCTTTTTAAATTGTCCATGCAGGGTCCCTTTTATTCATAATCTTGGGGGAATGTGGGAATTTTGAGAACCTTACAAGACATGACTGCACAGAGGCAGAGGGCTGCACCCAGGTTCTCCGATGACTCCCTCCATGTGCTTGTGGAGGGAGTCAAAGCATGCAGGGCGGTCCTTTTCCCTTCTAATGGGTGGAAGAGACCTCCGCAGGAGACAAAAAGAGCCTAGCTCCAAATTGCAGAGGAGGTCAACAGCAGGGATGTGTTCAGGAGGACCTGGATGCAGTGCTGGAAATGTTTCAATAATCTTATTAGATCAGGAAAAGTGAGTACATAACCACGCTCAACTTCATCCTGCTGTGCCTCTCAACACTCTGTCTTCCCAACCCTACTCCTGCACATCCCTACACACATCAACATACCTTGCACGCCCACCCATCCCTCTCTCTATCTACATTATCACAGGTCCATCAAGAGCCCCCCCCCACCCCCCAAACTGTCCAGGATGAAGAGCAATGCAACTCCTCAGAGGAGCCTCCAGCCTCTGAGGGCGCACTGTCACCAGACATAAGTGCAGCCAGCACCAGCGCAGATACGCACACCTCGGTGGATCCCATGCTCAGCTGCATGCAGGCGCTGAGCCTCGGGGGCCATCCAGAAAGTAGGCGATCCTGGAGGTGCAGCAAGAAGTGCAGGAGGCTCTGACAAGTTTAATGACGGCGATGTCTGCAAATGTGCAGAGAATGGAGGAGTCCATCTCCAACATGAACACCACCATGTCGCAGGTGATGACGACTGTAGGCTCTTCCATGGAAAGGATGGCCATCTGCATGGAGCAGCTAATGCGCCACTCACAGGAGCACATGGTCTCTATGGAGAATAGATGGCAGAGGCTCATAGAGATCATGTCCAGGAGGGATGTCAGCATAGACGTGGGTCCTCATGGTCCCACTGATGTGCAGCAAGATGCTCTCCAGCTCCTTGCTAGCAGGAAAGTTTGGGTGGCCCATGAGAAGGATGACAGTGATAGGGGAGAGTGTGGGCTCCTCTCAAAGCGCTTACACTTCTCCCTCATTGCCACCCCCTCAGTCAGAGCCCCAGATGCTTCCCCAGACAGCGATGGCCGAGTCTGCCCCTGCACAGTCGCAGGAGAAGCAGACTTTGGTGGAGCCATCAGAGGCTCCAAAACCCAGAAGACATCCGCCAAGAGTGTCTGAGCAGTTGCAGCAGGGAAATGAGCAGTCTGCCTCTACCTCTGCTGAAGCCACAGGGGTAGCACCTCATAGAAGCACGTGTAAGAGAATGATGAGACAAAAGTAGTTTCACAAGGGTAGCCACTTGGGCGCTTTATTCAATGTTGATGTCAAGTTTCCGTTAATGTAATGTCAACCATAAAAATCTTTATTTTCAACACTTTCTGGTTTTGGACAAATTTGTGTGCTCCTTTGGAAGTGGCTTAGTGAGTTGGAGTGAATGGTGAGACATAACATTACCTCCAGCAACAGTGGTCAGTGTGAAAGGAATGGCCTGGTCAGTGTGGGGATGATTTATGATTTTGCTGTGGGGTGGTGCCAACCTGGCACAGCATGTGGCAGCCATATGGGTGAACTGCACAAAATTAAGTAAATCTAGCCACGATGAGACCAGTCTTGGCCTCCCGGGCAACAATGTGCTTGTGTGCTAGTGGGATCTGGCCTGCAGGTTCCTCAAGCTCCTCCTCCTCCTCATCTTCCAGCTGATGGTGCTCCTCCTCCTCCTACTCCTCCTCCTCAATTCAATTCAATTCAATTCAATTTTATTTGTCATATATGCAGCAGACGTATGTACTGCACAATGAAATGTTGATTTTTACGAGTCCTCCTCCTCTGAAGAGGCTGTGTGCTCAGGGCCTTGCTCCTCATCCAGCGTGAATCCTCGTTGCTGCGCTATGTTGTGCAGGGCACAGTAGACCACAACGATTCTGGAGACCTGGCTGGAGCGTACTGAAGGGCTTCTCCAGATTTGTCAAGGCATCTGAAGCGCATTTTCAGCATGCCTATTGTCTGCTCTATGACACATCTGGTGGAAATGTGACTTTCATTATATCTCTCCTCAGCCTCAGTACTTGGCCTCCTCAAGGGTGTCATGAGCCACATCTTCAGCCCTTGTCTCCAAGCAGCGAGCCGTAAAGTCTGTTTGGTAGAGCGAAGAGCTGAGGGAAGATGGACTGGCGAAGGACGAAAGAGTCACAGCTGCTGCTAGGGAATTTGGCACACACATGCATGATGATCTTCCTTTGGTTGAAGGCCAGCTGCACATTGAGGGCATGGAAGCCTTTGTGGTTGACAAAGGCTCCTGGGTTATGATGGGGTGCCCTGATGGCCACATGTGTGCAGTCGTTGATGCCCTGCACCCGTGTGAAACTGACCAGACTGGCAAAGCCGAGCACCCGCTCAGTAACACTGGCTTCATCAGTGGCAAAGTCGATATAAGTGGCTGACTTGTCAAAGAGGGCATCGGTGACCTGTGTGATGCATCTGTGGGCGGCCGACTGCGAGATGCCACAAATGTCTGCTGCAAATCCCTGGAAGGAGCCTGAGACAAAGAAGTTGCAGGCGCTGGTGACTTTGACTGCCGCTGGTAAGACATGTCCACCTGCTCCTCTGGGCTGCAGGTCTTGCTCAAGCAATGTGCAAATGTCTGCGATGAGCTGGCGCGATAGCCTGAGCCTCCTTTGGCACTGCTGCTCCGTCATGTTGAGGAAGCTCATCCTCTGCCTGTATACCCTGTGTTTGGGGTATCGCCTCCAGTGCGGTGCAGCCCTGCGCTGATGCCCTCTGTCATAGAATCATAGAATAGTTACAGCACGGAAGAAGGCCATTCAGCCTGTCGAGCCCATGCTGGCTCTCTGCAAGAGCACTTCAGCTTGTCCCACTCCCTCACCCTTTGCCCGTAGCCCTACACATTTTTTTGCTTCAGGTACTTATCCAACTCCCTTTTGAAAGCTGTGATTGAGTTTGCCTCCACCACCCTTTCAGGCATTGCATTCCAGATCCTAACCACTCGCTGAGTAAAAAAAGTTTTTCCTCATGTTGCCTTTGGTTCTTCTGCCAATCACTTTAAATCTTTGTCCTCTGGTTCTTGAGCCTACTGCCAATGGAAACAGTTTCTCTCTATCTACTCTGTCCAGATAACTCATGATTTTGAACACCTCTATCAAATCTCCTTTCAATCTTCTCTGCTCTAAGGAGAACAACCCCAGCTTCTCCAGTCTATCCACGTAACTGAAGTCCCTCATCCCTGGAATCATTCTCGTAAGTCTTTTCTGCACCCTCTCTAAGGCCCTCACATCCTTCCTAAAGTGCGTTGCCCAGAATTGGACACAATACTCCAGTTGAGGCTGAACCAGTGTTTTATACAGGTTCATCATAATTTCCACACTTTTGTACTCTATGGGCTGGATTTTCATTGAGGAGGCGGGTAGGAGGCGGGATTACAATTTTTGGGGTTGTAGTCCCGCCTCCATCGAGTTCTAACCAACCCACTCGATCTTGACTTGATTGACCGTGTTGAGCCCGCCCAGCGGGCTTAGCAGGCCAATTAAGGGCCACCCAGCAACAGGTGACGTCACTGATTGATATTTCATCTGTCAAGACCTTTTGACAGATGATATATCAACGTTTCACAGCCGCTTGAAGCTGTCAAACACTGACAATCTGTACTCCAGGTTAATTCCTTCCTCTCAGGATGATTTAGAGATCTCCCCGGAACAGAAAGCTAAATGCTGCAGATTTTGACAGATCACGGTCATTCTGCTTTCTGTGCCGGTGAGATGAGGGACTCCCGAGACCTGAAGGAAAGAAGGCTGTAAAGGTAAGTACATGTAAGTAAAACTTCTTTAAACACGTTACACACACCAAACACACTTACCTCTTCACTCATGCACCCATCACTCACCATAACACCGGACATCTCGAATCCTCCAAGCCCTTCATCCCAACAGCCCACCTCGCTAACTTGGCGTGGTTTGGAGCTGTCGGGAATCCCACATTTCACCAATGAAAATAGAGATTAGGCTAAAAGCTGCCTGTTAACTACCTGTTAATTGGCACTAATCCCCTTCCCGCCTCAGGGAGGTGGGTCCCAGTGCGGGACGGGTACCCGCCTCCTTTGAAACTGGCACGGAGGCGAGTTGGGGGCAGGATGGGTTCGTACCCCCCTTATTTCGGGATTTTAACCCCCCACATGCCTCCAAGCCCACCTCCACGGCCCAATGAAAATCCTGCCCTATACCTCTATTCATGAAGCCCAGGATCCCGTAAGCTTTTTTAACTGCTTTCTCAACCTGCCTTGCCACCTTCAACATTTTGTGCACATATACCCCTAGGTCTCTCTGTTCATGCAGCCCTTTAGGATTGTACCCTTTAGTTTATATTTCCTCTCTTCATTCGTTCTACCAAAATGTATCACTTTGCACTTTTCCGCGTTAAATTTCTTCTGCCACATGTCCACCCATTCCACCAGCCTGTCTATATCCTCTTGAAGTCTATCACTATCCTCCTCACTGTTCACTATACATCCAAGTTTTGTGTCATCCGCAAATTTTGAAATTGTGCCCTGTGCACCAACATCTAAGTCATTAATATAGATCAAGAAAAGCAGTGGTTCTAGAACCAACCCCTGGGGAACACCACTGTAAACCTCCCTCCAGTCCGAAAACAAAGCGTTCACCACTACTCTCTGTTTCCTGTCACTGAGCCAATTCCGTATCCATGCTGCCACTGTCCCTTTTATTCCATGGGCTTCAACTTTGCTGGAAAGCCTATTATGTGGCACTTTGTTGAATGCCTTTTGGAAATCCATGTACACCATGTCAAACGCATTGCCCTCATCAACCCTCTCTGTTACCTCATCAAAAAACTCGATCAAGTTGGTTAAACACAATTTGCCTTTAACAAATGCATGCTGGCTTTCCTTTATTATTCCACACTTGTCCAAGCGACTGTTCATTTTGTCCCTAATTATTGTTTCTAAAAACTTCCCCACTACCGAGATTAAACTGACTGGCCTGTAGTTGCTGGGTTTATCCTTGCACCCTTTTTGAACAAGGGTGTAACATTTGCAATTCTCCAGTCCTCTGGCACCACCCCTGTTTCTAAGGAGGATTGGAATATTATGGCCAGTACCTCCGTGATTTCTTCCTTCACTTCCCTCAACATCTTAGGATGCTTCCCATCTAGTCCTGGTGACTTATCTAATTTAAGTACAGCCAGCCTTTCTAGTATCTCCTCTTTATCAATTCTTATCCCATCCAGTATCTCCTCTACCTCCTCCTTCACTATGTCTATGGCAGCAGCTTCTTCCTTCGTGAAGACAGATACAAAGTACTCATTTAGCACCTCAGCCATACCCTTTGCCTCCATGCGTAGGTTTCGTTTTGGTCCCTAGTCGGCCCCACCCCTTCTCTTATTACCTGTTTATTATTTATATGCCTATAGAAGACTTTTGAATTACCTTTTATGTTAGCTGCCATTCTATTCTCATTCCCTCGCTTTGTTCCTCTTATTTTCTTTTCACTTCTCCTATAAACTTTATGGCCTAGAAATTGGGTATAGCCCCGCTTGAGGCGTTAGAACTGGCGCTGTGCAAAGTTTATAGCCAGACGAAACTTATCACTGCCTGGCGCGATATTGGGTTGCATCGCCCCCAAAGAGGATTGAGGCGCGAATTCAGACGTTGCACGGGGCTCCTAAGGCGCAAAAGTTCAGGCGCTACCCAATATCGGCGCGGACGGGCGCAGCGCAGGTGATCTCAATTACCGAAAACCACGAGACTTCCAGGCGCCGGCCGGCTCTTAAAGGGGTGGGTCAGTCAGACTGAGCTGCCACACTCAACGCCCTGTAGGCCTCAGAATCGGCGCTCGCCCTTCTCTGGCGCAAAAAACTTGGTGAGGATGGAGAAGGTGAGACAGAGAGCAGAGCGCTTCAGCACTGAGGCTCTGGACCAGTTGGTGTCCGCAGTGGAGCGCCGTCGAGATGTTCTGTATCCTGACAATGGCAGGAGGCCGAATCAAAAGGATTACCGGCAATCTTGGAGGGAGGTTTCTCTGAGGGTCAACTACAGCAGTATGGCGACCAGGACCCCTGTTCAGTGCAGGAAGAAATTCAACGACCTCACTCGGGTCGTTAGGGTGAGTGTTGTTTATGCAAACTTCTGATTCCCTCCATCTGCACCTGACTTCGAGCACCCTGTTGCCATGATGCCCCAATGGCCATCTGTCAGCAAGCACCCATGGCCCTTTCTGGGCACACACATGGACATTTGACTCAAGGCCACATGTAAGGGCTCTTGCACCATGGGGGGCATGAGATGATCTCTCAAGGCCTCATGTAAGGGCTCTTGCACCATGGGGGGCATGAGATGATCTCTCAAAGCCTCATGTAAGGGCTCTTGCACCATGGGGGGCATGAGATGATCGCTCAAGTCCTCATGTTACAGAACTTCCCCTTCTTTCCCCTGCAGTCCAAGCTGGCGGCGATGTGAAAGGACCAGCTTCGAACCGGTGGCGGGCCTCAACAAGTCGTCACTCTCACGGATCTCGAGGAGAGAGTGCACCAGATTCTTGGAGGACGTCTGAGTGGTCCTTTTACCACTGCAGCTGCCGACCCCATTCTCGACAGCGAGGGTAAGGCTCTCACCTTTTTCAGCTGTTTCCTTCCACTTGGTCCCCCCGCCAGCATGCTTCCTCAGTGTGCAGCCATGTCAGAGCCTTGCTGCAATCTGGCATGCCTTGCCGCCAACCTGTCCTTTTGCTAAAGCCACTCTTCCACCTCCCTGCTTTCAGATGATTCATCACCAACTCGGGATCAACGCCCTGAAGCTGCCAGTGCCAGTGCCTCCGGAGGCGAGGATCAGGAGGAAGCCGGAGCATCCGTTCCAATCTCAGGGGAGCATACACATCTGCAGACTGGGGATAGTAGTTCCCTGGAGGGGAGGGGGGGGTGCTCTGATGATGAGCCAGTTGCCGGAACAAGCGGCATGCAGCAACGCAAGGGGGGTAGGCAAGTTCGGCCACCGGCTCCCCGGAGGGCAAGGCAGGGAGTAATGACTGCTGCACAGAGTGCAGAGGAGGTGCGTCGCCTGGCTGAAATGAGCACCCAGGCCCGGCTCAGGCACACTGAGCTGATGGCTGCAGTGGGGAGGATGCCTCAGTCAATAGAAACACTGGCAAAGAGTGTGTTGGACTTCGGGGCAGCAATGGAGAGGACTCTCCAGGGCTTTGGGGCAACAATGGAGAGGATTCTCCAGGGCTTCGGGGCAGCCATGGAGAGGACTGTCCAGGGCTTCGAGGCCGCTATGGAAAGGACTGTTCAGGGCTTCGGACAATCCCTGGAAAGGTCTGTCCAGGGCTTGTCCGAAGCAGTGGAACGGACTGCTCCGGCCTTGTCCGAAGCAATGGAAAGAACTGTCCAGGGCTTCTCCGAAGCACTGGCACCTGCCACACAGGTCCTCACTGCTGCCACGCAGTCACTTGCCGGCCTCGTCCACACCCAGATTGAGGCAACGTGAACTCTCACTGCAGCCATCCTATCTGCATCAGCTGGGATCACCCCGGGCCCTTCCAGTCCCATACAAGGCCAGGAATCAGTGGAGCATGTGATTGTGGCGGATGAGCCGAACCGGTCCCCTCAGAGAGCCAGTGTGTCGTCCGACCATGGTGCAGGTGTCCTCTCTCGGCAGGTGACCATTGCACATGCCAGCGCTGGTACGTCTGCAGTGCAGCTGCCACCACCTGCAGGGCACACTGCTTCCAGCCATGCTCAGATCAAGCAGCCTGCGTCCGCACCCTCCAAGACCAGAGGTCGGCCAAGCCGTCCCTCAGGGGCTTCTGCGCTTCCAGACAGTCAGCAGGCGTCCCCCAGCCTTCACCCCGCCACTGGGGTTCAATTACATAGGAGCAGCAGGGAGGGAAGGGGCCGACCGCGAAAGAGAAGTCGTTCTCCATCATGGGGCCAGCAGTAGAGGGAGGTGCTGAGACGTTTCTTTGGTCAAATTCAAGGACACCCTCACCTGTTGTAATTGTTGGAAATGGTTTGTTTAGTTTTGCGGCTTTGCCGAAGAGTTAACTGTTATGTTGTTAGTTATGGTTTCTGTTGACTTGACGTTGTTTTGCTGTAATGAAAGACTTTTGTGACAATAAAGAAAAGTTTTAATGTGCTATGGTACACGTGACTATTTACAGTGATGCTGGCCTTCAGAGGCTTTCAAAGATCCAAAGTGCGCAGGAGTAAAGACACCCATCATTCCGCCAGAGGGGCCTCGAAATGAGTCCTGATGAGCCTCTGACGGATGGCCCTTCCACTTTCAGGAGCCCTTCCATCTTCCTCCTCCTCCTCCTCCTCGGCCGCATGCTCCTCCTCCTCCTCCTCCTCCTCCGCCTGCTTTTCCTCCTCCTCCTCCTCCTCCTCCTCCTTGTCCGCCTGCTCTGCTGGACGTTGAGGGACAGCTGGAATTGGCTGGGTGCGTCGAATCGCCAAGTTGTGGAGCATGCAGCAGACGACGACGATGTGACCCACTTGCTCCGGCGAGTACTGCAGGGCTCCCCCCGAATGGTCCAGACAGCGGAAACGCTGTTTGAGCACACCAATAGTGTGCTCTACAATGTTCCTGGTCGCCTGATGGCTGCTGTTGAACAGCTCTTCTGCTGGGGTGGAGGCCAGACGGAGTGGTGTCATCAGCCATGGGCAGAGAGGATAGCCCTTGTCCCCAATAAGCCAGCCTCATGGTTGAGCCGGCCCCTCAAAAAGGTCACAAACTGAGGTCTGCCGCAGGATAAAGGCATCGTGGCTGCTCCCTGGGAATTGGGCGTTGACTGCCATGATGATTTGGTGGTGGTCACAGACCAGCTGCACATTGAAGGAGTGGAACCCCTTGCGGTTGCGGAAGTCCTCAGGATTCTGGAATGGCGCCCTCAAAGCCACGTGTGTGCAGTCAATCGCCCCCTGCACCATGGGGAAGTCCGCAATAGCAGCGAAGCCCTGCGCGCGCTCCGCCTGCTTCTCCAGGGTCAGAGGGAAGGTGATGAATTGATGCCTTCGTCTATAAAGGGCAGCTGTAACTTGCCGGATGCAACAGTGGACTGCAAACTGAGAGATATTCGCAATGTCCCCAGTGGCTGACTGAAAGGATCCGGTGGCATAGAAATTGAGGGCAACAGTCAGTTTTACGGCCACCGACAGAGAGGCCCTGCACCGTAGACGCGGCTGCAGATCCTCTGCAAGCAGGTGGCACAGCTCAGTAACAACGTCCCTCCCGAATTGGAGCCTTCGCACACAATGCTCCTCCGACATGTCAAGGTATGACACCTGCTGCCTAAAGACCCTCGCAGCATACCCTCGGATTGGCCGACCTCCATTGCCCCTCCTCCTTCTGGCCAATCCCAGCCCTTTCTCCCGCCGTCTCTCGTCCCCTTCACAGTGTTCGGCCATGAGGCCGTCGCCCTCCAAAGCAGCGCCCATTCCGATGCCAGTTGGTCAAAACGCTGTTAGGTGTAGTGCTCCAACTGCTCCGGACAGGTTTGAAGGTCCCAAGTACTCTAATGCTAAATTCCAAAAACTCTGCTCCACAGTAGCTCAACAACTCTCTCCAGCAACGATCACAATGAACAGGCCAAGTGGCTGCAGCTTTTATACTAGAGCTGTCCCCTTTAAATAGCGCCCCCCGACTCTGAGAAGGGCCTGCTAACGTTCCTTCGAACTGTCACTAACGGCGCTAGACGTAAAGGTTCCGGGCGCCACCCAATATCCGGTCAGGGGCGCCTAAAAGGCGTTGCACACTGAAATTACTTCATGATCTGCTTGCGCACGCGGGCGCCCGCAAACACTTAGCGCAGGCGTTAAATGTATAGTCAATATGGGAGTTGTCACTATCTTCATTGCGCCCACCCCAACATTGGGTTACGCCCCAATTCTTGGGCTCTTTAGGCGCTAACCACTGGCACTACCAACCGAATTTCTAGGCCAATATATTTAGCCTGAATGTCAGATATATTCTCGACCTGACATCTGTCATACTCGCTCTTTTTCTGCTTCTTCTTACACTCTATCTCTTTCGTCAACCAGGGAGCTCTGGCTTTAGTTGCCCTACCTTTTCCCCTAGTGATAATGTACCTTGATTGTACCCAAACTATTTCCTCTTGAAAGGCAGCCCATTGTTCCATTATAGTTTTGCCTGCCAATCTTTGATTCCAATTTACCCAGGCCAGATCCATTCTCATCCCACTGAAATTGGCCTTCCTCCAATTAAGTATTTTTACTCTAGATTGCTCCCTGTCCTTTTCCATAGCTAATCAAAACCTTATGATACTATGATCACTGTTCCCTAAATGTTCACCTATTGACACTTACTCCACTTGACCTATCTCATTCCCCAGAACCAGATCCAACAATGCCTCCTTCCTCATTGGACCAGAAACATACTGATCAAGAAAGTTCTCCTGAACATACTTCAGAAATTCTTCCCCCTCTCTGCCCTTTACACTATTACTATCCCAGTCTATATTAGGATAGTTGAAGTCCCTCATTATCACTACTCTATAGTTCTTGCATCTCTCTGTAATTTCTCTGCAAATTTGCTCCTCCATATTTTCCCCACTAGTTGGTGGCCTATAGAATACACCTAGTAGTGTAATGGCACCTCTATTATTTCTTAACTAGCTATATAGATTCTGTCCTTGACCCCTCCAGGACATCCTCTCTCTCCAGCACTGTACCATTCTCCTTTACCAATACTGCGAAACCTGGAGCTCGAGCTCCTCCAGCTGAAGACATTTCCTGCACATGTGGTTGTCCAGGACACGGGAAGCATCCTGGAGTTCCCACATGGCACAAGATGAGCATTCCGCTGGACCAAGCTGCCCTGCCATGCCTTTATTTATTCGACTGTTAATTAACTTTACAGAAACTTAAAACTAAGATGTATCTAATTCAAGTTATCTATATAATATATTATTAACAGTTACCTGTCCTGTGCAGCATCAGGTGGTTGAGGTGAAGTTTGGTGGTGTTGGTGGTGTTGCTGGTGTGCCTGATGCTGCTGTTCTTAGGGCTCATCATGGTCCCATTCTGAGGACCAAGCTGAGACAATATAAATAGCACCCATGCTGATGGAATAGAGGGCAAGTCAAGTAGAGATGGCAGAAGCAATCTGTCAATCATGTGATAGGTTGTACCAATGAGG
Organism: Somniosus microcephalus; assembly: GCF_052327205.1. NCBI lineage: Eukaryota > Metazoa > Chordata > Chondrichthyes > Squaliformes > Somniosidae > Somniosus > Somniosus microcephalus. The sequence goes on from NC_140990.1 coordinate 231,337,010, forward strand.
TGAGACTGGATGGCGATGTTGCTGGAAACACTTGTAGCCTGTAGAAAGCTAAAAGTGTGCTGGGAATGCAGTCAGCAACAGCTTCTGCCTGAGGAAAGTGACCAGCTGTGAGGTGGGAGCTTTTATACTACATTTCATGCTGTCATCTAATCAGCTGGAGCAATGGCCACTCAACTCCCTCCTCAGGCTGACAGACATGGTTCCTGAGCTGCGTGAATCCCGTGGGCAGCCAGGGAAATTTGAAAGTTCGGCAACAAAGTGGTAATGATTTGAATTATGTCGCCCGCCTCTGCCGGTTGGGTCGCTGCCGCACCAACAAATGCGCCTGTGGGAAAGGCGCGTGAGGGCAGGATGACGGTGGGTTCCCAACCCACTGCAACCTAGTTGAAATTTCCCAACTGACCCGCCTCCAATTGCGCTGCCACGGACCCCATAACATTCCGGCCACTGTTCCTCGCTGAGGTTCAGGTAGGAGAATTGCTCCCTGGACACCCTGGGTGGATATGATGTCCTGCTGAAAGCCCTTCTCCCCTTCTCCTCCTCCCTCTTCCAGCAGCTTGTCCTGCTCTCTCTTGCCTCTGCTCATTCTCCCTATCATGCTGTAGTCCAAGGGGAAGGCGTACTATTGTGCCCATGTCTGGGAGCAAGTGGTTTGTGCAGAATATTTTAAGTCAGGACAAAGTCCTTCAGCATGTGCTATACCACTCCCTGTAGATTTTACCAACTTTGAAGAACTCTAGAAACCACCAAACACTTCTACAATTGCAGCAACAGCCAGTAGAAATTAATCAGTAACTAACCTGTAAGTAGTTGATGATCCCTTTAAATAGCGCTGGTGGGGGATCCTTCCTGCTGCTGAATGTGTGTTCAGCTGTGCGTGTTTAAGAGATGGTGCTAGCTGGAGGGTTGAGCTCCAAACTGGCAGCACTGGCATCAAATCAGCTTTATACACTGATTCACATCATGATCTGCCTATTCTGTATACTATAAGTGATAATTACTGCAGAACAACTACTCTGGCTCTGAAAAATTAATTTTACAAGTGTGGAGTCCCATTCTCTCAAAAGAAAATTTACGTTGGAGATTTTTTTTAATTCAATTTTTTTAACATTTTCTGTCTGTCACTTTTATCTCTCTCCCTAAATCCCATCTGTATTTCCCAATCTTTATTTCAATTTCTGTACATCATTTAAATCAAATTTATATTTGCTACTTTACACTTCATGGTTTGGATCAGACTTTGGATTAGAGGAAATCTATGTTGAGGACCCCAAGGAAACTTTGTGGACCACTGTCAGCAAGGTGAACGCCGAGTGTCGTTCCTTTGCCACTGACGGTAAAATCTGGGCCATTTTTTAACTTTTCCTTTCCGTCTCTTTTTTTTATCACCAATCTTTTTTTTCCTCGCTTTATTTCTCTTTCTGTACCTGATTTGACATTGAATTCATCATTCTAATTTACATTTCCTTCTCAGTCTTTCCACTGTTTATTCTGCATCCTTCAATCAGATTGGTTAAGAAGATACACAGTTGCTTGCCCTATTTACTCAGGTCCCACATGTCCTGTTTTCCTCGCTGCGCTCTTATCAGCTCAAACTTTCAGCAACTTAGTGAGCAAAAATGTTTTGAAATGAAGGGTGCAGGGACATGTCTAATTAATGGCAGATGCCGTTAGAGACACTGCCACAGCAAAATCTGGTCCAATATATTGCTCTCCCTCAGGGCAGGCTCAAGGCACCTCTGAATCCTACAGTCACAAGTGGCCCCCAACTTAAATCATAGAACCATAGAAATTTACAGCACAGAAGGAGGCCATTCGGCCCATCTTAACCATTCCCGCCGGCAAAGAGCTATCCACCCTAATCCCACTTTCCAGCACTTGGTCCTTAGCCTTGTAGGTTATGGCACTCCAAGTGCATATCAAAGTACTTTTTAAATGTGATGAGGGTCTCTGCCTCTATCACCCTTTCAGGCAGTGAGTTCCAGACCCCCACCACTCTTTGGGTGAAAAACTTTCTCCTCACATCCCCTCTAAACCTCCGGCCAATTGCTTTAAATCTATGCCCCCTGGTTATTGACCCTTCTGCTAAGGGAAAAAGGTCCTTCCTATCCACTCTATCTAGGCCCCTCATAATTTATACACCTCAATTAGGTCTCCCCTCAGCCTCCTCCATTCCAAAGAAAACAACCCCAGCCTATCCAATCTTTCCTCATAGCTATAATTCCCCAGCCCAGGCAACATCTTCGTAAATCTCCTCTGCACCCCTTCTAGTGAAGAGGGCCCTTATGCCGAATTGCATGGCCTGGATTCTCCTCTCATTGGTGTGTTTGTAGGATGGTGGCCCAAAACTGCTGCTGCCTCCTTCCAGAAACCTCATTAGCCATGTGGGGCAGCTTGGAGGCCAGAAAGCTGCCTGTCATTGGCTTGCCACTTCTGGGAGGGAGACTAATAGGGGTACAGTTAGACCTTTGGATGGATGCCTGCCGGAGAATGATACCAGGGCTTAAAGGGTTAATTTATGAGGACAGGCTGCACAGGTTTGATATGGCTCAAATAAACCATGTGGTCTAGTAATCTATAGTTGGTTTCCTATGCAGCCTGTAAACCCCACTTGTACTACAGCTACATTTATTATGGATTTATAGTTAGTACTAGGTGTGGGCTAATTTACTGTGATTGCCTTGCAGAGTTGGAGAGTCACATTATGCTTGTATAAACAGTCCCATATAAATCTCCAACTGAAATTAAGAGGAAATTACACTACATTAAATATCTCCTAGTGTATTTAACTAATGGTTCAGAGAAATAGAAAAATGGCTAACTGCCTTAAAATCAATAAATATGTTTGGTTTGCCTGGTAACCTGCTTAGTCCTCTGCCCAATCTGCGTTTGGTCTCCCCAATGTAGAGGAGACCGCATCATGAGCAGCGAATACAGTATACTAGATTGCAAGAAGTACAAGTAAAGCGCTGTTTCACCTGGAAGGGGTGTTTGGGGCCTGTGGTGTATGTAACCTGTTCCACCTTAAGAGAACTACTTTAAGAGATGTACTACTTTCTCTTGGCTGCTGTATACTGTAATACCGGTGGTGACCACACCGGTATATAAGTGCTGTGTAAGGATTTGCTGGGCAGTTCAGCCCTGACCTCCGAATAGTAAAGACCTGTTAAAAGTTATTCTTGTTGTCTGTGTCCAGTGATTGATCCTAAACATAACTGGGACACACAGACTCAACAGTGGCGACGAGTCCGATCTTACTCTGCGGCAATTTTACATCCAAGGCAGCTTCGTCCTCAAAACGGGCGTCGAGAAGAGGCATCCGCCCTCATCATCCTGCTGAGCACCATCGCACGGGAGGCATCGAGAACCCAGGTTAAAAAGAAAAAGAATTCTGACCACGAAGCCCTCCATCAGCGACAGGCAGTGATCATCCCTTCTACCACGGTGGTGGGTAAGCCGATCAGCGACACGAGCAGAAAGTCGGCCGCGTTGACTGTGGAGTAGGGGAGGGAAAACGGAGGAATAAGGGCGGAGAGCTCGACCACGGCCGGTAGAAAGGGCCGGGCTGCAATCGAGGCCGAGAGGCGCAGCGACTGGGGTAGCTTAAGGCTCGAGAGCCGCGGAGAACGCAAACGCAGCCGGCGTACAGGACCGGGCTGCAAGCGGGGCTGCGAGGCAAAGCAGCGTCGGGGAGTTGAGAAGCTTAAGGCACGAGAGCCGCGGAGAATTCAAACGCAGCCGGTGTAAAGGACCGGGCTGCAAGCGGGGCTGCGAGGCAAAGCAGCGTCGGGGAGTTGAGAAGCTTAAGGCACGAGAGCCGCGGAGAATTCAAACGCAGCCGGTGTAAAGGACCGGGCTGCAAGTGGGGCTGCGAGGCAAAGCAGCGTCGGGGAGTGAGAACCGCTGGGGAGGCGAGAACGGCAGCAGCAAGGCAATCGCCATTGCAGCCAGCGGGGGAAGAAGGCAAACGCGGGAATCCGCCATTGTAGTCGGCGGGGGAAGAAGACGAGCGCGGGAAAGACCGCCAAGCGTGGGAAGCCGCCATTTTAGTAGGCGGGGGAAGAAGACAAGCGCGGGAAGCCGCCATTTTGAGAAAAAGAAAAATTTAAAAACTTGCAAGGATGCCTAAACATGGGAGCATTAATACCTTTGATAGTGATATCGAAGATTGGACCACGTATGTAGAACGCATGGAAGTTTATTGTAAAGCAAATAAGGTACCAGATGATGAGAAAGCACTAACCTTATTAAGCTCAATGGGTGCGAAGACATACGGGCTATTGAAGCACCTTCTATCACCAAATAAACCGGCGGATCAGACCTTCGCAAATATTGTTACTGTCCTGAAAAATCATTTAAACCCCACGCCGCTGATGATAGCGGAACGATTTAAATTTTACAGAAGAACGCAGTTGAAAGACGAAAGCAACGCTGAATTTTTAATTGAACTACGTAAGCTATCGAAGTACTGTCAGTTTGGAACAGGACTAGCAGATGCGTTGAGAGATAAATTTGTGTGTGGATTGTTAAAAGAAGGAACACAAAAGCAACTGCTTGAGGAGAATGATCTTACGCTTGATAAAGCTGTCACTATTGCAGCATCGCACGAAGCCGCAGCGAGAGGCACTGCGGAAATGCAGCTACGGTCACCGGAACTCTGCACCAATCAAATGGTCTTGAGTACAGTAAAATGTTATCGTTGTGGAAAGACAACGCACGATCAGAACCAGTGCTGGTTCAAAAATCAGGAATGCAGAAAATGTGGCAGGCTTGGTCAAATAGCTAAAGTATGCCGGTCAGGAAAGAAGACCAGCAACAAAAAGTCACCACAGGAAAAGTACAGAAAGGTGACAGAGAACAGTTCGAACGAACAGAAGTCAGATTCAGACTCCAGCAGTAATGAACTGGGTAGTCTAAGAGTACACAATGTTGGTAAGGAAGCAGACCTCCAAACAATTTGGGTCACACTTCAGATAGCAGGAGTCCAAGTGAAGATGGAATTGGACACTGGATCGGCATTGACGGTCATGAATAAGCAAGATTACAAAAGGTTATTCCCACATATTCCCCTACGGGATACGGAGATTGTATTGAAAACATACACGGGGCAAAGAGTATACCCCATCGGGAAGATAGAGGTAAAGGTGGTCCACAAGGGCAAAGAAAGCCGAGGAATGGACTTATATGTGCTACCTGAGGGAGGTCCACCACTACTGGGACGGGAGTGGATTAGGAAAATAAATATGGACTGGCATTCCTTAAAAGCACTAACGGTAGATTCCGGTACAAAAGATGTCAAACCTAAACGATTGTCCAGAATATTGGACGATGCTAAAGAGGTGTTCCAACAGGGACTGGGAACACTGAGAGGAATTACGGCAAACATCAAGGTTGAAGAACATGCAAACCCGAAATTTTTCAAAGCCAGACCGGTACCTTATGCAATACGACCTGCTGTGGAAGCTGAGCTGGAAGGGCTAGAACGTTCAGGAGTACTGTCTAAGGTAGACTGGAGTGAGTGGGCCACGCCCATTGTCCCCGTCATGAAGCGTTCATCGAGCAACAAGCCGGGGGAACCGGGGAAGGTTCGCATCTGTGGAGATTTCAAGATCACTGTTAATCCAGTGCTTCACACGGTGCAGTATCCGCTTCCGCAGATTGAGGATATCTTCGCTTCGTTGTCTGGCGGGAAACACTTCACCAAGATAGACCTGGCGCAGGCATACTTACAGATGGAAGTTGAGGAAGAGTCACGCCAGTATCTCACGATCAACACGCATAGAGGCTTGTACCGGTATAATAGACTGGTTTTTGGAGTGGCATCGGCTCCAGCAATTTGGCAGAGGGCCATGGAGCAGTTATTACAGGGAATTCCAGGTACACAATGTTACCTGGACGATATTCTGATTACAGGAGATGATGACGAGGAACACCTTGCAAACTTGGAACTGGTGCTCACCAGATTGAAAGAATATGGTCTTCGAGTTAATCGCCAGAAATGTGAATTCTTTCAGAAGCGGATCTCGTACTGTGGTCATGTCATTGACCAGGAGGGGCTTCATAAGTCTCCTGACAAGATCGAAGCTGTTGTGAAGGCTCCCACTCCGGATAATGTATCACAATTGAGGTCGTTTCTAGGGTTGATTAACTATTACCATAAGTTTCTGCCAAATCTATCCACGGTGCTGCACCCGCTGAACGCTCTTTTGCAGAAGGGAGTACCATGGAAGTGGAGCGAGGACTGTAAGAGGGCCTTTCGCGAAAGCAAGGCATTGATCACCTCAGAGGAAGTGTTGGCTCACTTCAACCCAACGCTGCCTATTCGTTTGGCTTGTGATGCTTCTCCATATGGTATTGGGGCAGTACTCTCACACAAGTTGCCAAATGGCCAGGAGAGGCCAGTTGCGTTCGCATCCAGATCATTGACCTCCGCTGAGCGCAACTATGCTCAGATAGATAGGGAGGCTCTCAGCCTTGTGTGGGGAGTAAAGAAGTTTAATCATTACCTGCAGGGCCAAAAGTTTACGCTTCTGACAGACCACCAGCCGTTGGTATCCATTTTTAACCCTAAGAAGGGTGTTTCGGTGATGACAGCACAGAGACTCCAGAGATGGTCCCTTTTCCTAGGGGCACATCAATATCAGATAGAATTCAAAGGTACAAAGCAGCATGGTAATGCTGATGGGCTGTCGCGCCTGCCACTACCTACAGAGGAGGAGGCACCGACGGTTGACCCTGTTGAGTTATTTCATTCGACCATCATCGAATGTTTACCAGTCACCAATGCAAGTATTGAAAGAGAAACCAGGAACGACCCGACACTGTCCAGGGTCTACGAAGTGACAGTGAAGGGATGGCCAGCACATGGTGATCCACTGTTACCGGCATTCTCAGCAAGACGAGAACAGCTGTCCGTCTGTCAAGGAACATTGATGTATGGAACAAGGGTGATTATTCCTCCTAAGTTAAGAGAGAGAGTTCTAAAGGAACTGCATGAAGGTCATCTGGGGGGAGTCAAGATGAAAAGCCTTGCTAGGGCTTATGTGTGGTGGCCGGGTATCGACCAACAGATAGAGGATCTGACGAAAAGCTGTTCAGGGTGCCAAAAAGTGAAAATGCACCTCCGATTGCACCGCTGCATCCATGGGAATGGCCTTCAACCCCATGGCAACGTGTACATATTGACTTTGCTGGTCCTTTCATGGACTCCATGTTTTTAATTGCGGTGGACGCACATTCTAAATGGCCAGAAGTGATTAAGATGACTACCTCGGAAAGGACAATCGCGGTGTTAGGAACGATATTTGCAAGAAATGGATTGCCAGAACAAATATGTTCAGACAACGGACCGCAGTTCGTGTCAGAAGAATTCCAGAGGTTCATGAAGAAGAATGGGGTGAAACATTATACCTCTGCCCCATATCATCCGGCTACAAACGGGTTGGCCGAGAGATTTGTACAAACGTTCAAAAAAAGCGATAAAGGCCATGAGCGAAGATCAGATTCCACTACAACACAAGGTGGACAAATTCCTCCTGGCATATCGAAACGCCACCCATGCAGTGACAAACCAAAGTCCTGCCATGATGTTCTATAACAGGAGGTTGCGGTCCAGGTTGGACTTGTTAAAACCAAATCTGCAGAGGGAAGTTGAAAACAAACAGTTCCAGCATATAAATAACAAGACCACTCGGAGTTTCGAAATAGGACAACCAGTGTTAGCCCGGGATTATAAAAACGAGAAATGGCAATCTGGAACAATTCGGGCCAGACAAGGACCCCTGATGTACACGGTAGATGTTGGTGAAAATGTAATACGGCGTCATGCTGACCAACTGGTAGAATCGAGAACAAGGGTCGAACCCATGGTTACAGCAGAGACAACCGTGGAAGAAGTTAGTGAACCTGAAGCATCTACCTCAGAAGCGAATGTACCTGATGATGATGTCCAATCCATAAGAGACCAACTAGATGAGTCACCCCAACAACGAGAATCAGAGACCCCTGAAAGGCGTTATCCAACTCGAATCAGGAGGCCTCCTCAGAGACTGAATCTTTGAACTGTTTTGCATGAAGTTGTATATATGTTTTTATGTTATGTTAAATGGGGATATAACTGTTAAGCTAAAAAGGGAGGATTGTGGTGTATGTAACCTGTTCCACCTTAAGAGAACTACTTTAAGAGATGTACTACTTTCTCTTGGCTGCTGTATACTGTAATACCGGTGGTGACCACACCGGTATATAAGTGTTGTGTAAGGATTGCTGGGCAGTTCAGCCCTGACCTCCGAATAGTAAAGACCTGTTAAAAATTATTCTTGTTGTCTGTGTCCAGTGATTGATCCTAAACATAACTGGGACACACAGACTCAACAGGGCCCTGGACAGTGGGATGGGGGGAGGTATAAGGGCAGGTGTTACATCTCCTGCACTTGCACGGGAAGGTTCCAGGCGAAGGGGAAGGGGTGCTGGGGGTGATATTGGAGTGGACTAGGGTGTCTCGGAGGGAGCGGTCCCTACGGAATGCTGAAAGGGGAGGGGAGGGGAAGATGCATTTTGTGGTGGGATCACTTTGGAGGTGGCGGAAATGGTGGAGGATGATCCGTTGAATGTGGAGGCAGGTGGGGTGAAAGGTGAGGACAAGGGGAACCCTATTGTGGTTCCGGGAGGGAGGGGCAGGGGTGAGGGCAGAAGTGCGGGAGATAGAACGGACACTGTCGAGGACCGTGTCAACCACGGTAGAGGGGAATCCTCGGCTGAGGAAAAAGGAAGACATGTCGGAAGCACTGGTGTGGAAGGTGGCATCATCGGAGCAGATGCGGCGGAGATGGAGAAACTGGGAGAATGGAGTAGAGTCCTTACAGGAGGCGAGGTGGGAGGAAGTGTAGTCCAAGTAGCTGTGGGAGTCAGTGGGCTTGTAGTGAATATTGGTCAATAAGCTATCCCCAGAGATGGAGACGGAGAAGTCGAGGAAGGGAAGGGAAGAGTCAGAGATGGACCATGTGAAGGTGAGGGAAGGGTGGAAATTGGAGGCAAAGTGAATGAAATTGTCTAGTTCAGGGCGAGAGCAGGAAACAGCACCAATACAGTCATCAATGTATCGGAAAAAGAGGTGAGGTAGGGGACCTGAGTAGGACTGGTACAAAGAGTGTTCCACATATCCCACGAAGGGACAGGCATAGCTAGGACCCATGCGGGTACCCATAGCAACACCTTTGATTTGGAGGAAATGAGTGGAGTTAAAGGAGAAGTTGTTCAATGTGAGAACAAGTTCAGCCAGGCAGAGGAGGGTAGTGGTGGATGGGGACTGGTCGGGCCTCTGTTCAAGGAATAAATGGAGCGCCCTCAGGCCATCCTGGTGGGGGATGGAGGTGTAGAGGGATTGTACGTCCATGGTGAAAAGGAAGCGGTTGGGGCCAGGAAACTGGAAACTGTTAAAGTGGCGGAGGGCGTCCGAAGAGTCGCGGATGTAGGTGGGAAGAGACTGGACAAGGGGAGAAAAGATAGAGTTGAGATAGGAAGAGATAAGTTCCGTGGGGCAAGAACAGGCTGAAACGATGGGTCTACCAGGGCAGTCCTGTTTGTGGCTCTTGGGAAGGAGGTAGAAGCGGGCTGTGCGGGGTTGGGGAACTATGAGGTTGGTGGCCGCGGGCGGAAGATCTCCAGAGGAGATGAGGTCAGTGACAGTCTTGGAAACGGTGGTTTGATGTTCGGTAGTGGGGTCATGGTCCAGGTGGAGGTAGGAGGAAGTGTCGGAGAGTTGGCGTTCAGCTTCCGCTAGGTAGAGGTCAGTTCACCAAACAACAACAGCACCACCCTTGTCAGCAGGTTTAACGACAATGTCAGGGTTGTATCTAAGAGAATGGAGTGCTGCAAGTTCAGAGGGAGGTAGGTTGGAGTGAGTGAAGGGAGCAGAGAAATGGAGACGGCCGATGTCACGGCGGCAGTTAGCGATGAAAAGATCTAGAGAGGATAAGAGGCCAGGGGGAGGGGTCCAGTTAGAACGGGAATTCTGAAAGCGGGAGAAAGGGTCAGTCGTGCGGGGGGAAGACTCTTGGCCAGAGAAGTGGGCATGGAGACGAAGGCGGCGGAAAAAGAGCTCAACATCATGCCGAGCTCGAAATTCATTGAGGTGGGGGAGTAAGGGGATCAAGCTCAGGCCTTTGCTGAGGACTGATCATTCGGGGCCAGAGAGGGGAAGGTCAGAGGGGATAGTGAAAACGCGGCAGGGGGTGAGATTGGGAGAAGGGGGGTCAGAGGAAAGTGAGGGGGAAGAAGTTTCCGGAGGGGCGTTGATGTCCAAGATTTGATGAAGCTTGCGATCCTTGACATCGGAAAGGAAGAAAAAAAGTTTTTTGTTGAAGCGTCGGATGAGTCGAAGGATGAAATGGAACTGTGGACCCGGACAGCTTTGAGATAGTGCGCGCCGGTGTTGCTGAAGAGAGAGGTCGAGAGTGTTCATGTGGAGCCGCATGGCGTTGAGCGTGGATCTCAAGATGCGGCGAGAGCAGTAGTTTGAGGAACGATGAATATCTTGGAGATATTTGTAATCCTGGGTGGATCCGAAACGCGAAGGGTGGAAGTTTAGTTGGAATCCACGTGGAATAAGTCGGAACCGGAGACAGTTGCTGAGGAAAATGGCCTGATCAAACACGAGAAGGGAAACTGAAAGTAATGAAGATGAACAAGGTTGAAGAGCCAAACGGAGATCCCGTCGAAGAGAGGAGCAGAACTTCTTCAAGGTAAGCATTCCTAGAAGAGGTGTGGCAGTGAACCAAACACTAGCAAAATACTGCAGATGCTGGAAATCCGAAATAACAACAGAAAATGCTGGAAAAACTCAGCAGGCCAGGCAACATCCATGGAGAGAAGTTAGAGTCAACATTTCAGGTCAAAACCCTTTATCAAGACTAAAGAGGCACAGGTGACTTCGATACGCTGTTTGATCTTGCACTCTCTGCTTTGTGAGTCCAGTGCTCCATTGTTCAAGCTCCTGCGCTATTTTACTGTGATTAATTTTTATAAATGTTATAGAACATTGGTTTGGCTGGGTTTCCAGCTGTACAGGTTACTGGAGTAGGGCCATCAGATTACTAATAACAGACAGGAAGCAGTTTAATTTTTCAGTGAATGTAAATCTTAGTTCTTCAGTAAAATGTTATACAGTATTTTGATCATGTGCTTCAAGGAAGAATTTCCTTGACGTTCTGCGTATCTCCCACCTTAAGTTTGGTGGAAGATTGGCAGACTCTTTAGAAAAGTTGTAAAAGGCTAAAAACAGCCACTGGCTCCATTTCTCCTGGGTTTTGCCGATCTTCCACCAGAGAAACCTGCAAAAATTCAACCTGCATTGCCAAAAGACTAATCTGTTCCTTAATTATTATTGCCCTGAATTATATGCCTCATTACCAGCCATTATGAAATGGATACCTACTGCACAATGGAATGGTAATTCAATAAGGATGCTTCAATTTAAAACTATAATTGAGCAAAAGCCAAAATATAAGTTATTTCACAAGCTTTTAAATGACTGTAAGTGACATTATCTGAACACATAATGCATTAGCATATTGCTATTTAAATGAAGGCATGAGTCCAATTAAATAATTTGCAGGTTCAAAAGCATATGACAGACAACATGAGCGACCTTCATTCCTAATTGGTTTGTTCAACATTGTAAATCCATATACTGTAAATCTCTCATTTTGCTCAGAGATCAATGGAGGAAAGTCTGTACCTAAAGTAAAAATAAAGCTATTGTTATAATTTCAGAAAATAAAAGGACAGTTAGGCATGGGCAATAAATGCCGGCCTTGCCAGCAATACCAGAATGAATAATTTAAAAAAATGTTCCCTCATTCGAGACCCCTCAGCCACTTTTCTCCCCTCAACCAAACAGTTTCTATCTACCCTGTCCCATCCCTTCATAATTTTAAACACTACTATCAAATCACCACATAATCTCCAATATTCTAATATAAAAACAGCCTCCATTTTTCAAATCTTTCCACATACCAGGCATCAACCAATGGATCTATGTTGTATCCTCCCTATTGCCTCAATATCCTCCCAAAATTGTGGAGCCCAAAACTGCACACAATACTCCAACTGTGGCCTTACTAATGTTTATATAGATTCATCATTCCCTTGATTTTTATATTCTATACCTCTTGCCATAAAACCCAGCATTCCTACAGCTGTTTATGGTCTTATCTATTGAGGTGCTGCTTTTAATGTCCTCAGGAGATTAAAACATTGGTCCCTTAGAGGCTGAGGCAATCGAAATTACCATGGAGAATAAGGAAATGGCAGAAATGTGAAACAAATATTTTGTATCTGTCTTCACACAAGAAGACACAAAAAGCATAACAAAAATGGTGGGGATCCAAGGGTCTAATGAGGGTGAGGAACTTAACATAATTAATATAAGTAAAGTAAAAGCACGAGAGAAACTAATGGGAATAAAAGCCAACAAATCCCCTGGACCTGACGGCCTACATCCTAGGGTTCTAAAAGAGGTGGCTGAAGAGATAGTGGATGCATTGATTTGGATCTTCCAAAATTCCCTAGATTCTAGAATGGTCCCAGCAGGATTGGAAGGTCACAAATGTAACAACGCTATTCAAGAAAGGAGGGAGAGAGAAAACAGGGAACTACAGGCCAGTTAGCCTGACATCAGTCATTGGGAAAATGCTGGAATCCATTGTTAAGGAAGTGGTATCAGGGCACTTAGAAAATCATAACATGATTAGGCAGAGTCAACATGGTTTTATGAAAGGGAAATCGTGTTTGACAAATTTATTATAGAGTTTTTTGAGGATGTAACTAGCAGGGTAGATAAAGGGGAACTAGTGGTTGTAGTATATTTGGATTTCCAAAAGGCATTCGATAAGGTGCCACATAAAAGATTGTTATGCAAGATAAGGGCTCATGGGATTGGGGGTAATATAGTAGCACGTATAGAGGATTATTTAACGGACAGAAAACAGGGAGTAGGGATAAATGGGCCTTTTTCAGGTTGGCAGGCTGTAACCAGTGGGGTGCTGCAAGGATCAGTGTTGGGGCCTCAGCTATTCATAATCTATATTAATGACTTAGATGAAGGGGCTGAGTGTAATGTATGCACGTTTGCTGATGATACAAAGCTAAGTGGGACTGTAAGCTGCGAGGAGAACACAAAGGACTGAATTTTGCCAGTGCTCAGAGGGCGGGTTTGGAGGCGGGTCCGCTGTCAAAATCAAAAAGATTGACAGCGGGCTGGTATCCCACTCTAAACCCACCTCTTTGTGAGTTTCCCGAGTGCCGGCTCGGCCTCAGCATTGCAGACCCGGCACTGAGCGGCAGGTCAGGCAATTCTGATAGTTGCAGGGTAGTTAAAGCAATTGCATCATCATTTTACCACGTCCAAAGCATTTTCCTAAGTATTCCTTGGGGTTCCCATCGCTCGGGGATCATGCCAGATCAGTATGCCAAGTTCTGAACAACTCTCCATTTCTTTCATTAGGTCACAGCTGCAAAGGTGGTATAAAAGCTACCATTTTACAGCTGGTCACTTTCCAATCTCAGAAGCTTCAGCCTTCAGCATTTGGAACCCACTTTTGAGCTTTATGCACTTTTGAAGTGTTTGGAGTAATCTCTATTCACTGTCACCTCCTTGGAACAACCTATCTCAACATTGACAGATTACTTCTGTCATCTCAACGTCACCTACTATCGATTCCATCAGCAATGGTGCCCTTGAAAAAATCTCACATTGGTCCTCAGAATCCCAAAATGATCAGCCCCAAAACCAGCATCACCGGGCACACCAGCAGCACCAACATCCACACCAACCTTCTCTGCAATCAACTGATGCTGCACTGGACACAGGGCATCATCACCCATACACATTGCTGCCCGGGATGCCAGCGATGGACTCTGGGGGTGATTTTCTCAGCCCTGGGGAGGCAGGTTTGGAAGTGGGACTGTCGGAAAAATGGCAGAATCTGGGAGTGGGTACCCATCCCTCCCCCAACCCGCCTCCGTGCAATCTTCCCAGGAGGCAGGTAACCGACCCGCACCGGGTCCCGTCTCCTGGAGGTGGGAAGGGGATTACAGCCACTTAACTGCCTTTTAACAGGTAGTTAACAGGCAGTTAAGAGGATTATCCCCATTTTTCCATCATAGGTGTGGGCTTCCAGCGAGGCGAGCAGTAGGTCTGCAGGGGTCAGAGTGGTCCAAAAGTGCGCTGTGGAGGTAAGTGATGGTGCAAGTGTGGAGAGGTAAGTATGTGAGGTGAGTGAAAAGTGACAGAAGAAGTTTCCTTACCTTTGTTTCTTCCTGCAGGCTTCAATCGTTGGGGGTGCAGAGGCTCCAGCATCTCAATGGCAGAGATGACAAATGGCTGCGGCATTCTCCGATGCAACAGCCATCTGCTTTCTGCTCAGAAAATAGGTTTGATGAGTCTTGAATACAAGGGCTCATCAAACAACAGAGAATGTCCGTGTTTGACAGCTTCTCAAAGCTGTCAAACGATGACAATTCATCTGTCAAAAATCTCACCACCTTCCCTCAGCGCTTCCTCAACTGAGGCATATATCAGAAGCATGGGAGCCGTCTATTTCCTTCCCATCTGGGCATTAGAGGAGCTCGAGCACCAGCCGTGGCACCAGCAGAACCAGAAACAACAGCAGCACCAGCAACAGCAGCAGCAGCAGGAGCGCCAGGCTGCTGCTCACCCACCTGAAGCTGCACAGGCCAGAAGGGGCCGGCGCCTGGAAGCCTGTTGGCGCAGGAGATACCCCCCCAAACAGGGTCTACAGACACAGGGTCAGCTATCTCAACATGTCTGAGCAGCAATGCCAAAGATGGCTCCGACTTTCGCGAGAGGTAGTGAGTGACATCTGCGCAATGCTACAGCAAGACCTGCTGCCCAGAGGATCAGTTGGACAAGCATTACCAGTGGCCGTCAAAGTCACCACCACACTCAACTTTTTTGCCTCAGGCTCATTCCAGGGATCAGCAGCAGACATCAGCGGCATCTCCCAGGCAGCCGCACACACTTGCATTACACAGGTAACCGATGCCCTTTTTGCCCTTGCGCACAATCACATCCATTTCACCAAGGATCGAGCAAGTGTCACGGTGCGAGCGGTTGGATTAGCTAATCTGGCAGGCTTTCCAAGGGTACAGGGCATCGTTGACTGCACACATGTGGCCCTTAAGGCACCCCATCGCAATCCAGGTATTTTTGTCAACCGCAAGGGCTTCCACTCCCTTAACATTCAGCTGGTGTGTGACCACAAGAAGGAAATTTTGCATGTTTGTGCCAATACCTTGGCAGTTACCATGACTCCTTCATACTGCGCCAGTCTAGTGTGCCTCCGCTATTCAGTCCGCCAGACCAACTTAACAGATGGCTACTTGGAGACGAGGGCTATCCCCTGAGGATGTGGCTAATGACGCCATTGAGGAGACCATCCAACAAAGCTGAGGAGAGCTACAACTCCAGAGCATGTCCACCAGAGCCATAATCGAGCAAACCATCGGTTTGCTAAAGATGCGCTTCAGGTGCCTGGATAGATCAGGTGGAGCCCTGCAGTACTCAGCAGCAAGGGTCTCCAGAATCATCGTGCTTTGCTGTGCAATTCACAACATGGCACAGCATTGTGGCTTGCAGATTCCTGAGGACCAAGTGGCTCCTCACATATCCTCCTCAGACGATGATGATGAAGAGGAGGAGGAGGAGGAGGAGGAGGAGGAGTGCAAAAACGAACATCCTGTAGAGGCCCATCAACCAGCGGCAGCATTATGCGAGAACTTTGCTGACCGGGATGCAAGGAATGCATTCATCCTGGCCAGATTTGCTTAGCCTAGTCAATCAAACACTTTTGCATCGCAGCTTCTTACCAGAGAATTGACAATGGCCAAGAACCAGAGGATTCCTATCACTCTGACCACCATACCGACAGTTGCAAGTATGCCTAAGCCCTCAATGTGGAAGTCCCAATAGCGAAATAACAGACGATACAACTGCAACATTTGCCATCAGAAATTTTATGTACAATAACGAGTGATGGTATTTTTACAGTAAACACAAAATTGCACCCAAGTGACTACCCTTGTGACTATTTGTGCAGAATTTTCCTCTTATGCGTGCTCCTACGTGGTACCTCCCCTGTGGCTTCAGCAGATGTAGAGGCCCCTTGCTCACCTTGCTGCTGCTCCTGTCTCGGCACCTTTGGCGGGCGTCCTCTGGGGTGGCGAGCATGTGAGGGCTCGTCAACAGTCTGCTGCTCCTGCAGCTGTGTAGGGGTTGAGACGCATATCTCACTTGGGTGTGGACTCCGGTGGGGCTCTAACCGAGGGCTCTGCAGTGGCATGGAAGTGTGAGCGCTTGGAGAGGAGCCGCCACTTCCTTGAGGTCTGTCACCAACCTTCCTCACATGGGTCAGGTCCCCCTCAGTGCCTGCAAGTGGCTGGAGAGCACCTTGCTGCACATCAGGGGGGCCATGGGGACCCGTATCTGCAATGGCAGTCCTACTCAGAAGGACTTCCATGAAGTTTTTCAATCTACAGGAAACTTTGGTTTATCCGGAGGTTGTATGTCCAGAATACTCGATCTAACGGCAAAAATCAGGAGCCGTTTTCTGTAAGTTTTTTTTAGATCTCGTTCTTTTTTTTCCCCAGTCAGCCACTGCAAGGTCTGTAGCTATAGCAACAGCTTCAGCTAGAGATGCTTGCAGCTGCAGCCGACTCTTTAGAAGCTGTTGCTAAGCAACAGTGTTTGTTGTCAGATACGGAGATGAAAACCTCCATATGCTTCAACATTAACTTTGTATGTCCGGCAGTTTTGATAGATCGGCAACACGCCGGTCCCGTCGGTGCCGGATATCAGAAAGTTTCCTGTATTTCATTTCCTGTGCTTTTCCAGTCTTGACAAAGGGTTTGACCCGAAACGTTGACTCTATTTTCTCTCCACGGATGTTGCCTGGCCTGCTGAGTTTTTCCAGCATTTTCTGTTGTTATTTCGGACTTCCATGAAGGTCTGGTTTCTCTGTTCAATAGATGCCCATCGCTCCTCAAGAGATGTCATTCTATTCTGAACAATGACCATGTTTTCCATACCATGGCGACTGAGCTCCTCCATGGCTGTAGCCATCCTCTCCTCTACCGTAGCCACCCTCTCCTCTACGGTAGCCATCCTTTCCACGGAGGTTGACATCCTTTCTGTGGTGATGTGTTCATGTGCCAATGACTCCACAAAGGCTCTGGTCATGTTCGCTATGGACTCCTCCATTCGCTCCATATTTGCAGTGACCCTAGAGACAAAACCTGCCAGTGACGCCTGCATCTGTGCCTGGAGTTCCATCACCGCTGATCTCATGGAAGGGCCCAGAGGCAGAGGGCCGACATGCTGCTGAGCCGAGCTGGAAGAGTCCTGCGCCCTCTGACTAGGACTCTCCACTGCTGTCCCTGTCTCCACAATCTGCTAATGCTCACTTGTGAGCTGTGATACACCAGGTGACAACACTACTCTATGTCCCAAAGGTCCCACTGAGGTGTGAGTGTCTGTGCTGGTGCTGAGTACGCAGATTTCTGGTGACACTGTGCCCTCAGAGGTTGCAGCTTCCTCTGAGCAGTTTGGCTGCTCAGCCTCTTCTTCCTGGCTGGGGGGACGGATGCTTGTGATGGTCCTGTGGGGGAATAAAGGAAAGAGTCAGAGATGTGATGCCAAGGCTACATGCACATTGCTTTTTGCAGATGCTCATAAGTCCATCTGTTAGAGCTTCACAATCATTATCAGCGACTCATGCAATGTCAAAGAGAGAGATGGGAAACTTTTCTGTCACCAGCTTGCTGTGTTGCACCCATCTGTCCGTCCCCCACATGCGCATCATCCTCCAGTCCCACTATTTTGAGTACCGCCTCCTACCAGGGGGTCAGGTGGACTATTGAGGCTGTCCCTCCTCCTCTCCTCGCTCGCTCTCAATTGCTGTGACCTCTCTTTTCCTGCAATGAGGGAGACAAGTGGAGGTTGAGTGAGAATGAAGGAGTGAGTGTAGAGATTGCATAGCATAGATACTTAGAAGGAGACAAAGATGGAGTGAGGTGGCAAGACCAAGGGCCCTCCCTGTGTGTTGTCAGTTGTTTTCATAGCATCAGAGTGATAAAGAGTGTGAGGGCTACATAGTCGAATAGCTATGTGAATGTGAGCATAGAGAGAGAGGGAATGGGTAAGGGTGCATTGATGTCAGTGTCAAGTGGGATGTGGAGGAAGAGAGTGCTAAAGCTGAGTGCTGATGAGGAAAGGCTATGGGGGGTCAGATTGAGGGTGATGGGAAATTTATACTCACTTTTCCAGTGCGCTGAAGGTCATGAAATCTTTTCCGGTACTCAATCCAGGTTCGTTGTGTGACTCCCAAGGAGTTTGCCTCCTCAGCCACCTGCATCCACACTGCCTTAGTCTGCTTGGGAGGCCTCTTCCTCCCTGAGGAAGGGAAGAGCACCTCCCTGTTGGCCCTAGCCCCATCCACCAATGCCTGCAGGGCCACCTCGTCAAAATGAGGAGCTGATCTGGACCTCCCGCTTGTCATCTTTCCTGCAGGTCCCCCTTACACCAAATGGAGAAAGCTTGGAAGCCTGCAGAAGAAGCAAGGCTTGCTGTTGACCTTAAATGCAGCAGCAATGATGACATCATCGGCGGCGACTTTCAGTCATGAAAAACCCATTTGCCAAGGGTTCCCACACGCTGGAAATCAATTGGACAATTAAGTTAAAATTGCATCAATCTCCCACAGCCATTTAGATTTGGGTGGATAACACGAAATGCGGATAACATGACACCATCCCGCACCTGAGTTAAAATCCTGCCCTATGTCTCACCATTCACTGCAACTCACTAAGACACTTTCAAAGGTGCACACAAATCTGTCCTAGAACGCAAAATGTTGAAAATAAAGATTTCAATGTTTGACAGCACATTACCAGAAACTTCACATGAACATTGGCTAAATCACCTAAATGCCTACACTTGTGTTGAAAGGATAATTACTAGTCCTAGCCGCTTTAGGGCTACCCCGGATCAGGCGTATTCCTCAGACATTCACTTTCAACTAACGTTTGAGGTAGCCGAATCCTAAAGACGCTTAATTTGGTCTAAAGGTCTGGACTATCTCTCCCTAAAGGAAAGGAACAAATGAAAATGTTACCGTCTTCCAGATAGCTCTTTTAATAAGTTTAGCTAGACTGTAACATTCCGGATATTATGAGGGTCCGGAAAACTCCCCCAGAATTCTGCAACTCCTCACCAAAGAGTGTACAGAGATTTGCGAGTTTGATACAGAAGTATTATGTGAGACAATTCTAAAAATATATAGATTTATTAAAGAACCGACATATAATTTACAGTTGGTGAGTCAATTGCAACATTAACAGCTCCAAAAAGAGAAAGCTTTACAATCTTATCAGAGATCCTTACTCTCATATCTTAACTTCGCTACAGTTTTACAGTTCTTAAAGCTTATTCAGGATATCCACTAAAATCAAATACATTACCTTGATCCCTGAGGTACAAAGAGTTGTAGACTTACAGAGCTAGCTCTGAAGCCGAGAATTGCTTTGCCCCTTTAAGCGAGTCTATTATCCCATTTGAGAGTTCAATATTTATACCCTTTTCCAGTAGCATTTCCTTTAAGGTTTTCTGCTGATGTAAGCTAATTATTTCTAGTCATTTTTCTGCTGACCCCTGCAGTTCTCAGTCACCTCAGCTGGTAGCCCTACAGAACCCTCTCCTTTAGGTATGCTAAGCTTATCATAAAAACGGTGTAATCAGCAGCTTTACTTGGTATCATTTTTATGAAGGCAGATGTTTGTTACTTTTATGTGCTCCTTTACGAGGTGTAAATTAGAACACCTTGTACTGGGTAACCTTTGTCTTGGTCGCCAAAGATTCAGACTCCAGGAGCCTTTAACATTCTGTTTCAATTA
Source organism: Somniosus microcephalus (assembly GCF_052327205.1). Lineage (NCBI taxonomy): Eukaryota > Metazoa > Chordata > Chondrichthyes > Squaliformes > Somniosidae > Somniosus > Somniosus microcephalus. Next base: position 231,356,978 of record NC_140990.1, read on the forward strand.
GGTTATTGATTCAGTGTCAACAACTTATCTTATCTCAATAGCCAGAATGCTATCACAGCTTTTTCATTGTTAGGTTTCTAGATTTCCGGACCCAGTTTGTCATGTTTTAATAAGGCCAGAATTCTTTCATAGAATGGTGTATTTTTCTGAACAGTTTATATGGCTTATTCCTTCACAGTGTGTTGTTAGTTGGTATGCTTGCAGTAGGATGAGGGTGAGTGTGAGGGGTGGCTAGTGAGATGGGGAAGTGATAATGTAGATGGAGAAGGATGGGTGGAGGTGCAAGGTAAGTTGGTGTGAGTAAGAATGTGCAGGAGTAGGGTAGGGATGTCCCATGTGTAGAGCGACGCCGGAACTTGATGAATCGCTCATGAGGTGTGACATTAGTGGACGTGGAGAGAAGAGACCTGATAGAGTGTAACACGTCGGGGAGCACAGTTTCCCACTGCTGGTCTGGTAGGTTGCGTGACCTCAGTGCCAGACGGGCATTGTATCGTTCAACCTGCCCATTGCCGATTGGGTGATACGGTGTCGTCTTACTCGAGGCGATTCCCCGTTGGGAGAAATAACTTTTAAGTTCACTCGACATAAAGGAGGGACCCCGATCCGTGTGGATAAAATTGGCCGTCCCGCAAAGGGAAAAGACCTGATCGAGGCACTTAAATTACCATAGAGGTAAGCATATTAGGACAGGGGAAGGCAAAGGGAAAGCGTGAATACTCGTCTACCATCGTAAGTAGGTGTTCCGCGTCGACGAAGGCAATGGCCCTTTAAAGCCATTGCATAGGCTGCATTGCATGTATGAGTAAGTCATCTGATGGGCGGAAGAATTGTGGTTTCAATTCTGCACAAATCCTACAGGAGGAGCATGTTTTCTTTATGTCCTCTGTTGAGAATGGTAGATTTTTGGAGCGCACAAAGTGCAACATATGGGTAACGCCAGGATGCCATAAGTCCATATGCAGATCCGCCAGAGTCGACATTGACATTAAAGAGCAAAATGCCCGTGTGAAGGTATCTGGGGCCACATTCTGTTTGCTGGGTCGGTAATGGATAGTATATCCAAAGGCGGCCAGCTCCATTCTCCAGAGTTGAATTTTATTATTTTTGATTTTCGTACGCTTCTGGTTATCCAACATGAAGGCCACGGAGCGCTAGTCAGTTATGAGCATGAAATGACGCCGAGCAAGAAAATGACTCCATTGGCGTACAGCCTCGATGATGGCTGTAGCCTCCTTCTCGATGTGGGGGTAATGGAGCTCGCTACCCTTTAAGGTTCTGGATAGGAATGCCACGGATCGACCACCTTGATTCAGGGTAGCCGAGATCGCCACCTCCGATGCATCGCATTCGACCACAAAAGGAAGGTTTTTCGTCAATGGAGCGAAGCGTGGCTTTCTCCAACTGTCGTTTGAGGAGGTTGAAGGCAGAAATAGCCGTTGCTTCCAATGGAAAAGACTTCGCATGAAGCAGGGGTTGTATTTTATCAGAGAAGTGAGGTATCCACTTTGCGTAATAAGCAAACATGCCAAGTGCCCGATGAAGAGAGCCGAGATTTGTAGGGGGAGGGAGCTCCTGAAGTGGACGAAGTCGCTCTGGGTCCGGTTTAATAACACCGTTGCCCACCCAGTAGCCGAGAATGTTCACTGATGGCACCGATTTCACCGATTTGGATTCGTTTAACGTTAAGTGGCGACGATGGAGAACGTCAAAAAATCTCTGAAGATTGGCGTCATGCTCCTTTTGATCATGGCCGGCAATAGTGATATTGTCTAAATACGGAAAGGTATCCATCAAGTTCTCTTGCCGGACTAGGCCATCCATTGCCTGTTGGAAGATGGCCACCCCATTAGTGACCCCAAATGGAAGGCGACGAAACTGATAAAGCCAACCATTGGCCTCAAAGGCCGTATACTTTTTGTCAGAGTCTTTCAGCGGTACCTGATGGTACGCGCTCTTTAAATCGAAGGTTGAAAATACCTTGTATTTGGCAAGGTTGTTGACCATGTCATCTATGCGTGGTAGCAGGTAGGCATCCAGATCGGTATATTGATTAATAGTCTGCGAATAATCAATACACAGACGTTTCTTATGTTGTTTTAAAGGGTTTTTCACAATGATGACTTGAGCCCGCCAGGGAGATGAACACGGCTCAATAATACCGTCAGCTAAAAGGCGAGAGATTTCTGTCTCTTGGCTAAAGCGCCACAATTTGGTGGCTATGGGTTTACAGCGGGGGGAGAGATTGGCAAACAGGGAGGGCTCACCGAGTAAGGCCACCGAGAGCACACAAAACGGTACCTTAGAAATGGTAAGCTCCGGCTTCGAACCTCCAAACTCAAAAGTGAGTCTTTTGTGCTGCTTCTGGAAGTCCTACCCCAGAAGTACATCGCTACATAAGTTTTCGAGTACTCCGAGCCAGGTGGAGGGATACGTGCGACCATTGAGGATGAGGTTGACAAGACAGAAGCCAGAAGAATTGGTGGTCAGAGTCGTCAGAGCCATTGCAATCTCCCTGTCCGAGGGATAAATGCGCAGTTTTAACCTGCTGACAGCCCGCTTACTAATGAAGCTGTCAGAGCTGCAGGAGTCGATTAGCGCGCTTAGAGTGTGCCCATTTACTGAAACCTTCGTGGCTGCATGGGACAAACTTTGGGGGAAAACAGCTGTGATGGGAGGAGGGGTCATTTTTCCTTCGGCAGCTGTAGCCTTAGCAGTGGTTCTTAGGGGAGGAGCAGCTCCATAGATAGCAGCTGCGAAGCTAACAGGAGCTCTCGACCGGAATACTTTAGAGGAGCGGCCTTTCTTGTTAGCAGAGGCCCTTGACTGGCATACCTTGGAAAAGTGTCCTTTCTTGCCGCAATGATTGCAGGTCGCATTACGAGCCGGGCAAAATTTTCTGTAATGGAACGTACCTCCACAAAAGAAACACTTTCTTCCTGATTGCCAGGATGCTGCTAGGGCAGGGTCGTTGATGTGCCTCAATAATTCCGAGACTCGATGTTAGCGAAACAAAACAAGGCTCGATGTTAGCGAAGCAAAACAAACCAACCACAGTCACAGGCAGTGATGAATGGAATATTTCATCACAGTCGTCATCAGCAAAGACCTCTAGGGTAGGGTCGTCGTCCGTTAGAGTAGAGTCATCATCAACGGGGGCATCCACCCGAGACCTAGCGAAAGACTTATTAAAGTTGATAGCCACCGCCCGTGCACGTGGTGGGAGATAAGTGTCTGCATTCTTCTTGGCCAAGTCCAGGGAACATGCCTGGTCATAAGCAGCCCGTAAATTGAGGGTTTTATTTTCCAGCAGGCGCTGACGTATAAAAGGGGACGCAATCCCATTGATAAAGGAATCGCAGATTAGTTCCTCTTGATACTGTTCAGCTGTAACCACTTTAAGGTTACAATCTTTGCTGAGCCTGCGAAGTTTCTGGAGGAATTCATCGAGTGATTCCTCAGGCTGCTGCCGAGTTGTGGCCAGTAGGTGTTTAGCAAAGATTTCATTCGGGGACTTGACATATAGCTGCTGTAAAATTTGGATAGCAGCGTCGTAGTCTATACAGTGCTCAATATAATCATACACATGAGGGGATACATAGTTAATAAGCATTCATAACTTATTAGAGGCACCCGCCCCACATTCTTCAAGAAAGTTGCTAAAGGTACGAAACCAATGCTTCCATACCTTTGCTGCCGCAGTTGCATTCGGGTCCAGGTCAAGACGAGCGGGTCTAAGGAGTTTTTCCATGATGGATCAGTTTCGTGCCTAAGTCCCTTTCTGCGGTTCGAGTCACAGCTGGTTGTTCCGAATCACCCAAGGCGTGGAGACGATAACAAGTCGATTAAATTGACGTAATGAACACTTGTTACGCACTTGGTTGTACATAAAGCAAGGCTGTAATCGACTTGTAACAAAACATGGAGGTCTAGTTAGTAGTCACTAGCTTCCTGTTTCCAGATTGTCTCTGGCCAAATTGGGCCCACGCCCGAGTATTTATACTCCTCGGACGGCGCCCTCAGCTGGCCATTCAGTAGTACTTCCTGAGTTACTTCTTGTAGAAGTTGCGATTTATGACACAGGGTACTGAGTTTGGATGATCAGCCATGATCTCATTGAATGGCGGAGCAAGCTCGAGGGGCCGAATGGCCTACTCCTGCTCCTATCTTCTATGTTTCTATGTTTCTTTTTACTTAAAATCAGCAAGAGGTTATAAGTAAGCTCACACAGAACTGTTGCAAATAATACTCCTGATTATATCTAAGCATTCATAGGCTTATTCCCTTACTTTAAGATCAAGTGATAATAAGCCAACACGACATACATACTAACACCAGCGAGTGGTCAATTCGGCAGTGACTAGACGTATGATTTCTGGCAACTGACCAAGTTGCCTCCCCCGACTGCAGCAGCCCCAAGTGTCTTAAAACAGCACCTGTTACACCCTAAAAAGCCTGGGCAGGCTCCTCAATGCATATATGTCCCAAACTGTGTGACAAATGGTCCTTCACATCATTTGCCTGAAGATGTTCCTGTCTTTGTAACGCCCAACTGCTTGTTCCTGCTCAGGGTTTGTTGCTTGCTTATCTGTTTAACAGCTTTCATACAAAGTTCCCACATGAACCAAACTCTCAACCTCCCGAAGTATGCTGGGATATTAAATTTGGTCAACTTTTTAAGTTTGGTCAAGTTATAACTAATTCTTACAACAGATGGCTTATTCTTACACTGGGAAATCCAGAGGGTGGGCTTAACAAGCCCTATCTATGTAAAATCACTTGGAGAGAGCGGGCTGGAGCCGGGGATGGGATCGGGACCCGCCACCTACCTCTCCCACCGCGATCCCACCTCCGCTGGTGAAATTGCGGCCAAAGAGCCTGCAAAGGGATATGGATAGACTAAGTGAATGGGCAGTAAGGTGGCTGATGGAGTATAATGTAGGGAAATGTGAGGGTATTCACTTTGGTAGGAAGAATAGAAAAACAGAATGGCCCAGAAATTCGGGTTGGGGGCTTCCCGCGGGTGCAAGCCCCCAACCTGCACTTACCTTGTGCGCCGGCCATTGAGCTGTGGGCCCCCGTGGAATTCCGATCCTGGGCCTCCTCCAACTGCTGGCGTGCAGTGCTTGCATATCCCAGGGGCGCAGTTAGTTCGATGCGTCCCCTGGGATCACATGGGCCACGGGGAGCCAATCGGAGCAGGGAATGCTCCATTCATAAGTCTGACAGGAAGTGCTGTCAAGACATAAATACTACGGCCCCAAAACAGCACTAAATCTTCAAATAATTTTTTTTTTAAATCATATTTTTAAAATAAACTATAAATTACATGAAATAACTATTTTAAATAATAATTTAAATTTTTGAAAAAAGTAATTTTATTTTCTAACGGGGCTAAAAATAAACTTACCTTGCTTTAAAGTATTTAAAAATAATAAACCTGTGGAAAAAATGTTTTAATTTTCATTAATTCACCACTTACCTTCTGCAGACTTACCCTCCCGGGAAAACCTGCAAAAAAAAACAAAGTTCGATGCGCACGCGCAACCTCTCCCGCGCACGCGTTCGGCCTCTGAACCCCTTCGTTCAGAGGAACGGAAGTGCCGGTTTCCCGCGCATGCGCAGTGCGTGCAGGAAACTGATGCTTCCATTGGGCCTACGGGTGAGTACCCCATGCGTACTCACCTGTGGCGACCCGAATTTCTGGGCCAAATATCTTTTAAATGGTGAGAAACTTTCAAATGTTGGTGTTCAGAGAGATTTGGGTGTCCTTGTGCAAGAAACACAGATAGCTAGCATGCAGGTACAGCAAGCAATAAGGAAGGCAAATGGCATGTTGGCCTTTATATTTTAAGGGGCTTGGAGTATATGAGTGAGGAAGTCTTGCTACAATTGTACAGGGCCTCGGTGAGACCACACCTGGAGTACTGTGCACAGTTCTGGTCTCCTTATCTAAGGAAGGAGATACTTGCCTTGGAGGCGGTGCAACGAAGGTTCACTAGATTGGTTCCTGGGATGAGAGGGCTGTCCTATGAGGAGAGATTGTGTGGAATGGGCCTACACTCTCTGGAGTTTAGAAGAATGAGAGGTGATCTCAAGGCTGAGATACATCGATTTTTGGACTCTAGGGGAATCAAAGGATATGGAGGTCAGGCAGGAAAGTGGAGTTGAGGTCAATGATCAGCCATGATCTTATTGAATGGCGGAGCAGGCTCGAAGGGCCGAATGGCCTACTCCTGCTCCTATTTCTTATATTCTTATGTTCCTAAATCATGAGGTAGAATCCACAATAAAACAATGTGTATAAAGTAAAGAAGCACATTTAAGGGGCTGAAAGGCCTTTTCTCATTCTATGCTATATGTTAAACGTTCCTTAAAAATATTGCAAATTCCAGTCCAGAGTAACACCAACAAAAGCAAAATATTCCACAAGCAGAAATAAAGTCCAGCTCCAAATGTGAGGTGAATTTTACTTTAGTTTCTGTTGCAAAACTACAGAAATCATAGGAGTGAAATGAGAACAAATAAATGTACAATATTAAACTCAAATGTTTAATGAGTTGGTAGAAAAATCTTTGTTATGGTGAGCAATTTTTATCCTTAATTGCACCAGCTAGAAAGAGTTCTCATAATTGACAGTGGTGTATTTTCACAGAGATACTTTCTGTGTTTGTTCATAGGAAGTCAAATTTCCTAGGGTGTAATTAAGATTTGATGCTGTCTTAGCAAACTGATTTTCCTAAGGAACATCAGTATTCAGTATTATATAAGTTTATGTGCTGATGTGCATTAAAAGTTATGATTTATTCCCTTTACAGGACTGCACAATTCTCCAGAGCCCAACCAAGGAAACGCTGCTTACAGGAAATTACAATTCAGAGCCAAATCTGAGTTTCTGCGACACAATAGCATTAAAAAAAATGAATGTATTGTGCACAATTTTTCATATCTGACTCTGCACAGCAGTCTTACTATACATCTAGTTTCAACATCCAGACAGTCAACCAGCTCAGAGGCTTTCTGTGACTGAGGAGTATTGAAAATATAAGAAGGAAAGTTATGAGGTTCTGATTTTTGTGAAGCTGCTGTTGAAGTGTATAATGAAAAGATAGATCTAATTTAAAGGGAGAGTGGGCAAACACCAATTGGACAATAATAGTGTCATGGTAAGAGCACGAATGGCAAAACTGCCATCACTCCACATTGTCCAATATGACATCAACACCACAATAAATTATTTCTGTTAGTGAGCTAAGAACATGGTGGGTAATTTTAACCTAACCTGCCGGGAAGGGAATGGGTGGGAATGGGTGGGCTGCCCGTTTTACACACTGCTTGATTTTACTCTCCATTGAATTTGATTTTACTCTTCATTAAAATGGGCGGCCAACCTGATCTCATCAGCTACCCACCAAAGACAAATGCAAAAATCATGCAATTGATGTTAAAAGCGCTCGAGAAAAGTTCCCAAGTGATCACCACAAGATCTTTTGCCATATTGCACTTAGGGACATCATCCCATGCAGAGTGAGACTGGAGGGTGCTTTATGGAGAAGACAACATTCTTTTCAATTGCACTGTGACTATAGCTGTACTAAGTGGTGTGCATACTAAATTGTACTAAGTGCTGCTTGATACTAAATATTGTTTAATCTGCTGCTACATACCTCCATTAGGAGTGAGACTATTTGGAATATGAGCACAAACTAGTGAAAAATATAAAAATGATTGTAAAAGCTTCTATAGGTATGTGAAAAGAAAAGGACTGGCGAAGGTAAATGTAGGTCCTTTACAGTCAGAGACGGGAGAATTTATAATGTGGAATGAGGAAATGGCAGAGAAATTAAATAAATACTTTGTTTCTGTCTTCACGGAGGAAGACACAAAAAACCTCCCAGAAATACGAGAAAACCAAGGGTGTGGCGAGAATGAGGAACTTAAAGAAATTATTATTAGTAAAAAAAAGTACTAGCAAAATTAATGGGACTAAAAGTCAATAAATTCCAAGGACCGGATGACCTACATCCTAGGGTTTTGAAAGAGGTGGCCATTGGGATAGTGGACGCATTGGTTGTCATCTTCCAAAATTATATAGATTCTGGAACGGTTCCTGCAGATTGGAGGATAGCAAATGTAACCCCGTTATTTAAGAAAGGAGGGAGAGAGAAAATGGGGAACTACAAACCTGTTAGCCTCACATCAGTACAGTAGTTGGGAAAATGGTGGAATCTGTAATAAAGGATGCAATAACTGGGCACTTAGAAACTAATAGTAAGATTGGGCAAATGGATTAATGAAAGGGAAATCCTGTTTAACCAACCTATTGGAGTTCTTTGAGGATGTAACTAGTGGAGTAGGCAAAGGGGAACCGGTAGATGTGGTGTATTTGGATTTTCAGAAGGCCTTCAATAAGGTCCCACACAAGAGGTTGGTGAACAAAATTAGGGCACATGGAATTGGGGGTAATATTCTAGCATGGATTGAGAATTGGTTAACAGACAGAAAACAAAGAGTAGGGATAAACGGGTCTTTTTCAGGATGACAGGCTGTGACTAGGGCTGCTGCAAGGATCGGTGCTTGGGCCCCAGCTATTCACAATCTATATCAACTATTGAATCCGTTGATTCTTAAGGTATGATGTTTTCCAATAACTAGACGGAGGCTGTAAATTAACAATCAAAAGGTGTTTACTGGAGGAGGGTAGTCTAAAGACTAACAGTACAGAGGCATGCTCAAGGCTTATATACAGGTGTGGTCACTGCTGGTACTACAGTATACAGGAGCTGTAAAAGTAGTTCTCTCTTAAAGGTACATACACTACAATTCCTCCCCTTTTAGATTAACAGTACCCATAACATTCAAATAACAGTTAACACTTTAACATGCACATTACACTGAAATAGTCCATTTATAGGTTCAGTCTTTGGGGCGGCTTTGCAGATCCTTTATGGATAGCACCTTTCCTGAGGTTCTTGTTCTTGGTGTGGAGGCGATTCTGGCTCCCTTTCGTCGGTTAGTTCATCAGTTTCCGCTGCTACTGTTTCTGGGGTAGATGCTACCGGTGTGTCGGGTTCATCCCCAGGTACGCGAGACATGGGGTTGACTCGTTCCTGTGACGCTAGGATCTGGTCGACGTGGCGTCTCACAATGTTCTCCCCGACATCCACTGTGTACATTAGTGGCCCCTGCCGTGTGCATATCGTTCCGGGTTGCCATTTCTCTGTTCGGTAGTCGCGGGCCAAGACTGGTTGTCCTACATTGAAGCTTCTTGTTGGCTTCTCATTAATGTGCTGGAATTGCTTATCCTCAACATTCCTTCGCACATTTGGTCTGAGCAAATCCAGACGAGATCTCAACCTTCAGTTAAAGAACATCATGGCCGGGGTCTGGTTGGTAACTGCATGTGTTGCATTTCTGTAGGCTAACAGGAAATTGTCCACCTTATGCTGTAGTGGAATTTCATCATCGCACATGGCCCTTATCGCCTTTTTAAAGGTTTGTACGAACCTCTCAGCCAATCCATTTGTGGCTGGATGATACGGGGCGGATGTGTAATGCCTTACCCCATTCCTTCTCATAAATTTCCGAAACTCTTCGGACACAAATTGTGGTCCGTTATCAGAGCAAATCTGCTCTGGCAAGCTGTTCCTGGCAAATATGGTCCGTAGGACTGCAATCGTTTTCTCTGTAGTGGTGGAGGACATATTGATCACCTCAGGCCATTTCGAGTGCGCATCCACTGCTATTAAAAACATTGAGTCCATGAATGGACCAGGAAAAATCAATATGCACCCGTTGCCATGGAGAGGAGGGCCACTCCCATGGGTGTAGAGGGGCATGTGGTGGTGCATTTTGGACCTTCTGGCATCCTGAGCAGCTCTTTGTTAGGTCCTCGATTTGTTGATCGATCCCCGGCCACCACACATAAGCCCTGGCAAGGCTTTTCATTTTCACCCTTCCCAGATGGCCTTCGTGAAGCTCATTGAGCACTCTCTCCCTTAACTTGGGTGGAATTACCACTCGGGATCCACACATCACTGTCCCCTGGCATACTGACAGCTGTTCTCTTCTGGATGAAAATACTGGCAACAGTGAGTCGCCATGTGTTGGCCATCCCTTCACCGTCAAGTCATATACCCGAGACAGTGTCGGATCATTGCGTGTCTCCTCTATATCCGCGTTAGTTACTGGCAATCGTTCAATTATTGACGAATAAAATATTTCGATAGGGTCCACTGCTCGTGCTTCCTCCACAGTAGGCAGTGGCAGGCGTGATAGCCCATCAGCGTTTCCATGCTGTTTCGTGCCCTTATACTCTATTTCATATTGGTTCGCCCCTAGAAAAAGGGACCATCTTTGTAGCCGTTGTGCAGTCATCACCGGAACGCCCTTCTTTGGATTAAAGGTGGAAACAAGTGGTTGGTGGTCAGTCAGCAAGGTGAACTTCTGCCCATGCAGATAGTGGTTGAATTTTTTTACTCCCCATACTAGGCTGAGGGCCTCCCTGTCAATCTGGGCATAGTTGCGCTCGGCTGAGGTTAGTGACCAAGACGCAAAGGCTACTGGCCTCTCCAACCCATCTGAGAATTTGTGCGATAGCACTGCTCCAATACCATAGGGTGATGCATTACACGCCAACCGAATTGGTAGTGCTGGGTTGAAATGGGCCAACACCTCTTTTGATGTGATCAATTCTTTGCACTTCTGGAAAGCTCATTTACATTCGTCATTCCACTTCCATGGTATCCCCGTTTGCAGTAGGATATTCAGTGGGTGTAATACTGTAGACAAATTTGGTAAGAACTTATGGTAGTAGTTCACCAGCCTGAGGAACGACCTCAGTTGTGACACATTTTCCGGTGCTGGAGCCTTGACTACTGCCTCAATCTTTTCAGGGGACCAATGTAACCCCTCTTCATCAATAACGTGGCCACAATACGAGATCTGCTTCTGGAAAAACTCGCACTTGTGGCGATTAGCTTTAATCTAGTGAGTACCTTCTCCAGGTTGGCGAGGCGATCACTGTCATTTTCGCCCGTGACCAGGATGTCGTCCAAATAACACTGGGTCCCTGGAATCCCTTGCAGGACTTGATCCATTGCCCTTTGCCAAATAGCCGGATCCGATGCTACCCCGAACACCAGCCGGTTGTATTGGTAGAGACCTTTATGAGTGTTGATCGTGAGGTACTGTTTCGAGGCTTCTTCCACCTCCATTTGCAGGTACGCCTGGGCCAGATCAATCTTGGTGAAGCGTTTACCTCCAGATAGCGAGGCGAAAATATCCTCAATCCGTGGAAGTGGATATTGTACCGTGTGAAGGACTGGGTTCACTGTCACCTTAAAATCCCCACAGAGGCGGACCTTCTTTGGTTCCCCAGGCGTATTACTCAACGACCTCTTCATTACAGGAACGATGGGTGTAGCCCACTCGCTCCAGTCCACTTTGGACAGTACTCCTGAATGTTCCAACCCTTCCAGCTCTGCTTCGATGGCTGGTCGGATCGCATAAGGCACCGGTCTGGCCTTAAAAAACTTTGGGCTTGCATTTTCCTCTATTTTAATCGTCGCTGTTACGCCTTTTAATGTTCCGAGTCCCTCCTGGAACACTTCTTGTGCGTCAGTTAGCATTTTTGACAGTCGTCCAGGTGCAATGTCGTCATCCTTTTTGGCCTCAACCTTCAGTGCCTGTATGGAATGCCAATCTAATTGTATCTTCCGGATCCATTCATGTCCTAGTAGTGGTGGTCCTCCATCTGGCAATACATATAGGTCCATTTTGGGTATTTCCTGGCCTTTGTATATCATGTTCACCCTTATTTTTCCTTTCGGGTAGACTTTTTGCCCCGTGTACGTCTTCAAGACAATCTCTGTAGCTTTCAAGGGTATATGTGAGAATAGCCGCTTGTAGTCCCTTCGGTTTATGACTGTTAGGGCTGATCCTGTGTTCAATTCCATTTCCACTTGGACTCCGTCTATCTTGAGCGTGACCCAGATAATCTGGTGATCCTCCATTTTGATTACCTTATGTAGTTTCAGACAACCCAGCTCCTTGCTTCCGGAGTCTGCATCACCTTTCTGTTCGTCTGAACTACTGTCCATCACCTTATGTACCTTTTTGTACTTCTCCTGTGGCGATTTCTTGCTGCTGGTTTTCTTCCCTGACCTGCAGACTCTTGCTATGTGTCCTGCCTTTCCACACTGTCTGCACACTTGGTCCTTGAACCAACAATCCTTCTGGTCGTGTGTTGTTCTGCCGCAGCGATAACACTTCCCTGCTCCATATGACATTTCATTGGTGCCATATTCTTGCGGTCTCTGTTGTATCTCTGCAGTGCCCCGTGCGGCTGCTTCGTGTGATACTACCATGCTGAAAGCCTTGTCCAGCGTAAGATCCTTTTCTGATAGAAGCCGTTTCTGGGTTCCTTCACTTTGAAGCCCACACACAAACTTGTCCCTTAACGTATCTGCTAGTCCCAATCCAAACTGGCAGTGTTTCGATAGCTTGCGCAGTTCTGTTAAGTACTCAGCATTACTTTCGTCTTTATGCTGGTTCCTTTTGTGGAACTTAAATCTTTCTGCTATCAGCAGCGGTGTGGGGTTTAAGTGATCCTGTAGGGTTTCCACTATGCTTTCGAAATTCTTATCCACTGGCTTCTCTGGGGTTATTAGGTTTTGCAGTAAGCCATAAGTTTTTGCACCCATGGAATTTAACAAAACCAGTGCTTTCCTAGCATCTGGCACTTTATTCGCCTTGCAGTACACTTCAATGCGTTCCACATATGTCGCCCAATCTTCGACTTCATTGTCGAACGCAGTGATACTGCCACTCTTCGGCATCCCTGGGTGTGATTAAACTGTCTAAAATGGCGTCTCCCGCGCTCTCCCTTCTTCTCCACTGGCACAAAATGGCGTCTCCTGCGCTTTCCTTTCTTCCTGCGCTCGCCCTTCTTCTCCGCTGCGGCTTCTAAAATGGCGCCTCCCACGCTCTCCCGGGATTGGGGGTAATATTCTGACATGGATAGAGGATTGGCTATCTAACAGAAGGCAGAGAGTTGGGATAAATGGTTCATTCTCAGACTGTCAATCAGTAACTAGAGGGGTCAGTGCTGGGTCCCCAACTCTTTACAATCTATATTAACGATTTGGAGGAGGGGACCGAGTGTAACATATCAAAGTTTGCAGATGTTACTAAGATGGGAGGGAAAGTAGTGAGTGAGGAGGACATAAAAAACCTGCAAGGGGACATAGACAGGCTAAGTAAGTGGGCAGAGATTTGGCAGATGGAATACAATACTGGAAAGTGTGAGGTTATGCACTTTGGCAGGAAAAATCGTAGAGCAAGTTATTATCTTAATGGCAAGAAACTGGAAAGTACTGAAGTACAAAGGGATCTGGGGGTCCTGGTGCACGAAACTCAAAAGGTTAGTATGCAGGTGCAGCAAGTGATTAAGAAGGCCAATGGAATGTTGGCTTTCATTGCTAGGGGGATAGAATATAAAAATAGGGAGGTATTGCTTCAGTTGTACAAAGTATTGGTGAGGCCGCACCTGGAATACTGCATACAGTTTTGGTGTCCATACTTAAGAAAAGACATACTTGCTCTCGAGTCAGTACAAAGAAGGTTCACTCGGTTAATCCCGGGGATGAGGGGATGGACATATGAGGAGAGGTTGAGTAGATTGGGACTCTACTCATTGGAGTTCAGAAGAATGAGAGGCGATCTTATTGAAACATTTAAGATTGTGAAGGGGTTGGATCGGGTGGATGCGGGAAAGATGTTCCCGATGATGGGTGAAACTAGAACTAGGGGCATAGTCTTAGAATAAGGGGCTGCTCTTTCAAAACTGAGATGAGGAGGAACTACTTCACTCAGAGGGTGGTAGGTCCATGGAATATGCTGCCCCAAAAAGCTGTAGAAGCTACATCATTACATAAATTTAAAACAGAAATAGACAGTTTCCTAGAATTAAAGGGAATTAAGGGTTACGGGGAGCGGGCAGGAATTTGGACATGAGTCTAGGTTCGGATCGGACATGGCCCTGTGAGTAGCGAAGCGGGCCCAGGGGCCGTGTAGCCTGAACCTGCTCCTATTTTGTGTGTCTAATTCTGTTAGATTCAGGAGATGGTTCTGTGATAGTAGATTGGCGGTTAGGATCAAATCAGCCATGATCTTATTGAATGGCGGAGCAGGCTCGAGGGGCTGATTGGCCTACTCCTGCTCCTATTTCTTATGTTCTTATGTTCTTATGTTCTCCGCGGCTCAATGGCGTCTCCCGCGCTTCCTTTCTTTCCCCCGCGGACGCTGTTCAGCCCTTGAGCCCTGGCTGCGCTCTGCGCGTTCTCCTGTGCTTTACCCTCTCTCTCTTTTTGTTTTCCGTCGACACCACTCGGTCTTCAAACCCCGGCTGCGCCCTGTGCGCTTCACCCTCTCTCTTGCCCCGTGGTCGGCTCCAGCCGCCGCTGTCCGGGAAGGGTCTGCGCTGTACCTGTTGCCTGTCTGTTGCTGGATCGTCGTGGCTGGAGAACCAAGCCCAGCCCTCAACAGCCTCCCCTGCGATGTTCACTCTCTGCCAGATGACTGGGCGGTTGCTCGTGGTCGACGCCCGTGCTTCTGGCCTCGACTTTCTTCCACCATCCTCCCGGATCGAATCCTTGAAAGGAAATGCAGAGTTGCAGGTAGATTCGAATCGACCTTGTCGCCACTATTGAATCCGTTGATTCTTAAGGTATGATGTTTTCCAATAACTAGACGGAGGCTGTAAATTAACAATCAACAGGTGTTTACTGGAGGAGGGTAGTCTAAAGGCTAACAGTACAGTGGCATGCTCAAGGCTTATATACAGTTGTGGTCACTGCCGGTACTACAGTATACAGGAGCTGTAAAAGTAGTTCTCTCTTAAAGGTACATACACTACATCAACGATTTGGATGAGGGGACTAAATGTAACATTTCCAAATTTGCTGATGATATAAAGCTAGGTGGCAGTGTCAGTTGTGAAGAGGATGTAAAGAGGCTTCAGGGGGATCTCGACAGGCTCAATGAGTGGGCGAGAACATGGCAGATGGAATATAATGTGGATTTTTTTTTTTTAATTCATTGACGGGATGTGGGTGTCGCTGGCTGGCTAGGCCTGCATTTAATGCCCATCCCTAATTGCCCTTGAGAAGATGGTGGTGAGCCGCCTTCTTGAACCGCTGCCATCCATATGGTGTAGGTACACCCACAATGCTGTTAGGAAGGGAGTTCCAGGATTTTGGCCCAGCGACAGTGAAGGAACGGCGATACAGGTCCAAGTCAGGATGGTGTGTGGCTTGGAGTGGAACTTGTACGTGGTGATGTTCCCATGCGTCTGCTGCCCTTGTCCTTCTAAGTGGTAGAGGTCGCGGGTTTGGAAGGTGCTGTTGAAGGAGTTTTGGCGAGTTGCTGCAGTGCATCTTGTAGATGGTACACACTGCAGCCACAGTGCGCCAGTGGTGGAGAGAGTGAATGTTGAAGGTGGTGGATGGAGTGCCAATCAAGCGGGCTGCTTTATCCTGAATGGTGTCGAGCTTCTTGAGTGTTGTTGGAGCAGCTCTCATCCAGGCAAGTGGAGAGTATTCCATCACACTCCTGACTTGTGCCTTGTAGATGGTGGAAAGGCTTTGGGGAGTCAGGAGGTGAGCCACTCACCGCAGAATTCCCAGCATCTGGCCTGCTCTTGTAGCCACAGTATTTATATGGCTGGTCCAGTTCAGTTTCTGATCAATGGTAACCCCCAGGATGTTGATAGTGGGGGATTCAGCGATGGTAATGCCATTGAATGTGAAGTTATCCACTTTGGTAGAAAAAACAGAAAGGCAGGATATTTCCTAAATGGTGAAAGATTGGGGAATGCAGATGCTGAAAGGGACCTGGGTGTCCTTGTACATGAGTCACTGAAAGTGAATGTGCAGGTGCAGCAAGCCATTAGGAAGGCAAATGGTATGCTGGCCATCATTACAAGAGGATTTGAGTACAGGAGTAAAGAAGTCTTACTCCAATTATATAGGGCCTTGGTGAGACCACACCTGGAGTACTGTGTGCAATTTTGGTCTCCCTACCTAAGGAAGGATATACTTGCCATAGAGGGAGTGCAACGAAGGTTCACGAGATTGATTCCTGGGATGGCGGGACTGTCGTATGGGAAGAGATTGAGTAAACTAGGCCTGTGTTCTCTTGAATTTAGAAGAATGAGAGGGGATCTCATTGAAGCATACAAAATTATAACAGTGCTTGATAGGGTGGATGCTGGGAGAATGTTTCCCTTGACTGGGGAGTCTAGAATCAGGGGCCACAGCTTCAGGGTAAAGGGTAGGCTATTCAGGACTGAGATGAGAAGAAATTTCTTCACACAGAGGGTGGTGAATCTTTGGAGTTCTCTACCCCAGAGGGCTGTGGAGGCTCAGTCATTGGGTATATTCAAAACAGAAGTCGATAGATTTCTGACTAGCAAGGGCATCAAGGGATATTGTGGCAAAGCCACCAAGAGACTCTTGCAGTAATGTATATAATTGCCTTTAACAGGGGCTTGTTACCTTTAAGTGTTTGCTCTGTATAAACAGCGCGGGTTCGGTAAAATGGCGATCCAGCACGATGACGTCATCACGCAGGTCACGTGACGTTCCCAATGGCGGGAAACGTGATGATGTCATGATGTCAGAGGGGAGAGGTGTTCCCCCTCTGTCCTCGTGGAATCAGTTGGTGTACAGACCTGTATAGAGTTTCTCCTGCGTTTTTGTTTGTAACTTTTACTAGTGCATTAAACCATGTTTGGTTAACTGCTAGTATCAGTCTCAGTACTTTCGTTAGGGGTTCAAGCACTCCTACATTGGTGACCCCGAATCCTCGCGGGCGTTCTTCACGGCGGAAACGGAACGCAGGGCCATGATGGAAGCCAACGCAGTGGCTTTGATGCTCCCCCAATTTTGGGAACAACAGGCGGCCTCCTGGTTCATACAAGCGGAGGCGCAGTTCGAGCTCTGCAACGTCGTGCAGGATCAGACCCGTTTTCTTTCCGTGGTCTCCGCACTCGACAGCTCGATGGCGTTGAGGATCATCAGCCTACTGGAGAACCCCCGGCCACCGACAAGTATGTCGCCATTAAGGCACGGCTAATGCAGGTATTCGGCCTTACGAAGGCAGAGCGCGCACGCCACCTACTCACGCTGCCCGGGTTAGGAGACTCCAAACCTTCGGAGTTGATGAGCCAGATGCTGACACTCCTGGGGTCTGAACCGCAATGTTTCCTGTTCCGCGAACTGTTCCTCAGTCAACTGCCCGAACAGGTGCAGGCGGCCCTCGCCAGTTCGGACGCCGGGGATTGCATAGCGCTTGCCGAAGAGGCGGATAAAATATACGCGGTCCGACAACAACATTGCGCCGTCGCGAGACGCCCCGCCCCAAAGGGCCCTGCCTCGACGCCTCCAACAACCGGTTTCTGTTATCACCACGCTCGGTTTGGCGTGAAGGCCAGAAGCTGCCGTCCGCCCTGCAGTTTCGTGCCCAAAACACCGAACAAGCAACTGCGCGTCAAGAACACCGACTCCGGGGCGTGCCCCACGGCCACGATGGCGATCGGCGATTCCGGGAAACTACTTTATTTAACCGACTCCATCTCGGGCTGTCGTTTTTTGTGCGACACAGGGGCGCAGTGCAGCATCCTTCCCGCGTCAGTCCTCGACCTTCGGTCCGGCAGGCGTGGTTCTCTCCTCCAAGCTGCCAACGGGGGTGCGATTTGTACTTGCGGGACATGGCGGGTCCAGGTCTGCTTCAGTGGCCAACGCTTTATATGGGACTTTGTCACCGCCAAAATTTCACAGGCACTCCTCGGCGCCGACTTTTTATGTGCAACAGCCTGTTGGTTGATTTAAAAAATCATCGGCTCGTTCACGCCGCCACGTTCGACTGTATCCCCTGTGCGCGCGGCACGGTCGCACCGCGCTTGGTCTCCTGCGCTCGGCCACCCCCCGATGTTTTCTCCCGCCTCCTCAGGGACTTTCCAGAGCGGACTAAGGCCACCTTCTCGGCTTCGACCGCCAAACATAGGGTGGAGCACCATATAACGACGACCAGCTCTCCCGTCTATGCCAGGGCACGGCGGCTAGAGCCCAGCAAGCTCGTGGCTGCTAAGGCGGAGTTCGCCGCCATGGAAAAGTTGGGGATTATTCGCTGGTCAAATAGTCCCTGGCCCTCGCCTCTCCACATCGTCCCTAAGCCCGGGGGTGGATGGCAGCCCTGCGGCGACTACCGCCGCCTCAATGATGTCACGACCCCCGACCGGTACCCCATACCGCACATACAGGATTTCTCCGCACATTTGGCGGGGAATTCGATCTTCTCCAAGGTCGACCTCGTCCGTGGGTACCCCAGGACGTCCAAAAGACAGTGGCCATCACCCCTTTTGGCCTGTTTGAGTTCCTCCGCATGCCTTTCGGACTTAAAAACGCGGCGCAGGCATTCCAACGCCTAATGGATTCGGTGCTGCGGGATCTCAAATTTTTGTTCATCTATCTGGATGACATACTGATCGCTAGCGCCACAAAGGAGGACCATCTCAAGCATCTGCGTATTCTCTTTCGTCGCCTTCAGCAGCACGGCCTCATTGTCAACCCAGCCAAATGCCAGTTCGGCCTGCAGCAAATCGACTTCTTAGGCCACCGCATCACTTCAGAGGGGGCAATGCTGCTTCGGGCTAAGGTGGAGGTGATCGCTGCATTCCCGCGGCCGCAGTCCGCGAAGGCACTCCAGGAGTTCCTGGGTATGGTAAATTTTTACCATCGTTTTGTTCCCAGGGCTGCACAGCTCATGCGGCCGCTCTACGAGGCCCTCAGGGGGAAGCCGGGAAAGGAGCCCGTAGTTTGGGCGCCAGAAATGGACCGCGCTATCGGGGACACGAAGACCGCCCTCGCGAATGCGACAAATGTTGGCACACCCCCTGCCAGGAGCCACCATCGCTCTCACGACTGACGCGTCGGACTACGCCATAGGGGCTGTCCAAGAGCAATGGGTCGACGGCACGTGGCAACCACTGGCGTTTTTTAGCCGCCAGCTGCGACAGCACGAACGCCAGTACAGTACCTTTGACAGGGAGCTGTTGGCGTTGTTTTTGGCCATTCGCCATTTTCATTTTCTGCTTGAAGGGCGCCACTTCACTGCGTTTGTCGACCACAAACGGTTGACATTCGCGATGGCCAAGACTGCCGAACCGTGGTCGGCTCGACAGCAGCGACAGCTTACATTTATTCCTGAATTTACCACTGACATCCGGCACGTGGCCGGCAAGGACAATGTGGTAGCGGATTGCCTTTCCCACGCCACCATCCAAGCCATGCAGTTGAGGATCGATTATGTGAGAATGGCGGCCGACCAAGCTGCTGACCCGGACATTCAAGCCTTTCGTTCTGACTCCGCCAGCCTTCAACCGAAGGGTGTGCCGTTCCAATCGGCGGGCATCACTTTACTCTGTGACGTCTCCTTGGGAGACCCCCGTCCGATTGTTCCGTCCACCTGGCGTCGGAAAGTTTTCAACGCCATACACGGACTTTCGCATCCTGGTGTGAGGGCATCGCAGAAGTTGCTAGCATTCAAATTCATCTGGAGAGGGATGCGCAAGGACACCCGCGACTGGGCGAACACATGTGTGGTTTGTCAACGAGCCAAAGTACAATGACACGTCAGGGCCCCCTTGGCCACCTTCGAGGTACCGGAATGTCGGTTCGACCATGTCCACGTCGACCTTGTGGGGCCACTCCCGCCATCGCGGGGTTTCACACACCTTCTGACGATGGTAGATCGCACCACGAGATGGCCAGAGGTGGTTCCCCTGACGTCTACCACCTCTGCGGATGTCGCTCAAGCCTTTATCTCGTCATGGGTAGCACGCTTTGGGGTTCCGATGGATATTTCGTCCGACCGCGGTCCACAATTCTCATCTGAGCTTTGGAACGCGGTGGCCTCAGCCTTAGGCACCAAACTCCATCGCACCACGACCTACCACCCGCAGGCGAATGGGCTGTATGAGCGTTTTCATCGTTCATTGAAGGCGTCGCTCAGGGCCAGCCTCCTGGACGCGGCATGGGTCGATAAACTGCCTTGGGTTATGCTGGGGTTGCGCACGGCGCCAAAGGAGGGCCTGCAGGCTTCGGCCACGGAAATGGTTTACTGCCAGCCGCTCTGGGTACCAGGCGAATTCCTGCCGTCCCTTACGCAGCCGTGGTCCACAGCCACTCAGCGGGAACCCCACTGGGAAGTGGCCCAGTGCTTCCGGCCAGTTCCAACATCGCAACACGGTTTTCCTGCCTCCCACATTCCAGTGGAGTTGATGAAGGCCAAATTCGTGTTCGTTCGTCAAGACGCCCATCGCAGCCCACTCCAGCCTCCGTATACGGGTCCTTTCCGGGTTTTACAGACAGGGGCTAAGACTTTTTTGGTCGACCTCGGGGGCAGGCCGGATCACAGCTCCGTCGATTGCCTCAAGCCCGCGCACTTGGACCTTGAACAGCCAGTCGAGCCCGCTCAGCCATTGCGCAGGGGTCGACCGCCGGCTGCTGCCGCAACTGACCAGGCCGCTATCCCCTCCAGCGTTTTCCTCTCTGGGAATTTAGGAGTCGTTCAAACAGGCTTGTCCGACCTCCTCTGCGATTGACTTTCCTTATTAAAGACAATTCTGGGGGGCATATGTGGCAAAGCCACCAAGAGACTCTTGCAGTAATGTATATAATTGCCTTTAACAGGGGATTGTTACCTTTAAGTGTTTGCTCTGTATAAACAGCGCGGGTTCGGTAAAATGGCGATCCAGCGCAATGACCTCATCATGCAGGTCACATGACGTTCCCAATGGCGGGAAACGTGATGATGTCATGACGTCAGAGGGGAGAGGTGTTCCCCCTCTGTCCTCGTGGAACCAGTTGGTGTACAGACCTGTATAGAGTTTCTCCTGCGTTTTTGTTTGTAACTTTTACTAGTGCATTAAACCATGTTTGGTTAACTGCTAGCTTCAGTCTCAGTACTTTCGTTAGGAGTTCAAGCACTCCTACAATATGGCGATAGGGCCGGTGAATGGAGATGAGGCAGAAGATCAGCCATGATCTCATTGAATGGCGGAGCAGGCTCGAAGGGCCGAATGGCCTACTCCTGCTCCTATTTCTCATGTTCTTATATTCTTATGAAAGCTCTATCAAAGCCGGCACAGGCATGATGGGTTGAATGGCCTCCTTCTGTGCTGCATCATTCTATGACTCTATGATATTGATTCCCCATACACAGCATTAAAAAGGTAGCATGCATGATCCACTTAGATGTTAAACTGTGTTCTGAGTAAAAGTTTGACATTTTGCAGCAGTTTTAATAAATAATATTTTTGATGTAACCTACAAATGAATACGTTTTTCAGAACATTCTGCCGTCAATAAGAAACCCATTTCAGTATGTTATCTTCACTCTAAACTGTATTTAGTGACAGTTTCTTATTATTATGCAATCTTGGCTGCTGACAAATTTGTGTAGTCTTTTTTTGAGAACTCATTTTCAATAACTAAATTATTGAAACCATTAAACTGCATTTCTTCATCAGGTGCTTTATTGATAAAATGTTATGCTGACACGATCAAATAAGCAGAGAACTAACAAAAACTGTCTAGAGTGAAACATGTCATTTATAGCTGTGGATTTATGTAGCTCCTTTCTCACTATGCTGTTAGTGTCAGGACCTTGTCTATTGCTTTACCCATGTATGTATACTGATTCTATTCAGTCTCTAAGAAAAGCAATTTATAAAGCCAGAGAGCAAATTGAAATGTAAAAACAATGGCGACACCCTTTTCTGAAATGACTGAGGACACATATTCCTGTTTATTTTAAAATATAATGGCATTGATGGCATAATTGATAAAACACCTGGAACTGTGGGAAACCCTGAAATAAAAAAAATACTTTTGCCTCACTTTAACTTAAGTGATTTTAAAACCTTGCTCCCGTTCTTTTTGTACAGGAGACAACATTAAAGAATTGCCACAGCAAAAGAATTGCTGTCAGACAGAATAAACATATTGCTGTGATATTCCTGTACGTGCTACTCTTCAGAAAGGATGACTAGGTTCACTAAGAAAAGCAGAGTGATAAAAAGGGGTGTAATGAGACAGGATCATGGTACAATGGATGGGGCATGACCTATAGCACTCCAAACTGAGACAGAGGAACATAAAAGACGGGAAGGCGCCAACTGGTGTACTTTCCTATCTGATTCGGCTGTGACTGATAAAATGAGGAAATAAGTTAAGTGAGGAGGGAGGTGCTTTGAATTCTAAAACAATTAGACAAACTAGTATGAATACTTATTTGTGATGTATCTTCAGGCACAAGGCCAACTGTTAAGCAGAAGTCAGCTGAAAGAATAACTGAAAAGAAATGCTGACCACTTAGTCTTTTGATTTTTCTAATAAACTTCAAGACATTTATTCACATTCATAAGTTTAAAGAAAAATCTCAAGCCACACAAGGAAAATATATTTCAGATTTTTTTTGCAGCTACCTTATTTAATATATTGTTAAGTGATGGTTTGGAAGGATTAAAATCTAAGGTTCTTTTTTTATTTTGCTGTGTATTTCATTGATTTCCTGTCACATTTTTACTCATTTATGATGTTTTGCAGAGAATTATTTGTCACATCAGTATACAAAGGAATTGTGTTTTCATAAATAAATTTGCATTGAGCATGTGGTCAATAGTTCATCACTAATGTTTCCAAAATTAACTTCTTTGATATATTTATATATCTTGTGTTCACACAAATAATCTACCTGACTAAAATTGAGTATTTCAATATTATGTGCATTGCTAGTCACTCAAAATGGATTCACTCTAAGCTCTAATTTTTCAGTATTTTCAAGTTCCCTAACTATTACATGTATAATTGCAATTAGATATGATACCAGCCATTAGTCCAACACCTGCCATTATAACAAGCAGCATAAAAAAGGCTTAAATCAACAAAAGACTATCTCATGATTGCAACCAAATGATCCAAACTACCAATCTCGTCTACTTTTGATTTGGAATCTGGTCTGGATTTCACTCCAAGTGCAATCTCTTACTGGTCTGGGGTTGTACAATCATTCACCAATGCATATCTATCTAAGGATCTAAAAAGTATGGTCAGGTTACACACTTGTAGTAGATAATACCATCCATTACTAAATCACCTGTTCCTTCTACTGATAAATAAGAAACTTATGTTTCAAGTATACTGTGTTTAGATTCTATGAAAGATATCCCTGTTGCTAATATGTGCAAAAATTATTTACCTGAAGAATCCCCTTGCCATGCTGATACATCATGAGCTATTTGAATTAAAGTTGTGAAAAAGAATAGAATCATGACTAAGTAAAGTTGAAACTTCATGTAATAGCAACCAGTATTGTAGGCAATAATGGCCCAGAATTTGCAATTTTAATGAAGGCAAAAGAACATAAGAACATAAGAAATAAGAGCAGGAGTAGGCCATTCAGCCCCTCGAGCCTGCTCCACCATTCAACAACTGATCTTGGCCTCAACTCCACTTTCCTGCCTGTTCCCCATAACCCTTGACTCCCCTGTAGCTCAAGTATCTGTTTATCTCAGCCGTGAATATATTCAATGACCCAGCCACCACAGCTGTCTGGGGTACAGAATTCCAAAGATTCACGACCCTCTGAGAGAAGAAATTCCTCCTCATCTCCATCTTAAATGGGCGACCCCTTATCCTGAAACTATGCCCCCTAGTTCTAGATTCCCCCAAGAGGGGAAACATGCTCTCAACATCTACCCCTCAGAATCTTATATGGTTCAATAAGATCACCTCTCATTCTTCTAAACTCCAATGAGCCCAACCTGCTCAACCTTTCCTCATGACAACCCTTTCATCTCAGGAATCAACCTAGTGAACCTTTGCTGAACACGCACCAATGCAAGTATATCCCGCCTTAAATAACGTGACCAAAACTGTGGTCTCACCAACAGTTGTAGCAAGACATCCCTACTTTTATACTCCATCCCCCTTGCAATAAAGGCCAACATTCCATTTGCCTTCCTAATTACTTGCTGTACCTGCATGCTAACTTTTTGTGTTTCATGTATGAGGACACCCAGATTCTTCTGTACCGAAGCATTCTGTAGTTTCTCTCCATTTAAATAATATTTTGCTTTTCAATTCTTCCTACCAAAGTGGATAACCTCACATTTTCCCACATTATACTCCATCTGCCAAATTTTTGCCCACTCACTTAACCTATCTACTGTATATCCCTTTGCCGTCTCTTTGGGGCCGATTTTCCTGGAGCCATTAAGCGGGCTTTCAGGCGTGTGGGGGGGGAAAATCGCAAAAATAGGGGGTCGCGACCACCCCCCCACCTGATTTCCCGCCCCGTCCGATTTTCACCCAGGCGTTTCTGTCCGACCCGAATCAGTCCCGCCCGCAGCAGGCGGGACTGGTCTTCAGGCACCTTAATCGTCAATAATTGACATCTATAATGCCATTTTAAGGGGCCCTTGCTATTTTCAGCCTTTTCCCACGTTAAACACGCCTGAAATATAGAAACATAGAAGATAGGAGCAGGAGTAGGCCATTCAGCTCCTCGAGCCTGCTCCGCCATTCAATGCGATCATGGCTGATCATCCAAATTCAGTACCCGGTCCCTGCTTTCTCCCCATACCCCTGATCCCTTTAGCCTTAAGAAATATATCCAACTCCTTCTTTAATATATTTAATGAATTGCCTGGTGGGAACCCCGCTGATGAAACCTGGCATGAACAATATCGGATTGCTGACTATCAGCTGCAGGTCAATCAGGAAAGAAGAGATTTAATCAGACATCATTTGTAGGTTGCAGGACCTTGTTATTTCAGGCTTGGGGCAACTTGTTCCAGGCTTAGGCACAGCTGTGGAAGGTTGGAGCCTCACACACTTCTCCAATGTGAGCTCCTGGGAAGGCCCTCTCGCCACCCTCACTCAGCGCTTCCTCAACTGAGGCACCTACCAGAAGCATGGGAGGCCTTTTTTTCCTTCCCCTCTTGGCATTGGAGGACCTCCAGCCCCATTCGCGAAATGACACACGCCACAACTGCAGAAGTTGCCATCAGAAATGTTAATTACAATAACCAGCTGATGGCATTTTTCAAATAAACACAACATTTCACCCAAGTGACTATTAGTGCTTTATTTTCCTCTTACGCGTGCTCCTATGTAGTGGTTCCCCTGTGGCTTCAGCAGATGTGGAGGCCTCTTGCTCACTTTCCTGCTGCTCCTGTCTCAACGCCTTAGGCGGGCGTCCTCTGGGATTGCAAGCCTGTGAGGGCACGCCAGCAGTCTGCTGCTCCTGCGGCTGTGCAGGGGTTGAGACCTCTATCTCCGTTGGGTGTTGACTCCGGCGGGGCTCTGACCAAGGGCTCTGCAGTGGCATGGAAGTGTGAGTGCTTGGAGAGGAGCCCCCACTTCCTTGAGGTCTGCCACGAACCTCCCTCTCATGGGTCAGGTCCCCCTCAGTGCCTGCAAGTGGTTTGAGAGCAGCTTGCTGCACATCAGGGGGGCCATGGGGATCCGTTTCTACAATGGCAGTCCTACTCAGAGGGCCTGCCATGTAGGGCTGGTTTCTCTACTCAATAGCTGACCATCACTCCTCCAGAGATGTCAGTCTATTCTGAACACTCACCATGTTTTCAACACTCTGGCGACTTAGCTCCTCCATGGCCGTAGCCATCCTCTCCTCTACTGTAGCCATCCTTTCCACGGAGGTTGCCATCCTTTCCGTGGTGATGCGTTCATGCGCCAATGACTCCACAAAGGCTCTGCTCATGTTCGCTATGGACTCCTCCATTCGCTCCACACTCACAGCGACCCTGGAGACAAAACCTGCCAGAGACTCCTGCATCTGTGCATGGAGATCCACCACCTCTTCTCTTGTGGATGGACCCAGAGGCAGAGGGTCGACATGCAGCTGAGCTGAGCTGGCAGAGTCCTGCGCCCTCCGACGAGGACTCTCCACTGCTGTCCCTGTCTCCACCATCTGCTGATGCTCACTTATGAGCTGTGATACACCAGGTGACAACACTACTCTATCTCGCGAAGGTCCCACCGAGGTGTGAGTGTCTGCGCTGCTGCTGGGTGCGCTGAATTCTGCTGACGCTGCGCCTTCAGAGGTTGGAGCTTCCTCTGAGGCGTCTGGCTGCTCAGCCTCTTCCTCCTCTGCAGTGGGGACGGGGGCTCTGGATGGTCCTGTGGGGGAGTAAAGCAAAGAGTTAGAGATGTGATGCCAAGGTTACATGCACATTGGATTTTGCAGATGCTCATAATCCAAATGATGTAGCTTCAGAATCATAACAGCGACTTATGCTATGTCAATGAGAGAGATGGAAAACTATTCTGTCACCAGCTTATGGGACTGCCCCTGTCTCTCCTTCCCCAGCTTCCGCAGCCACGTCAGCCCCGACAATTTCCAGCACTCCTTCCTCCCAGGGGGTCAGGTGGGCTATTGAGGTTGGGCCTCCTCCAGTCCTGGCTCACTCTCTGTTGTTGTGAGCTCTCTTTTCCTGCAATGAGGGAGAGAAGTGGAGTTTGAGTGAGAATGAAGGAGTGAGTGTAGAGATTGCATAGCATAGATACTTAGAGGGAGACAAAGATGGTGTGAGGCTGCAAGACCAAGGGCCCTCCCTGTGTGTTGTCAGTTGTGCTCAAAGCATCAGAGTGAGAGGGAGTGTGAAGGCTGCATGGTAGAATAGTTATGTGAATGTGAGCATAGAGAGGGAGGGAATGGGTAAGGGTGCATGGATGTGACTGTGAAGTGGGATGTGGAGGGAGAGAGTGCTAAAGCTGAGTGCTGGTGGGGAAAGGCAATGGGAATCAGTTTGAGGGTGATGGAAACTTCATACTTACTTTTCCTGTACGGTGAAGGTCATGGAATCGCTTCCAACACTGTATCCAGGTTCTTCTGGTGACTCCCAGCGAGTTGACATCTGCTGTCACCTGCATCCATGCAGCCTTCGTCTCAGTGGGAGGCCTCTTCCTCCCTGACCTAGGCAAGATGACCTCCCTGTGGGCCCTCACCCCATCTAATAATGCCTGCAGTGAAGCCTCGTCGAATTTGCAGGCAGTTTGGGGTCTGGCACTGGCCACAGCTGCTGCAGGCTCCTCTGCCATCCTGTGTGGTTCGTATGGAAGCCTGCAGAGGTTGTAATGCTTGCTGTGGGCCTTAAAAGCACCACGAATTATGACATCATACTGTGTGACTTTCTGACTGGAAGTAGTCAATTAGCAAGAGTTCCCACACGCTGGAAATGAATTGGCCAATTGAGGGAAAATTGCATCAGTCTGGCAGACCCATTTACATTCGTGTGGGAACCCCGACATTCGAGGAAGCCAACAATTCCCCACATCTGCGGGAAAATCGGCCCCTTTGTGTCCTCCTCAGAACTTGCTTTCCCACCTATCTTTGTATCATCAGCAAATTTCGCTACAATGCATTTGGTCGCTTCATCCAAGTCATTAATATAGATTGTAAATAGTTGAGGCCGCAGCACTGATCCCTGTGGCACCCCACTAGTTACAGTTTGCCAACCTGAAAATGACCCATTTATCCCAATTCTCTGTTTTCTGTTAGTTAGCCAATCCTCTATCCATGCTAATATATTGTGAGGGAATATGCCATATTTCAGAAAGGTACACCATAATATGAACAGAATACTGATATTATTAATACATGATATACTGGGTTTAAAAGTCTGGAAAGCCTTGGAAACACAGGCTGCAAACAGAATACAGGCTCCTGAGATAAAGATCAGTTGATAACAAAGTTGTAAAAACCACAAGCTTTGAAATGGGAATTAGTTAAAAATACTAAAACAATGAAAGATTGAAGCAAACCATTGGTGCTTTCGAAAGGTTTACGGTTTGCAACCAAAGAAATGAAAAGACCCAATTAAGGTGTTATAAACTAACACATTGGAACAGAAACACAAACATTAAAAGAACCATGTGCCTTTGAAAAGATGACATCAAGTAAAAGAAACACCTGCTGGTCAAATAGTTTTTATGTTAAACTTGGAAGACAGGAAACATGATTAAATGTGCAACCAATTGAGATAGCTAGAAATGCATGAACTCCCTAGTTGAAGTGTCTTTTATTTAGACATAGTAAATATGATACCAACAAGCACACTTTGAAGATATGACTTCAATAGATACACCAAGGTATTATGTTGTGTTTGTATTGAACTTGGAACACCACGGAGTCACGACGTCTGCTAAAAACCAGTAAAGCCAATATTAAGAATTGAATGAAAGAATTTTATAAGAATGGCATCAAACAGAAACCATAGCTGTCATATTGTTTTCATGATGGTTTTTGAAACACCTAAAGGTAGAGACATAATTATGCATGCAATAGTTGAATTGACAGTAAGATAGAAAGCATTCAAAAGAGAGAATCAATAAAGACAATTAGCTGACATCAGCAGAGAACTTCAAAGAATAAACCAATGCAAAAAGAGTATAAAACATTAAGCTTTTCAAACAGAAAGTCAGAACTCGCTGAACGGCAAAGCGTTTCTCAACTCTTCAGAAGCAGCTCTGTAAGTCTTTAACTTTGAGTCTCGGGTAATCAAAGTAATTGATTTTGGTGGATAATCTGGATTTAGAGATAAGTAAGAAATGTAGAAATGTAGCGAAGTAAAGATTTGAGAATAATGATCTGGACGAGGGAATTGGATGTAATATCTCCAAATTTGCAGACAACACAAAGCTGGGTGGGAAGGTAAGCTGTGAGGAGGATGTCGTGAAACTCCAGTATGATTTGGACAGATTGG
This sequence comes from Somniosus microcephalus, assembly GCF_052327205.1. Classification (NCBI taxonomy): domain Eukaryota; kingdom Metazoa; phylum Chordata; class Chondrichthyes; order Squaliformes; family Somniosidae; genus Somniosus; species Somniosus microcephalus. Next base: position 231,385,830 of record NC_140990.1, read on the forward strand.
GTGATTGGGCAGAAACATGGCAAATGCACTATAATGTGGATAAATGTGAGGTTATCCACTTTGGTGGCAAAAACAGGAAGGCAGATTATTATTTGAATGGCAATAGATTGGGAGAAGGGGAAGTGCAAAGAGACCTGGGTGTTCTTGTGCACCAGTCGCTGAAGGTAAGCATGCAGGTGCAGCAGGCGGTTAAGAAGGCAAATGGTATGTTGGCCTTCGTAGCAAGAGGGTTCGAGTACAGGAACAAGGATGTCTTGCTACAGTTGTACAGGGCCTTGGTGAGACCGCACCTTGAGTATTGTGTGCAGTTTTGGTCGCCTTACCTGAGGAAGGACGTTCTTGCCTTGGAAGGAGTGCAGCGAAGATTCATCAGGCTGATACCTGGGATGGCAGGAATGACGTATGAGGAGAGATTGTGTCGATTGGGATTATACTCACTGGAGTTTAGAAGATTGAGAGGGGATTTCATCGAAACCTATAAAATTCTGTCAGGCCTGGACAGACTAGATGCAGGAAGGATGTTTATGATGGCTGGGGAGTCCAGAACCAGGGGTCATAGTCTAAGGATAAGGGGTAAGCCATTTAGGACTGAAATGAGGAGGAATTTCTTCACCCAGAGAGTGGTGAACCTGTGGAATTCTCTGCCACAGAGGGCGGTGGAGGCCAGTTCATTAAATATATCCAAAAAAGAGTTGGATATATTTCTTAAGGCTAAAGGGATCAAGGGATATGGGGAGAAGGCAGGGACCGGGTACTGAATTTGGATGATCAGCCATGATCTCATTGAATGGCGGAGCAGGCTCGAAGGGCCGAATGGCCGACTCCTGCTCCTATCTTCTATGTTTCTATGTTTCTATCTCTGAGAAATAAGAAAAGTAGCTATTGGTATTTTGAATTGTTAATGTTGCGACTGATTCAACAGCTGTTAACAGAATGTTGGCCCTTAAATAAAACTATATATTTTTAGAATTGTCTCAAAGAGTAATTCTGTATAAACTCACAAACCCAATTTCTGTACACTCTTTTGTAAGGAGTTGCAGAATTCTAGGGGGTATTCTGGACCCTCATAATATCTGGAAGGTTACAGTCTAGTTCAACTTAGTAAAAGTACTATCTGGAGGACGGTAACATCTTCAGTCATTCCTTTCCTTTAGGGAGAGATAGCCTGAACCTTTAGACCCATTTAAGCATCTTATGGAATTCGGCTATCTCTAACTTAAGTTGAAGGTGAATACGCCTGATCTGGGGTAGCCCGGGAAGGGCTAGGACTTGTAATTACCCCTTCAATATTATCCCCAACACCATGAGCTCTTATCTTGTGCAGTAACCTTTTATGTGGCGCTTTATCGAATGTCTTTTGGAAATCCAAATACACTACATCTACTGGTTCCCCTTGATCCACCCTAATCATTACATCCTCAAAGAACTCTAATAAATTTGTCAAACACGATTTCCCTTTCATAAAACCATGTTGACTCTGCTTGATTGTATTATGATTTTCTAAATGTCCTGCTACTACTCCCTTAATAATGGATTCCAGCATTTTCCCAATGACATATGTTAGGCTAACCGGCCTATAGTTTCCTGCTATCAGGCTCCCTCCTTTCTTGAATGGGGGCATTACATTTGCAGTTTGTTTATGATATTTCATTTTCTATCTTAATCCTATGTATATCCCAAACTTTATTTCGCTCTCTATAAAATTTATTAAAAGTGAAGAATAATCAATGCATTTTACTTCCTGGTTTGCTGTCTGTGAGAATTTCTCAATGTGATTGGCTGCTTAGCCAGCTTGATGACATCACTGTTGCTGGAAGCTAGAGAGCCCATAGACCTGGCACCAGAATCAAATGAACATCGGGAGAGGTGAATTCAATGCCACAGAGATCGCTATATCTTTGTGGGCAGTTTTCTTCGAGGATAGAGATGAGCGCCAGCACTTTGCCGCTGACCGCAAAATCCGGGCCATTGTTACTCACTGCAAACAATAGTTAAACATTTCACTCCACTCTTCAAGGCCAGGCTGAATGCAATAAACTAGGCAGATAAATAACAGATCACAGAGAGGGTGAAGAGTGTGAACCAGATTTGGTGACAACCCAGGAGAGAAAAGAGAATTGGATCTTAGAGAAATTGATTTTTGTGCCAAAACAGGATGAAATATCAGGATCTTTTATGACATCCAAAAAATTCAGAAAGCTGAAGCCAGGATGGCTATGAGACTAAATCAAATGGTGTTTCTATTTTTTATTGTTTATTTATTTATTAAGCAATTTTCTCTCCTTCTCATGTGAAGATATTGATTCCTTCCTGTGCCATGGTTATCAGTCACCCCTGCTTTTTATGGCCCAAGTGGCCTTCATTCATGTGTGAGCCTTGCTAATGTGTGTTGACAGGCTATTTAACATTATAGTCAACCTGATGTCCTTACTCGATATCCATGTGCCTGGGGATTGCTGGTTAGCAACCAGCAGCCGATACATTGGCTCAGTAGCACTGAGGCCAATTGTAGTGCTCCCATTGCCACCCCAACTGAGAACAGCCAATTCAGCACAAGCCAAGGTTTGTACATGGGGCCTTCCTGGACTGTAAGGCTCAGCTACCCACTGGATAAATTGACCACAGCTTTGCCGAAGCTCCATTAAAAATAACTTTAATGCAATATATATTTATTACACATTTATTAATGTGAATCAGCTTTCTAGTTTTGTTAGTAAATGTGATTAGAAACTATGTTAACCCTTTCTTGTTGGAGCTAAGTTGTAAAATATTGATTTATCTCAGGCTTGTTGCCTTACTGATAAAATTTATGCCACATCTTATCACTTTTGGCCAAAAGCAAATGACATTCAGTTCTTTCACTGGACAAATCTTGGCTGCTGACGTGTTAAGTAGAATAAGGAACCAGTACTAATCTTTTAGATGTGATGAATGCCGTTCTTTTAATCTAGTCTTATAGACATGATATTTGAATGGTCTTACCACTATCAGTTTTTATTTCACATTTTTTCTTCCAATTATACCAACATCATGAAGAACTATTTGGCCAACCCTTTTGTTTTGTTACCAACAACGTGACATAAATGTGTTATTATATTGAAAATGGTGACCCCAAACCAAAAAAGATTTGTCAAAGACATTGGGCCACGAAATTCCGCTTCGTAGCGGCCGATTATTCAGGGCTAGCGGTGGCGTTTTGTGTCAAAAATGGTGTCTGAGAAGCGCACGCACACTTCTGGTGTGGACTGCACTGGATGCCATTTTGGTGAGGTCATTTGCGTTGGCGCAGGGAGCTTGCACCAAAAGTATGCAGAGTACACAGATCGTGACGTTAATCAGCGTGCATTTTCAAGCTCAATGCTGGAGGTAACACCCTCTGTAACCTCCCACAGCTGAACCTGTATTCAGCAGCAGGAAGGAACCCCCCAACCAATGCGATTTAAAGGGATCATCAACTACTTACAGGTTAGTTGCTGATTGATTTCTACTAGCTGTTGCTGAGTTTGTAGAGGTGGTTTCTGCAGTTATTTGAAGTTGCCTAAAGTCTACAGGGATAGGTGTGGCATGTGCTCAAGGACTTGGTACTGACTTGCAAGGTTTCTGCTCAGGCTCCCAGACATGGGTGCAATAGTTTGTATGCCCCTTGGCCTGCAGCATATAGGGAGAATGAGCACAGGTGACACAGAGCAGGACAAGCTGCTAGAAGAAGGAGGAGGAGGAGGAAGTAGAGGAGGAAGAGGAGGAGGAGGAGGAGCAGGAAGGGAGGAGGTAACCAACACAGCCCCTTTCTGCCCGGGCTGTCCGTGAGGAGACTCATCCAACTGTGGTACCAGTGAACGCAACCCAAATTCCCCATTCACCAACAGTCCCAGACAATTTCTTCCCTCTCTTATTGTCCGTCACAGTGTCCTCTTGGCCACAATGCTACAATAAAAGCCAACACAAAACAAGCATTCCAAACCAAACTTATAAATCAAACCATTCCAATATTTCATACAAAAGTCAACTAATCACCCACGTGCATTCCATTAGTGCCTATTTTCCGTGTGCCTTTGCCTGCCCTAGTACTTCTATGCAGTGCCACCCCCATGGCTGCAGCATGGCTGGTGGAAAGCTGCTGACTTTCATTTGAGGAGACTGCAGATGGCCTTGCAGGACGACCTTGAACAGCTCTGGGCCTAGTAGGTCTGGCTCAGACTGCACCATCTCGGCATAGGCAGCAGCAGTCTGGGCTGGCTGGCTGACAGGCAACATCAGGTGCACTGGCAGAGTGGCAGAGGTCGGAGGATGAATGCTGTCATCCTAAGAGAGGACAGCAGGTTTGGGCGTCTCAGCAATCCTAGTAATCTGTTGGAGTAGAGATTGCTGGACTGCTGTGACACCCTGCAAGCCCCTTTCAACACTAGTAACTGCAGCCATGATGGCAGCAGTCTGTGCGTGCGTGGCAACAAGCTGAGCTTGCATGACTTCAATCTGAGCTTCCACTGCAGCATTCACACATTGGGTGGCTTCTGCTTGTGCTGCAATGGAAGCTGAGACATTGGCCATTAGATGCTGCATCATGGTCGGGTCCACAAGTGCACTAATGGATTCCCCCATACTTCCACTCAGGAAAAGATGGGCTCTAAGCTCTGCACAAATGCCTGTGCAAGGTTGGTGCTGGACTCCGCCATGCTCCTTGACATTGCACTCAGGCTTTCTGGCAGGCCTGCCATTGCACCAATCATTTAATTGTGTACACCCATCAACATTCTTCTATAGCCTACCCCATCAAAGTCCTCATCTGAGTCCTGTGCAGCAGAACTCATGTGCGACCTCGCCCTCTGGTGAGCTGGCACCTGCGCTACGCCTCCCCCCTGGTCTGGCTGCAGCCCACTCATGTAGATCCTTCCTCTATGCTACCCTCTAAATGACCCGCAGTGTCATTATCTGAGCTGGTGACTGCAAGTGTGAAATCGCATGACGGTGCTGTGTCTTCAGCTTCATTGCCTTCTTCCTCTTGCAGTTCCTGGTCCTTCCACTGCTACATGGCCAGGTTGGAGTTCTTGGGTATCTGAGAGGAGAAAGGCACAAGGCTAGGATTGAGGGGAGAGTGGGGGAAGCAAGAGGTGCATTCTTACACCATCTGCAGCTTGTAAATCAGAAGAGATTGTGGGATGAGGGGGAAGTTGGAGGTGTGAAGGAGGATTACGTATGAGGATACCGTCATCTTGAAGTGTTTTGGCCACACCGCACGCCACGGGCTCAGCGATGGCCGCTCCAATAATCTCCAGCACCGTCTCCTCCATTGGATTAAGGTCATGCAGATGCGCCTGTCTCCCTGCGGGAAGCCCCTTCTGCCTTCCATTATGAGCCACCTTGTCCAGCAAGAGAGAGAGGGAAGTGTGTCAGAGAGCGTGGTGCAATTGTTTGGGTAATGTGCTGCTCATGGTTGAATAGCTGGCAGTGTGTGCAAGCTGTGAGATTTGGGTGTGAGGCTTGCAGCAGTGCTAAGTGGGTGAGGGTGAGGTGAAGCTATGAATATGAGGTATTCATAGAGATTGATAGAGATTGTTGGTAGGTGAGTGATCTGGGTGTGGTGAATTGAGCAGTGTCTTGAGCTACAACAACAACAACAACAAAACTTGTATTTATATAGCACCTTTAACACAGTAAAATGTCCCAAGGCACTTCACAGGAGTGTTATGAGACAAAGATTTGACACCGAGCCACATAAGAGGAATTAGGACAGATGGAGGTTAGTTTTAAGGAGCGTCTTAATGGAGGAAAGAGAGGAAGAGAGGTGGAGAGGTTTAGGGAGGGAATTCCAGAGCTTAGGTCCTAGGCAGGGCCATTATATTCAGGGATGCTCAAGAGGGCAGAATTAGAGGAGCACAGATATCTCAGGGGGTTGTGGGGCTGGAAGAGATTACAGAGATAGGGAGGGGCAAGGCCTTGGAGGGATTTGAAAACAAGGATGAGAATTTTGAAACTGAGGTGTTACTTAGCTGGGAGCCAATGTAGGTCAGCAAGCACAGGGGTGATGGGTGAATGGGACTTGGTGTGAGTTAGGACACAGGCAGCCAAGTTTTGGATGACCTCAAGTTTATGTAAGGTAGAACGTGGGAGGCCAGCCAGGAGTGCATTGAAATAGTCAAGTCTAGTGGTAACAAAGGCATGGATGAGGGTTTCAGCAGCAGATGAGCTGAGGCAGGGGCGGAGACGGGCAATGTTATAGAGGTGGAAATAGGCGGACTTAGTTATGTCACAGATGTGTGGTCGGAAGCTCATTTCAGGATCAAATATGACACCAAGTTTGTGTGGTTCAGCTTCAGACAGATGCCAGAGTGGGAAGAGAAGCCACTGCAGGTGATTCTCTGGCTACAATTAGATAGATAAGAATGGAACCAGGCGAGTGCAGTCCCACCCTGCTGGATGACAGTGGAGAGGCATTGGAGGAGGATGGAGTGGTCAACCGTGTCAAAGGCTGCAGACAAGTCGAGAAGGATGAGAAGGGATAGTTTGCCATTGTCGCAATCACAAAGGATGTAATTTGTAACTTTGATGAGAGCCGTGTCAGTACTATGGCAGGGGCGGAAACCTGTTTGGAGGGATTCAAACATGGAGTTGCAGGAAATTTGGGAGGCGACAACACATTTAAGGACTTTGGAGAAGAAAGGGAGGTTGGAGATGGGGCAGTAATTTGCAAGGACGGAACGGTCAAGGGTTGGTTTTTTGAGGAGAGGGGTGATGACGGCAGATTTGAGGGAGATTGGGACAGTACCTGAGGCGAGAGAACCGTTAACAATGTCAGCTAACATGAGAGCTGGGTGGTCAACAGTTTGGTGGGAATAGGGTTGAGAGAGCAGGAAGTGGGTCTCATGGACAAGATGAGCGCAGAGAAGTTATGAGGGGAGATTGGCCAGAAACTGGAAAAAGATGCGAGTTCAGGGCTAGGGCAGGGAGAACCTTAGGGTAAGTTTGGCCCGGTGGGCTATGGAAAGGAAGGGAAGTAGCAGAGGCAGTTGATCGGATGGTCTCAATCTTAGAGACAAAGAAGTCCATGAGCTCCTCAGACTTCTTGTTGAAGGTGAGGGTGGAGGAGACAGGGGAGAGGGGTTTAAGAAGATGGTTAGCAGCAGAGAAAATAAGCCAGGAGTTATCTTTGCATTCCAGAATGATTCTGGAATAGTGAGCAGATTTGGCAGATGCGAGCAGGACCTGATAATGCTTTATGTGGCCCAGCCAGATCTGGTGGTGAATGGCTAAACCAGTTGTCCACTATATCCGTTCAAGTCTGCGTCCCTTGGGCTTAAGGCTAGTGGTTCAGTTATAAGGATATGGCATTTGAAGATGAATTCACTGATCTTGGCCACTCATGTGAGGTCACTAAATTTCTTGTGGCACTGCATCCAGGTCCTCGGGGTTACACTGATGGCATTTACCACGACGACTATATGCTACCACTGCCTTTTCCGAATTTACCTGGAGGACCTCCTTGCCCCTATGGAAACAGGACCTCTCTCCTCCTGTCCACCTCCTGCACCAAGGCCTCCAGTGCTGTATCCAAGAACCTTGGACCACGCTCTCTCCCCTGTTGTACCATTAGTACTTCTTTTTCCTGCTCACTCTGTTCCCCAGATGTAGCCAGAATGAACCTCCCCTTTAAGAGGTGCAGACTGGTCTTAAAAAGTGCAGGCTAGCTTTAACTTGTGCTAGCCTCACATTAATTTGGGCTCCCTGCTGAGTGTGCAGCCACTTAGCAGTGCATTCAGGGCTGGGCTGCATGCCACAATCATTCTAATTAACAGGCAGCACGAAGTTTGCGTGCTGCCTGCATTACTTTGAATGGGCGAGGGTTGATCCCACATCACAATCCCTGTGCTTGTTTTCGGGGGCAATCAAATTTTTAGCCTATTATCCATGTAAGCAATCATTTTAAATATATATATATATATAAAATTATAGAATTACTACTAAAATTTTATATTTATATCATAAATTTGAAACAAATAGAGATCAATCAGTCTTACTATTTTCAGTTAAATATATTTTAGTGACTCATAAACTTATTTGTGATGATAGTCATAGTCCATAAATTCATATTTGCCTACTTCGCACCCTCAAGAGTAAACTGTAACAGCATAGTTATTTTTATATCTTTATTTTAAACTCTTGGGGCTAGATTTTCAGTTGCTTGCGCCAGCAGTTAGCGCCTTAAGAGAAGTGATTTTCGGGCGCTATGCGTGTAGCGCCCGGGCGCAGCGCAGTTTGCGCCCCACCCCAAATTAAGTTGCCCGTTAGCGCCGGCGCAAAGTTTAGCGGCCGCCCGGATGCGCGCGCAGAAAATGACGTCACATCCTCGTGCAACGCCCTTTGGCCGCCCCGAATCCAAACTTCAGTCGGACCGCCCCATTGTGCGGCTGGCGTCCAGAGCGTTTGTAAAATGGAACGCAACACACCCTGGGGAGCGCAAATTAAAGGGCACTCCTCCTGCACTATAAATGGCAGTCTGCATGTGTTGTGTGGACGGATCCAGTGTGTTGTTGTGCACGGTGTATTTATGTTTCCGGCCACCACCACCACCACCACCACCACCACCACCACCTCCTCCTCCTCCTCCTCCTCCTCCTGTTTTCCCCCCCAGACTCTGCCTTTGAAAAAAACACATGCACCCTTCCCCTTTAAGAGCTCACTGGCACCAGAGTGTCTGCCGTGCGCTGCGCCCGAGCTCGGGTGTTGCGCTCTGCACCGCCGGCTTAGCGCCTAAAGATAGTAGTGGAATGCCTCTTTTAGCGCTCCACCAACCTCTTAGGGCGAAGCCACTGAATTTCCGGCAACGGGGCGCTACTTTGGGGTGGGCGCTAACTTCAGGCGGGCGCTAAGGTTCGCGCCCCAAAACTGTCTATACTGAAAATCTAGCCCTAGGTTCTTTATTTAGGTTCACAATTTTGGACCACTTCTGTCAGCAAGTGTTAGTTATCTAGGTAAATTAATCGCTTTAGTTAGGGCTTGAACAGAGAACCCCCTTCACTTTATTTCAGCTTCCTGATTTTCTCACGTGCCCTCACATTGGGGGTAACTTTAAACTTCAAAGTCAATGGAAAGGAAAATTCCCCGGTGGGAAGGGCTATGTATAATGGGAAGCTAATCCAATACCAACAGTTTTCTGCCCCTGCCAAAGTTGAAAGTTACCCTGTTATCATTCTTGACATTGAAAGGCAGCAGAATAACATTACACTCGACCAGGACTATAACTTACAAAAAAATTAAACAATAAAAGAATAAGTGAACAGTAGCAATGACACAACAATGATTTTATAGTAATGATAGTACGCTAAACTGAATAACCACCCATCAATCATTCAATCAATCAGAATTTGAACCAGCTCCAAAATATGTTTGTATTTGAATTGAATGATTTGGCCCCTCCTTCAGACACCTGGCTGAGACAAAATGATGAATTGTTGAAACTATTATATCAAAAAGAAACTAGGGCGTGGTTTCTCTATTTGAAGCTGGTCTTTAACTATCCATTTATCATAACAGAATGAAAGCAGCCAAAGCACCATGCTAAATCTCAGACAAAAATACTTTATTTTTGTCAATAATACATGGCTTTTGCATAATGAAAATCTTAAAATGCAAACTAGTTATAAATGGTGAAGCTGGGGCATCAGTAATGTGCATTTAACTCAGTGCTTTTTATTTCTAAAAATGTACGGATAAATCCACAACGAATGTCAGCTGCATTAATAAAGGTCATCTAGAATTGGCAGAAAAATGAGTTGCAAGCAATATCCTTATAATCTCTCATGAGAATTCCCACAGTCCATCACAGCCTGATTTGACAATTGCACCCTGACATAGAGGTCATACAGTTCAAAATGAAAAGCTGTTGCTTCACTCACAGAATTGTTAATGCAGTACAGTGCCGTTGGTTCTCATGAAAACAATCTGTTAATGTGTTCACAATGAAGAAGGGAGACTTGCACCAGGTTGCCAGAGTTATGACAGCTTGATTTCATGAGCTTCTTTGAAGGTCCAAGGTAACATTTGAAACACATGGGTGACATTTTCTACTGTACAACGATATTCTTTGCAATATGCAATTGCGCAAATGTTTCTTTCTTGATACGGATAATACTGGAACTTGAGGTAAAGAGGAATTGCTGAAAATGCAGAGTTTTGTTGAAGACTCACACCTGAAACAATTTTTGCCATTCAGATGCTATTTAACATGCTGTGCAGTTCCAACAGTTTCAATTTTTTTCCTCGTTATTCACATGTTGTCGCAACGCCTGGAATTTTCCAACCCCTCAGCATTTGCAAAATTGCAACATTTCCCTGGTGGAGTTCAACGTCTATGATTGCCACAACCATTACGGAACATGAACATTTTCTTTTAGGCTTGACAGAGTGAATATTGCTCTAGACAGTGCAATCCATATCCTCATCTGCTTGAGTCATAAAAATAATTAATGATATTGCTGCCCACAAAACAACAGTGGTTGCCATTCAGAAATAATTAATTGCTTGTAATGTGCTTTGGGATAGCCAGGGGATGTGAAAAAATGCCACAAGGATTGAAGTTCATTCTCTTCTTTTCAATATTATGGTTACCAATGAGGAATAACCATAAGTATCCTTCAAAGATGCTGGCCTCCTCTACTGCAAAAGCAAAATACTGCGGATGCTGGAAATCTGAAATAAAAACAGAAAATGCTGGAAAAACTCAGCAGGCCAGGCAGCATCTGTGGAGAGAGAAACAGAGTTAATGTTTCAGGTCGATGACCTTTCATCAGAACTGGTTTATTTATTTCCTTTAATAGATCTAATAATCTGTAGATTCAGCCTGATATAATTGATTGGTGTGACAGCATAGTGTTTTTCCATCTTTTGAAGAGATTAGTCAAGTGTAAGACAGTACACTTGTTATAGTAGCCTTTTGTTCTTTCATCCCCTCCCCCATTTCCCAGCACCCAAACTTGCTTTTTCATCCGTTTCATTTCCTGCTTTTTTCTCAGTTCTGACGAAGGGTCACAGGCCTGAAACGTTAACTCTGTTTCTCTCTCCATGGATGTTGCCTGGCCTGCTGAGTTTTTCCAGTGTTTTCTGTTGTTATTTTGGATTTCCAGCATCCGCAGTATTTTGCTATCACACTTGTTGTATTAACCCTGAGGCATGCTACTTCACATTTATCACATATATCACAAACTTATATCACATAAGTTTTGGATCATAGAGATCATGGATTTGCCTATGGAAACTGGAATCTACCTGAACACAAGTAGAGAGAATTAGGACAAGGTCCAAATTATTATGACACTTCTCCATCCAATATCTTAATGCAGGCTTTAACCCATTTATTTTAAATGAACTTACACCTCCATTAAAATAATGGACATAAAGAAATTTTATGCAACTGTATTAAGCATTTGTCCACTAATATTCCCTAACAAAAATTTCTAGGTTATAGTGAATCTTTGAATCTTCAGATATATTTTTGTTTTTAATTCCAATCAATATTAATATTGGAACTAAAATATTTTCCATTTTTCCCTAGTGTCAGTATTGAGTGGTCCCTGGCAGGTATAGTTTATATCAGAATCATGGCAAAGCTCCCAGAGAACCATTCCAAGAGTGGGCTTGATTTTTATTCTGTTGGTTGATGTTTGGAATGATAAACAAATTGCAAAGTTATTCCATTCAGAGGGAATGTTATCAACTTTCACCGATTGGGTTAATCGCACAGCATGGTCCCCGTGCCAGTTTTTGCAGGTTATCAAATTTAGCCCCCTTATTTTTCTACCCTACACCAAGAAGAGGTGCTCCACGGGACTCATACATCAGCAGTTTTAAATAAGATTTCATATATTTGAAATGATTTCCCTCAATGTGTGGCATATAAAAAATTCTAATGGCACATTCAAATAGCCTCCAAACTATCTTTTTCAAATTCTCACCAGTATCTTTCTCCTCTATAATCCTGGAAGCATTTTAAAAAAAGAGACAGCAAAATATGTATTCCCTCTTATCTTAGACCATAGACTTTCAAAATGGGTACCTAGAATAGGGGGAGAAATTCGGTTGCTAGCGCCAGCGATTAGCGCCTAAAGAGCCCGAGAATTGGGGCATTACCCAATTTTTGGGCGGGCGCAGTGAACCCAGCGCCTCCTGCCATATTGAGTAGCCTTTTAGCGCTGGCGCTAAATCTTAGCGCCCGCTCACGGGCGCAGGCAGATCATGACGTCATTTCAGTGTGCAACGCCTTTTTGGCGCCCCGGACCGGAAATTCAGTGGCGCCCGCCTTCGCTCCGCCTGGCGCTAATAGTGACAGTTGGATGGAACGTTCCCAGGTCCTTGTCAGACTTGGGGGGTGCTCTTTAAAGGGGACAGCAGTAGTATAAAAGCGGCAGCCATTTGGGGTGGGCATTCTGCTCGTTGCTGGAGAGAGTTGCTGACCTTCAGTGGGAGAGCGTTCTTTTAATTGAGCCAGCGGTGCCTTTGGACCTTCAGCCCTGTCCAGAACACTTTGATCGTGAGAGATTACTGCGTCTTACTCGCCTCACTTTATAATGGGAGCTGCTTTGGAGGGGAACGTCCTCCTGGCTGAACATCTGGCAAGGGCACAGAGGCGGAGGGAGAGAGGGCCGGGATTGGCCAGAAGGAGGAGGGGCAATGGACGTCGCCAAATCCGACCGTACGCTGCCAGGGTTTTCAGGCAGCAGGTGTCATACCTTACCATGTCGGAGGAGCAGTGTCTGCGAAGGCTCAGATTCAGTAAGGATGTTGTGACTGAGCTGTGCCAGCTGCTTGCTGAAGATCTGCAGCTGTGGCTACGGTGCAGGACCTCTCTGTCGGTGGCCGTCAAAGTCACTGTTGCCCTAAACTTTTTCGCCAGCGGATCGTTTCAGGCAGCTACAGGGGACATTGCAAATATTTCACAATTTGCGGTGCATTGCTGCATCCGGCAAGTGACAGCTGCCCTCTATAGAAGGAGGCAGGAATTAATCACCTTCCCTTTGACCCTGGAGAAGCAGAGGGAGCGCACGCAGGGCTTCGCGGCTATTGCAGACTTCCCCATGGTGTAGGGGGCCATTGATTGCACACACGTGGCTTTGCGGGCGCCATTACAGAATCCCGAGGAGTACTGCAACCGCAAGGGGTTCCACTCCCTCAATGTGCAGCTGGTCTGTAACTACCGGCAGATGATAATGGCGGTCAACGCACAATTCCCTGGCAGCAGCCACGACGCATTCATCCTGTGGCAGACCTCAGTGGCTGACCTTTTTGAGGCCCCGGCTCACCCACGAGGTTGGCTTCTTGGCGACAAGGGCTATCCTCTCTGCCCATGGCTCATGACCCCGCTCCGTTTGCCCAGCACCCCGGCAGAAGAGCATTACAACAACAGCCATCAGGCGACCAGGAACATTGTGGAGCACACAATTGATGTCCTCAAGTAGCGTTTCCGATGTCTCAACCATTCGGGGGGCGCCCTACAGTACTTGCCGGAGCAAGTGGCGTGCATCGTCGTGGTCTGCTGCATGCTCCACAACCTGGCCATTCGACGCACCCAGCCAATGCCAGCCGACCCTCAAGGTCCAGCAGAGCAGGCGGACGAGGAGGAGGAGGAGGAGGAGCAGGCGGACGAGGAGGAGGAGGAGGAGGAGGAGGGGGAGGAAGATGGGAGGGCTCCAGAAACTGGAAGGGCCATCCATCAGAGGCTCATAAGGACTCGGTTCTAGGCCCCTCTGACAGAATGCGAGGTGTGATTGGAACAGCGCCCTTCGGTTCACTCAAAGCCTATGAAGGCCACCATGCTTGTAAATAGTCTAGAGCTGCATTGTAAATAAAACATTTTCTTTATTTTCAAAAAAGTGCTTCCTTCCAGCATGACAACGTAATGGCAACAGAAAGCATAACTAACGAACTAACAGATAACTGTCTGGCAAACCTGCGAGACGAACCAAAATATGACAAACAATCACAGCAGGTGTGGACGGCCTTGACTTCTACAAAAGAGACGTCTCAGCACCTCCCTCTACTGTTGACCCCTTGATGGAGACCGACTTCTCTTACGAGGTCGGCCCCTTCCCTCCCTGCAGCTCCTCCGTAATTGGACCCCAGTGGCTGCGTCAAGGCTGGGGGACGCCTGCAGAGTGTCTGGAAGCGCAGAAGCCCCTGAGGGACGGCCTGGACGACCTCTGGGCTTGGAAGGCCCGGAAGCTGGCTGCTCCAACTGCGCATGGTTGGAGGCAGTCTGTCCTGCAGGTGGTGGCAGCTGCAGTGCAGACGTTCCAGCGGTGGCATTAGGAATGGTTACATGCCGAGAGAGGACACCTGCTCTGTGGTCGGCCGACAAACTGGCACTCTGACGGGGCAGCACCGCAGCATCCGCCACAATCGACTGGTCCACAGATTCATGGCCTGCTGTGGTGCTGCAAGGGCCCCGGGTAATCCTGCCTGATGCAGCTAGGGTGGCAGCAGTGAGTGTTCGCGTGGCCTCAATATGCGTCTGCACGAGGCCAGCAAGTGATTGCGTGGCAGCAGTGAGGACCTGTGTGGCAGGTGCCAGTGCTTCGGAGAAGCCCTGGACAGTCCTTTCCACTGCTTCGGACAAGGCCGGAACAGTCCTTTCCACTGCTTCGGACAAGGCCGGGACAGTCCTTTCCACTGCTTCGGACAAGCCCTGGACAGACCTTTCCAGGGATGGCCCGAAGCCCTGGACAGTCCTTTCCATTGCTGCCCCAAAGTCCAGCACACTCTTTGCCAGTGTGTCGATCGAGTCAGGCATCCTCCCCACTGTAGCCATCAGCTCAGTGTGCCTGAGGCGGGCCTGGGCGCTCATTTCGGAAAGGCTACGCACCTCCTCTGCACTGTGTGCAGCAGTCATCGTGGCCTGCCTCGCCCGCCAGGGAGATGGCCTCCAAGCTTCCCTACCCCCCTCGCGTGGCTGCAGCCCGCTGGTTCCTGCAACTGGCTCCTCATCAGAGACGCCCCCCCCCTCCCCTCCAGGGAACTACTATCCCCAGTCTCCAGATGGGTTGGCTCCCCTGAGGCTGGCACGGATGTTCCGGCTTCCTCCTGATCGTCGCCTCCGGAGGCAGTGGCACTGGCAGCTTGAGGGCCCGGCTCCCAAGCTGGTGATGTTGCATCTGAAAGCAGGGAGGTTGAAGAGTGGCTTTAGCGAAAGGACAGCTTGGCAGCAAGGGATGCAAGATTGTGGCAATGCTACGACATGGGTCCTCAGTGAGAAAGCATGCTGGTGGGGGGAACAAGTGGAAGGAGACAGCTGTAAAAGGTGAGGACCTTACCATCGCTGTGGACAATGGGGTTGGCAGCTGCAGTGGTGACAGGACCACTCAGACGACCTCGAACAATCTGGTGGACTCTCTCTTCAAGATCCGTTAGAGTTTGCAGTTGAGGACGTCCTCCTCCAGTGCAAAGCTGGTCCTTGCGGCTCCTCGCTAGCTTGGCCTGCAGGAGAAAGGATGGGAAGTTATGTTACATGATGCCCTGAGTTATCATCTCATGCCCCCCATGGTGGAAGAGCCCTTACATGATGCCCTGAGTTATCATCTCATGCCCACCATAGTGGAAGAGCCCTTACATGATGCCCTGAGTTATCATCTCATGCCCCCCATGGTGGCAGAGCCCTTACATGATGCCCTGAGTCAAATGTGCATGTGTGTGCCCAGAAAGGGCCATGGGTGCTTGCTGACACATGGCCATTGGGGCATCGCGCACCCTGTAGCCATAAAGTCAGGTGCAGATGGAGGGATGCAGAAGTTTACATAAACACCACTCACCCTCACGACCCGAGTGAGGTCGTTGAATTTCTTCCTGCACTGCACAGGGCTCCTGGTCACCATGCTGCTGGAGTTGACCCTCTGAGAAACATCCCTCCAAGCTCGGCGGTATTCCTTTTGATTAGACCTCCTGCCATTGTTGGGGTAGAGTACATCTCTCCGGCGCTCCACTGCGGTCACCAATTCCTCCAATGCCCCATTGGTGAAGCGCTCTGTTCTCTGCCTCACCCTCTCCATCTTCTCCAAGTTTTTTGTGCCAGAGAATGGCCTGCTCCGATTTTCAGGCCTACAAGGCGCAGAGTGTGGCTGCTGATGCTTACTCACCCACCCCTTTAAGAGCTGGCCAGCGCCTGGAAATCTCGTGGTCATCGGTAATTGAAAGCACCTGTGCTGCTCCCGCCCGCCCCGATATTGGGTTGCGCCGCCAGGTTAGCGCCTTAGGAGTCCAGTGCAACGCATGATTTAGCGCCTCAATCACCTTTAGGGGCGCTGCAACCCAATATCGCGCGAGGTGGCGATAATTTGCGTCTGGCTATAAAATTTGCACAGCGCCGAATCTAACGCCCCAAGCGGGGCTATACCCAATTTCTAGGCCTATGAATGTATGCAATGGAGCCTTAAGGGCTCTGCAAAGTCCACAGATTTCTGTCTGTCTTTGGACTTCTGAATGTTCTGCAATTGTTGACTAAGCAGCATGTTATCCCTGTTGCTTATATATATCCTGCGGTGATATCACTATTTTCCTTTGAGTAGTTTTTGGAAGTTAGGCCAGAGGGTGTCTGGGAGTTCGCCCCTCCAGAGAAAAGGTTTAAGAGCACAGTTTTAGACTGTTGCTTTCTTGTACCAATATTTTGCTTCCACCAACAGCATTGCAGGTTGGCAGGGTGAAGTGACGTTAAACAATGGCACCTCATGTAAATAAAAACAGAAAGCACTGGAAATACAGAGCAAGTCAGTCAGCATCTGAAAAGAGAAAAGATGGGCTAAGATGTTTCAGGCGTATACCCTTCATCAGAACACTTCTGATGAAAGGTGCACAGCCAAAGTGTTATAGCTTGTGAACTCTCTTTTAACCTATTATTATCATTGATGATCTGTGGTTAACGGTACATGGTAATCAAACATTTTCAATATAATTTAATTTTAACACAACACGTGTGTATTTTCTGTGGAGCCGAGTGGATAATGATAGACTGAAGTCCGTTTTCTTATCATAAAATTAATTATGTCAAAAAGAAAATTTCAGCTGCAGGATAAAATGCTGAGCTGCAGAAGCTCTGAGTGCACTTCCTACAATTGTCATAAATCTCTCATTCTTTTCATGATACATTTCCACAACTGAAATACGACTCAATCTAAGCTGAAACATATTTTTGACTCTTTGTGAAAGGTGACGGTAGGTTCATGACTTTACAACAGCCCTCGAACGTGATTCCCCTCACGTCTTTGCATAATTCACTCAAAACAGGAACTGAAGCAGTGCCTGTTTAACCACTCTCTGATATTGTCAGCCATAAAATAAATTAAGTTTGCATCTATCCAGACTTATTTAAGCCAGAGAATATGCAATAAAAAGTGTGAGGTGATATATAAGGTTAGCTCTCCTGTTGTTTTGAAAATATTTTAATTGTTCAGTGACGAAGAAACTGAATGTTTTTCAAAGATACAAATAAATGGAATCTCATGAAGACCAGTATTGAGAACTAAAGCGAAATCCAAACGGAATGTTTGGCAAGCATTTAGGTAATTTTGGCAGTTACTCAAGATTTAGGAAATTGCCTGGTGAAAGTCATTAATTCTTGCTAAACAACGGACAATATAACACTCTTAAGTACTGATCTTACACATGTTGAATTTAAATGTAATTCAAGGAAATTAGGAATCCATCTTTCCAATTTAGGGACTGACTTTGCTAACTAGACAGCAAAAGACCAATTCTATGATTGAGATGCAGTAACTGAGCACATCTTACATTCGAGTTTGAGAGGTCTGTTCATTTAAATAATTATTTCATGCTTCCAGTGAAATTGAGCCATGCACTGGGAGTGTGCAGATTGTGGGGCCAGGACATTGAGCACAGCAGCAGGTTTAAAGAACTGCTGCTGTTGTCTTAATGAGCCAGATAAATTTTGAGCAAGTAAAGTTGTAGACCGCACTGAAACAGATGGCCAAGGTTCGTGTGAGGCCCAGGGAGGAGGTTGACTGCCTCTTTACAGAGAGAGCTCTGGAGGTGGTGCTGTGGGAGGTGAAACAAAGGAGTGATGGAGCAGGGGAATACCTTAATGTTTAATGCTCCTCCTGACCCCACAAAAATCATTTGCAATCCTGCTTTTAAACATTTTCTGAGTGACCTGCGGTAATCCCTTTAAGGACCACTGGTTAGGCCATTTAATGCCAAGTACCAATAGGCAGAGTCCGATTTGCAAGGGCTAATGAGGCTCCGGCCTATTTGTGGCGAGCATCTGGACTGCCCATTTCAAGGCCCCAACGTAAGTTTCCTAATTTCACTCCTGAAAGGTCTGGCTCTAATCTTTAGACTATACCCCCTAGTCCTAGAATCCCCAAACAGCGGAAATAATTTCTCTCTATCTACCCTATCTGTTCCCCTTAATATCTTGAAAACTTCGATCAGATCAGCCCTTAACCTTCTAAATTCTAGGGAATACAACCATAATTTGTGTCATCTCTCCTCATAACTTAACCCTTGAATTCCCCTCAACTCCAATATGAATCATTTAAAGAGTTTTCAAACTCATTCACGAGTACCCTACCTTATATATGGATACAGAATATAAATACCTTCTTGTGCAATGCTAGAAAATGGTAAAAGGAATCATGTCATGCAGCATGAAACTGCAAAATTCCGATAACAAGTTAAACCCATCTCAGCTATCACCATACAATGGTGCTTGCTCAGTGCATTGAAAGATAGAAAAGAAAATGCAAACCTGTCACATATTGGTATATTAACAATAGTTTTTGGCACATTTTCAATTAAATTTCCTTACAGAAATCTTTTTAGGGATGTGTCACTTTTGAAACTCTCAAATAAATCTTTATTAAAAATATCAGTGTGTGCTTACATTCTTGTCACTGACCTAGAAAAATTGATGGTGGTGGGCCAATTTCTCGGCCGCTAAATGGGCGCCTAATCCTCCAATATGACAGGCAGTAAGCATGTGCTCATTATGAGCCAGAAATGTGCCACCGGACATACAGGAAAGTTTGTGTTATCCGGAGGCTAAATGTCCGGCAAGCTCGAGCCACCGGCAAAAATCAGGAGCCGTTTTGTTAGGTTTTTTTTCTTCTCGTGGCTTTTTTTTTCCAACAGTCAGGCTTTGCAAAGTCTCTATAGCTTAGCAACAGCTTCAGAGAGATGCTTCCAAGGTACGGACCGACTGTTTAGAAGCTGTTGCTAAGCAACAGTGTTTGTTGTCAGATACGGAGATGAAAAGCTCCGTATGCTTCAACATTAACGCTGGTGTGTCCGGCAGCTTTGAGGGAACGGCAACAGCTCAGTCCCGTCGGTGCCGGATAGCACAAAGTTTCCTGTATTGGTATTGCCAAAAATATAGACATCCATCGGTTGCCCTGAATGCAGCCATAGGCCACTAATTGGAGAAGAGCAGGCAGACAGGGCCGAGGTGAAAGGATGAAACTTCCGATCGCGCATCACTCCCTCAGTATGGCATTGAAATGTCAGCCTAAGTTATATGCTCAGGGCTCTGGAATAGGGCTTGAATCCACAACCTTCAGACTCAAGAGTGTTTTTACCTGAACATTATGTTTGTTATTTATTAAGCTGCCAGCAGAGCTTGAACACTATTTACCCTTTAATGTACTCCAGTAGGCCCCAGTTGTGTTTGCTGGACATTAATCAAACAGACCATGACAATTTGTTTCAGAAAGATTCTGCTCGCTAGATTTTGTATAATTTTATAAGCTAGCATTGGTTTTGATAAAATACATCAATTAGAAATGTCAGTGGAGTGAAAGAACTATATTTTTCTCCTTTACAAATAATAATTAAAGTGCTTAGAACAAAATACTGCAGATGTTGGAAATCTGAAACAAAAACAGAAAATGTGGGGAAACACTCAGCAAATCAGGCACAGCATCTGTGGAGAGGCGAGATGACATGTTAGCGTTTCAGGCATTATCCTTCATCAGGGTTCCTCCTGTTAGATCCGTGGTTCAGTGGATATGCTGTTATTAAATAATCACACGGATGCTATACATTAACAATAAACAGGTCTTTACTGGAGGAGGGTAGTCTCAAGACTGGGGGTACAGAGGCATGCGCAAAGCTTATATACAGGTGTGGTCACTGCCAGTACTACAGTATACAGGAGCTGTAAAAGTAGTTCTGACTTAAAGGCACATACACTACAATTCCTCCCCTTTTAGATTAGTAGTACCCCTAATATTCAAATAACAATTAACATTTCAACATGTACATTAAACAACAAAAGTCCATTTATAGATTCAGTCTTTGGGGCGGCTTCCTGACCCTTTCGGGATAGCACCTTTCCGGAGGTTCTTGTTCTTGTTGCAGAGGCGATTCTGACCCCTTTTCATCGGGTAGTTCATCAGGTTCCACTGCTACTGGGTCTGAGGTAGATGCTACCGGTATGTCAAGTTCATCCCCAGGTACTCGAGACATGGGGTTGACGCGTTCCTGTGACGCTAAGATCTGATCGACGTGGCGTCTCACAATGTACTCTCCGACATCCACTGTGTACATTAATGGCCCCTGCCTTGTACATATCGTTCCGGGTTGCCACTTCTCTGTTCGGTAGTCACGGGCCAAGACTGGTTGTCCTACATTGAAGCTCCTTGTCGGCTTCTCATTGATGTGCTGGAATTGTTTGTCCTCAACATTTCTTCGCACATTTGGTCTGAGCAAGTCCAGACGAGATCTCAAACTTCGGCTAAAGAACATCATGGCCGTGGTCTGGTTGGTAACTGCATGTGTCGCGTTTCGGTAGGCTAATAAGAAATTGTCCATCTTATGCTGTAGTGGAATTTCATCGTCACACATGGCCTTTATCGCCTTCTTAAAGGTTTGTACGAACCTCTCAGCCAATCCATTTGTGGCTGGATGATACGGGGCGGATGTGTAATGCCTTACCCCATTCCTTCTCATAAATTTTTGGAACTCGTCGGACACAAACTGTGGTCCATTATCAGAGCAAATCTGCTCTGGCAACCCGTTTCTGGCAAATATGATCCGTAGGACTGCAATCGTTTTCTCTGTCGTGGTTGAAGACATTTTTATCACCTCAGGCCACTTTGAATGAGCATCCACTGCTATTAAGAACATTGAGTCCATGAATGGACCAGCGAAATCAATATGCACCCGTTGCCATGGAGAGGAGGCCCACTCCCATGGGTGTAGAGGGGCATGTGATGGTGCACTTTGGACCTTCTGGCATCCTAAGCAGCTCTTAGTTAGGTCTTCGATTTGTTGATCGATTCCCAGCGACCACACATAAGCCCTAGCAAGGCTTTTCATTTTCACTCCCCCCTGATGACCTTCATGTAGCTCATTTAGCACTCTCTCCCTTAACTTGGGTGGAATCATCACACTGGATCCACACATCACTGTCCCCTGGCATACTGACAGCTGTTCTCTTCTGGATGAGAATGCTGGCAACAGTGAGTCGCCATGAGTTGGCCATCCCCTCACCGTCAATTCATATACCCTAGACAGCGTCGGATCATTGCAGGTCTCCTTCTCTATATCCACGTTCGTTACTGGCAATCGTTCAATTATTGACGAATAAAATATCTCGATAGTGTCCACTGCTGATGCTTCCTCCACAGTAGGCAGTGGCAGGCGCGATAGCCCATCAGCGTTCCCATGCTGTTTCATGCCTTTATATTCTATTTCATATTGATTCGCCCCTAGAAACAGGGACCATCTTTGTAACCGTTGTGCAGTCATCACTGGAACGCCCTTCTTAGGATTAAAGATGGAGACAAGTGGTTGGTGGTCAGTCAGCAAGGTGAACTTCTGCCCATGCAGATAGTGGTTGAATTTTTTTACTCCCCATACTAGGCTGAGGGCCTCCCTGTCAATCTGGGCGTAGTTGCGCTCGGCTGAGGTTAGAGACCGAGACGCAAAGGCTACTGGCCTCTCCAACTCGTCAGGGAATTTGTGCGACAGCACCGCTCCAATACCATAGGGTGATGCATCACATGCCAAACGAATTGGTAGTGTTGGGTTGAAATGGGCCAACACCTCTTTTGATGTGATCAATTCTTTACACTTCTGGAAAGCTTGTCTACGTTCGTGATCCCACTTCCATGGTACCCCTGTTTGCAGTAGGGTGTTCAGTGGGTGTAATACCGTAGACAAATTTGGTAAGAACTTGTGGTAGTAGTTTACCAGCCCGAGGAACGACCTCAGTTGTGACACATTTTCCAGTGCTGGAGCCTTGACTACTGCCTCAATCTTGTCAGGGGACTTATGTAACCCCTCTTCATCGATGACGTGGCCACAATACGAGATCTCTTTCTGGAAAAACTTGCACTTGTGGCGATTAGCTCGTAGCCCATACTCCTTTAATCTGGTGAGCACCTTCTCCAAGTTGGCGAGGTGATCACCGTCATTTTCGCCCGTGACCAAGATGTCGTCCAAATAACACTGGGTCCCTGGAATCCCTTGCAGGACCTGATCCATCGCCCTTTGCCAGATAGCCAGAGCTGAGGCTACTCCAAACACCAGCCAGTTGTATTGATAGAGACCTTTATGAGTGTTGATCGTAAGGTATTGTTTCGAAGCTTCTTCTACCTCCATTTGCAAGTACGCCTGGGCTAGATCAATTTTGGTGAAGCGTTTACCTCCAGATAGCGAGGCGAAAATATCCTCAATTCGTGGAAGCGGATATTGTACCGTGTGAAGGATTGGGTTCACTGTCACCTTAAAATCCCCACAGATGCGGACCTTCTTTGGTTCCCCAGGCGTATTACTCAACGACCTCTTCATTACAGGAACGATGGGTGTAGCCCACTTACTCCAGTCCACTTTGGACAGTACTCCTGAACGTTCCAACCCCTCCAGCTCTGCTTCAACAGCTGGTCTGATCGCATAAGGCACTGGCCTGGCCTTCAGAAACTTTGGGCTTGCATTTTCCTCAATTTCAATCGTTGCTGTTATTCCTTTTAGTGTTCCTAGTCCCTCCTGGAACACTTCTTTTGTGTCAGTTAGCATTTTTGACATTCGTCCAGGTGTGATGTCGTCATCCTTTTTGGCCTCAACCTTCAGTGCCTGTATGGAATGCCAATCTAATTGTATCTTCCGGATCCATTCACGTCCTAGCAGTGGTGGTCCTCCATCTGGCAATACATATATATCCATTTTAGGTATTTCCTGGCCTTTATATGTCACTTTCACCCTTATTTTTCCTTTGGGGTAGACTTTTTGCCCCGTATACTTCTTCAAGACAATCTCTGTAGCTTTCAAGGGTATGTGTGAAAATAGCCGCTTGTAGTCTCTTTGATTTATGACTGTTAGAGCTGACCCTGTGTCCAATTCCATTTTCACTTGGACACCGTCTATCTTGAGTGTAACCCAGATAATCTGGTGATCCTCCATTTCTGTTACCTTATGTAGTTTCAGACAACCCAGCTCCTTGATTCCGGAGTCTGTGTCACTTTTCTGTTCATCTGAACCACTGTCCATCACCTGGTGTACCTTTTTGTACTTCTCCTGTGGAGATTTCTTACTGTTGGTTTTCTTCCCAGACCTGCAGACTCTTGCTATGTGTCCTGCTTTCCCACACTGTCTGCACACTTGATCCTTGAACCAACAATCTTTCTGGTCATGTGTTGTTCTGCCGCAGCGATAGCACTTCCCTGTTCCATAGGACATTTCATTGGTGCCATATTCTTGCGGTCTCCGTTGTATCTCTGCTGTGCCCCTTGCGGCTGCTTCGTGTGATACTGCCATACTGAAAGCTTTGTCCATCGTAAGGTCCTTTTCTGATAGAAGCCGTTTCTGGGTTCCTTCACTTTGTAGCCCACACACAAACTTGTCCCTTAACGCATCTGCTAGTCCCGCTCCAAACTGGCAGTATTTCGATAGCTTGCGCAGTTCCGTTAGGTACTCAGCATTTCTTTCGTCTTTGTGTTGGTTCCTTTTATGGAACTTAAATCGTTCTGCTATCAGCAGCGGTGTGGGGTTTAAGTGGTCCTGTAGGATTTCTACTATGCTTTCAAAATTCTTGTTTACCGGCTTCTCTGGGGTTATTAGATTTCGCAGTAACCCATAAGTTTTTGCACCCATGGAATTTAACAGAACCAGTGCTTTATTAGCATCTGGCACTTCATTCGCCCTGCAGTACACTTCAATACGTTCCACATATGTCGCCCAATCTTCGACTTCATTGTCAAACGTAGAGATACTGCCACTCTTCGGCATCCTTGGGTGTGAGTTAACTGTCAAAAATGGCGCCTCCCGCGCTTCCCCTTCTTCTCCGCTGGCACAAAATGGCGTCTCCCGCGCTTTCCTTCCTTCCCGCGCTCGCCCTTCTTCTCCGCTGCGGCTTCTAAAAATGGCGTCTCCCGCGCTCTTTCTTCTCCGCGGCTCAATGGCGTCTCCCGCGCTCCCCTTTCTTCACCCCGCGGACCCTGTTCAGCCTGTGAGCCCTGGCTGTGCTCTGCGTGTTCTTCTTTATCGACTTCATTGTCAAACGTAGAGATACTGCCACTCTTCGGCATCCTTGGGTGTGAGTTAACTGTCAAAAATGGCGCCTCCCGCGCTTCCCCTTCTTCTCCGCTGGCACAAAATGGCGTCTCCCGCGCTTTCCTTCCTTCCCGCGCTCGCCCTTCTTCTCCGCTGCGGCTTCTAAAAATGGCGTCTCCCGCGCTCTTTCTTCTCCGCGGCTCAATGGCGTCTCCCGCGCTCCCCTTTCTTCACCCCGCGGACCCTGTTCAGCCTGTGAGCCCTGGCTGTGCTCTGCGTGTTCTTCTTTTTATATTTTTCGACGCTGCTCAGTCTCGAACCCGGCTGTTTCTCTATCCTCTCTCTCTCCGGTTTGTTTTCTTTTTCTCGACGCCGCTTGGTGTTCATCCCCTGGCTGCGCCCTGCGCTCTTCACCCTCTGTCTTACCCCGTCGACGCTGCTCGGCTTTCTCTCTGCCATCGGTCGGCTCCAGCCGCCGCTGCTCGGGAAGGGTCTGCGCTGGACCTGTCATCGGTCTCTTGCTGCTCGTGTTGGCTGGGGAACCAAGCCCGGCTCTCCACAGCCTCCCCTGCGAAGTTCAATCTCTGCCTGACTGCTGGGCGGTTGCTCATGGTCGACGCCCGTGTTCCTGGCCTCGACTATTTTTTTTTTAATGTTGCAGGTAGATTTGAATCGACACTCGTCGCCACTGCTAGATCCGTGGTTCAGTGGATATGCTGTTATTAAATAATCACACGGATGCTATACATTAACAATAAACAGGTCTTTACTGGAGGAGGGTAGTCTCAAGACTGGGGGTACAGAGGCATGCGCAAAGCTTATATACAGGTGTGGTCACTGCCGGTACTACAGTATACAGGAGCTGTAAAAGTAGTTCTGACTTAAAGGCACATACACTACACCTCCCAGTTTTGAACTACACCTCTGAGGGAAAATCTGGGGAAGAATTTGGTTCCCGTCATGCCTGTATTATTGGGTGAAAAATTAGCATTGGAGGGATCAATTTCCTGGGGCAATATATTGTGCCTGGTCTCCCCAAAAGACACTGGCTGCCAAATTGGTAGTTAGTGACTTCCAAGTATCCAAATTTCCACCTTGAATATGTTAATAAGGGTCCTAACTACTCGAGAAATTGTAAAATTCATATATTTGGGTGTACACAAAAACTAAAAAGTAAGGAAACCATGGTATTAATAGGAACAGTTCTTACATCCCAGATTGCTTCTTGGGACATCTGCATTCTCCAGCAGGTAAGTGCTAGTAGTGTCACTCATGCCCCACCTTGCTGCTGCACAGCTCTTGTCTGCTATGCCAGCACTCAGCAATCCCAAGCTTCAGAAGCCTTCAGTGAATTTGTCAATTACAATCCTAACAATTAAATAAATTAAGTTATGCCTGACAAATCAGCAGCAACAGATCATTTGCGGGTCACTATCATTCATAGATTCATGTTGTTCATAAATTATAGAAACCAGCACTTTACGAAAACCTAACTCAGCTCTGTATTAGGGGTGATTGATCTATTCATGAACTGACAGTTAAGAAGTCAGTCATTCTTAAATGGAATGGATGGTCATAAATGGTCTGGGACTGCTGATGGCTGGCATAGCCCGAATTCACTAAAGGTTGTCATAATGATTGCTGAAAGCAGATATGGCAGGGGAGGCCCGACAGCTCACATGGCAGAGGAAAGGAATGCAGTGCTAACAGGGCTCAGATAAAGACATTTTACAAGGTTCGCGTGAAGATAGCTAGCAGTGGCTGAAAGTATGTTGAACAACACTGACAGATCTTTGGTGATTTCTGTTAAGTTCAGTACAGCAGCATCAGTCACAGCTGACAGTGCTGTGTCAAAACTTACAGAAACCGTTAATTCTTGGACAGCTCAACATCTGTTCATAAATCAATGGCAGGTCTGACTAACTGATGTTGTGCTGTTTGAATTATTTCCATGTTGAGAAAGTAATTGTTTCAATGGAAAATCGTTCAATAAGCAAATTGCAGAAATTAACTAGCGGTTACTAAACCCCTAAGTATTTTTTCTCTGTTTTCATTATTTACATATGAGTAATTATGAATAGAACAAAGTAACTTAGAGGTAATAATAATGCAGTTTAAAGCAAATTCATGAAAGTGAACAGATTTCCTCACTGTCTTACACACTGCACCTTTTGTAATAGTTTAAACCACAAGGAAAATATAGGACAAAGTATAGGAAAATATGAGCTGATGTTTAAATACTGGTTCTCATGTTAAAACAATGCTTTATAACTTTTAATTGTTTAGTAGGCTGAACAATTTACTGTGAATTTTGAAGATATGTTCTTGAAATGCTAAGGAGTCATTTAGGTTCACTTCAGGCTGTTGGTTGGACAGAATTATTTATTTTAATTTATTTGTTCTCAGGATGTGGGTGATGCTGCCAATGCCGCATTTATTGCCCACTCCTCGTTGTCCTGAGAAGGTGGTGGTGGGCCTTCTTTTTGAATTTCTAAAATACTTGTGGTGATGGTGCTCCCATAATGGTGTTAGGGAATTCAGGATATTGACCCAGGAATGGCAATATATTTCCACACTAAGATAGTATGTGACTTGCAGGGGAACTTGGAAGTGATGGTGTTCCCACAAGATTGCTGCTCTTGTCCTTCATAATGGTAGAAGTCACAGGTGTCCTCAAAGTAATCTTGGTGAGTTGCTGCAGTGAATATACTGCAACCACACCACAGTACAGTAGAGATGAAGGGGGTGCATATTGAGCCTGGTGAAGGGTAGCAATTAACCATAGTACTCTGTCCTGGTATCACGCTTCTTGAGTGTTGTTACAGCTGCACCCATCCAGGTTAAAATTCAACTCCTGACATCTTTTCTTCCTTCTTGGGATGTGGGTATTGCCGGCAAGGGCGGCATTTATTGCCCATCCCTATTTGCCCTGAGATGGTGGTGGTGGGTCTTTTCTTGAAGGGTTTGATGCAACTCAGTAGTTTGCTAGGCCACTTTAGAGGGCAGTTAAGAGTCAACCACATTGATGTAGGACTGGAGTCACATATAGGTCAGACAAGTAAGGATGGCAGATTTCCTTCCCTAAAGGATATTAGTGAACTGGTTGGGTTCTTAACAACAATCCGACAGTTTCATGGTCACTTTTACTGATATCAAGTTTTTTTAAATTTCTATATTTTTGTTTAAACTGAATTCAAATTCTCAAACTGCCATGGTGGGATTTGAACTCACATTCTACTGGATTAATAGTCTAGGCCTCTGGATTATGTGTGCAGTGACACAACCCCTACACTACCATACCCTGAAATGTTGAGCTTTGTAGATGGTGGAGAGGCTTCGATGGCTCAGGAGGTGAGCAACTTGTCTCAGAGCACCCAGAATCTGCCCTGCTCTTTTGGCCAGGGTTGATATGGCTGGTCTTCTTAAGCTTCTGGTCAATGGTGACCCCCCAAGATGTGGGGGACTCAGCAGTAGTGGTACCATTGATGACAATGAGGAGATGGCTGGGCTTCCTCTTGTTTGAGATGGTCATTATCCAGCACTTATGTGGTGTGAATGTTACCTGCTACTTGTTAGCCCAAGCCTGGATGTTATCCTGCCATGTGCTGGCATGGGTGACTTCACTATGGGAGGAGTTGAGAATGGAGCTGAACACTTGGGAGTCATCAATGAATAGCCTCACTTCTGACCCAATGCCAAAGGGAAGGTCATTGCTGTAACAGCTGAAGATGATTGGAGCAAGGATGGTTTCCTGAGGAACTCCTGCAGTGATGTCCTGGGGCTCTGATGACTGGTATTTGAAAACCACAGCCAGTTTCTTTTGTGTCAGGTATGATTCCAGCTACTTAGGGGTTTTCCCTTTCACCCTTGTGCACCTCAGATTTGCTAAAGTTCCTTGTTGCCATACTCAGTTGAATGCTTCCTTGATGTTGAGGGCAGCTACTCTCACTTCTCCTCTGGCAATCAGTTCATATTGTAAATAGCTGAAGCCCAAGCATTGATCCTACTCTCTGTTTTCTTTCCATTAACCAATTCTCTATCCATGCTAATATATTACCCCCAACCCCATGAGCCCTTATCTTGCATAACAATCTTTTATGTGGCACCTTATCGAATGCCTTTTGGAAATCCAAATATCCCCTTTATCTTCCCTGTTAGTTACATCCTCAAAAACTCTAATAAATTTGTTAAACATTATGGGGGGGAAATTGGCTTGTGCTCCCTTTGGGGCGATAACTACTTTTAGAGCCCCGAAAAAGTTAGCGCCCCTGTGCCCGAAATTCAATGGTAGCGCCCCAAGCAGGAGGCGGGGCACTACTGGAAGCGCTCCCCCTCCCTCTTGGGGCACTCCTATTGAATATCGTGGCACTACGTGCAGCAGCACCACGCATGCTGGCACATAGCACCGCGGTACTGCTGACCTCCCTCCCCTGATTAAAAGGAAGGGACCTAGCGCAGCGCACACCAGGGCCCTGCTGGCCCACCAGGGAGCAGGGTGCCGGCAAAAGAGCCTGGCACTCAAGAGGAGTCTTACACATTTTGTAATGTTCGACCCGAAACGTCAACTCAAATTTCTCTCCATGGATGTTGCCTGACCTGCTGAGTTTTTCCAGCATTTTCTGTTGTTATTTCGGATTTCCAACATCTGCAGTATTTTGCTATCGTACTAGTGTTTGGTTCACTGCCACACCTCTTCTAGGAATGCCTACCTTGAAGAAGTTCTGCTCTTCTCTTCGACGGGATCTCCGTTTGGCTCTTCAACCTTGTTCATCTTCATTACTTTCAGTTTCCCTTCTCGTGTTTGATCAGGTATCTGCCAAGACTCGGTTTCACAGCCACATCATTTTCCTCAGCAACTGTCTCCGGTTCCGACTTATTCCACGTGGATTCCAACTAAACTTCCACCCTTCGTGCTTCGGATCCACCCAGGATTACAAATATCTCCAAGATATTCATCGTTCCTCGAACTACTGCTCTCGCCGCATCCTGAGATCCACGCTCAATGCCATGCGGCGCCACATGAACACTCTCGACTTCTCTCTTCAGCAACACCGGCGCACTCTATCCCAAAGCTGTCCGGGTCCACAGTTCCATTTCATCCTTTGACTCATCCGATGCTTCAACAAAAAACTTTTTTTCTTCCTTTCCGATGTCAAGGATCACAAGCTTCATCAACTCTTGGACACCAACGCCCCTCCGGAACCTTCTTCCCCTTCACTTTCCTCTGACCCCCCTTCTCCCAATCTCACCCCCTGCCGCGTTTTCACTATCCCCTCTGACCTTCCACTCTCTGACCCTGAACGATCAGTCCTCAGCAAAGGCCTGAGCTTCACCCCCTTACGCCCCCACCTCAATGAATTTCGAGCTCGGCACGATGTTGAGCTCTTCTTCTGCCGCCTTCGTCTCCGTGCCCACTTCACTGGCCAGGAGTCTTCCCCCCGCACAACTGACCCTTTCTCCCGCTTGCTGAATTCCCATTCTACCTGGACCCCTCCCCCTGGCCTCTTACCCTCTCAAGATCTTTTCATCGCTAACTGCCGCCGTGACATCGGCCGTCTCAATTTCTCTGCTCCCCTCACTCACTCCAACCTACCTCCCTCTGAACTTGCAGCACTCCATTCTCTTAGATCCAACCCTGACATTGTCATTAAACCCGCTGACAAGGGTGGTGCTGTTGTTGTTTGGCGTACTGACCTCTACCTAGCGGAAGCTGAACGCCAACTCTCCGACACCTCCTCCTACCTCCACCTGGACCATGACCCCACTACCGAACATCAAACCACCGTTTCCAAGACTGTCACTGACCTCATCTCCTCTGGAGATCTTCCCCCCGCTGCCACCAACCTCATAGTTCCCCAACCCCGCACAGCCCACTTCTACCTCCTTCCCAAGATCCACAAACAGGACTGCCCTGGTAGACCCATCATTTCAGCCTGTTCTTGCCCCACGGAACTTATCTCTTCCTATCTTGACTCTATCTTTTCTCCCCTTGTCCAGTCTCTTCCCACCTACATCCGCGACTCTTCGGACACCCTCCGCCACTTTAACAGTTTCCAGTTTCCTGGCCCCAACCGCTTCCTTTTCACCATGGATGTACAATCCCTCTACACCTCCATCCCCCACCCGGATGGCCTGAGGGCGCTCCGCTTCTTCCTTGAACAGAGGCCCGACCAGTCCCCATCCACCACCACCCTCCTCTGCCTGGCTGAACTTGTTCTCACATTGAACAACTTCTCCTTTAACTCCGCTCATTTCCTCCAAATCAAAGGTGTTGCCATGGGTACCCGTATGGGTCCTAGCTATGCCTGCCTTTTCGTGGGCTATGTGGAACAATCTTTGTTCCAGTCCTACTTGGGTCCCCTCCCTCACCTCTTTTTCCGATACATTGATGACTGTATCGGTGCCGTTTCCTGCTCTCGCCCCGAACTTGACAATTTCATTCACTTTGCCTCCAATTTCCACCCTTCCCTCACCTTCACAAGATCCATCTCTGACTCTTCCCTTCCCTTGCTCGACTTCTCCGTCTCCATCTCTGGGGATAGGTTATCGACCAATATTCATGACAAGCCCACTGGCTCCCACAGCTACCTGGACTACACTTCCTCCCACCCCGCTTCCTGTAAGGACTCTATTCCATTCTCCCAGTTTCTCCGTCTCCGCCGTATCTGCTCCGACGATGCCACCTTCCACACCAATGCTTCAGACATGTCTTCCTTTTTCCGCAACCGAGGATACCCCTCTACCGTGGTTGACACTGCCCTCGACCGTGTCAGTTCTATCTCCCGCACTTCTGCCCTCACCCCTGCCCCTCCCTCCCGGAACCACGATAGGGTTCCCCTTGTCCTCACCTTTCACCCCACCAGCCTTCACATTCAATGGATCATCCTCTGGCATTTCCGCTACCTCCAAAGTGATCCCACCACCAAATGTATCTTCCCCTCCCCTTTCAGCATTCCGTAGGGACCGCTCCCTCCGAGACACCCTAGTCCACTCCTCTATCACCCCAAACAGCCTTTCCCCTTCGCCTGGCACCTTCCCGTGCAAGCGGAGGAGATGTAACACCTGCCCCTATACCTCCCCCCTTCCCACTGTCCAGGGCCCCAAACACCCCTTCCAGGTGAAACAGCGATTTACTTGTACTTCTTGCAATCTAGTATACTGTATTCGCTGCTCACGATGCGGTCTCCTCTACATTGGGTGACCAAACGCAGATTGGGTGATCGCTTTGCGGAACACCTCCGTTCTGTCCGTAAGGGTGACCCCGAGCTTCCGGTCGTCTGTCATTTTAATTCACCGCTCCATTCCCACTCGGACCTCACCGTCCTTGGCCTCTTGTATTATTCCACGGAAGCTCAACGTAAACTCGAGGAACAGCACCTCATCTTCCGATTAGGCACTCTGCAGCCATCCGGACTCAATATCGAGTTCAACAATTTCAGATCATAACCTCGGCCCCTAGTACACATTTTTTCTTGTAATTTTTCCACTCCTTTTCTCCCCCCCCCCCTTTTGTTTCTCTCTCACACCTGGCAGCTATCTCTTGCCCTGCCAGTACACTTTACACCTAATCTCAGCCTATTACCATCTCTTCTAGCTCTTTTGTTTCTTTCACTTCTTTTGTCTGATTGCAGCCCTGCCTTTGATCCATTTTCTTTTCTTCCCAGTTTTGAAGAAGGGTTTGACCCGAAACGTCAACTCAAATTTCTCTCCACGGATGTTGCCTGACCTGCTGAGTTTTTCCAGCATTTTCTGTTGTTATTTTGTAATGTTAAGTCTCATTTGTTCATTTGATGCACATAACTATTATTATCTTGCACCACTTCCCCGTGTTGCCCACTATTGGTTGCTGCTTGGTGAGTGGCACTTATTGTATCGCTGCTAGGCCTCATTGCTCGGGTTTCTGAGAGGTGTCTCCAGCTATGTTTTAAGTGGGTATTCCTTGTCTTCGAGCAGCCAGCAGGTAACTCTTCTTCCAGGTGCAAAGATGTCTGGGAGGGTGGACTGCTGCAGGACATTGATGGAGTGGAAGCCCTTGCGGTTGATGAACCCTCCTGGGTGATCTATTGGTGCTTTAATTGCCACGTGTGTGCAGTCGATGATGCTCTTCGCCTGTGGGAAGCCAGCCAGAGCTGAAAACCCGAGCGCCTGCTCATTCTCACTGGCGTCATCGCAGGCAAAGTTGACATAATTGCTGGCCCTGGCAAACAAGCCATATGCATTTGTGGGCTGCTGACTGTGATCCTGTAAATATCTCCGGCAGAGTCCTGGAAGGATCCAGAGGGAAAAGAGTTGAAGGCGGTGGTGATTTTGACAACCACTGGTAAAGCGTGGCCACCACGCCCAGCGGGCAGCAGCTCTTGTTACAGCAGGCTGCAAGTGTCTGCCACCATCTGATGTGACGCCCTGAGCCTCCTCAGACACTGGTGTTCCGACACGCCGTGGAAGCTTACCTTCTGCTTATAGACCCAGTGTGCCGGGTATGGCCTCCTGCGAGCTCTCCTCTCTCCTGCGGAGCTACAGGTCTGTGATCAACAGGCTATTGCTGTTGCTGGTGCTGTTGCTGTTCATTTTGGTTCTCACCTGACGTCCAATTTAAGGCAGCATAAGTGGGACCCATGCTAATCTGATAGGTTAGTGCTCCAAAGTGCAGATCAGATCTACAAACCTCCAAAGTGTAGCTGATACCTCCAAAGTGTTGAAGAAACCTCCAAACAATTGTAAAAACCTCCAAAGTGTGTAAAGTAACCTCTCAGCACAAGTCCTGTGAACAAACCCTTTTCCACAAGCAGGTAAGAAAGCAGCCATCAGTATTGAGTACTTATTGGCATATTTCCCTGGGATTGTTTCAGCCACCTCAATTGCCGCTGTGTACTCGCTTTGCTTTTACTGGCGAGTTTCAGGAAGCCCGGGAAACCCATGGACCCAAAGTCAAAGTTAAAAAACCAGGTCATTATCCCTCTAATTGAGCGGTTAAGTGCAAACCCGCCTCTCCCGAGGGGGTTGCGTGCGCACAGCCTAATGCGCTGCAGTGAAACCTGGAAGTCGGCGGGTTGGAGTTGGCTTCACAGCATACTTTTAACCCTCCACCCATTCCCAAACCCACGTGCTCCTGCTCATTAAAATCCAGCCCTGTGAGGCAGAATATTAATGTTTAATGCTGTGTCTAGAATTGAAAAAGAAATGGTTAAAACAGAGAATGTAGCCTGCTTTAGGTAATGCAGGTAAGGTAAATGCAGATTTTTGTATCATATATCTGTCACTTTGGTTTCCTGAGGAAATGCTATTTTCAGACAGTCTGCTTATTAGATATTGTAGCTGCAAGTGATTGCCATGGCCTTAATGAAACTACCTCTGTTGCTAAATACAAGTTATTATTTTAAGGACTCTATTCCATTCCCCCAGTTTCCCCGTCTCCGCCGCATCTGCTCTGACGATGCCACCTTCCTACCAGTGCTTCTGACATGTCTTCCTTTTTCCTCAGCCGAGGATTCCCCTCTACTGTGGTTGACACGGCCCTTGACCGTGTCCGTTCTAGTTCCCGCACTTCTGCTCTCATCCCTTCTCCTCCCTCCCTTAACCATGATAGGGTTCCCTTTGTCCTCACGTTTCAACCCACCAGCCTCCACATTCAACAGATCATCCTCCGCCATTTCCGCCACCTCCAGCGTGAGCCCACCAACAAACATATCTTCCCCTCACCTCCCCTTTCAGCATTCTGACGGGACCGCTCCCTCCGCGACATCCTGGTCCACTCCTCTATCACCCCAACACCCCTTCCCCTTCGCCCGGCACCTTCCCGTGCAACCCATGCCCTTTTACCTCCACCCTTCCCACTGTCCAGGGCCCCAAACACCCCTTCCAGGTGAAACAGCGATTTACTTGTACTTCTTGCAATTTAGTATACTATATTCGCTGCTCACGATGTGGTCTCCTCTACATTGGGGAGAACAAACAAAATTGGGTGACCACTTTGCAAAACACCTCCGTTCAGTCCGTAAGGGTGACCCCGAGCTTCCATTCACCTGTCACTTTAATTCTCCGCTCTACTCCCACTCAGGCCTCACCATCCTCAGCCTCTTACACTGTTCCAATGAAGCTCAACATAAGCTCGAGGAACAGCACCTCATCTTTTGATTAGGCACTTTACAGCCTTCTGGACTCAACATAGAGTTCAACAATTTCAGACCATAACCTCTGCCCCTATTCTTTTTTTTCCATTTATTTTATTTTAGTTATTTTTTCTCTCTCCCACATGGCAGCTGTCTTTCATTCTGCCATTTACACTTCATCTAGGGCCATCTTTTGTTTCTTAACTTGTCCCATTACCATCTCCTTTTGCCTTGCACCATCTCTTAATGTCTCTTAATCTCTCCTACCTTCCATCCTATCACAGACCTTCCCTTTTGCTCTTTCCTCCCCTCCCCCCTTTTCCTGCCCCAGCACTTGCTTAAAAACCTGTTCGATCTCCAGCTTTTTCTAGTTTTGACAAAGGGTCATCGACCTGAAACATTAAATCTGTTTCTCTCTCCACAGATGCTGCCTGACCAGCTGAGTATTTCCAGTATTTTCTGTTTTTATTTCAGATTTCCAGCATCTGCAGTATTTTGCTTTTGTATTAGTGTTTAATTCACCGCCACTTCTCTTCAAAGAACGCCCACCTTGAAGAAGTTCTGCTCTTCTCTCGGGATTTCCGTTTGTCTCTTTTACCTTGTTCATCTTCATTGCTTTCTGTGTCCCTTCTCGTGTTTGATCAGGTATCTACCAAAACTTGCTTTCACAGCCACATATCTTTCCTCAGCAACTGTCTCTGGCTCCGACTTACTCAACGTGGATTCCAACTGAAATTCCACCCCTCATGTTTTGGATCCACCCAGGAATACAGATATCTCCAAGATATTCAGCCTTCCTTGAACCACTGCTCTCGCCATATCCTGAGATCCACGCTGAATGCCATGCACCGCCACATGAGCACTCTCAACCTCTCTCTTCAGCAGCACCAACTCACTATATCTCAAAGCTGTCCTGGTCTGCAGTTCCATTTCATCCTTTGCCTGAGCTGGCGCTTTAACAAAAAACTTTTTTTCTTCCTTCCAGGTGTCAAGGATTGCAAGCTTCAACAACTCTTGGACACCAACACCCCTCTGGAACCTTCTTCCCCTTCACTTTCCTCTGACCCCATCCCTTCTTCCAATCTCACCCCCTGCCGTGTTTTCATTATCCCCTCTGACCTTCCCCTCTCTGACCCCGAACGATCAGTCCTTAGCAAAGGCCTGAGCTACATCCCCTTACGCCCCCACCTCAATGAATTTCGAGCTCGGCACGATGCTGAGCTCTTTTTTCGCCCACTTCTTTGGCGAGGACTCTTCCCCTGCACAGCTGACCCTTTCTCCCGCTTTCAGAATTCTCGTTCTACCTGGACCCCTCCCTCTGGCCTCTTACCCTCTCTAGATCTTTTCATTGCAAACTGCAGGCGTGACATCGGCCGTCTCAATTTCTCTGCTCCCCTCACCCACTCCAACCTACCTCCCGCTGAACTTGCAGCACTCCATTCCCTCAGATCCAACCCCAACTTTGTCATTAAACCTGCTGACAAGGGTGGTGCTGTTGTTGTTTGGTGAACCAACCTCTAACTAGCGGAGGCTGAACGCCAACTCTCCAACACCTCCTCCTACCTCCGCCTGGACCAGGACACCACTACCGAACAAGCCACCGTTTCCAAGACTGTCACTGACATCATCTCCTCTGGGGATCTTCCCTCCACGGCCGCCAACCTCATAATTCCCCAACCACGCACAGCCCGCTTCTATATCCATCCCAAGATTCACAAACAGGACTGCCCCGGTAGACCCAGAGCCTGATAATCTACATCCTAGGGTACTTAAGGAAGTGGCCTAGAAAGAGTAGATGCATTGCTGATCATCTTCCAACATTCGATGGAATCTGGAACAGTACCCATGGATTGGAGGGTAGTTAAAGTTACCCCACTATTCAAAAAAGGTGGTAGAGAGAAAACGGGGAATTACAGACCAGTAAGCCTGACATCGGTAGTGGGGAAAATGCTAGAGTCCAATATAAAAGATGTAATAACAGAGCACTTGGAAAACAGTGACAGGATCGGACAAAGTCTACATGGATTTACAAAAGGTAAATCGTGCTTGACTAAACTACTGGAAATTTTTGAGGATGTAACTGGTAAAATAGATAAGGGAGAACCAGTGTGTTAGATCTATGTATCTTGATGTTGTGTGTCCTTCAATAACTAGACACGAGACTGCAGGGAACAATCAACAGGTGTTTACTGGATGAGGGTTACTCTAAAAACTAACGTACAGATCCCTATGCAGGGTTTATATACAGGTGTGGTCACTGCCGGTACTACAGTATACAGGAGCTGTAAAAAGTAGTTCTCCCCTTAAAGATACATACACTACAATTCCTCCCCTTTTAGATTAACAGTGCCATAACATTCATTTAACAATTAACACTTTTAACATGCACATCAACTGAAAATAGTCCATTTATAAATTCAGTCTTTGGGGTGGCTTCCTGATCCTTTCTGGATAGCGCCTTTCCTGAGTGTCTTGCTCTTGGTGCGGAGCCCCCCTGTCGTCAGTTGGTTCATCAGCTTCCGATGCTACTGTTTCTGGGGTAGATGCTACCTGTATGTCGGGTTCATCACCAGGTGCGCGAGACATGGGGTTGATTCGTTCCTGTGACTCTAGGATCTGGTCGACATGGCATCTCACAATGTTTTCCCCAACATCCACTGTGTACATTAGTGGCCCCTGCCGTGTGCATATCGTTCCTGGTTGCCATTTCTCTGTTCGGTAGTCGCGGGCCAAGACTGGTTGCCCTACATTGAAGCTCCTTGTCGGCTTCTCATTGATGTGCTGGAATTGCTTATTCTCAACATCTCTTCGTACATTTGGTCTGTGCAAATCCAGACAAGATCTCAACCTTCGGTTAAAGAGCATCATGGCCGGGGTCTGGTTGGTGACTGCATGTGTCGCATTTCTGTAGGCTAACAGGAAATTGTCCACCTTATGCTACAGTGGAATGTCGTCATCGCACATGGCCCTTACTGCTTTCTTAAAGGTTTGTACGAACCTCTCAACCAATCCATTTGTGGCTGGATGATACGGGGCGGATGTGTAATGCCTTACCCCATTCCTTTTCATGAATCTTCGAAACTCTTCGGACACAAACTGTGGTCCGTTATCAGAGCAGATCTGCTCTGGCAAGCCGTTCCTGGCAAATATGGTCCGTAGGAATCCAATAGTTTTCTCCGTGGTGGTGGACGACATTTTGATCACCTCAGGCCATTTCGAGTGCGCATCCACGGCTATTAAAAACATTGAGTCCATGAATGGACCAGCAAAATCGGTATGCACCCATTGCCATGGAGATGAGGGCCACTCCCATGGGTGTAGAGGGGCATGTGGTGGTGCATTTTGGACCTTCTGGCATCCTGAGCAGCTCTTTGTCAGGTTCTCAATTTGCTGATCGATCCCCGGCCACCACACATAAGCCCGAGCAAGGCTTTTCATTTTCACCCCTCCCAGATGGCCTTCGTGAATCTCATTTAGCACTCTCTTCCTTAACTTGGGTGGAATTACCACTCGGGATCCACACATCAAGGTCCCCTGGCATACTGACAGCTGTTCTCTTCTGGATGAGAATGCTGGCAACAGTGAGTCGCCATGTGTTGGCCATCCCTTCACCGTCAAGTCATATACCTGAGACAGTGTCGGGTCATTTCGGGCCTCCTTCTCTATATCAGCGTTAGTTACTGGCAAGCGTTCAATTATAGTCAAATAAAATATTTCGACAGGGTCCACTGCTGGTGCTTCCTCCGCAGTAGGCAGTGGCAGGCGTGATAGCCCATCAGCGTTTCCATGCTGTTTCGTGCCCTTATACTCGATTTCATATTGGTTCGCCCCTAGAAAAAGGGACCATTTTTGTAGCCGTTGCGCAGTCATCACCGGAACACCCTTCTTTGGATTAAAGATGGAGACAAGTGGTTGGTGGTCAGTCAGCAAGGTGAACTTTTGCCCGTGCAGATAGTGGTTGAACTTTTTCACTCCCCACACTAGGCTGAGGGCCTCCCCGTCCATCTGGGCGTAGTTACGCTCGGCTGAGGTTAGTGACCGAGACGCAAAGGCTACCGGCCTCTCCGAGCCGTCCGGGAACTTGTGCGACAGCACCGCTCCAATGCCATAGGGTGATGCATCACACGCCAACCGAATTGGTAGTGCTGGGTTGAAATTAGCCAACACCTCTTTTGATGTGATCAA
The DNA here is from genome assembly GCF_052327205.1 of Somniosus microcephalus. Classification (NCBI taxonomy): domain Eukaryota; kingdom Metazoa; phylum Chordata; class Chondrichthyes; order Squaliformes; family Somniosidae; genus Somniosus; species Somniosus microcephalus. The sequence goes on from NC_140990.1 coordinate 231,424,604, forward strand.
TTCTTTGCACTTCTGGAAAGCTCATTTACATTCGTCATTCCACTTCCATGGTACCCCCGTTTGCAGTAGGGTGTTCAGTGGGTGTAGTACTGTAGACAAATTTGGCAAGAACTTATGGTAGTAGTTCACCAGCCCAAGGAAAGACCTCAGTTGTGACACATTTTCCGGTGCTGGAGCCTTGACTATTGCCTCAATCTTTTCAGGGGACTTATGTAACCCCTCTTCATCAATAACGTGGCCACAATACGAGATCTGCTTCTGGAAAAACTCGCATTTGTGGCGATTTGCTCGGAGCCCATATTCCTTCAATCTAGTGAGCACCTGCTCCAGGTTGGCAAGGTGATCACTGTCATTTTTGCCCGTGACCAGGATGTCGTCCAAATAACACTGGGTCCCTGGAATCCCTTGCAGGACTTGATCCATTGCCCTTTGCCAAATAGCCGGAGCTGATGCTACCCCGAACACCAGCCGGTTGTATTGGTAGAGACCTTTATGAGTGTTGATCGTGAGGTACTGTTCCGAGGCATCTTCTACCTCCATTTGCAGGTACGCCTGGGCCAGATCAATCTTAGTGAAGCGTTTCCCTCCAGATAGCGAGGCGAAAATATCTTCAATCCGTGGAAGCGGATATTGTACCGTGTGAAGGACTGGGTTCACTGTCACCTTAAAGTCCCCACAGATGCGAACCTTCTTTGGTTCCCCAGGCGTATTACTCAACAACCTCTTCATTACAGGAATGATGGGTGTAGCCCACTCGCTCCAGTCCACTTTGGACAGTACTCCTGAACGTTCCAAACCTTCCAGCTCTGCTTCGACGGCTGGGCGGATCGCATAAGGCACCGGTCTGGCCTTAAAAACTTTGGGCTTGCATTTTCCTCTATTTTGATCGTCGCTGTTATGCCTTTTAGTGTTCCAAGTCCCTCCTGGAACACTACTTGTGCATCAGTTAGCATTTTTGACATTCGTCCAGGTGTGGCGTCGTCATCCTTTTTGGCATCTACAGTCAGTGCTTGTATGGAATGCCAATCTAGCTGTATCTTCCGGATCCATTCACGTCCTAGTAGTGGTGGTCCTCCATCTGGCAATACATATAGGTCCATTTTTGGTGTTTCCTTGCCGTTGTATATAACGTTCACCCTTATTTTTCCTTTGGGGTAGACTTTTTGCCCCGTGTATGTCTTCAAGACAATCTCTGTATCTCTCAAGGGTATATGTGAGAATAGCCGCTTGTAGTCCCTTCGGTTTATGACTGTTAGGGCTGATCCTGTGTCCAATTCCATTTTCACTTGGACTCCAGCTATCTTGAGCGTGACCCAGATAGTTTGGTGATCCTCCGTTTTGATCACCTTATGTAGTTTCAGACAACCCAGCTCCTTGCTTCCGGAGTCTGTATCACTTTTCTGTTCGTCTGAACTATTCTCCATCACCTTATGTACCTTCTTGTACTTCTCCTGTGGAGATTTCTTGCTGCTGGTTTTCTTTCCCGACCTGCAGACTCTTGCTGTGTGTCCTACTTTTCCACACTGTCTGCACACTTTGTCCTTGAACCAGCAATCATTATGGTCGTGTGTTGTTCTGCCGCAGCGATAGCACTTCACTGTTCCGTATGACATTTCATTTGTGCCATATTCTTGCGGTCTCCGTTGTATCTCTGCAGCGCCCCGTGCAGCTGCTTCGTGTGATACTGCCATGCTGAAAGCCTTGTCCAGCGTAAGATCCTTTTCTGATAGAAGCTGTTTCTGGGTTCCTTCACTTTGAAGCCCACACACAAACTTGTCCCTTAAAGTATCTGCTAGTCCCGTTCCAAACTGGCAGTGTTTCGATAGCTTGCGCAGTTCCGTTAAATACTCAGCATTACTTTCATCTTTATGCTGGTTCCTTTTGTGAAACTTAAATCTTTCTGCTATCAGCAGCGGTGTGGGGTTTAAGTGGTCCTGTAGGATTGACACTATGTTTCCAAAATCCTTTTCCACTGGCTTCTCTGGGGTTACTAGGTTTCGCAGTAAGCCATACGTTTTTGCACCCATTGAATTCAACAATACCAGCGCTTTCCTCTCATCTGGCACTTCATTCGCCTTGCAGTACACTTCCATGCGTTCGACATATGTCATCCAATCTTCGACTTCATTGTCGAACGCTGTGATACTGCCACTCTTCGGCATCCCTGGGTGTGGTTAGACTGGCTCAAAATGGCGTTTTCCCACGCTCTCCCTTCTTCTCCGCTGTGGTTCAAAATGGCATTTCCCGCGCTCTCCCATCTTCTCCACTGCGCCTCAAAATGGCATCTCCCACGTTTTCCTTTCTTCCCCACTGACGCTGCTCGGCTCTTGAACATCAGCTGCGCTCTGCACGTTTTCCTTTCTTCCCTGCTGACGCTGCATGTCCCTTGAACACCGGCTGCGCTCTGCGCGTTTTCCTGCGCGCCTCTCTCTCTCGTTGACGCTGCTCGGCCCTTGAACACCGGCTGCACTCTGCGCGTTTTCCTTCGCACCTCTCTCTCTTCTCCCGTCGATGCCGCTCGGTCCTGAACACCGGCTGCGCCCTGTGCGCTCTACCCTCTCTCTTCTCCCGTCGACGCCGCTCGGTCCTGAACACCAGCTGCGCCCTGTGCGCTCTACCCTCTCTCTTCTCCCGTCAACACTGCTCGGCCTTTGTCTGTGCCGTCGGTCGGCTCTAGCCGCTGCTGTCCGGGAAGGGTCTGCGCCGTACCTGTTGCCAGCCCATTTTGCTGGACCACCGTGACTGGAGAACCAAGCCCAGCTCTCAACAGCCTCCCCTGCGACGCTCAAGTCTCCGCTGGATGGTCGACGCCCGTGCTTCTAGACTCGGCCTTCTTTTTTTTTTCTTTTCTCCAGGAGCGAATTCCTGGGAGGTGATGCAGAGTTGCAGGTAGGTTTGAATCTTCTCGTCGCCAATGTTAGATCCGTGTATCTTGATGTTGTGTGTCCTTCAATAACTAGACACGAGACTGCAGGGAACAATCAACAGGTGTTTACTGGATGAGGGTTACTCTAAAAACGAACGTACAGATTCCTATGCAGGGTTTATATACAGGTGTGGTTACTGCCGGTACTACAGTATACAGGAGCTGTAAAAAGTAGTTCTCCCCTTAAAGGTACATACACTACACAGTGGATGTGGTGTATTTGGACTTTCAGAAGGCTTTTGATAAGGTCCCGCATAAGAGATTAATGTGTAAAGTTAAGGCACATGGGATTGGGGGCAAGGTATTGACTTGGATAGAAAACTGGTTGGCAGACAGAAAGCAAAGAGTTGGAATAAATGGGTCTTTTTCCGAGTGGCAGGCAGTAACTAGTGGGGTACTGCAGGGATCGGTCCTTGGACCCCAGCTATTCACAATATATATTAATGATCTAGACAAGGGAACTAGATGTACTATCTCCAAATTTGCAGACGACACAAAGCTGGGTGGGCGTGTGTGCTGTGAGGAGGATGCCGAGAAACTCCAGTATGATTTGGACAGGTTGGGTGATTGGGCAGATGCATGGCAGATGCAGTATAACATGGATAAATGTGAGGTTATCCACTTTGGTGGCAAAAACAGGAAGGCAGATTATTATCTGAATGGCAATAGATTGGGAGAAGGGGAAGTGCAACGAGACCTGGGTGTCCTTGTGCACCAGTCGCTGTGTAAGAATTCGCAATAATTTACAGTTCTGAAGATTCATTTTTTTGATTAAAGTATCCCTGGGCGATGAGCTTTTAAATTTCCAGGGATAAAAATGGCGGACACCACATGGCCGAGACAAAGAGGCTTGGAATGCAGCTTTCTGTGTCTGGAAGTAAGGTTCAATGAAGACAAAGGACATCTAAACTGCAGAAGAGACTTTTGTATCTTGAATGGGAAGCATTAACATTTGAATGGATTTTAAATCACCCCAGTACTGGACAATAGAGCAGTTGTATCTCCCTTTTGTTTCAGCACAGGGAGCTCCGAAAATCACATTAACTCAATCCAACCGCTTTGAGTTAGCCTATCACAGCTTTCTCTTGTGTATTGGACCCTTTTGGGTGGGGAATTTTGCACACAACCTTGCAAGGCAGGATGGGAGGGGCTCACCAGATATAAAGATAGGGCTGAGAAGCCAGCTTGCGCTCTTGACTTCCTGGGACCATAGGTGAGTCTCTCTCTCTCTCTCTCTCTCTCTCTTCGCTGGACCACATGTGAGCAGAGTTTCTGACTCCTCAACAAGGCAACCTAGCAGGAGTTTGGGGGATGGTGATTTAAGGGACTTGCTAAGATTGTTTAAATAACATTGTAGCCATTGTATCCCTCGTTTTCGCCGTCTGCAACCCCCCTGTTATGCAATTTTACTGTAATTACTGTGTGCGTGTGGGATAGTTTGATATTTTGATTGTAGTTTCTTTTAGTTAATAAAGCCTGAATTTTTTCTCTCATCCAAACCACGTGTTCCGTTTTAATATCATTAATTATAAGTTCCTCCACTCAGAACTAAAGGAGGGGTAGCGATTCGAAACCGCTGTTTGTAAATTGGTTTAGAGTGCAGCAGCAAAAAAAAATGCTGGCCAGGTAGATTACCTTAAACCAGTTTAAAAGAAGCCCCCTTAAATCATAAAAATGGCGAGCCAGCCAGGAGTGGAGGCAGCTTTTGATTTAATAAGTGGTCTGGATCTGGTGAAAGCATCAGCTCTTGTTTCTCTCATTGTTTTCAGTATGTGGGTGGCCCTGCGCATGTTAGCAGCAGAGTGTAGGCTGACCTATCGGGGTAGAGGTGGCTGGGTTAGGAAGGGTGTGAAGAGAGAGCAGGAGGAAAGTTTTAGGGAAGCAAAGGCAGCCTATAAGCTGGCCTGCGCCCTAAGGTTTGAGGAAGCAGATCATGGCCCCTGTAGGGTAGAGATAGAAAGCCTTAACATGGCTTTAAATGCATCTAAGGGGATGATTTGCATGATCAGCCTGAAGGCAGGTCAGCTGGACTTTACTGGCAGCCCAAGTAGAACCATCCCACAGGCAACACCCAGAACGGTGCTGGATTGGGAATTAGAGACCCCAAGACAGCAGCCCACAGCTCCGGGTTTTGAGGAGCTCTGGCAGCAAGGAGGGGTGGACAATGGGGTGGTAGGAGAACACCAGCAGGTCCCGCTAGGCAGGCGGCGACCAGGACCAGTGTACCCCCTCCAACAACGGAGGTACGGTCCGCCCGTGAGGAGTGAGCCTGAGAATAGGAATCCTCAGCCCACAGCAAGTTCGAGTTCACAGGCAAGCGCTGTGGCTTGTGTGGGGAGAGGAGCCATTCATATTCAGAATAAGCTGTTTAAGCCAGGGAACAGGAAAGGAGAGTTCTGGGACCCCTGTAGAGCAGGCCCAGTAGCAGAAATCCAGGACAAGGGAGGCACACAGGGGATAGTTTTGGCCCCAGGAAAAAGGCAGGTCCAAAATTCCCCAGTTAAAGCCACCTGGGTGAGGGAACATGAGTTTGCTGTCCATGCAAGTTCAAGTTCACAGCCTATAAAAACAGGAAATGTGACTTGTTTCCAGGGAAAAGCAGACAAACCCAGAGAGAGATTTGCACCGGCAGGCTGCCAGGTACATTGTACAGTGCGGGCTATTTGGACATGGGGGAGAAGGTTCCCAGCCAGCTGGGGCTGTGACCCAAGCTCAGGGTCCGCCAGCCAAAGTTTCCCCCATAGAGACACCCCTCAGAAGGTCTCAGCAGGTGCCCCAGCCTAGGAAAGCATGGTCACCCACTTTACCATGCGGACTCCAGAGCCGGAGAGAAGCCAGAGAACAGAGGCCCCCACTCAACAGCCATAAGCTGCGAGGGACCAGAGACAGGAGGCAGTCCAGCTTCGCTGCAGCCAGCAGCAATCTGCGACAGTGCCAGAGATTAGACTGGCCGTCCGGAGACGGGCGGCATTTGTATTATAGCTATGTATGTGTATATAGCGTGCTTTTAAGGTGTATTTTAAGTTTTGTTGATTTAACTAGTCTTAAGTTTAAGTTTAAAGAGTTTAAATTTACATGTGTGCCGAATGTTTGTATTTTGGTCCGAGGTCGAGGGACCCGACCATGTCTCCACCTAAGGCAGCAGGTCAGTGAGACCTGGCTGCATGTCCCTTTTAAGTTTTTGCAGGAGATGGGAAAATGAAGCAGCCATGTTCGCCCAGCCCGAGCGGGACATCGAATGAAGATACGGAATGTTGGGGATCACCTCGCCACTGGACGAATCCAGGAGACCCCGCAGTGATCTTCGGGAAAAACCAGACAGAGTCCGGAGGAACTTGCCTACTCCTACGGGGAGGAGACGGCCCCAGCTGGGTGGGGCATGGCCCCCAACCCAGCACTATCCTGACCGAAGTTCACTTGCGGGAGACCTCGCTGTCGAGGAGTCACGATGGGGAAGCGCGGGCGCCTTGTGATAGGGACGCGTTCCCCGGGGGTGGGTGGTGATGGCCCGGGAAGATTGTATAGAGGAGGGGGAGACCCAAGAGTCACGTGGGTGCGGTCGGGGGAGGGAGGAACTCACCCGGGGGCCCACGGGCAAAGAGGATAAGTGTGGCTGGGAAGGATGAGTGGGTGGCCGGATCAGTGTGGGGCCAGGGAGAGCCGCCACACAGGCACCCATCATTTTCTGCAGCCAGTCGAGGGAAGACGGGAGGGGGAGGGACTGGGAGTCATGAGACCCCATACTCCCCGGTCTCAGTCTGTGCCAAGGTAATTTTAAACGTGAGGGGTACCCCGCCTCCACAAAGGGAAAAGGGAATGGTTTGGGGCTGGCGGAGCAGGCTGGTCGCTAAATCCATTCTGCCTGTTTTAAAGTTTAAGCCGATCAAAGGGGGGTGGAAGGTACTTTTACTGCCCGAGTGGGAGGAGCAATACCCACTCAAATTTCGTGACCCATCATCGGCACGTGATGATCGGGGTTCATAAGCATGTTGTTTAATGATTTTTTGTATTTTGTGTTGCAGCCCCAAGTTGAGCAGAGGCGTCTGATCCTCTCCGTGCTTGGGACAAGTTTGTGACAACTCCAAGTTGAGCAGAGGCATAGGACCCTCTCCGTGCTTGCGATAATTTGAGTACATTGTGTAACTAAGATTGCAACATTTTGTAATAACTTATGATGTAAAAAAAAAAAAAAAAATGATTGTAAATTTGGTTTACACTGCATAATTTTACAAGCGTGTAGGGGTATGAGACCCCTTATTGAAAACTGAAGTATCTGTAAGATGCCTACCGTACCATGGTTTTTTTTTCCTTGAATTTTAAGGGGAATAGACGGGACGGGGATCAGTGGCAGGTAGCTATTAGGTAAATACAGGGGATGGTTGTTTGGGGGGGGGTCAGAAATCATTGCTCATTTCTTCAAGAGGATACTACAAGCAAGCTGGAAGTATCCAAGGGCGGACTGTAAGAATTCGCAATAATTTACAGTTCTGAAGATTCATTTTTTTGATTAAAGTATCCCTGGGCGATGAGCTTTTAAATTTCCAGGGATAAAAATGGCGGACACCACATGGCCGAGACAAAGAGGCTTGGAATGTAGCTTTCTGTGTCTGGAAGTAAGGTTCAATGAAGACAAAGGACATCTAAACTGCAGAAGAGGCTTTTGTATCTTGAATAGGAAGCATTAACATTTGATTGGATTTTAAATCACCCCAGTACTGGACAATAGAGCAGTTGTATCTCCCTTTTGTTTCAGCACAGGGAGCTCCGAAAATCACATTAACTCAATCCAACCACTTTGAGTTAGCCTATCACAGCTTTCTCTTGTGTATTGGACCCTTTTGGGTGGGGAATTTTGCACACAACCTTGCAAGGCAGGATGGGAGGGGCTCACCAGATATAAAGATAGGGCTGAGAAGCCAGCTCTCTCTCTTGACTTCCTGGGACCATAGGTGAGTCTCTCTCTCTCTCTCTCTCTCTCTTCGCTGGACCACAGGTGAGCAGAGTTTCTGACTCCTCAACAAGGCAACCTAGCAGGAGTTTGGGGGATGGTGATTTAAGGGAATTGCTAAGATTGTTTAAATAACATTGTAGCCATTGTATCCCTCGTTTTCGCCATCTGCAACCCCCCTGTTATGCAATTTTACTGTAATTACTGTGTGCGTGTGGGATAGTTTGATATTTTGATTGTAGCTTCTTTTAGTTAATAAAGCCTGAATTTTTTCTCTCATCCAAACCACATGTTCCGTTTTAATATCATTAATTATAAGTTCCTCCACTCAGAACTAAAGGAGGGGTAGCGATTCGAAACCGCTGTTTGTAAATTGGTTTAGAGTGCAGCAGCAAAAAAACTGCTGGCCAGGTAGATTACCTTAAACCAGTTTAAAAGAAGCCCCCTTAAATCATAAAAATGGGGTTTGATTTGGGCTGCCAGTAAAATCCAGCTGACCTGCCTTCAGGTTGATCATGCAAATCATCCCCTTAAATGCATTTAAAGCCATGTTAGGGCTTTCTATCTCTGCCCTACAGGGGCCGTGATCTGCTTCCTCAAACCTTAGGGCGCAGGCCAGCTTATAAGCTGCCTTTGATTCCCTAAACCTTTCCTCCTGCTCTCTCTTAACACCCTTCCTAACCCAGCCACCTATACCCCGGTAGGTCAGCCTACACGCTGCTGCTAACATCCGCAGGGCTACCCACATACTGAAAACAACGAGAGAATCAAGAGCTGATGCTTTCTCCAGATCCAGACCACTTATTAAATCAAAAACTGCCTCCACTCCTACCTGGCTCGCCATTGTAAGGATTCCGGGGGCTTCTTTTAAACTGGTTTAAGGTAATCTACCTGACCAGCAGTCTTTTTGCTGCTACACTCTAAACCAATTTACAAACAGCGGTTTCGAATCGCTTCCCCTCCTTTAGTTCTGAGTGGAGGAACTTATAATTAATGATATTAAAATGGAACACGTGGTTTGGATGAGAGAACAAAATCAAGCTTTATTAACTAAAAGAAACTACAATCAAAATATCAAACTATCCCACACGCACACAGTAATTACAGTAAAATTGCTTAAAATGGGGTAAGGCAGACGGCAAAAACGAGGGATACAATAGCTACAATGTTATTTAAACAATCTTAGCAATTCCCTTAAATCACCATCTCCCCATAACTCATGCTAGGTCACCTTGTTGAGGAGTCAGAAACTCTGCTCACATGTGGTCCAGCGAAGAGAGAGAGAGAGAGAGTGAGAGAGAGACTCACCTATGGTCCCAGGAAGTCAAGAGAGCGAGATAGCTTCAGCATCTATCTTTATACCTGGTGAGCCCCCCTGCCGTTCTGCCTTGCAAGGGCTGTGTGCAAAATTCCCCACCCAAAAGGGTCCAATACACAAGAGAAAGCTGTGATTGGCTACCTCAGAGTGGTTGGACTGGATTAATGTGTCTTCTGGAGCTTCCTGGGCTGAAACAAAAGGGAGATACAACAGCTCTATTGTCCAGCGCTGGGTGATTTAAAATCCATTCAAATCTTAACGTTTCCCATTCAAGATACAAACAAATGCTAATAGCATTCAATTGCTTTGTAAACAAAGCATTGTCCTTTGTCTTCATTGAACCTTACTTCCAGACACAGAAAGCTGCATTCCAAGCCTCTTTTGTCTCGGCCATGTGGTGTCCGCCATTTTTATCCCTGGAAATTTAAAAGCACATCTCCCAGGGATACTTTAATCAAAAAAATGAATCTTCAGAACTGTAAATTATTGCGAATTCTTACAGCTGAAGGTAAGCATGCAGGTGCAGCAGGCGGTTAAGAAGGCAAATGGTATGTTGGCCTTCGTAGCGAGAGGGTTTGAGTACAGGAACAAGAATGTCTTGCTGCAGTTGTACAGGGCCTTGGTGAGACCACATCTTGAGTATTGTGTGCAGTTTTGGTCGCCTTATCTGAGGAAGGATGTTCTTGCCATGGAAGGAGTTCAGCGAAGATTCACCAGGCTGATACCTGGGATGGCAGGAATGACGTATGAGGAGAGATTGGGATGATTGGGCTTGTACTCACTGGAGTTTAGAAGAATGAGGGGATCTCATTGAAACTTATAAAATTCTGACAGGGCTGGACAGACTAGATGCAGGAAGGATGTTCCCAATGGTCGGGGAGTCCAGAACCAGGGGTCACAGTCTAAGGATAAGGGGTAGGCCATTTAGGACAGAAATGAGAAGGAATTTCTTCACCCAGAGAGTGGTGCACCTGTGGAATTCTCTACCACAGAAGGCAGTAGAGGCCAATTCATTAAATATATTCAAGAAGGAGTTGGATATATTTCTTAAGGCTAAAGGGATCAAGGGGTATGGGGAGAAAGCAGGGACCGGGTACTGAAATTGGATGGTCAGCCATGATCGCATTGAATGGCGGATCAGGCTCGAGGGGCCGAATGGCCTACTCCTGCTCCTATCTTCTATGTTTCTATGTTTCTATGACCCATTGTTTCAGCCTGTTCTTGCCCCATGGAACATATCTGTTCCTATCTCGACTCTATTTTTTCTCCCCTTGTCCAGTCTCTTCCCACCGACATCCACGACTCTTCTGACGCCCTCCGTCACTTTAACAGTTTCCAGATTCCGGGCCCCAACCGTCTCCTTTTCACTATGGACGTCCAAACCCTCTACACCTCCATCCCCCACCAGGATGGCCTGTGGGTGCTCCGTTTCTTCCTTGAACAGAGGCCCAACCAGTCCCCATCCACCACCACCCTCCTCCGCCTGGCTGAACTTGTTCTCACATTGAACAACTTCTCCTTTGACTCAACTCACTTCCTCCAAATTAAAGGTGTTGCTACGGGAACCCACATGGGTCCCAGCTATGCCTGCCTTTTCGTGGGATATGTGGAACATTCTTTGTTCCAGTCCTACTCAGGTCCCTTCCCTCACCTCTTTTTCCTGTACATTGATGACTGTATCGGTGCTGTTTCCTGCTCTTGCCCTGAACTAGAAAATTTCATTCACTTTGCTTCCAATTTCCACCCTTCCCTCACCTTCACATGGTCCATCTCCAGCACTTCCCTTCCCTTCCTCGACTTCTCCGTGTCCATCTCTGGGGATAGGATATTGACAAACATTCACTACAAGCCCACTGACTCCCACAGCTACCTGGACTACATTTCCTTACACCTCCTTCCTGTAAGGACTCTATTTCATTCTCCCAGTTTCTCCATCTCCGCCGCATCTGCTCTGAAGAATTCACCTTCCATATCAGTGCTTCCGACATGTTTTCCTTTTTACTCAACTGAGGATTCCCCTCTACTGTGGTTGACATGGCCCTTGACCATGTCCGTTCTATTTCCCGCACTTCTGCTCTCACTCCTTCCTCTCCCTCCCGGAACCATGACAGGGTTCCCCTTGTCCTCAGCTTTCACCCCACCAGCCTCCACATTCAACGGATCGTCCTCCGCCATTTCCGCCACCTCCAGCGTGATCCCAGCATCAAACACATCTTCCCCTCACCTCCCCTTTCAGCATTCTGAAGGGACCGCTCCCTCCGCAACACCCTGGTCCACTCCTCTTTCACCCCCAACACCCTTTCCCCTTCGCCCGGCACCTTCCCATGCAAGCGCAGGAGAAGCAACACATGCCCTTTTACCCCCACCCTTCCCACTGTCCAGGGCCCCAAACACCCCTTCCAGGTGAAACAGCGATTTACTTGTACTTCTTGCAATCTAGTATACTGTATTCACTGCTTACGATGTGGTCTCCTCTACATTGGGGAGACCAAACGCAGATTGGGTGATCGCTTTGCGGAACATCTCCGTTCAGTCCGTTACGTTGACCCCGAGCTTCCGGTCGCCTGTCACTTTAATTCTCCGCTCCACTCCCACTCAGACCTCACCATCCTTGGCCTCTTACACTGTTCCAATGAAGCTCAATGTAAGCTCAAGGAACAGCACCACATCTTTTGACTAGGCACTTTACAGCCTTCTGGACTCAACATAGAGTTCAACAATTTCAGACCATAAATTCTGCCCCTATTCTTTTATTTCCATTTATTTATTTATTTTTTCTCTCTCCCACATGGCAGCTGTCTTTCATTCTGCCATTTACACTTCATCTAGGGCCATCTTTTGTTACTTAACTTGTCCCATTACCATTTCCTTTTGCCTTGCACCATCTCTTAGGGTAGGATTTTCAGTGAGCCTTGGAGGCGGGATTGGAGGCGTGTGGGGGTTTAAAATCTTGAAATCGGGGGGCACAAACCCATTCTGCCCCCAACCCGCCCCATGCCAGTTTCAAAGGAGGCGGGTACCCGATCCACGCTGGGACCCGCCTCCCCAAGGCGGGAAGGGGATTAGTGCCAATTAACTGCCTGTTAGCAGGTAATTAACAGGCAGTTTTTAGCCTAATCCCTATTTTTATTGGTGAAGTACGGGATTCCTGATGGCTCCAAACCACGCCAAGTTAGCGAGGCGGGCCGTTGGGATGAAGGTCTTGGAGGGGTCGAGATGTCCGGTGTTCAGGTGAGTGATGGGTGCATGAGTGCAGAGGTAAGTCTGTTTGGTGTGTGTAAAGTGTTTAAAGAAGTTTTACTTACATGTACTTACCTTTACATACTTCCTTCCTTTAGGTCTCGGGAGTCCCTCATCTCACCGGCACAGAAAGCAGAATGGCCGCGATCTGTCAAAAATTGCAGCATTCAGCTTTCTGTTCCAGAGAGATCTCTAAATCATCCTGAGAGGAAGGAATTAACTTGGAGTACAGATTGTCAATGTTTGACAGCTTCAAACAGCTGTCGAACGTTGATATTTCATCTGTCAAAAGCTCTTGACAGGTGAAATGTGAATCTGTGACGTCACCTGTTGCCGGGTGGCAGTTAATTGGCCTGCTGAGCCCGCTGGGCAGGCTCAACAAGGTCAATCAAGTGAAAATCGCGTGGGTTGGCCACAACTCGATGGAGGCGGGACTACAACCACGAAAGTTGTAGTCCCGCCTCCTACCCACCTCCTCAATGAAAATCCAGTCCTAAATGTCTCTCAATCTCTCCTGCCTTCCATCCTATCACAGACCTTGCCTTTTGTTCTTTCCTCCCCTCCCCCCTTTCCCTGCCCCTGCGCTTGCTTAAAAACCTGTTTGATCTCCAGCTTTTTCCAGTTCTGACAAAGGGTCATCGACCTGAAATGTTAACTGTTTCTCTCTCCACAGATGCTGCCTGACCTGCTGAGTTTTTCCTGCATTTTCTGTTTTTATTTCATAAGAACATAAGAAATAGGAGCAGGAATCGGCCACTTGGCCCCTCGAGCCTGCTCCGCCATTCAATAAGATCATGGCTGATCTTGGGCTCAAAGCCACTTCCCCACCCACTCCCCATAACACTTCACTCCCTTATCTTGCAAAAATCTGTCTATCTCCACCTTAAATGTATTTAATGATTCTGCCTCCACAGCTCCCTGGGGCAGAAAATTCCACAGCTTTACGACCCACTGAGAGAAGAAATTCCTCCTCGTCTCAGTTCTAAAAGGGCAACCCCCCCGCGTTCTAGATTTCCCCACGAGGGGAAACATCCTCTCTGCATCAACCTTGTCGAGCCCCCTCGGTATCTTATATGTTTCAATAAGATCACCTCTCATTCTTTTAAATTCCAATGAGTATAGGCCCAGCCTGCTCAACCTTTCCTCATAAGTCAACCCCCTCATCTCTGGAATTAACCTGGTAAATCGTCTCTGAACTGCCTCCAATGCAAGTATATCCTTCCATAAATCAGGAGTCCAAAACTGTACGCAGTACTCAAGGTGTGGTCTCACCAATACCCTGTACAGTTGTAGCAGGACTTCCCTGCTTTTATTCTCCAACCCCGTTGAAATAAAGGCCAACATTCCATTTGCCTTTTTGATTACTTGCTGTACCTGCATGCTAATTTTTTGTGTTTCATGCACAAGGACCTCCAGGTCCCTCTAGCATTTTGTAATCTCCATTTAAATAATAATTTGCTTTTTTATTTTTCCTGCCAAAGTGTATAACCTCACGCTTTCCCACATTATACTCCATCTGCCAAATGTTTGCCCCCTCAATAGCCTGTCTATATCCCTTTGCAGGTTCTTTTAGTCCTCTACACAGCTTGCTTTCCCACCCATCTTTGATTCATCTGCAAACTTGGCTACATTACACTCGGTCCCTTCATCCAAGTCATTAATGTAGATTATAAATAGTTGAGGCATGAGCACCGATCCCAGTGGCACCCCACTAGTTAACTTTTGCCAACCGGAAAATGACCCATTTATCCTGACTCTCTGCTTTCTGTTAGTTAGCCAATTCTCTATCCATGCTAATCTATTACCCCCAATTCCATGAGCTCTTATCTTATGCAGTAACCTTTTATGTGGCATCTTATCGAATGCCTTCTGAAAATCCAAATACACCACATCCACTGTTCACCTTTGTCCACCCTGCTCGTTGCGTCCTCAAAGAACTCCATCAAATTTGTTAAACATGATTTCCCTTTCCTAAAACCATGCTGACTCTGCTTGACTGCATTATGATTTTCCAAATGCCCTGCTATTGCTTCCTTAATGAAGGACTCCAGCATTTTCCCAATGACAGATGTTAGGCTAACTGGTCTATAGTTTCCTGCTTTCTGTCTCCCTCCTTTCTTAAATAGGGATGTTACATTTGTGGTTTTCCAATCTGCTGGGACCTCTCCAGAGTCCAGGGAATTTTGGTATATTGCAACCAATGCATCCATTATCTCTGCAGCCACTTCTTTTAAGACCCTGGGAAGCAGGCCATCTGGTCCAGGGGACTTGTCATCTTTTAGTCCCATTATTTTACCAAGTACTATTTCCTTAGTGATAGTGATTGTCTGTAGTTGTCCCCATCCTGTGGCCCCTTGATTATCCACTATTGGGATGTTGTTAGTGTCTTCTACTGTGAAGACAGATACAAAATATTTGTTCAGAGTCTCTGCCATTTCCCCGTTCCCCATTATTAATTCCCCAGTCTCATCCTCTAAGGGACCAACCTTTACTTTAGCTACCCTCTTCCTTTTTATATACCTGTAGAAGCTCTTACTATCTGTTTTAATGTTTCTTGCCAGTTTACTCTCATAATTCATCTTCTCTCTCTTTATTATTTTTTTAGTCATCCTTTGCTGGTTTTTAAAAATTTCCCAATCCGCTGGTCTCCCACCAATCTTGGCAACATTGTATGCCTTCATTTTCAATTTGATACTGTTGTGTATGTACCTTTAAGAGAATGACTGGTCTCAGGCTGCAGTACCGGCAGTGACCACCCCTGTATAAAAGGCGCTAGAGCGCCTCTGTTGGTTAGTTTCGTTTATGCCTTTCACCAGTAAAGACTTGTTTGTTTCTCTCCTGCTAGTCCGTGTCTCAATCATTTACGGACTTAACACTGGCGACGAGTTAGAAATGAACTTACCTGCAACTCAGCAGCAGCTCCGACGACGTGTTGAAGGTCGGAGCCAGAAGAAAGAAGAAAAAAAAGAAAAATAGGCCATTGAAACTCGAGAAACAGGCGTCGACCGTCAATCATCGATTTCAAAACTTGCAGGAGAGACTGTCCAGAGCCAGGCTGGGTTCCTCGGTCCGTGGTTTCCCAGCTAATCGGGCTGGTGGCAGGTAGTGCTCTGATCCTTCCTGGGCTGCAACGGGGCTGGGCAGCGAGTCGGGAAGCAAGGAGAGAGAGAGAGGGTGGAGCATACGGGGCGCGGCCGGTGTTTAGAAGCTGGGCAGCGTTCGGACCTCAGAAGAGGGAGGGAAGTGTTCCAGAGGGTCCGCTCCACAACGGGAAAATAATAAAAGAAAAAGAATACGTGCAAGAAACCGTGGAAAGCAGCACTAACAACAGCGGGGAAGAAGGAAAAGTGCGGGAGGCGCCATTTTGTTAAATCAGAGAAGAAGGCAAAGCACGGGAGGCGCCATTTTAGATTTGCAAGATGCCGAAGACTGGCTGTATCACTGCTTTTGATAATACATTAGAGGACTGGACCACGTATGTGGAAAGAGTCGAGGTATATTTCGAGGCAAATGAAATAGCGGAGGGGAAAAAGGCATCAATATTGCTAAACGTAATGGGCGCTAGAACGTACGGCCTATTGCTGGATCTGATTACTCCAGCCAAACCGAAGGCGAAGAGTTTTAACGAAATTGTTGCTGTTCTACAGGAGCACTTAAACACTGCACCGCTGTTGATAGCAGAAAGATTTAAATTCCACAGGAGAACTCAGCACAAAGATGAGAGCAATGCTGAGTATCTTACGGAACTACGCAAGCTATCAAAGCACTGCCAGTTCGGAGCAGGACTGGCAGATACCCTACGGGACAAATTTGTCTGTGGACTCCTGAGTGAAGGAACACAGAAGAAGTTACTCACAGAAAAGGAGCTGACGCTAGATAAGGCTTTCAGCGTGGCAGTATCGTATGAAGCAGCAGCAAGGGGAGCTGCAGAAATTCAACAAAAACCACAGGAATACGGCACCCACGAAATGACACGGGAATTTGCAAAATGTTATCGCTGCGGCAGAACTAACCATGACCAGAAGGACTGCTGGTCCAAAGACAAAATATGCAGACAATGCGGGAAGATTGGACACATTGAACGAGTTTGTAGGTCTGGGAAGAAGACCAGCGACAACAAAAAGGCTACTAAGGAACCGTACAAGAAAGTACAAAAGATGACGGACAGTAGTTCCGAAGACCAGATGAGCGATAGTGAATCCGAGAACAGGAGATTAAGCTGTCTCAAACTTCACAATGTAATCGCAAAAGAGGATCACCGAACCATTTGGGTCACCCTCACGATAGCAGGGTCCCAAGTTAAAATGGAATTGGATACAGGATCAGCGCTAACCGTCATGAATCGACGAGACTATGAGCGGCTATTTTCACACATACCCTTGAGAGAGACATCCATCGTCTTGACGACGTATACGGGGCAAAAAGTATATCCCAGAGGAAAAATAAGGGTGCCTGTCGAATACAACGGCAAGAAAATACTGAAATTGTATCTCTACATACTGCCAAATGGTGGACCACCGTTATTGGGACGGGAATGGATCAGGAAGATAAACTTAGATTGGCATTCCATTCATGCAATGACGGTGGACGGTAAAAAAGATGAAGACGTCACTCCTGGATGATTGTCAACAATCTTAGCTAATGCCAAAGAGGTATTTCAACAAGAACTGGGCACGCTTAAAGGCGTAACCGCCTCGTTAAAAATAGAAGAGAATGCAGTTCCCAAGTTTTTCAAAGCGAGACCGTTACCATATGCAATTCGTCCAGCCGTCGAGGCAGAGCTGGAGAATCTGGAGAAGGCGGGCGTGTTGTCTAAGGTCGACTGGAGCGAGTTGGCGACACCCATCGTTCCTGTCATGAAGAAAACGTTAAGCAATAAGTCCGGAGAGCCAAGGAAGATTCGCATCTGTGGGGATTTCAAGGTGATGGTGAACCCTATCCTTCACACAGTACAATATCCTCTTCCAAGGATAGAAGACATCTTCGCCTCACTGTCTGGAGGGAAGCATTTTACAAAAATTGACCTAGCACAAGCATATTTGCAGATGGAGGTTGAAGAGTCCTCTAGGAAGTATCTCACGATAAACACTCACAAAGGTCTTTACCAGTATCATCGATTGGTATTCGGAGCAGCATCGGCTCCGGCGATATGGCAAAGAGCGATGGAACAAGTCCTGCAACGGATTCCAGGGACACAGTGTTACTTGGACAACATCCTTGTAACAGGTGAAGATGACAGTGAACACCTTAACAACCTAGAACAGGTGCTCACTAGGCTACGGGAACATGGGCTGCGAGCCAACCGCCCCAAGTGCGAATTTTTTAAGAAACAGATATCGTATTGTGGCCACGTGATTGATGAAGAGGGGTTACATAAGTCCCCTGACAAAATTGAAGCGGTTGTTAAGGCCCCAGCGCCTGAAAATGTGTCGCAACTGAGGACATTCCTCGGGTTGGTGAATTACTATCATAAGTTTTTGCCGAATTTGTCGACAATTCTGCATCCACTGAACGCCCTGCTACGAACGGGGGTAGCATGGAAATGGAGCGATGATTGTAAACGTGCTTTTCAGAAGAGTAAGGACTTAATCACTTCGAAGGAAGTATTGGCTCACTACAACCCAGCACTGCCAATCAGGCTGGCGTGTGATGCGTCTCCCTACGGCATTGGGGCGGTACTGTCACATAAATTCCTTGATGGTTTGGAGAGGCCGATAGCTTTTGCGTCACGCTCGTTAACTTCTGCCGAGCGTAACTATGCCCAGATTGACAGAGAGGCCCTCAGCCTAGTGTGGGGGGTGAAGAAGTTCAATCACTATCTGCACGGTCAAAAATTTACTCTACTAACCGATCATCAACCTCTTGTCTCCATTTTCAACCCTCAGAAGGGCGTACCGATAATGACAGCACAACGGCTGCAGAGATGATCCCTTTTCCTAGGGGCACACCAATATGACATCGAGTACAGGGGAACTAAACAGCATGGAAATGCTGATGGATTGTCACGTCTACCGTTGCCGACGGTGGAAGAAGAAGAACTTGCAGTGGATCCAATGGAGTTATTCCACTCGACCATAGTCGAATGTCTCCCTGTGACGAATGCAAACATAGAAAAGGAAACACGGAATGACCCGACACTATCACGGGTCTATGATTTAACGGTGAAGGGATGGCCAGCACATGGCGAACCACTGCTGCCAGCATTTTCGCCAAGAAGAGAACAGCTGTCAGTGTGCAGAGGAACCTTGATGTGTGGATCCAGAGTAGTAATACCACCTAAGTTGACGGATAGAGTGCTCAATGAGCTTCATGAGGGTCATCTGGGTGGGGTAAAAATGAAGAGCTTAGCCAGAGCGTTTGTGTGGTGGCCGGGAATCGATAGAGAAATCGAAGAGATGACCAAGAGCTGTGCAGGATGCCAGAAGGTCCAAAACGCCCCACCACAAGCTCCTCTGCATCCATGGGAGTGGCCCTCATCTCCATGGCAAAGGGTGCACATTGATTTTGCTGGTCCCTTCATGGACTTGATGTTTTTAATTGCGGTGGATGCACATTCAAAGTGGCCAGAGGTAATAAAAATGTCCTCAACCACCACAGAAAAAACTATCGCAGTTTTACGAACCATATTCGCCAGGAATGGGCTGCCTGAACAGATTTGCTCTGACAATGGACCACAGTTTGTGTCTGAAGAGTTCCGGAGGTTCTTAAAGAACAATGGTGTTAAGCATTACACATCTGCCCCATATCATCCAGCCACTAATGGATTGGCCGAGAGGTTTGTCCAAACATTCAAGAAGGCTATCAAGGCAATGTGTAATGAAGATATACCCCAACAACACAAGGTGGACAACTTCTTGTTTGCCTACCGGAATGCGACACATGCGGTTACCACCCAAACTCCAGCCATGATGTTCTTCAATCGAAGACTACGATGCCGCTTGGATTTGGTTAAGCCAAACGTCCGAAGAGATGTGGAGAACAGGCAGTTTCAGAATATGAATGAAAGGCCGACCAGGAGTTTTAAGATAGGTCAACCAGTTTTGGCCCGGGACTACCACACTGAGAAATGGCAGCCAGGAACGATTTGTACACGACAAGGACCTCTCATGTATACCGTGGACGTTGGGGAGAGCATTGTAAGACGGCATGCTGACCAGATTCTAGAGTCACTGGAAAACATCAACTCCACACCACGATCTGATACACCTGGTAATGAAATCGACGTTCCAATTGCAGCTACCGCAGAACCGGTAATATTGGAAGCAGATGAACCAAACAATGACATTGATTCCGACTCAACATTGCCAGAAGAACCTGATACTCCAAAGAGGCGTTATCCAGACAGAGTCAGGAAGCCTCCTCAAAGACTGAACTTATAATTGCTTAAACTTAACCAATGTATCTAGCAACAGTAATTGTGATTGTAATTCGTTATCATTAGTTGTTAAATGAATGTTATGTACTGTTTATCTAAAAGGGGAGGAATTGTTGTGTATGTACCTTTAAGAGAATGACTGGTCTCAGACTGCAGTACCGGCAGTGACCACCCCTGTATAAAAGGCGCTAGAGAGCCTCTGTTGGTTAGTTTCGTTTATGCCTTTCGCCAGTAAAGACTTGTTTGTTTCTCTCCTGCTAGTCCGTGTCTCAATCATTCACGGACTTAACAGATACCATCCTTTACTTCCTTAGTTGGCCACGGATGGTGCTCCCTTCTCTTAAAATCTTTCTTTCTCACTGGAATATATTTTTGTTGAGAGTTATGAAATATCTCCTTAAATGTCCGCCACTGCATTTCAACTGTCTTACCCTTTAATCTATTTTTCCAGTCTACTTTAGCCAGTTCTGCCCTCATGCCATTGTAATTGCCTTTGTTTAAGATCAGGACACTGGTTTGAGATATAACTTTCTCACCCTCCAACTGAATTTGAAATTCAACCATACTATGATCACTCTTTCCTAGAGGATCCTTTACTATGAGATCATTTATTAATTCTGTCTCATTACATAGTACCAGATCCAAGATAGCCTGCTCCCTGGTCAGTTCCATTACGTACTGTTCTAGGAAATCATCCCGGATGCACTCTATGAACTCCTCCTCAAGGCTACCATGACCAATTTGATTTGTCCAATCAATATGGAGATTAAAATCACCCATGATCATTACTGTACCTTTTTTACAGGCCTCTATTATTTGTTGATTTATACTCTGTCCAACACTATTGCTACTGTTAGGGGGCCTGTAGACTACGCCCACCAGAGACTTTTTCCCTTTATTAATTTTTATCTCCACCCAAACCAATTCTACATCTTGATCTTCTAAGCCAATATCACTTCTCACCACTGCACTGAGACCATCCTTTACCAACAAAGCCACCCCACCTCCCTTTCCTTTCTGTCTATCCTTCCAAATTGTCAAATAACCTGGAATATTCAGTTCCCAGCCCTGATCACCTTGCAACCACGTCTCTGTAATGGCGATTAGATCATACCCATTTGTATCTATTTGTGCCGTCAACTCATCTGTCTTGTTACGAATGCTGCGTGCATTCAGATATAGCGCTTTTAAATTTGTCTTTTTACCATTTGTCCTTGTTTTGGCCCCATTTTCTCTTGCACTCTTATTTTTAAACATTGGGGCAGTAATTCGGGTCGGGGGCTTGCCGCGCGTGCAAGCCCCCGATGTGCACTTACCCGGCGCGCCGACATCTGAAATCTGGCCCGCAGTGGATTTCCTGTCAGTGGCCCGGTTCTGCTCTCGGCGCGCTGTGCTAACCTGACCCAACGGCGTAGTTAGTGCGATGTGCCGGCTGGGATCAGGTGAGCACTGTTCAGCCAATCAGGGGAGGGGAAACTTCATTCATAAGTTTGATAGTAAAGACTGTCAAACTCATGAAAAGTACTGCACCCCAAAACACTACTTAAACTTTAAATAAAATTTTAAAAAGCATCCCAATAATTAAATTAACTATGAATAACTTTAAAAAACTATTTTAAACAATTAATCAAATTTTGAAAAAAATAAATTTTTAAAAAATAGGGTCTAAAGCTAAACTTACCTTACTGTAGATTCTTTAAAAATAATAAACCTGTGGGAAAAAAAATTCTAAATTGTACTAAAAGACCACTTACCTGTAAAACTAAGTACTTACGTGTGGTTTTTCAATGCGTAAAAACCGGAGGCCTTTACACACGCGCAAATCTGTAAAAATACAGGAAATCCAAGTCGCACGCGCTGCCCGATACCGCGCATGCGTTCAGCCTCTTAACCCCTTGGGTCAGAGGACAGGAAATGCCGGTTTTCAGCGCATGCGCTGTGCATGCTGAAAATCGGCAATTCCTCCTGGCACACGCGTGAGTACCCCGTCCTTACTCACGCGTTGTGACAGGAATTACTGGGCCATTCTGTCCCTTCCTGTCACACACTGGTTATTATTTTCCCCATCTCTATCCTGTTCTATTGCTTTCTCATTTCTCATTGACTTTTTAAATTCCGGTCCACCTGGATCCTCCTCCCGACTATTTAGTTTAAAGCCCTCTCTACAGCCCTAGTTAGTCGATTTGCGAGGACTCCAGCCCCAGCATGGTTCAAGTGAAGCCCATCCAAACGGAACAGCTCCCTCTTATCCCAGTACTGGTGTCAGTGCCCACAAATCAAAACCCATTTCTCCCACACCAGTCTTTGAGCCACTCGTTCATTTCTCTGATCATATTTACCCAATGCAAATTCGCTCGTGGCTCAGGTAGTAATCCAGAGATTATTACCTTTGCGGTTCTGCTTTTTAATTTAGCCTCTAGCTGCTCATACTCTGTCAGCAGAACCTCTTTCTTTGTTCTACCTATGTCATTGGTGCTGATGTGGACCATGACAACATAGAAACATAGAAATATAGAAGATAGGAGCAGGAGTAGGCCATTCGGCCCCTCGAGCCTGCTCCGCCATTTAATGAGATCATGGCTGATCATCCAAATTCAGTACCCTGTCCCTGCTTTCTCCCCATATCCTTCAATCCCTTTAGCCTTAAGAAATATATCTAATTCCTCTTGAATATATTTAATGAATTGGCCTCAACTGCCTTTTGTGGTAGAGAATTCCACAGGTTCACCACTCTCTGGGTGAAGAAATTCCTCCTCATCTCTGTCCTAAATGGCTTACCCCTTATCTTTAGACTGTGAACCCTGGTTCTGGACTCCCCCGCCATCGGGAACATCCTTCCTGCATCTAGTCTGTCTAGTCCTGTTAGAACTTTATAAGTTTCAATGATATCCCCTCTCATTCTTCTAAACTCCAGAGAATATAATCCCAATCGACCCAATCTCTCCTCATACATCATTCCCGCCATCCCAGGTATCAGTCTGGTGAATCTTCGCTGCACTCCCTCCATGGCAAGAACATCCTTCCTCAGATAAGGTGACCAAAACTGCACACAATACTCAAGGTGTGGTCTCACCAAGGCCCGGTAAAACTGCAGCATGACATCCTTACTCCTGTACTCGAATCCTCTCGCTATGAAGGCCAACATACCATTTGCCTTCTTAACCGCCTGCTGCACCTGCATGCTTATCTTCAGCGACTGGTGCATAAGGACACCCAGGTCTCGTTGCACTTCCCCTTCTCCCAATCTATTGCCATTCAGATAATAATCTGCCTTCCTGTTTTTGCCACCAAAGTGGATAACCTTGCATTTATCCACATTATACTGCATCTGCCATGCATCTGCCCATTCACCCAACCTGTCCAAATTATACTGGAGTTTCTCGGCATCCTCCTCACAGCACACACGCCCACCCAGCTTTGTGTCATCTGCAAACTTGGAGATATTACATCTAGTTCCCTCATCTAGATCATTAATATATATTGTGAATAGCTGGGGTCCTAGCACCGATCCCTGCAGTACCCCACTAGTCACTGCCTGCCACTCAGAAAAAGACCAGTTTATTCCAACTCTTTACTTCCTGTCTGCCGACCAGTTCTCTATCCAAGTCAGTACCTTACCCCCAATCCCATGTGCTTTAACTTTACATGCTAATCTCTTATGTGGGACCTTATCGAAAGCCTTCTGAAAGTCCAAATACACCACATCCACTGGTTCTCCCTAATCTATTCTACCAGTTACATCCTCAAAAAATTCCAGTAGATTAGTCAAGCATGATTTACCTTTTGTAAATCCATGTTGACTTTGTCCGACCCTGTCACTGTTTTCCATGTGCTCTGCTATTACATCTTTTATAATGGACTCTAGCATTTTCCCCACTACCGATGTCAGGCTTACCGGTCATAATTCCCTGTTTTCTCTCTACCACCTTTTTTAAATAGTGGGGTTACATTAGCTACCCAACAATCCATGGGAACTGTGCCAGCGTCTATAGAATTTTGGAAGATGACCAGCAATGCATCTACTAGTTCTAGGGCCACTTCCTTAAGTACCCTAGGATGTAGATTATCAGGGCCTGGGGATTTATCGGCCTTCAATCCTGTCAATTTCCCGAACAACATTTCCCCACAAATACTGATTTCATTCAACTGGATCCTCCCCCTCCCACTCCAAGTTTCTCTCCAGCCTAGAGGAGATGTCCTTAACCCTGGCACCGGGCAGGCAACACAGCCTTCGGGACTCACGCTCTCGGCTGCAGAGAACAGTGTCTATCCCTCTAACTATACTATCCCCTATCAGTACAACATTTCCTTTTACTCCCCCCACTTGAATGGCTCCCTGTACCACGGTACTGTGGTCAGATTGCTCATCCACCCTGCAGTCCCTGCCCTCGTCCACACAGGGAGCAAGAATCTCGTACCTGTTGGACAAGGCCAAGGGCAGAGGCTCCTCCATCACTATCTCCTGGATCCCAATACCTGCCTTGCTTGTAGTCACACCCTCCTGTCCCTGACCATGGGCCAAACTGGAAGTAAATATTCTAGTGGGTGTGACTGCCTCCTGGAACGTAATGTCCAAGTAACGCTCCCCCTCCCTAACATATCGCAGTTTCTGAATCTCGGACTCCAGCTCATCAACTCTGAGCCGAAGTTCCTCGAGCAGCCAACATTTGCTGCAGGTTTGGTCACCATGGACCTCAATGGTGTCCACCAGCTCCCACATGCAACAACAACAACACATTGCCTGGTCTCCCATCTCAATTAATTAATTAATTAGTTTTAAAATTTGGAACCCGTATATCTTTTAATCTACACCAAGGCACTTAAATTTAGAAGCCCAAATTTGGATAAAAAAGCGAGAAATATAGAAATACTCACCAACCAATCACTTACCTGCTTTCTGGTGACGTCACACTTCGACTACTTTTTATTTCTTTACACTCACCGGTCCGTAGTAGCTGCTCTCCTGGTCCCCCGCTGTGCATAGTACCGCCGAACTCTCGCTCTTTTGGGCCCCCGCTGTGTTTAGTACCGCCGAACTCTCGCTCTCCTGGTCTCCCGCTGTGTTTAGTACCACCAAACTCTCGCTCTCCTGGGCTCCCGCTGTGTTTAGTACCACCGAACTCTCGCTCTTCTGGGCCCCCGCTGTGTTTAGTACCGCCAAACTCTCTCTCTACTGGGCCCCCGCTGTGTTTAGTAACACCGAACTCTCGCTCTCCTGGGCTCCCGCTGTGTTCAGTACCACCAAACTCTCGCTCTCCTGGGCTCCCGCTGTGTTTAGTACCGCCGAACTCTCGCTCTTCTGGGCCCCCACTGTGTTTAGTACCGCCGAACTCTCGCTCTCCTGGGCTCCCGCTGTGTTTAGTACCAACAAACTCTCGCTCTCCTGGGCTCCCGCTGTGTTTAGTACCACTGCACTCTCACTCTACTGGGCCCCCGTTGTGTTTAGTACCGACGAACACTCACTCTCCTTGGCCCCCGCTGTGTTTAGTACCACCGAACTCTCGCTCTCCTGGGCTCCCGCTCTTTTTAGTATCGCCGACCTCTCACTCTCCTGGGCTCCCGCTGTGTTTAGTAGCACCGAACTCTCGCTCTCCTTGGCCCCCGCTGTGTTTAGTACCGCCGAACTCTCGCTCTCCTGGGCCCCCGCTGTGTTTAGTACCGCCGAAATTTCGCTCTCCTGGGCCCCCGCTGCGTTTTGTACCGCCAAACTCTTGCTCTCCTGGGCCCCCGCTGTGTTTAGTACCACCAAACTCTTGCTCTCCTGGGCCCCTGCTGTGTTTAATACGGCTGAACTCTCGCACTCCTGGGCCCCCGCTGTGTTTAGTACCGCCGAACTCTCGCTCTCCTGGGCCCCCGCTGTGTTTAGTACTGTTGAACTCTCACTCTCCTGGGCCGCCGCTGCGTTTAGTATCGCCGAACTCTCGCTTTCCTGGGCCCCCACTGTGTTTAGTACTGCTGAACTCTCACTCTCCTGGGCCGCCGCTGCGTTTAGTACCGCCGAACTCTCGCTCTCCTGGGCACCCGCTGTGTTTAGTACTGCTGAACTCTCACTCTCCTGGGTGCCTGCTGTGTTTAGCACCGTTGAACTCTCGCTCTCCTGGGCCCCCGCTGTGCTTAGTACCACTGAACTCTCGCTCTCCTGGGCCCCCGCTGTGTTTAGTACCGCCGAACTCTCGCTCTCCTGGGCCCCCGCTGCGTTTTGTACCGCTGAACTCTCACTCTCCTGGGCCGCCGCTGCGTTTAGTATCGCCGAACTCTCGCTTTCCTGGGCCCCCACTGTGTTTAGTACTGCTGAACTCTCACTCTCCTGGGCCGACGCTGCGTTTAGTACCGCCGAACTCTCGCTCTCCTGGGCACCCGCTGTGTTTAGTACTGCTGAACTCTCACTCTCCTGGGCGCCTGCTGTGTTTAGCACCGTTGAACTCTCGCTCTCCTGGGCCCCCGCTGTGCTTAGTACCGCTGAACTCTCGCTCTCCTGGGCCCCCGCTGTATTTAGTACCGCCGAACTCTCGCTCTCCTGGGCCCCTGCTGTGTTTAGTACTGCCGAACTCTCGCTCTCCTAGGCCCCCGCTGTGTTTAGTACCACCGAACTCTCACTCTCCTGGGTGCCGTGGGTTTAGTACCGCAGAACTCTCACTCTCCTGGGCCTCCGCTGTGTTTAGTACCACCAAACTCTC
Source organism: Somniosus microcephalus (assembly GCF_052327205.1). Lineage (NCBI taxonomy): Eukaryota > Metazoa > Chordata > Chondrichthyes > Squaliformes > Somniosidae > Somniosus > Somniosus microcephalus. The sequence goes on from NC_140990.1 coordinate 231,451,088, forward strand.
ACTCTCCTCGGCCCCCGCTGTTTTTAGTACCGTCGAACTCTCGCTCTCCTGGGCCCCCGCTCTGTTTAGTACCGCCCAACTCTCACTCTCCTGGGCTCCCGCTGTGTTCAGTACCGCCCAACTCTCGCTCTCCTGGACTCCCGCTGTGATTAGTACCACCGAACTCACGTTCTCCTGGGCCCCCGGTGTGTTTAGTACAGCCATGCTCTCGCTCTCCTGGGCCCCCACTGTGTTTATTACCACCGAACTCTCGCTCTCCTGGACCCCCACTGTGTTTTGTACCACCGAACTCTCGACCTCCTGGGCCCCTGCTGTGCGTTGTACCACCAATCTCTCGCTCTCCTGGGCTCCCGCTGTGTTCAGTACCGCCCAACTCTCGCTCTCCTGGACTCCCGCTGTGATTAGTACCACCGAACTCACGTTCTCCTGGGCCCCCGGTGTGTTTAGTACAGCCATGCTCTCGCTCTCCTGGGCCCCCACTGTGTTTATTACCACCGAACTCTCGCTCTCCTGGACCCCCACTGTGTTTTGTACCACCGAACTCTCGACCTCCTGGGCCCCTGCTGTGCTTTGTACCACCAAACTCTCGCTCTCCTGGGCTCCCATTGTGTTTTGTACCACCGAACTCTTGCGCTCGCCTGGGCTCCCGCTGCTTTAGTATCTCTGAACTCTCACTCTCCTGGGCTCCCGCTGTGTTTTTTTTACCACCGAACTCTTGCGCTCGCCTGGGCTCCTGCTACTTTAGTAGCTCTGAACTTTTGCGCTCTTCTGAGCTCCCACTGTGTTTTGTACCGCCGAACTCTCATGCTCACCTATGCTCCAGCTGTGTTTTGTACCGACAAACTCAGATTTCCAGCATCCGCAGTATTTTGCTTTTGTATTTTTATTTTATCAACTAGCTGTTTCCTCTGTGTAATTGTGTGTGAGAGAGATATGTCAATGTATTAAATACAGGTGATAAATGTAAAGTCTGTGGGTTGTATTGCAAATAATACACAGACTCCAAGATTAACAAATAAAACAGGTCTTTACTATTCAGAGGTTCGGGCGAATCTGCCCTAGTTAACGTATCACAACCCTTATATACTGGTGTGGTCACTATCGGTATTACAGTATACATGAGCCAACAAATAGTGCCAAACCTAAAGTAGTGCTCTTAAAGGCGAACGGTTACATTCTATAGTTCCCTTAAAGATAAACGGGTACATACACTACAATCCTCCCTTTTTAGCTTTTTACTTACAGAATCCCGTTAAACATACAATCTTCAACTTTATATAAACAGTTTGCAGATATACTCTCGATGGAGTCAACGTCATATAACAGTTTACAGATATACTCTCGATGGAGTCAATGTCATATAACAGTTTACAAACATACTCTCAGTGGAAACAGTTTACAGGTTCAGTCTCTGTGGGAACAGTTCATAAATTCAGTCTCTGGTATTAATTCGTCCCAGACAGTATCTTTTTGGCGTAGCCGGTTCACCTGGTAAACGTGACTCCTCCATAGCCTTTTTAACAGCTTGTACTTTCGTCCTGTTGAACCAGCAGTGCGGACTTATACAACCCACTGGCTGTCTTGATAACGTCCCCGGAATTTTTTTTACAAATTTAGCACCTTTCGTAGTGTTCGGACTGAGGTAGTAGAAGTAATAATATTTTAAACAGTTATTATCTCCGGCTTCTTCTTTTTCTTTTCTGCCTTTTTGAAACTCTCGAAGCTCCTTTCTCGGCGGCCAGCTGTAGCGCCACCAACTCTCTATGTTCCTTAGACCTTAAGTGCTTCATCCGCATTTCAGCACTTTGGGAGTTTTCATCACACTTTGGGCAGACCACCTCCTCGTAATATTCAGTGTCACTCAACAGGTCATGGTAATATTCGGTGTCGTCCTGAACTAGTCTAGCGAGAGGGCCTGCTACTTCTTCCTTACCCAACTGGACGTTAGCCGACTGTTGTTCCTTCTCTATCTCTCTTTCTTTAAAAGACTTCCTCATGCGTTCATATTCATTCCGCTCTTCCTGGGTTTCCTGCAAATCCTTCACTAATGACCTCATTTGTGATTTCAATACTTCCCCTTCCATCGGGGATTGATTGATCGGGCTATTCAATCCTTCTACTGGAGCAGCTGTTTCAACATTCTGTTGTTCACATAGACGTGATTCAGCGTACTTTTGGCATCCCAGTAAAATCTGTGTTGCAACCTCAGCTATTTCCATAACTTTTGAGAGCTCCGAACTCCTTCCCTTTGAAGATTGAAGCTCGTGTTCAGATTGTTCCCATTGCAGAGTCTTGTCCCTCAACATATGAAGGAGTTGGCTGACCGTTAACTCTTCCACGGGAACACTGTGGATCAGAGTCTTCTCCATTTCATCCACCTTTTCCTCCAATGCTTTCACCTTCTTTTCCTCTTGTACTTTGGCTTTCAGCGCTCGGAGAAGTTGCGCCTTGATGCTCTCTAGCTCATGTTCAGGGGCCATTCTTACAGTCTCTGTGTTTCTTACAGTTTCCTTTTCTTCCACTGACAAGATTCCCAGTTGAATCTGTTCTTCAAGTTGTTGAACCTCGGTCATTGCCGCCTCATATTTGTCTTGGGTTTCCTTCAATATTTTTATGAGTCCTTGGACATCTTGTCTTTCATGTTCTGCCATGTCTTTCACCTCTAATTTCTCATCTATGGATGGAACTTCTACCGATGAGTCTGTCTTGGCCTTGAGCTCATCAAGAATTTCCTGCAGCCTTTGGACTTCTTGCTCATGTTCAACCTTTAGTTGCTCATATGCTTCTACTGAAACTAACTTTTCGGAGGTTGCCAAGTTAACCCCTTCCAGGATTGTAGTCTGAGCCTGTTCATACTGTTCTTTCAACTCGTTACACGCTGCTTGCAACAAGTCGTAGAGATGAACTGGAATACCATCCTGACTTCCTGAAGATTCCTCTTCCTTTGGATCGTTCTGTGCATATTCTAGTTCCTGAACAGCCTCAGGGAGATGTGATTGGTACTTGGCCCTGATGGCTCTATGGTCACTCTCTGCTTGAGCTAGCTGTCTCTGTTGTCTTTCCAGGGTCTCCCATTCGGTGTCCCAGAACTTTTTCATCTTTTCCATCTTGTGTACGAGACGGGCACTCAACTGTTCTAATTGTCGTTGTACTTTGACATAAGTTTGGGACCGAGCTCGGTGTTCTTCCGTCGTGGATGAATCCTTAGCTTGAGCAGGCTCAGAATTCTCTGTCACCCTGGGGTTCTGCTCTACAGCTTGATTTTGCTTGGTAACATGGGCCTGCCTGCCTGTCTTCGTTTCCTTTCCCCTCATCAGCAATTCCCTTTTTGCCTTGTCTTCCATGTTTACATTGGTCATCACGTCATCCATTTCAGAATCTGAGCTGATAGCTTGCACCGAGTCCTCCTTCCCTATGGCTTTTAGGTAGTGCCATTCTATGTTTATTTTCTGCATCCACTCCCGCCCTAGGAGTGGTGGTCCTCCCTCAGGTAATACGTACAGATTCATTCGTGGGTGTTCTTTGCCCCTATCTCTCACTTTGACTCGTATTTTTCCCATGGGGTATACATTATGCCCCGTGTATGTCTGTAATACGAATTTAGTATTTTTTAAGGGTATGTGAGAGAATAGCCGGTGGTAGTCCTTTTGGTTGATGACTGATACAGCTGATCCCGTGTCCAGCTCCATTTGTACTTGGATTCCAGCTATTTTTAGTGTGACCCAGATCGTCTGTAGATCAGTTACTTTACCCACATTGTGGATTCTCAGACTATCCAGCTCCTGGCTGTTTGGGTCTGAGTCTGAATTTTGTTCGTCTGAACTCTTTTCAGCCACCTGATGCACCTTGTTGTACTTTTCTTGTGGTGGTGGCTTCCTTTGCTTGTTGGTCTTCTTTCCGGACCTGCATACCTTCGCGATGTGACCCAGTTTGCCACATTTCCTGCACTCTTGGTTCTTAAACCAGCACTGATTCTGGTCGTGCGTTGTCTTTCCACAACGGTAGCATTTGGAAGTGCTTGCAGTAATTTGGTCCACCCCGAGTGCCGCCGCCTTTAGCTGCATTTCCGCCGTTCCTTTCGCTGCAGCTTCGTGCGATGAAGCTATGAGGACAACCCTGTCCAGTGTGAGGTCGCTTTCTTCCAGAAGTCGCTTCTGCGTTCCTTCTTTGGCCAAGCCGCATACGAACTTGTCCCGCAGCGCCTCTGTCAAATTCCCTCCAAACTGGCAGTATTTCGCTAGCTTACGCAGTTCGACTAAGTATTCAGCATTGCTTTCATCTTTCCTCTGGGTTCTTGCGTAAAATTTAAATCGTTCAGCCAGCATCAACGGTGTGGGGTTCAAGTGATCCTTCAGCACTGCTACGATCTCTTCGAAGGTCTGGTCCACTGGTTTAACTGGTGCTATTAGATGTTTCAAGAGCCCGTATGTTTTTGCTCCCATCGAATTTAACAAAGTTATTGCCTTGTCGTCATCCTCAATTTCGTTGGCTTTGCAATATATTTCTATACGTTCCACATACGTGGCCCAGTCCTCTATCTCAACATCAAAATCATTAATATTTCCTCACTTAGGCATCTTCTTCTCTTCTCGAGAACAACACAAATATTTCTTTACTTATTATTATTTTTCCTCTCTTCTTGAGAACAACACCAGTATTTCTTTACTTATTATTATTTTTCCTCTCTTCTTGAGAACAACACCAGTATTTCTGTAAATTCTTATTATTTTTCTAAGATGGCGGTTTCCCGCTTCTGTCTTCTTCCCCGGCGGTTTTCCCGCGAAAAATGGCGGCTTTCCCGCGCTTCTCGGCTCTCCCCGCCCACTTTAATGGCGGTTTTCCCCGCGCTTTTCTGTTCTCCCCGCCCACGGCAATGGCGGTTTCCCGCTTCTTCCCCTGGCGGGAGGGGTACACTTTCCCCCACGGGCGATGGCCGCTGGCTACCGGTCCCCAGCCTGTGCGTCGGCTTCAGCGCTCTCCGCTGGCTTTCAGACCCCCAGCCCGCGCGTCGGCTTCAGCGCTCTCCGCTGGCTTTCAGATCCCCAGCCCGCGCGTCGGCTTCAGCGCTCTCCGCTGGTTTTCAGATCCCCAGCCCGCGCGTCGGCATCAGCGCTCTCCTTCCCGCGGCAGGCAACCGGCTCCGGGTACCCCCGATGACGGCGGACAGTTACAGCCTCTGAACTGGCTCTCGGCCAATTCCCGATTTCTCGGCTCTGTCTCACCCGGCCTGCTCCCGGTCTCAGCGCCTCTGGACCCGACTTTGTCTGGCTCCTTTCCCCCTTGACCGTGGTCGAGTGTACCGCCCTTATCCTCTGGTTTTACTCCTTCCTTATTTTCTTTTACTGTTCTCTTACTCACAGTCCGTGGCAGCCTTGCCTCTCTTGTCGATCGGCTCGCTCCTCACTGTGGCAGAAGGGACCGTCAGTGCCTGTTGCAGATGGAAGTTTTCAATGCCAAAATCTTCCTCTTTGCTATCGCTGCAGCCTCGAGTTTTCACCCAGCAGAACGACGAGGGCGGGTGCCTCACTTCGACGCTCCTTAGTTGCTTAGGAACTACTGTTGCCGCAGGGTACGATCGGCCTCGTCGCCATTGTAAAGTCTGTGGGTTGTATTGCAAATAATACACAGACTCCAAGATTAACAAATAAAACAGGTCTTTACTATTCAGAGGTTCGGGCGAATCTGCCCTAGTTAACGTATCACAACCCTTATATACTGGTGTGGTCACTATCGGTATTACAGTATACATGAGCCAACAAATAGTGCCACACCTAAAGTAGTGCTCTTAAAGGCGAACGGTTACATTCTATAGTTCCCTTAAAGATAAACGGGTACATACACTACAATAAACGGCTTTAGAAAGATTCAAGGAGGGCTGGAAAGTGCATAGCACAAGTTTATCCCACTGCAACAATATCCTCACTATAACACTCCCCATTACCCAATAAGGACTAAGGAGCATGGGCAAAAGTTAACGTCCAATCAATCAATGCTAAATCATAAAATTACTCCGCTTTAAAGCACAATTAGCATATGCACTATTTCTAACACAGAGAGCAAATAAACCTCTTTGTGTTTTTGATCCGACAATAATGCCCATATTTCCATTCCTATAATTAAAAATGTTATTTCAGGTACATACATACTGAACTTGTTGATTTCATGAATTCCCCATATATAGTTAATACTATTTTGCAATAGAGTTATTTAGGTGATATCTATTAAGAGATAAGCTTGGCCTAGAAATTGAGCTCTGTTGTGCCCAATTTTCAGGTGCTAAGTGACCTACTAATTCCCCCACCATATTGGGTAAGAACAAACAAAAGGCGTCCTTTACTCATGCCCAAAACAGGTGTTAAACCCTTTACATATGGAAACAAGGGGCCTAACACCAGTTTGAGGTCCCCTCTCCAAGGGTGGTGTGCCCTGAGGCAACCAGTGCATCATAAGCTGTACTCAGGGAAACCAGCCCTAGGGATCGCCTGCAACAAAGAAGGTAAGTAACTTACCTGAATGTAAGCACTTCTGCTCCTCCAGGCCTGGATCAGCCTCTCCAGCCTTCTCTCCCGACCTCCGATCGGACAACCCAGCCTCCTTTCCTGACCATCGATTAGCACCCATGGCCTAACTCTCATGACTCCCCCAACTCCCGTTCCCCAGATCCCTGATTATCCCAACCCTGGACCCATGTGAGGGAATAAGCCATGTTTCCAAAAGATACACCATAACATGAACAGAATACTGATATTAATACATGATATACTGGGTTTAAAAGTCTGGAAAGCCTCGGAGATACAAGCTGTAAACAGAAATACAGGCTTCTGAGATAAAGATCAGTTGATAACAAAGTTGTAAACAAGCTTTGAAATGGGAATTAGTTAAATATACTAAAACAATGAAAAATTGAAGCAAACTATTGGTGCTTCCGAAAGGTCTAGAGTTTGGAGGTAACACAATCAGAATGCCCAGTTTAAAGTGTTAAGAACTAACATGTAAAACAGAAACACAAACATTAAAAGCACCATGTGCCTTTGAAACGGCGACATCAAGTAAAAGAAACAACCTGCTGGTCAAATAGTTTTTTTGTTAAACTTGGAAGTCAGGAAACACGATTAAATATGCAACCAATTGAGATAGCTAGAAATGCATGAAACACTCTGGTTATAAAGTGTCTTTAATTTATACATATAGTAAATATGATACCAACAAGAAGGCTTTGAAGATATAACTTCAATAGATACACCAAGCAATTACATTGTGTTTGTATTGAACTTGGAGCAGTAAGGAGAGTCACAATGTCTGCTAAAAACCAGTAAAGCCAATATTAAGAATTGAATGAAAGCATTTTGTAAGAATGACATCAAATAAAGATAGCTGTCATATTGTTTTTATGATGGTTTTTGAAACACCTAAAGGTAGAGAAATAATTATGCATGCAATAGTTGAATTGATAGTAAGATAGAAAGCATTCAAACAGAGGTATCAATAAAGACAATTAGCTAACATCAGCAGAGAACTTCAAAGAAGAAACCAATGCAAAAAGAGTATAAAACAAAGACCTTTACAACAGAAAGGCAGAACTTGCTGAATGGGAAAAGCATTTATCAACTCTTCAGAGGCATCTTTGTAAGTCTTTAACTATGAGTCTCGGGAAGTCAAAGTAATTGATTTTGGTGGATGTTCTGGAATTAGAAATAAGTAAGAAATAAGAAATGTAATGAAGTAAAGATTTGAGAATAAGGATCTCTGAGAAATAAGAAATGTAAGCTAATTGTATTTTGAATTGTTAATGTTGCGACTAATTTAACAGCTGTTAACTGAATGTCAGCTCTTAAATAAAACTATATATTTTTAGAATTGTCTCAAAGAGTAATTCTGTATAAACTCGTGAACACAAATTCTGTACACACTTTTGTAAGGAGTTGAAGAATTCTGGGGGAGTATTCCGCCGGACCCTCATAATATCCAGAAGGTTACAGTCTAGTTCAAATTATTAAAAGTACTATCTGGAGGATGGTAACATCTTCAGTCATTCCTTTCCTTTAGGGAGAAATAGCCTGAACCTTTAGAGCCATTTAAGCGTCTTATGGAATTCGGCTACCTCTAACTTAAGTTGAGGGTGAACGTCTGGGGAATACGCCTGATCTGGGATAGCCCGGGAAGGGCTAGGACTGTAATTATCCCTTCCAATGGCACCCAACGAGTGTGTTAATGAGTTGATACAGAACCTATACTTATATTAATATCTATATCCATGTTGTAGATTGTTAAGTATAGAAGGAGTGTTTACTGACAGTGGTTCTAAGACCCAGATTTAAGTCTCTAGAGATGAGTCAGCCTACAGGGAGGAGGTCCAGCATCTCGTGAAGTGGTGCGCCGATAACAACCTGGCCCTTAACATCAAGAAAACCAAAGAAATCATTGTGGACTTCAGGAAGTCTAAAGGCGGAAGTCACACCCCCATCCACATCAATGGGGCTGTGGTGGAAAGGGTGGACAGCTTTAAGTTCCTCGGAGTCCACATCACGGAAGACCTCTCCTGGTCCCTCAATACCTCCTCTCTGGTGAAGAAGGCCCAGCAGTGCCTATATTTCCTAAGGAGGCTGAAGGGATGTAACCTGTCACCCCTGATCCTCTCTAACTTTTACCGTTGCACAATAGAGAGCATCCTGACAAACTGTATCACAGTATGGTATAGCAGCTGTAGCTAATATGACTGGAAAGCCCTGCAGCGGGTAGTCAAAACTGCCCAACGCATTACCGGCACCCGGCTACCGACCATAGAGCACATATACCAGAAACGCTGTTTACGGAGGTCACGGTCCATCATCAAAGACCCTACCCACCCCAGCCACAGTCTGTTCACCCTCCTGCCATCTGGGAGATGCTACAGATGCATTCGCACCCGTATGACCAGAATTAGGAACAGCTTCTTTCCCAGGGCTGTCATCCTACTGAACTCCACAAATAAACTCTAAAGCCTGCACATCTGCCAATGCACTTTATTACGGTTATGTTTATGTTAATGTATTACAAGCCAAATGTATGTTGAATGTTTAAATGTCTTAATCTAAATGTACACTCTCGGGAGCCGCAAGCCTACATTTCGTTGTACTGCACTTGTGCACTAACAATGACAATAAAAGTTGATTTGATTTGATTTTGATTTGATTTGATTTGATTTGATTTGATCAGGCCTTTAGAACTTAAATCTGAACTCCCTCAAATACCATTGAGGTCTAGAAGCTTCTTATAAAGTTCATATTAAATCCTAACCGAGGTTAGGCCCTGACGAAATATTAAACCCTAACCGAGGTTAGGTCCTGATGACATATTAAACCCTAACTGAGGTTAGGTCTTGAAGAAATGGCAAATCCAGTCGGAATTGGCCAAGTTTTTTTATTAGAAGATTTAAACGATTGCTTTATTAGGGGAAATAATCCTATCCCTGTACCTCATAGAGTCATAGAGTTTTACAGCACAGAAAGAGGCCCTTCAGCCCATCGTGTCTGTGCCGCCCATCCATCCCTGTCCAGTCTAATCCCATTTTCCAGCATTTGGTCCATAGCCTTGTATGCAATGGCATTTCAAGTGCTCATCCAAATGCTTCTTGAATGTTGTGAGGGTTCCTGCCTCTACCACCCTTTTAGGCATTCAGTTCCACATTCCAACCACCCTCTGGGTGAAAAAGTTCCTCCTCAAATCCCCTCTAAATCTCCTGCCCCTAACCCTGAATCTATGCCCCCTTGTTATTGACCCCCCTACTAAGGGGAAAAGTTCCTCTTTGTCTACCCTATCTATGCCCCTCATCATTTTGTACACCTCAATCAGGTCCCCCCTCAGCCTTCTTTGCTCCAAGGAAAACAACCCCAGCCTGTTTAGTCTTTCTTCATAGCTGAGGCGCTCCATCCCAGGTAGCATCCTGGTGAATCTTCTCTGCACCCTCTCCAAAGCAATCACATCCTTCCTATAGTGAGGTGACCAGAACTGCACACAGTACTCCAGCTGTGGCCTCACCAGCATTTTGTACAGCTCCATCACAACCTCCCTGCTCTTATATTCTATGCCTCGGCTAATGAAGGCAAGTATCCCATATGCCTTTTTAACCACCTTATCTAACTGTTCCGCTGCCTTCAGGGATCTATGTACATGTACACCAAGGTCCCTCTGACCCTCTGTACTTCCTAGGGTCCTACCACTCATTGTGTATTCCCTTGCCTTATTTGTCCGTCCAAAATGCATCACCTCGCACTTTTCAGGGTTAAATTCCATTTGCCACTTTTCCGCCCATCTGACCAACCCGTTTATATCATCCTGTAGCCTGAGGCTTTCCTCCTCGCAATTTACCACCCCACCAATTTTCGCAAAATCAAGTGATAATTTTTGAAATAGAAGGCTTTGATGCTGAAGGAGCCGTTAGAACTCATTGCAGGATTAATGTTGATCCCTAGAACCAGGGAATACAGAATATCCTGTGGGATAATCAAACGAATACTCCAAATCCAATAAATTCCTTAATGATAAGGTGCACACCTGCACAATTGGGAGGCCTAATGAACAGTGCCCAAAAAGGTGGTGGCAACCATGGCTGAATAGCAGGACCCGGAGCAGCCTATGCTCCTGGGGGCCATGGATTCCGGTTAAGGTGGCAAACTCATGATGAAATAAATGACAACAATCTTTGAGAAAACTATAGACAGCTTAGAATCCATTATAATCAATGCTGACAGGCACTATTTCACTCTTATCTAAATGCTGGAGGTGCAATGATTAATGGTCCAGTAAATCAACCCCAGCAACCACAAATTGCACCCCAAGTCAAGTAAACCTGAGCTCTATCTACACAATGTGTGGTAAACCAGGAAACACCAACCAGGAAAAAACCTGCTGGATTCTAACTAACCTTGATAAATTGGAAACCTGCTGCCAAGATTGGAATGCTCAAAACCTGAGGCAACTACTACAAATGATATTAAGTTCAGACTTAATTCCCCCATTAAACCAGTGCAACAACTGGTTTCAAATATACACTTATGTTCTCATGGCAACTCAGGGTGGGCATGTAATGGGTTCAATCAAGGAAATACTCACTAATACAGCCACAACTAAAGGGCTGGTAGCTGCCTACAGATTAGGCAAAGTACTTACAAAGGATAATTGGGACATTGTTCATGGTTGCCTGGCCAATCAATATCAAAATACAGCCCTCAAACTTGCCTGTGAGGGTGCTAATCAACAAAGATGGGATAATGTCAATTGCATTATCCAATTAAATCATGACCTCTTAGGTCTACCCCAAACTAAACCTATAATGAGATCAGAAACTAGGGATAAAAAAATGAAGAAGGTACCTTTGGTACTCAGAAAGAAGGATTGTATAGACTCAAGTCTCAATCCACCCTGCCCAGACACAATCTCATGGCTCGGGACCCCCAAGAGGGTATTCCAAAAGGTTTACTCCCCCAACCCGCCCACAATATGAGACAGGTTTCTCCCTAGAAAGATGGGATAGACGAGGGGCTAGACCTCAAAAGGAAAGTGAGGACAGTGGACTCCCTATGGGGACAGCTTTTACACTGGCCAAAGTTATCAAAGAGCCATGGGAGGGTACCGAGAAAACCGAAATTGGGATCAAAAAGATCCTGGCAGAACCAACGTCCACCTCAACAGGAGGATCATCAAGAAAGTAAATGGTCTGACAAACCCCATCAGGGATCTGGAAAACACAAAATCCCCAAGAGGGAGGAACAAAAATCAGTTAAAATAAAGATAAAGCAGTAAATGAACCTTAGCATCTTGAGGATGATCAATCCCAGCATTGAGGGCCTGGCACCCAGCCAGGACCTTTTGAAATCCCCTATACCTTGGCAACCTTGCCCACAAATGAACACAGCTTGATTAAACTTGTCCAGAAGGGGGAGGCAAAGACCTCTTGGAGCAATTCATTAATAAATACTATCCTTATCTACAAGCCATCCAAAATTAATGTGGAAAGATAGACTATCTCTCCATCATGGAGGATGATGAAAAGCATGAAAGAATCAGACAAATACTTATGAGACCGCTTACAGAATACCATCAAGTTATTTACTGTGATGGAACGTCAATGACGATTAAAAAAGAGACACCCCAACAATCCTCAACTAGGATGGGGGTAGCAGGAGGGACTTTGAAATTCCTATTCTTTATATCCAAAAGAATGACTGTTTAAATCCCTTGGCCATAAGACAGCGCAATATGCTGAAGCCGCAGCATTACGGTATGTTTTAAAGAAAGCAGACTTTATTAAACCCACACTGTGGGAAGACATTCTCCATTCGAGAATGGAGAAAAAGAAGTGTCAGGTGATTCATATAAACGGGCATACCACTGGAACAGTACACTCAAAAGGAAACAGCCTTACAGATGAACAAGTGAAATGTTCGGTCTGCATGATACCCCCTCAAGAGGGGCCTGCCAATGTTAGTGTAATCACTAGGGCAGAACGGGCAGCTAATCAGGATGAGGAACTGATTCAGCTATTAGACCCAATAACAGAGAATCCACCAGAATGTCCACCACGGTACTTTTACTCGGAAACCCCTACGGGTATTGTACTAGTTAAGTTGCCCAAAGGAAACCGGAAAGTACCCCCGAGCCACAAACGAGAACAGCTTGTAAAAGAAGCTCACAAGGGCATAAGTCAATCATATTGTGGTGCCAGAATAACATTCTGCAAATTGACCCTCTTATATTGGTGGCCAGGCATGCTTAAAGCCTGTAAAACATACGTGACAAATTGTGAGCCATGCTATTCGACTAATAAGTCATCACTAAATTAAGCCACCACCATTGGCACCTGTGAAAGCTGATGAGCAAATGGGAAAATTCTTTATTGACTTTATTTGACCACTTCTCCCATGTTTGGGATATAGACATGTTCTCGTTTGTGCGGATGGATGCACTTCCCTCGCTGGCCCCTACAAACTGTTTCGGAAAACGCACTCGCCAGGGCTATTTTTGATATAATTACGTAGCTGGTGCACCCAAAATCTTACAATCCGATTAAGGCAGAGCCTTTGTCTCTAAGGTCTTCAAAGACTATTGCAAACAAAGGGGGATTGGGTTAGAGCACAGCACGCCACGTCATCCGCAATTAGCAGGGCTGGTGGAATGTAAAAAATCGGGAAGTAATAAATTTATTGGTCAAACTGTTGAGAATCAGGGAAATAAGTGGACCGCCAGCATTCCGGAAGTACAGCTATCACTCAATAATGTGCCCACATCTGCATCAGGGACAGTGTCCCCTAAGAAACGCCATATTATCTGATGTATGGGGTTGAGATGCATACACTGCTTACCCATAGTTCTTTTATTGCCTCTACACACTCTGAGTCCTTGACCTGACAGCGACAGTTAGAAAAAAAACGTAACAAAGGAGATTCATCAAATTGATCAGAGGATAAGGGAAGAAAATAGGCAGAAAAAATTGACAAATAAAGTATGGCAACCCATAGTAGGAGAATGGGTACAGGAAAAGAAGTTCGAGAAGAAACCTGGTTTAAGACTGAAGTGGAAAAGTCCTGTTCAAATACAGTCTGTTATTAACGAAAGAACAGTTCAAATACATATTAACCAGCTGAATGGCAAGTCTATTTTTAAAACTGTCTCCACAGGCAATATCAAAAGATATCCTGAAGGATACCGAAAAGGAGGAACAATACAAGGTGCAGTCGTACACTTGTCTTTAAAGACCCAGCTTGGGGCACGGCACAGGAAATGGATGCGATCAAATTACTGACGATGGGAAGTCAGAAGGTGTCGCCGACACTTCTACATGTTGCTTGGCAACGCATCAGGAATTGGATTTGCGAAAAGCAACAACCGAAACAAGGAAAGATCAACGATTACTTCAGTGAAGGAGGAGAACACAACGGATAAAGAATGAATCAACTGAGTGCCTGGTAAGGCCTTAACGACAACATGCATTGGTACACATACCGGATCGAAGGAACAGCGTGTAAAGCTTCAACTAGTTTCAACTGACGTTTTCTAGACTCGTATGAATAACTCACCACTACGGAACGTACATCTGCCGATTGGACACTCTAAGGACTTTGTTGTTTCGCTCATAGCATGACTATGTACTTATCATCCTTTTAAATTGCGTACAATTTAAAATAAGACAAAACATTGTCCTAGGATGACTTCAAAGGAATTTTCATGTAGCACATGATTTTGCATCTCGTGAACTTAATATGCTATTGTAACCTCATGAGGATCATTGACCAAGCTCTGCCCTGATGTTATTAGCTCATCTTTTGGTCAAGAAGGGGGTGTGAGGGAATAAGCCATGTTTCAGAGAGATACACCATAAGGTTGCAGTCTAGTTCAACTTATTAAAAGTACTATCTGGAGGATGGTAACATCTTCAGTCGTTCCTTTCCTTTAGGGAGAAATAGCCTAAACCTTTAGACCCATTTAAGCGTCTTATGGAATTCGGCTATCTCTAACTTAAGTTGAGGGTGAACGTCTGGGGAATATGCCTGATCTGGGATAGCCCGGGAAGGGCTAGGACTGTAATTATCCCTTCACCCAGACCCCATGTTGCCTTGCCTCCCGATCCCTGGCCCAACTCGATTCCAGACCCACTTAGCTGGGGGCCCTGCGACATTAGCAGCAACCTGATTTTTCGCTAGTCTTGGCCGGCAAGCTCTGATGCCACGTCAACTCCATTATAATGAGGCCTGATGACCAATATCTGGGGAGCCTCGGATCTCACCATTCTGGCGTAGGGCATGAACCCTGTGCCCCTTTCTGGGCCAAGATCTACAGTCCACTGTATTGTTGGCACATTTTAAAAGTTTCTGAAATTTTGTGGGAAATGAACAAATTCCCATCCTCCTGCTGTTGTTAATGTCATTGAAGGGTGGGGACGAACTAATGAGCACTTGAATCAGGCACTGTTTATCATCAGGATATTACACAGTTTTGTTTGATCTCTGCATTATGTAGGGTTATTTTTGTGATTCCGTGAAAGACAGAGATTGACACCGTTTTCTCTGCTTAACAAATAGTATTGCTATCATAGATGGTGTTTAATGTTCTGGATATAATTGAAACAGTCAACTGAATGGTAAATTCATTTACTAATTTGTCAAGGATTTTAATTGTCAACAAAGTGATCAATGCCATTGCTGAAGTACGGAATCTTGCCCACTTTGACACGCTAAGGGGAAGAACTGATAATGTCGCTCTCTGTAGCAAGAACATAAATACAGTCAAACAGAACCTGTTTCCGATGCTGCTACACATAGTGGCCAGAGCAATTTTTCCTCCACTGCATCAATGTCCAGCATTTCCAGGTCAGTCAAGGCACAGCTTAGATATGGCGTACAACTCTATGACACACAAAAAAATTAAGGCGGAGTGTAAAACAGACTGCTGATTCGCTATTGTCTTTTTTGCGCTACTGCTGAAGATGAATGTCTATCTCTATCTTTGCTGCCCCAAACAATGTGTATTAACTTTAACCACAGAATATCACCGCTAGCACCACACAAGACTTCTTTTCTTTCCCACACAGCCATCTTAAGGCCCATCTGAAATAGATCATCTGTTTCGTATGAAGTAGTCAGATTATGCGGAGCGTTTATTGTTGGAGACTCACATTCACTTGGAATTGCCTTGAAACTGCATAAATACCTACCACTGAGAACCATTACTTCCATCAGAGAGGAAGGAGACTTTTAGCTCATCCATTTGGGCTGGACTTGAACCCACAAACCAAAACTGAAAGAATAGTAATTCATTAAGACATCCAGACCCTTTTCTAAAAAAAGGATTTAAATATATTTAGCCATAATTTGCTGTGGCAGAGCATTTAATAGCATCTGCCATCAGTTAGACTTGCTGTTACACGTTTAGGTTATTAAATATTTTGCGTGGCAAGTTGCTGAAAGTGCAACCTGATAACATCACAACGAGGGAAGCAGAGCATCTGGGACATAAGTGAACAGGGCAAGCAACTGTCCTTAACCAATCAGATTGAAGGACTGTGAAATTGACAGCGCAAGGACTGATAAGGAAGTGTAAGTTAGAGTGGGTGAATTCAAGATCAAATCAGGTACAGAAAGAGAAATAAAGAGAGGGAAAGAAAGATTGTATTATGAGAGAGAAAAAAAAAGAAAGGAAAAGTAAACATTTTTTTTATTATTTAAAATTTACATCTTATAAATCTTCAACAACAATTTAAACCTGAAGGAATGAGATTCCACGCTTATAATAGTTAATTTTCAGTGCCAGAGAGGCTGCTTGGCAGTAATTAACACTTATCATATCGTTAAAACAATATTTAGACTGAAATGGCCAAGAGTTAACTTTCTGTGGCGCGTTTAGTTTGTATCCACCACGCAAATACAGGAACTTTACGCCATTCAATGCATTTCAATGGTGAGACAGATAGCTAGATGGCATTTTCGCGAAGCTAATGTCGGAGTGGCACAACTCCGACAGCAACTTTTGGATATTCACATTTAACCGCACATCTGGCCCTCACCTGAAGTTGCTTTACCATTTGCGCATAAATAATGGCGAGCACCATTAGCCTCACTGTTATATTGACGGCAAATTATGACTTTTTTTTACTGCTACCAAACAAAAGTGTCATTCTCAAGTAGGTAAAACATTCTACTTGGAAAGTGGATAGCAAAGAGAACAAACCTTTTTTTTAAACTAGTTACCGCATTTCTAGCCCTTGAAAAACACAAGGGCCGGAATTTTACCAGCGCTCAGAGTGCGGGTTTGGAAGCGGGTCCGCTGTCAAAATCACAAAGTTTGACAGCGGATCAGTATTCCGCTGTAAACCCGCCTCCTTGTCAGTTTCCCAAGTGTTGGGTCTGTCATCCCTGAACAGACCCGACACCAAGCGGCGGGTCAGCCAATTTAGATACTTAAAAGCTTGTTAAAAGATAGTTAAGCACCATTTTCCCATGTGCTTACCATTTTACCAGGTTTTTAATGAGGTTCCCGGAGAGCGCGGATCACGTTAGGTAAGTATGTCGTGTTCTCAATGACTCTGCATTGCTGTGAATAGGTGACAGATGCAAAAGTGGTATAAAACCTAACATTTCACAGCTGTTCATTTCCCAATCTTAGAAGCTGGAGCTTTCATGATTTGGAACCCACTTTTGAGCTTTATGGAGTTTGGAAGTGTTTGGAGTAAACTCTCTATCCACTGTCACCTCCTTGGAGCAAGCTCACTCACCATTGACAGATCGCTTCTGTCATCTCAACTTCAGCTGCCATCTATTCCAGCAGCATCAGTGTCCTTGAAAAAATCTCACCTTGGTCCTCAGAATCCCTCCACGATCAGCCCCAACACCAACATCACCAGGCACACCAACATCACCAACAACAACACCAACCTGCTCCTCAATCACCTGATGCTGCATTGGAAACCGGACATCAGCACCCGACCACATTGCTGCCCGGGAGGCCAGCGATGGCCTCACCATGTCCAGATATGCTTCACTTAACACTGTACAATGTGGCTGCCACATAATGCACCAGAATGGCACCATCCTACACCAGCACCATAAAGCATCCCTGCAATGCCCAAGCCATTCCTTTCACACTCATCGCCATTGTGGGGGGTAACGTTATGTCTCACCATTCACTGCAACTGACTAAGCCACTTCCAAAAGTGCACATAAATCTGTCCAAGATGGCAAAGTGTGGAAAATAAAGATTTCAATGTTTGACACCACATTAACAGAAACTTTACAGGAACCTTGGAGAAAACACCCAAGTGCCTACCATTATGTGTTGTTAGTTGGCATGATTGGACAAGGATGAGGGTGAGTGTGTGGGGTGGCTAGTGAGATGGGGATGTGATGATGTCAATAGAGAGAGAGGGATGGGTGGAGGCGCAAGGTAAGTTGGTGTGAGTAAGGATGTGCAGGGGTAGGGTAGGGAAGGCAGAGTGATGGGATGTGATGAGTGGCACAGCAGGATGAGGTTGAGTGTGGCTTTGCAGTAATGTTTCGTGATCTAATGGGATCATTGAATGGTTTGTGCCACTGCAGCCAGGTCCTCCTGACAATATCCCTGCTTGTGCCCTCCTGTGCAATGTGCAACCAGGCTGCTTTGATGTTCTGGGGAGGTCTCTTCCATCCTTTGGAAGGGAAGGAAACCTCCCTGCATCAGGTGACTCACCCTATAAGCATATGGAGGGAGTCATGAGAGAGCTTTAGTGCAGCCTACACCTTTGTGCAGTGCTTGTCAGTGTTTGCAGCACCTCAATACCGCAGAACACTGACAGCTCAACTGTCAAAATGAAAATGAACACAGTCCCCTTAAGGAAACTGGCTGATGGCGCATCATCAAATGACTTCATCAGACCTGCTTCCTTTTAATTGGCCGGGAATCTCGCAGGGCAAGCTTAACAAGCCCAATCAACAGAAAATTCTTCTCACACAGCAGGGTGGAACCGGGTGCAGGGTTGCCGTCCACCACCTACCTTGGCCTCACTTAGCCTGCCTCGGTAGGCGAAATCATGGTCTAGCAGTTCCCACCATAGATCTGAAACCTGTTATGTCTATAACAAATTTAAGCAATTTTGTATCTTGTAGCTATTGGAGCAGATCTGCAGGTGCTGCTTAATGAGGGCGATGGAGGGGAGGTAGCAGGTGGCCCTACACCATGCGGGTATTTAGTAATTGCAATTCCTACCTCAACCTGACTGAGGAGCAGTGTGTGAGCTACCTCCCCGAACCAAGGAAAGTTGCCACTGAGCTGTATCACCTGTTGCAGAACCAACTGAAGGCAAGGATAGCACTAGGGTATCGACAGCACTGCCTGTGGCTGCCAATGTGACTTACTTTCTATACCACGGGTCATTCCAGGCTGCAACAGGTGACATGTGTGACATCACCCAGTTTGCTGTCCACTGCTGCATCAGGGATGTGATGGAAGCACCGTTCTCCAAGAGGAATCAGAGATTCACTTCAGCCATCCCTCCCCTCCCCAATGCACCAACAGTCACCAATGCCCATCACATGAATGCCCTGAAAGTGTACACCTTCTTGGAGCAGGAAAATTGCTCGTCCCATGTGATTGGGTACATTTCCCAATCAGAAATGGACCAAAACCACTTTTGCCCCCTAATTCTCTTGATGTCTATCAAGAAGGACTAACACATCTTTGAACATATGCTGCACTGTTTTCTGAACAATTTGGCTCTAAATGGCCAAAAACTTGACAGAAATAATTATTTAGATAAAAACTAATAAAGAGATAAATAGCTATCCTAACGACTTTTCCTGTCACACAGCATCACTTCACTGGGCTTTCATCAACTGTATCAGATATTTTGGTAACATTCTCAGAACAGGAGATTAACTGGCAGGCTTCCTTTATTCTCATCATCACAGTGGTGTATTTTTCTTCCTGTGTGGCAGTCATTCCATGTAATAATTTTTTTTACAACAAAGAATAACAATCTACTTTTAATGTTTCCTGCCTTTAGTCCTGAGAAATGACACAAAGAATAAAAACAATTTTGAACCTATCTTTTAAATCCTAATTGACCTCACATACTGCATCGCTGTTAAGCCTCTGAAACTGGGCCGAGTGTGTGGTTCGACTCTCAGCTAATGAAGCCGGATAAACAACTTGCAGTTTTGCATCATCTAACTATGAGAAAAGTTCCAGCTGATTAAATGATAATACATTTAAACATTTAAATACATTTGATTCCTTTTTACAAGTTTTTGACTGTGCATGACAAACTCAACTGATACATAGGGCGATGTGGCCATAACAGACTTGCTAATGGAACATTACTGTCTGTCAGAGATCTAAGAATACTGTGGATATTTATTCCGTATAAATTAATAGAAACACGAGTGCGGAATTCCATGCACCATTTGGTCATTAACTATAAAACTCTAACTTTTAGAAATAAGAAAGGCTTGCATTTTTATAGTGACTTTGATGAATTCAGGCTGTCACAGAGCGCTTTACGGCCAATTAAGTACTTTGGAAGAGTAGTCATTGTTGTACTGTGGGAAATGCGGCAGGCATTCTGCGCACAGCAAGGTCCTACAAACAGCAGTGTGAGACTTTATAAATAGCTGAGAAAACAGAAAAAGAGGGTTATTTTGGCCAAAGGGTGAAAACAGGTACTAAAATGGGTGCAGTACTAATAAGATTAGCAGTTTAAAAGTCTGGATTTAGCACACAGTTTTGGTCTTCGTTGCTGATTATCATACTGTAACTTGAACTTGCCTGGAGGTGCTAAACCAGAAACCTGCAGGATTAGCACTCAAGTTTTGATAACACGCAATTTCCCTGGAGCAGTATATATGCGCTCCTCGCACCCACTTCAACTGAATGTGTGGAGTGCACTGGCTGGCACACAGCGGCACATTGCAGGATGGCTCAGGGACCGAGGGAGAGGGAGCACAGGTTCTCGGACGCGGCACTGGTGATCCTGGTGAAGGAGGTCCAGAGGAGGAGGGATGGCCTGTACCCGCAGGAGTGAAGGATGCCACCTCGCCCTCCTGTCCCTCTCTCCTGCAGCAGCTGGTGCTGTTCTGCCTGGCTTCATGTCCTCCACCAATTCCTCATGCAGACCAAGAGGAACCCCTAGCAAGATGTCGATGACCAAGCACCCACTTTCTCCTGGTGACTCCTATAAGGTGTCCAATCAGGTAGAGTAGCACAGCACTCTTTTTAGGTGAAGTCCTCAGAGAATTTCCAGAATAAATGTTGCTAGAGTGTTGGTGAAGTCTTGACAAATTGTCCTAGAAAGTCTCCCGATGTGTTTCAGAAGTCCTCTTCACAGCTCCAGCAGCAGTGAACATGAAATGGTGGGTATCCCTTTAAGTAGAGCTTGAAATCGACAGCAATGCCGTGTTTATTTACAAGCAGCTGGTTGCAGTTAGGAGAGGGGGTTAGTTGAAGTGCTAGCCACCAAAACGTCATACAGTTTCTTTAATGAGTGCTAGCAGGCATTTTAAGTGGCAATTAGCAGCTGTTCCTAGCGCACGCTTCAACTGTTTTACCAAGATGGCGTCTTGTGCTAAATGCAGCTAAACCAGCGTTGCAGCTTAAGACCTCATCTTGGCCACGTTGGAGGCTCTTTAGCTCCTAAAGCATTTGATGAAAATCAGCCCCTATAATGTTTTTTAACGGAGCAGCCAAATACGATGTATAAGTGTTTCTGCTTGTTGATGATGCTATATTGATAATTGTGACGAAAGATTTAACTTTGCAGATCCTATATACCCAGGTTAAGCACTACTGGAAGTCACATTTCAAGATCTCAACTCACAACAGTTTGTTTTTGAACAGATAATTTTCTATTTAGAGTTCAAATGTCATTAATGCTCTTTATTTTACTATGCCTCTTCAAAGTTGTTTGATTTCAAATGAATTTTTAAAAATTAAATTAAAAATTTGGAAATAATGTAATTCAAAGTACTTGTTACTAATTACAATAAAATGAGAAATTCCCTAGATTCTGGAATGGTCCCAGCGGATTGGAAGGTTGCAAATGTAACACCACTATTCAAGAAAGGAGGGAGAGAAAAAACAGGGAATTACCGGCCAGTTAGCCTGACATCAGTCATCGGGAAAATGCTGGAATCCATTGTTAAGGAAGTGGTAACAGGGCACTTAGAAAATCATAACATGATTAGGCAGTCAACATGGTTTTATGAAAGGGAAATCGTGTTTGACAAATTTATTAGAATTTTTTGAGGATGTAACTAGCAGGGTAGATAAAGGGGAACTAGTGGATGTAGTATATTTGGATTTCATAAAAGGTTATTACACAAGATTAGGGCTCATGGGGTTGGGAGTAATATAGTAGCATGGATAGAGGATTGGTTAATGGACAGAAAACAGAGTAGGGATAAATGGATCTTTTTCAGGTTGGCAGGCTGTAACTAGTGGGGTGCTGGAAGGATCAGTGTTGGGGCCTCAGCTATTTACAATCTATATTAATGACCTAGATGAAGGGACCAAGTGTAATGTATCCAAGTTTGCTGATGATACAAAGCTAGGTGGGACAGTAAGCTATAAGGAGAACACAAAGGGGGCGATTTTGCCTGCCCTGGGGAGGTGGGTATGCATGCCACCATGCCATATTCTGAGGAGGCGGGTA
Source organism: Somniosus microcephalus (assembly GCF_052327205.1). NCBI lineage: Eukaryota > Metazoa > Chordata > Chondrichthyes > Squaliformes > Somniosidae > Somniosus > Somniosus microcephalus. The sequence continues at coordinate 231,473,238 of NC_140990.1, forward strand.
GCCATCCCATGCCGGGTCCCATCTCCTTGGAGGTGGGAAGAGATTAAAGCCTAGTAACTGCCTGTTAACAGGTAGTTAACAGGCAGAAAATAAGATTATCCCCTTTTTGCCCTCACAATTGTGGGTTTCCCAAAGGCTCCAAAACACACCAGCTCAGCGAGGCGAGTACTGGGTCTGCGGGGGTTGGGGGGGTGCAAAAGTGTGGTGTGAAGGTAAGTGATGGGTGCAAGAGTGTAGAGGTGAGTATCTCAGGTAAGTGCAAAGTGTTTTTAAAAGTGTATTTAACTTAATTTCTTCCTGCGAGCTTCAGTCGGTTTGTATGCAGAGAGTCTCGGAACTCCGTGTTACAGATGAGAGATGGCCGTTGCATTCTCAGATGCAACAACCATCTCATTTCTGTAAAACAAAGAAGGTTGGTGAGGTCTTGAATGCAAGACCTCATCAGACTGCAGAGAATGTCACCGTTTGACAGCTTCACAAAGCTATCAAATGGTGACAATTCATCTGTCTGAAACGTCATATGTTGATATGCTCTGCAATCGGCTTTCCCTTAATTGGCCTGCTAAACCTGCTGGGCAGGCTTATTGCCCACCCACTTAGTCTATCTAAATCCCTTTGCAGACTCTTTGGGGGCGATTTTATTAATGGGTCAATTAATGGTAACAAGGTCAATCAAGGGAAAATAGCGTGGGTTGGCCACAAATTGATGGAGGCGGGACATCGACCCGCCAAGCAGCAGTCCCGCCTCCAACGCGCCCCCATTAATAAAATTGCCCCCAAAGAGTCTGCAAAGGGATTTAGATAGACTAAGTGAGTGGGCAATAAGGTGGCAGATGCAGTATAATTTAGGGAAATGTAAGGTTATTCACTTTGGTAGGAAGAATAGAAAAAATGAATATTTTTTTAAATGGTGACAAACTTTCAAATATTGGTGTTCAGAGAGATTTGGGTGTTTTCATACAAGAAACACAGAAAGCTAGCATGCAGGTACAGCAAGCAATAAGGAAGGCAAATGGCATGTTGGCCTTTATTGCAAGGGGGTTGGAGTATAAGAGTAAGGAAGTCTTGCTACAATCGTACAGGGCCTTGGTGAGACCACACCTGGAGTACTGTGCACAGTTTTGGTCTCTTTATCTAAGGAAAGATATACTTGCCTTGGAAGCAGTGCAACGAAGGTTCACTAGATTGATTCCTGGGATGAGAGTGCTGTCCTATGATGAGAAATTGTGTATAATGGGCCTATACTCTCTGGAGTTTGGATAAATGAGAGGTGATCTCATTGAAACATGCAAGATTCTGAAGGGGAGATGCTGAGAGGTTGTTTCCCATGGCTGGAGTGTGTAGAACTCGGGGGCATAGTCTCAGGATAAGGGGTAGGCCATTTAAGACTGAGATGAGGAGGAATTTCTTCACTCAGAAGGTTGTGAATCTTTGGAATTCTTTGCCCCAGAGGGCTGTGAATGCTGAGTCTTTGAGGATAAGTTCATTGAGTGTATTAGGGATGGGTTTCTTGAGCAGCATGTAACTAAACTGACCAGGGGGCAAGCAATCTTAGATTTGGTCCTGTGTAATGAGACAGGATTAATTAAAGATGTCCTAGTAAAGGATACCCTTGGAATGAGTGACCATAACATGGTTGAGTTCCATATTCAATTAGAGGGTGAGAAGATTGGATCTCAAACAAGTGTGCTGAGCTTGAATAAAGGAGACTATGAGGGTATGAGTGAGGAATTGATTAGAGTGGACTGGGAAAATAGATTAAAGGGTAAGACGGTACATGATCAGTGGTGTACATTTAAGGAGTTATTTTACAACTTCCAAAAAAGATATATTCCACCGAGGAAAAAAGGGTGTAAAAGAAAAGATAGCCATCCATGGCTAAGTAAAGTAATTAAGGATAGTATCCGACTAAAAACAAGGGCATATAAGGTAGCCAAATCTAGTGGGAGAACAGAAGATTGGGAAGTCTTTAAAAGACAGCTAAAAATAACTAAAAGATTGATTAAGAAAGGGAAGATAGATTATGAAAGTAAATCAGCAAAAAATATAAAAACAGATAGCAAAAGTCTCTATAGTTATATCAAAAGAAAAAGGGTGGCTAAAGTAAATGTTGGTCCCTTAGAGGATGAGACCGGGAAATTAATGGTGGGAAACATGGAGATGGCAAAAATGCTGAACAAATATTTTGTATCAGTCTTTACGGTAGAGGATACTAAGAATATCCCAACACTGGACAAACAGGGGGCTAAAGGGGGGGAGGAGCTAAATACGATAAAAATCACGAAGGAAGTGGTACTTGGTAAAATAATGGGACTCAAGGCGGATAAATCCCCTGGACCTGATGGCTTACATCCTAGGGTCTTGAGGGAAGTGGTGGTAGGGATTGTGGATGCATTGGTAATAATTTTCCAAAACTCCCTGGACTCAGCAAAGGTCCCGGCAGATTGGAAAACTGCTAATGTAACACCCTTATTTAAAAAGGGTAGTAGGCAGAAGGCTGGAAACTATAGACCTGTTAGCCTAACATCTGTGGTTGGTAAAATTTTACAGTCCATTATTAAGGAGACAGTAACGGGACATTTGGATAAACATAATTTAATAGGACAAACTCAGCATGGTTTCATGAAGGGGAAGTCATGTTTGACAAATTTGCTTGAGTTATTTGAGGAAGTAATATACAGGGTGGATAAAGGGGAACCAATGGACGTAATGTATTTAGACTTCCAAAAGGCATTTGACAAGGTGCCACACAAAAGATTATTGCTCAAGATAAAAAATCACGGGATTGGGGGTAATATTCTGGCGTGGGTGGAGGATTGGCTCTCTAACAGAAAGCAGAGAGTTGGGATAAATGGTTCATTCTCAGACTGGCAATCAGTAACTAGTGGTGTTCCGCAGGAGTCAGTACTGGGTCCCCAACTCTTTACAATCTATATTAACGATTTGGAGGAGGGGACCGAGTGTAACATATCAAAGTTTGCAGATGATACAAAGATGGGAGGGAAAGTAGTGAGTGAGGAGGACATAAAAAACCTGCAAAGGGACATAGACAGGCTAAGTAAGTGGGCAGAGATTTGGCAGATGGAATACAATACTGGAAAGTGTGAGGTTATGCACTTCGGCAGGAAAATCATAGAGCAAGTTATTATCTTAATGGCAAGAAACTGGACAGTACTGTAGTACAAAGGGATCTGGGGGTCCTGGTGCACGAAACTCAAAAAGTTAGTATGCAGGTGCAGCAAGTGATCAAGAAGGCCAATGGAATGTTGGCATTTATTTCTAGGGGGATAGAATATAAAAACAGGGAGGTATTGCTGCAGTTGTACAAGGTATTGGTGAGACTGCACCTGGAATACTGCATACAGTTTTGGTGTCCATACTTAAGAAAAGACATACTTGCGCTCGAGTCAGTACAAAGAAGGTTCACTCGGTTAATTCCGGGGATGAGGGGGTGGATATATGATGAGAAGTTGAGTGGATTGGGATTCTACTCATTGGATTTCAGAAGAATGAGAGGCGATCTTATTGAAACATACAAGATTGTGAAGGGGCTTGATCGGGTGGATGCGGTGAGGATGTTCCCAATGATGGGTGGAACTAGAACTAGGGGGCATAATCTTAGAATAAGCTACTCCTTCAAAACTGAGATGAGGAGAAACTTCTTCACTCAGAGGGTGGTAGGTTTGTGGAATTTGCTGCCCCAGAAAGCTGTGGAAGCTACATCATTAAATACATTTAAAACAGAAATAGGTAGTCTTATGTTCATTAATAACTAGACATTCTTATTATGAGCACAGCTAGCTTCTAGCTAGTCATTTATTCAGTACACGTTCTCTAGGTACAGTATCTGTAGAGGTGCAGCATGTGTACTCCTGTGTGCAGGCTGCCATCTTGACTGCTGCCTTGTGGGTAGCCTAGTGCCTCATGGGTAATGTAGTCTTAATATATATACAGCTGGGTAGTGTAGTCTTATATACAGCTCTACAAAGCTCTACGGCTCCACCTAGTGTCCACTATAGAATGACATGTTATTGATCATTACAGATAGTTTCCTAGAAGTAAAGGGAATTAAGGGTTACGGGGAGCGGGCAGGAAATTTGACATGAGTCTAGGTTCGGAATGGTCGTGGCCCTGTGGGTAGTGGAGCGGGCCCAGGGGCCGTGTAGCCCGGTTCTGCTCCTACTTCTTGTGTTCTAATTCTGTTAGATTTCAGGAGATGGTTTTATTCCTGTTCCTGGCTGGGGTGGAGATCGCCTTTACAGAAGGTAAGTACTGTAGAAAATATAGGGACAGAGTGATCTCCTGGACGAGTTTCGATCACCTAGATGGGTCGGAGAGGAATTTCCCAGATTTTTTCTCCCAAATTGGCCATTGGTTTTTTTTATCTGGTTTTTCGCCTCTCCCGGGAGATCACATGGGTTTGGGTGGGATGGAGAGTGATAGTAGATTTGAGGTTAGGATCAGATCAGCCATGATCTTATTGAATGTTGGAGCAGGCTCAAGGGGCCGATTGGCCTACTCCTGCTCCTATTTCTTATGTTCTTATATTCAAGGCTGAGATAGATAGATTTTTGGACTCTAGGGGAATCAAGGGATATGGAGATCGGGTGGGAAAGTGGAATTGAGGTAGAAGATTAGCCATAATCTTATTGAATGGCGGAGCAGGCTCGAGGGGCCGAATGGCCTACTCCTGCTCTTATTTCTTATGTTCTTATGTTCTTATGACATACCCGAGGATGGTGATGGAGGAATCTGGGACATTCCATCTGAGGCTATGGAGAGATTTAAACACGAGAATGAGAATTTTAAATTTGAAGTATATCAGCAAGCCAATGTATATCAGCACGTGGGGTGGGGGGGGTGCGGGTAGGGGTGGGTAGAGGGCGGGGGTTGCAAATGGGACTTTGTGTGGGATAGAAAATGGACAGCAGTTTTGGATGAGCTGAAGGTTACAGAGCATGGAGGATGGGAGGCATCCAGGAAAGCATTGGACTGGTCAAGCCTGGAGGTGACAAAGATATGCATGAAACTTTCAACAGCAAATAGGCTCCTCCTTAACGTGTCTTCACATTGTTCCCTTTGGGGAACTGTATGAAGTGGTGGAAGGATTTCTGGCCGCGTTAACACTCCTTCCGTGACCGTAACCATCTTCGTACCAGCCATTAGGGTGGTTAGTCCTATGGCGGGAGGGTTTTACAGGCTCCCACAACCCATACGAGGGGGGGGGCCACCCACACCCACGGACGCAAGTATCCCGCTGGATGTCAACCCAGGATTTAGAGCCGGAGCTCCGACTCCACTTAGCAAATAGGCTGAGGTAAGGGCAATGTCGCATGCTGGGAATACACAGTTTTTGAAGGACAAAGTATGGAGTCATCAGCTCAGCTCAGGGTCGAATGAGACACTGAGGTGGGGAACAGTCTGGTGCAACCTAAGACTGGCCAAGGAGGAGGATGGAATCAGTGACAAGGGTAGGATATTTGAGGTAGGGGCCAAAGACCATGATTTAGATCTTCCCAATGTATAACTGGAGCAAATTGCAGCTCATCTAGGACTGGATATCAGACAAGCAGACTGACAACACAGAGGCAGTGGAGGGGGTGAGAGAGATGGTAGAGTGATAAAGCTGGTTGGTATCAGCTTGCATGTGAAAGCTGACCCCATGTCTTCAGATGATTTTGCCAAATGTCGATAATTAATACAGATGAGGAATTCCATCACTAACTGGTCAAATGTTGGACTGAAAATAAATTCTAATAGCAGGCACACTTGGCCACACAAAACAAATTATTATTAATAAATGTCTTCAGTCACAATAAAGCAAGCATGAATATAGCTTAATTTTATTACTGCAGATATGGGTCAAATGATATGCTAATACATGGGGCTACCCAGTTGTCGGCATTTCTGTTGCATCTTTATGAAAAAAAGAAGTGTTCTTAATTAATGCTATGTGTAAATTTTTGAACATTAAGCTTCACTTTTATTACTTTAGTCATGCTTCCCAGCATTACAGTAACTCAGTACCAGAGGCTATCTTTTTCCAAGAGGCATATCATTTTCCAAAGTAAATATTAACAAAGTAAGCTAAGGAGACTAGAAATCAACTGAACAAATTGGTGTGGGCCCAGGGAGAACTAATTAACAAAAGCTGTGAATTAAAAGTACGAAGAATATAAAGGCAGGAGTTATGTTTACATCATTACATTTTTGCTGATTTTTTTGTGCTTGTGCTGAGAGTTGTAAATGCTGAGAATTAAAACAATTATTCCAATTTTCTAATATCCTAAGCCAGGCATAGCAGTCATTAGGTGCAGAGTGAACTCACTCTACTTTGCCCCAACAGCCCAGTTGATATCCCTTACTGCGCCAGTGTGCAATTTTTACTTCCCAAACATCCTAATGGCCATTCTGAATAAGATTTCCAATCTATTACTGGTTTTGCTGAATTATGGATAGTTTTGCCTATTAACTACTGGGTAAAAACTGCTAAGACTGCTAAAAATTACGACCTTCATAACCAGTATGGCATTTAATGAACTTTAATGAACTTGGGAATGACCAAATGGACCCCAAGGGCCTTTTCTAGTTCTGTACATTACTATGTTCCCAACAGCTTTCATTTTATAGCACATATAAAAAAATGATTCAAAGCATTTAACAAGGAAGGAAAAAGTTGCTACCAACAGAAAAATTGAGGAAAATTGGGGATGGGAGTGGGGGAACCAAAGGCATGGGCAAGAAGAGTCTTTAGCAGACAGTTGAAGTCAGAGAGGAAGGTAGTGAAACAAAGTTTCTGAGAGAGAAATCCAAAAGATAGGAATGTAGTGACAGAACTCCGATGGTGAAGCGGAGAACAAGTTAAAGGAAAGACGAGTGCAAAAAGGGACATGTTGCTGAAGAACATTTCTAAAATAGGATTGGCTGAGGGAAGTAAAGGTGAGGACAAAGATCTAGAAAATGATTCAGTGAGTGAGAAGAGTTTAGAAAGGATTGGTCAACAGGACCTTGTATTGGAGAAGGCATGAAAAGTAGAAACTTAGCTTAGTTGTAGTTTGTGATGGGTGGAGCCAAGGACACCTATGAGGGGTGCAGGGCAGAAGCTTGAGATGATGAAGGCTTTTTAAAAATTCGTTCATGGGAAGTGGGCATCATCGGCAAGGCCAGCTGTAGTGTATGTACCTTTAAGAGGAGAACTACTTTTACAGCTCCTGTATACTGTAGTACCGGCAGTGACCACACCTGTATATAAACCCTGAGTAGGGATCTGTACTGTTAGTTTTTAGAATACCCTCATCCAGTAAACACCCATTGATTGTTAATCTGCAGTCTCCGTCTATTTATTGAAGAACACCATACCTTAAGATTCACGGATTTAACAGTGGCGACGAGGCCGATTCGAACCTACCTGCAACTCTGCATTTCCTCCCAGGGATTCGCTCCTGGAGGACAGTGGAAGAAAGTCGAGGCCAAAAGCACGGGCGTCGACCACGAGCAACCGCCCAGTCATCTGGCAGAGAGTGAGCATCGCAGGGGAGGCTGTTGAGAGCTGGGCTTGGTTCTCCAGCCACGACGATCCAGCAACAGGCTGGCAACAGGTACGGCGCAGACCCTTCCCGGTCAGCGGCGGCTGGAGCCGACCGACGGCACAGAAAAGGCCGAGCAGCGTCGACAGGGTAAGAGAGAGGGTAAAGTGCACAGGGTGCAGCCGGGGGTTGACGACCGAGCGGAATCGACGGAAAACAAAAAGAGAGAGAGGGTAAAGCACAGCCGGGGTTCAGGACCGAGCGGCGGCAACGAGAGAGGCGTGCAGGAAAACGCGCAGAGCACAGCCAGTGCTCAAGGGCTGAGCAGCGTCCACGGGGGAAGAAAGGAAGCGCGGGAGACGCCATTTGAGCCGCGGAGAAGAAGGGAGAGCATGGGAGATGCCATTTTTGAAGCCGCATCGGAGAGGAAGGGTGAGCGCGGGAAGAAAGGGGAGCACGGGAGACGCCATTTTTAGCCAGCGGAGAAGAAGGGAGAGCGCGGGAGATGCCATTTTAGCCAGTCTAACCACACCCAGGGATGCCGAAGAGTGGCAGTGTCACAGCGTTCGACAATGAAGTCAAAGATTGGGCGACATATGTGGAACACATTGAAGTGTACTACAGGTGAATGAAGTGCCAGATGCCAGGAAAGCACTGGTATTGTTGAATTCCATGGGTGCAAAAACATATGGCTTACTGCGAAACCTAGTAACCCCAGAGAAGCCAGTGGATAAGGATTTCGAAAGCATAGTGGCAATCCTACAGGACCACTTAAACCCCACACCGCTGCTGATAGCAGAAAGATGAAAGTTCCACAAAAGGAACCAGCATAAAGACGAAAGTAATGCTGAGTATTTAACGGAACTGCGCAAGCTATCGAAACACTGCCAGTTTGGAATGGGACTAGCAGATACGTTAAGGGACAAGTTTGTGTGTGGGCTTCAAAGTGAAGGAACCCAGAAACGGCTTCTATCAGAAAAGGATCTTACACTGGACAAGGCTTTCAGCATGGCAGTATCACATGAAGCAGCCGCACGGGGCGCTGCAGAGATACAACGGAGACCGCAAGAATATGGCACCAATGAAATGTCATATGGAGCAGTAAAGTGTTATCGCTGCGGCAGAACAACACACGACCAGAAGGATTGTTGGTTCAAGGACCAAGTGTGCAGACAGTGTGGAAAAGCATGACACATAGCAAGAGTCTGCAGGTCGGGAAAGAAAACCAGCAGCATGAAATCTCCACAGGAGAAGTACAAAAAGGTGCATAAGGTGACGGAGAGTAGTTCAGACGAACAGAAAAGTGATACAGACTCCGGAAGCAAGGAGCTGGGTTGTCTGAAACTACATAATGTAATCAAAATGGAGGATCACCAAACTATCTGGGTCACACTCAAGATAGCTGGAGTCCAAGTGAAAATGGAATTGGACACAGGATCAGCCCTAACAGTCATAAACCGAAGGGACTACAAGCGGCTATTCTCACATATACCCTTGAGAGATACAGAGATTGTCTTGAAGACGTACACGGGGCAAAAAGTCTACCCCAAAGGAAAAATAAGGGTGAACGTGATATACAATGGTAAGGAAACACCAAAAATGGATCTATATGTATTGCCAGATGGAGGACCACCACTACTAGGACGTGAATGGATCCTGAAGATACAGTTAGATTGGCATTCCATACAGGCACTGACGGTAGAGGCCAAAAAGGATGACGACGTCGCACCTGGACGACTATCAAAAATGCTAACTGACGCACAAGAAGTGTTCCAGGAGGGACTCGAAACACTAAAAGGCACAACAGCGATGATCAAAATAGAGGAAAATGCAAGCCCAAAGTTTTTTAAGGCCAGACCGGTACCTTATGCGATCCGCCCAGCCGTCGAAGCAGAGCTGGAAGGTTTGGAATGTTCAGGAGTACTGTCCAAAGTGGACTGGAGCGAGTGGGCTACACCCATCATTCCTGTAATGAAGAGGTCATTGAGTAATACGCCTGGGGAACTGTGGTGATTATTCCTTGATTAGTAAAAGTATTGTGATTCGTTGTTTGTTAACTGCCTTGGGATATGTGTTGTAATCTCATTGGTAGTTGATGATCACATGATGTGTTGTGGCTACCTTAAATTCAGTCCTTTTCTAGCTTTAGTTGGGACTGGATGTGGAAAGATATGCTGCTGATTTTAAAGTTAATAAAGCCTAGCTTTGGAAGGCCAATCTATTCTTTATTTCAATTTATTAACTTTATGTTAGAATGGAGCGATACCTTCAACCAGAACGATTCAAGGCTGACCCCAATTCTGCTGGAGTGGATGATAAATGGAAACATTGGTATTGTACATTTAAAAACTTTTTGGGCGTGTTGGATCAAGAGGCTCTAAATAAGCTGAATATGCTGATCAACTACATTGACCCGGATGTATATAAATATATTTTGCACTGTAAAACTTAAAGAGGCTATTTCTACATTGGAAAAGATTTTTGTTAAACCAAACAATGAGGTATTTGCACGTCATCTTCTATCTGCCCGTAGGCAGCAGGTGGGAGAATCTTTGGATACTTATTTACAAGCACTTCGGTGCCTTAGTGTTGACTGTAATTATAAGGTTGTGACGGCTGAAGAATATAAGGACGAATCAGTACGGGATGCTTTTATTAATGGATTACTGTCTAGATCAATTCGTCGGCGGTTGTTAGAAAATAAGACTCTGGATCTTAAAAGTGCTTTTGAGCAAGCTTCTACATTGGATGTGGCTCAGAGAAGTTCGGATTCTTATGCTCTTTTTAATCGGCCTGCGACTATGGTTTTGGCAGTTTCGGATGAAAAGAAATTATGTGGACTTAATGGGAGTGGTTTACTAGATTTTGAAACAGTTTCTACTTCGGCGGCCATTGCCTCTAGGATTCAGAAGTGTTATTTTTGTGGGAATATCCGGCACCCTCGTCTGAAGTGTCCTGCTCGGGAGGCTGTGTGTAGTAAATGCGGCAAGAGAGGTCAATATGCACGTGTGTGCAAATCATCAGGTTCAATGATGGGAGGGTCTTCCTCCACTACCTCTTCTGTGACTATTCAGCCTTTAGATAGGGCGTTTATTGCATCAATTTCTGCTGCATTTGCTCATGGCCTAAACAAAGCTATAGTTACGGCTCAAGTTAATGGGTTGGAAGTGAAGGCCCTTATAGATACGGGCAGTACTGAGAGTTTTATAAGTCTTCAGTTTGCGAAGGAGAAGCATTTGAAAATTTCGCCTGTTACGTATCAGGTGTGTATGGCTCAGACAACCCTTACTTCACAAATAGCTGGTTGTTGCTTTGTGAAAATGGTTCTTCTGGGTAATACGTATACTGATATACGCCTATCTCTTTTGCCTAATCTCTGTGCGGATATTTTGATTGGACATGATGTGCTTCAGTTACACGAGTCTCTTAGTCTTTCATTTGGAGGGACTAAGACACCTTTATCTATTTGTGGATTAACCTCTTTATCTATTCCTCCATTATCACTTTTTTCCAATTTGATGTCGGATTGTAAGCCAATTGCTACCAAGTCAAGAAGATATAGTAGTCAGGATAGAGAATGTATTAATTCTGAAGTTCAACGTCTCTTATTGGAAGGAATCATTGAACCTAGTTGTTCGCCTTGGCGAGCACAGGTAGTTGTCACGACTAATGAGAGACACAAGAAACGAATGGTGATAGACTATTCCCAAACTATTAATAGGTATACTCAATTAGACGCGTACCCTTTGCCTAAGATTGATGAGCTTATCAATAAAGTATCTCAGTATAAAGTTTTTAGCACTATTGATTTAAAGAGTGCTTATCATCAGATTCCTATTGTTAAGAAGGATCAACCATATACGGCCTTTGAGGCTGGTGGAAAGCTGTATCAGTTTTGCCGCATACCATTTGGTGTTATTAATGGTGTTGCTTGTTTTCAACGGGCAATGCATGCTTTTATAAGTGATAACTCCCTCTCTGACACCTTTTCATACTTAGATGACATCACAGTGTGTGGCAAATCAAGGGTGGAGCATGATTCTAATTTAAAAAGATTCCTTCAAGCTGCGGAAAAAGTTGGTTTAACTTTTAACAAAGAGAAATGTATCTTTTCGACTACTGAGGTAAATTTATTGGGGTATATTATTTCGGGAAATAAGATTAAACCAGATCCAGAACGTCTGTGACCATTGATCGATTTACCTTGTCCTACTAATTCTAAGGCTTTGCAACGAGTTGTTGGACTGTTTTCTTATTATTCTAATTGGATTGCAAATTTTTCACGGAAGATCCGGCCTCTTATTCGGGTTACGACATATCCTCTATCATGGGAGGCCAGGACATGTTTTGAGGATTTTAAAAAGGATATTTTAGGAGCAGTTGTGCATTCCATTGATGAGCAGGTTCCCTTTGTGATTGAGACGGATGCTTCAGATTTTGCAATTGGGGCTACTTTGAACCAAAATGGAAGACCTGTGGCCTTTTTCTCATGTACTTTGAATAATAGTGAAAAAAGACATTCCTCAATAGAAAAAGAGGCATACGCAATAGTAGAAGCATTGCGTAAATGGAGACATTATTTATCGGGGCGACATTTCACGTTGGTAACTGATCAAAAATCTGTGTCCTTTATGTTTGATGTTAAACATTTTGGAAAGATTAAAAATGATAAAATAATGAGATGGAGGATTGAGTTGGCATGTTACCATTTTGACATAGTTTATCGTCCGGGGAAGGATAATGTTGCTGCTGATGCACTGTCGAGGGCTTATTGTTCTGTGATTCACGGAGATACGCTTATTAATCTTCACAATGCCTTATGTCATCCTGGGGTTACGAGGATGATACACTTTGTACGCAGTAAGAACTTGCCTTTTTCAGTTGAAGACGTCAAGCGGATGACTTCATCATGTTCTATCTGTGCTCGGTGTAAACCGAATTTCTTTAAGCCTCAACGAGCTCATCTTATAAAGGCTACTTCTCCTTTTGAACGTTTGAGTGTCGATTTTAAGGGACCTCTTCCTTCAACTACTCAAAACCGATATATATTTACTGTTGTGGACGAGTTTTCAAGGTTCCCTTTTGCTTTTCCTTGTGCAGATGTATCAGCTGCTACAGTTATTAAATGTTTGACTCAACTTTTTGTCATCTTTGGGATGCCTGCGTATATCCATTCTGATCAGGGAAGTTCTTTTATGTCTTCCCAGTTGAAGGAATACCTTCAGAGTCGGGGAATTTCTACTAGTAGAACTACCCCGTATAATCCCCAGGGTAATGGACAGTGTGAACGATACAATGGGGTGATCTGGAAGGCAGTTATGTTGGCGTTGACATCCCGGAACCTTAAGAATACACAGTGGGAAATGGTGCTGCCTGATGCCCTGCATTCCATTAGATCATTGCTTTCAACGGCTACTAATGTGACCCCCCATGAAAGGCTCTTTAACTATCCGCAGAGATCTACTACGGGATATTCGGTACCTTCATGGCTTACTATGCAGGGACCTGTGTTGCTTTGATGCCATGTTAGATTGTCAAAATATGACCCCTTGGTGGAGGAGGTGGAGCTGTTGGAGGCAAATTCCCAATATGCTCATATTCGATTCCAAGATGGGAAAGAAAGTACTGTTTCAATTAAAGACTTGGCTCCGTGTGGGGGCCAGCCCTCTTCTGAGGATATTAATAATGGTCATGATTCGGATAATGTGGATGCTGTTACAGATACTACGAATATTTCCAATCCGATTGCAGATAATCATACTTCTATTAGTCAGCCTTTGATAGATATTTATGACCGTTCCAGTTCATCTTCTGATGGGATTTCTAATCTGGAAACCGTTGAGAATCGGGATATGGATAGCCTTCCTGTTGAAGATACTTCTGTGCCTTCTGGCGTGGGAGGGCAAGGAATTTCACCAAGGTTAAGAAGGTCGACACGAGCAAGATATCCGGTCGACCGATTGAAAATGGACTTTTAAATTGATAGTAATGTTTTAAAAATTGTTGAAATATTATAGTATATTGTTTTAGTTGAGAGATACTTAATACTTATGCGTAATGTTATTATTTGTTGTTCATTTAGTATTGTGTTATGTAAATAGTTTTATTCTCGTGCATAGTTTAGTTGTAAATAATTAATTGTAAATTGTAAAAGTTATTAGGTTGGAGTATATTTTAAAAGGAGGGGTGAATGTGGTGATTATTCCTTGATTAGTAAAAGTATTGTGATTCGTTGTTTGTTAACTGCCTTGGGATATGTGTTGTAATCTCATTGGTAGTTGATGATCACATGATGTGTTGTGGCTACCTTAAATTCAGTCCTTTTCTAGCTTTAGTTGGAACTGGATGTGGAAAGATATGCTGCTGATTTTAAAGTTAATAAAGCCTAGCTTTGGAAGGCCAATCTATTCTTTATTTCAGGAACCAAAGAAGGTTCGCATCTGTGGGGACTTTAAGGTGACAGTGAACCCAGTCCTTCACACGGTACAAATATCCGCTTCCGCGGATTGAAGATATTTTCGCCTCGCTATCTGGAGGAAAACGCTTCACTAAGATTGATCTGGCCCAGGTGTACCTGCAAATGGAGGTAGAAGAAGCCTCGAAACAATACCTCACGATCAACACTCACAAAGGTCTCTACCAAGACAACCGGCTGGTGTTCGGGGTAGCATCAGCTCCGGCTATTTGGCAAAGGGCAATGGATCAAGTCCTGCAAGGGATTCCAGGGACCCAGTGTTATTTGGACGACATCCTGGTCACGGGCAAAAATGACAGTGATCACCTCACCAACCTGGAGCAGGTGCTCACTAGATTGAAGGAATATGGGCTACGAGCTAATCGCCACAAATGCGAGTTTTTCCAGAAGCAGATCTCGTATTGTGGCCACGTTATTGATGAAGAGGGGTTACATAAGTCCCCTGAAAAGATTGAAGCAGTAGTCAAGGCTCCAGCACTGGAAAATGTGTCACAACTGAGGTCGTTCCTCGGGCTGGTGAACTACTACCATAAGTTCATACCAAATTTGTCTACAGTATTACACCCACTGAACACCCTACTGCAAACGGGGGTACCATGGAAGTGGAATGACGAATGTAAATGAGCTTTCCAGAAGTGCAAAGAATTGATCACGTCAAAAGAGGTGTTGGCTCATTTCAACCCAGCACTACCAATTCGGTTGGCGTGTGATGCATCACCCTATGGTATTGGAGCGGTGCTGTCGCACAAATTCCCAGACGGGTTGGAGAGGCCAGTAGGCTTTGCGTCTCGGTTACTAACCTCAGCCAAGCGCAACTACGCCCAGATTGACAGGGAGGCCCTCAGCCTAGTATGGGGAGTGAAAAAGTTCAACCACTATCTGCACGGGCAGAAGTTCACCTTGCTGACTGACCACCAACCACTTGTCTCCATCTTTAATCCAAAGAAGGCGTTCCGCTGATGACTGCGCAACGGCTACAAAGATGGTCACTTTTTCTAGGGGCGAACCAATATGAAATCGAGTATAAGGGCACGAAACAGCATGGAAACGCTGATGGGCTATCATGCCTGCCACTGCCTACTGCGGAGGAAGTACCAGCAGTGGACCCTGTTGAAATATTTTATTCAACTATAATTGAACGCTTGCCAGTAACTAACGCGGATATAGAGAAGGAGACCCGAAATGATCCGACACTGTCTCGGGTATATGATTTGACGGTGAAGGGATGGCCAACACATGGCGACTCACTGTTGCCAGCATTCTCATCCAGAAGAGAACAGCTGTCAGTATGCCAGGGGACATTGATGTGTGGATCCCGAGTGGTAATCCCACCCAAGTTAAGGGAGAGAGTGCTCAATGAGCTTCACGAAGGCCATCTGGGAGGGGTGAAAATGAAAAGCCTTGCTAGGGCTTATGTGTGGTGGCCGGGGATCGATCAACAAATCGAGGACCTACCAAAGAGCTGCTCAGGATGCCAGAAGGTCCAAAATGCACCACCACATGCCCCTCTACACCCATGGGAGTGGCCCTCCTCTCCATGGCAACGGGTGCATATTGATTTTGCTGGTCCATTCATGGACTCAACGTTCTTAATAGCCATGGATGCACACTCGAAATGGCCTGAGGTGATCACAATGTCCTCCACCACTACGGAGAAAACGATTGCAGTCCTACGGACCATATTTGCCAGGAACGGCTTGCCAGAACAGATTTGCTCTGATAATGGACCACAGTTTGTGTCCGAAGAGTTTCGGAAATTTATGAGAAGGAATGGGGTAAGGCATTACACATCCGCCCCATATCATCCAGCCACAAATGGATTGGCTGAGAGGTTAGTACAAACCTTTAAAAAGGCAGTAAGGGCCATGTGTGATGACGACATTCCACTGCAGCATAAGGTGGACAATTTCCTGTTAGCCTACAGAAATGCGACACATGCAGTTACCAACCAAACCCCGGCCATGATGTTCTTTAACCGAAGGTTGAGATCTCATCTGGATTTGCTCAGACCAAATGTACGAAGAGATGTTGAAAATAAGCAATTCCAGCACATCAATGAGAAGCCGACAAGGAGCTTCAATGTAGGACAACCAGTCTTGGCCTGCGACGACCGAACAGAGAAATGGCAACCAGGAACAATATGCACACGGCAGGGGCCACTAATGTACACAGTGGATGTTGGGGAGAACATTGTGAGATGCCATGTCGACCAGATCCTAGCGTCACAAGAACGAGTCAACTCCATGTCTCACGTACCTGGTGATGAACCCAACATACCGGTAGCATCTACCCCAGAAACAGTAGCATCGGAAGCTGATGAACCAACCAACGACAGGGGGCCAGAATCGCCTCCGCACCAAGAACAAGACACTCAGGAAAGGCGCTATCCAGAAAGGATCAGGAAGCCGCCCCAAAGACTGAATCTATAAATGGACTATTTCAGTTAATGTGCATGTTAAAAGTGTTAACTGTTAATTGAATGTTATGGTACTGTTAATCTAAAAGGGGAGGAATTGTAGTGTATGTACCTTTAAGAGGAGAACTACTTTTACAGCTGCTGTATACTGTAGTACCGGCAGTGACCACACCTGTATCTAAACCCTGAGTAGGGATCTGTACTGTTAGTTTTTAGAATACCCTCATCCAGTAAACACCTGTTGATTGTTCATCTGCAGTCTCCGTCTATTTATTGAAGAACACCATACCTTAAGATTCACGGATTTAACACCAGCATTTATTGCCCATCCCTAATTGCCCTTGCAAGGTGGTGGTGAGCTGCCTTCTTGAACCGCTGCAGTCCGTGTGATGAAGGTACTCCCACACTGCTGTTAGGGAGAGAGTTCCAAGATTTTAACCCAGCGACGATGAAGGATATCATGTCCGTAGCCAAAGTTGAAGCCAGGTGGTCCATCCGGTTTTATTTTTACATTTTGCAGCAGTTGTATACAACTGAGTGGCTTGTTAGGTCATGTCAGAGGGCAGTTAAGAGTCAACCACATTGCTGTGGGTCTGAAGTCACATATAGGCCAGATCAGGAAGGAAATCTGCCTAAAGATGGTTTTTACAACATCCGATAGTTTCACAGTCATCATTACTGATACTAGCTTTTCTATTCCAGATTTATTTAATTAACTGACTTTAAATTCCATAGCTGCTGTGGTGAGATTTGAACTCACGTCTGTGGATCATTAAATTCAGGCCGTTGGGTTACTAGCCTAGATAACATAACCACTATGCTACCATTCCCACATGGATTAGGGTTTCAGCAGAGGTAGAAGAGAAGTCAGGATGTAAGCAGCTGGGTGAATGTAGTTTTGACTATTGACTCAATATGGGGTAGAGAGCTGAGTTCAGGGCCAAATGGAAAGCTAATCTAGTGCAGCATCAGATCTAATCTGAGAGGGTAGATTAATGGCATCAAGCCAGAAGTCCATAAGTGCTGGTAGGAGCTAAAAAGGATGCCTTCAATTTTGTCAATATTAAGCTGAAGGAAACCAAGACTTATCCAGGACTGAATGTCAGGTAGCCATTTTCAGCGGCCGTCACTGGCAACTGGAGTTAACGGCCACTGAAAATGGCTGCAATGCTAACGGAGCAAAATTGATCTGGGGGGATGGAGATTGTTGGCCAGTGCTTACCTGCCATGCAATGCCGTGCAATGCTGTCCTGGTGGTGTTGCTGGAGGCATCCGAAACAAAGTTCCTGTCCAGGTGCGGCATTGGAGCTTCGCACAGCCTCTGGAAGCAAGGCTGTGACGCTTGCAAGGAATTGTGGGCAATGAAGAGGCCTGAGAATTAAAGGGACCATGCACACTGAAGCAATACAAATTAAAATGCAGTTTGCAGCCCTTTAAAAATATTTAACATTAAAAAACACACTGCTCAATGTACGACCCCCCACCCCCAATCACTCACCGACCAACAATCTGCACCAGCAAGCCAGGGAAGGGGCACCCAGGGTCTCGCACACAGCACTCCAGCTTTGTGCAGGGTTCAACATTGCAAGACAGGTCCTCTACCCACAGAGGCCAGGAGGCCCTCCAGAAAGAACGATGTGGAACCACATCACCGAGGCCGTCACTGCCAGCAGTGTCACCCCCACCACCTGGCTCCATTGCCCAAAGAAGCTTCATGACCTCAGACCACTGGTCAAGGTCAGTGAATGCATCTTCAAAAGTCGTCCCTACCAACTGCATCACTAGCCTCACACACTGCTCAATGTACGACCCCCACCCCCAATCACTCACCTACCAACAATCTGCACCAAAAATGAGGCACACCTCCCATTTCTAGCCTCACCTCATCCCTTGGAGGAGACGATGCAGGCCGTTCTTAACAAGGGCGAGGCTGAGCCCTTGGCCAGCAGTGGGGCTGAAAGGATAAAAGATGCTGGTATCCTCGTACATTATCCTCCTTCTGGCATGCACCTCATACTTTCCTGCACTCCCATCACCACCCTTGTGCCTTCCTCATTTCACATACCCAAGAAATGCAGCCGGCCCAGCCAGTGGGTGACAAGAAGAGGGAGAGGAGAGTGAAGAAGAAGAAGATTAATTTGACACTCCCAGCCACCAGCTCCTCGAGGTCAACCAGCAAAGCCATTTGCAGTGTGCCCACTGAAAGTCAGCAGCCTTCATAAGAACATAAGAAATAGAAGCAGGAGTAGGCCATTTGGCCCTCCGAGCCTGCTGGCTGATCTTCTACCTCATCTCCACTTTCCTGCACTATCCCCATATCCCTTGATTCCCTTAATATCCAAAAATCTATCGATCCCTGTCTTGAATATACTTAATGACTGAGCCTCCTCAGCACTCTGGGGTAAAGAATTCCAAAGATTCACCACCGTCTGAGTGAAGAGATTTCTCCTCATCTCGGTCCTAAATGGCCGACCCCTTATTCTGAGACTGTGACCCCTGGTTCTAGACTCCTCAGCCAGGGGAAACATCCTCCCTGCATTTACCCTGTCAAGCCCTGTAAGAATTTTGTATATTTCAATGAGATCACCTCTCATTATTTTAAACTCCTGAGAATATAGGCCTAGACTACTCAATATCTCCTCACAGGACAATCCCCCCATCCCAGGAACCAGTCTGGTGAACATTCATTGCACTCCCTCTATGGCAAGATTATCCTTCCTTAGGTAAGGAGACCAAAACTGTACACAATACTCCAGATGTGATCTTACCAGGGTCCTATATAATTGCAGTAAGACGTCTAGGGGGAAAAATTTGGTTGCTTTGCGCCCCATTAACTCCTAAGAGTGCCCTGCTTGCGCCCCGGTCCTGATCTTCAGTAGCGCTCCCTGACTTACCGCCAGACGCTATGTCTGATGGGGTCAGGGGGGGCCTACCTGCGGCCATAGTGGCGCTAATTAAAGGCGAGGTGCTGGGTGGCCATTTTTGTTGCCGGCCGCCTGCCAGCATCTGCCCCCGTTGCCGTCCCGGCCTACTGAGCAGCCCCCCAGCAGAGTGCTGGCTGCGCTCCATGAGCCCGGCACTTCTCTTGAGTGCCGGGCTCTTTTGCTGGCACTCTGATCCCTGGTGGCCCAGCTGGGCCCCGGGTCACGCTGCACAAGGCCCCTCCCCTTTAAGAAGAGGAGGAAGGCCTGCAGTACCGCGGCATGTAGCGTCACGATATTCCCTCACAGCACCCCAAGAGGGAGGCGGGGCACTTTCAGTAGCACCCCGCTTCCCTCTTGGGGTGCTACCGATGAATTTCGGTTGCAGGGGCGCGACTCAATTTTTCCCCCCTTTACTCTTATACTCAAATCCTCTTACAATAAAGGCCAACATACCATTTGCTTTCCTAATTGCTTGCTGTACCTGCATGTTAACTTTCAGTAATTTGTGTACAAGGACATCCAGGTCCCTCTGAACACCAACATTTCCCAATCTCTTACCATTTAAAAAATACTTTGCTTTATTATTTTTCCTACCAAAGTGGATAACTTCACATTTCTCCACATTATATTCCATTTGTCATGTTCTTGCCCACTCACTTAGTTTGTTTATATCCCCTTGAAGCCTTTTTGCATCCTCCTCACAACTTACATTCCCACCCAGCTTTGGATCATCAGCAAAATTAGATATATTACATTTGGTCCCCTGGTCCTAATCATTGATATAGATTGTGAAGAGCTGAGGCCCAAGCACTGATCCTTGCAGTACCCCACTAGTTACAGCCTGCCAACCCGAAAATGATCTGTTTATTGCTACTCTCTATTTTCTGTCCGTTAACCAATCCTCAATCCATGCTAGTATAGTACCCCCAATCACGAGCCCTAATTTTGTTTAATAACCTCTTGTGTGGCACCTTGTCAAATGCCTTCTGAAGATCCAAATACACCACATCCACTGCTTCCCCCTTATCTATTCTGCCAGTTACAACCTCAAAAAACTCTAACAAATTTGTCAAACACGATTTCCCTTTCAGTGTTGACTCTGCCCAATCCTATTACTAATTTCTAAGTGCCCTGTTACCACGTCCTTAATAATAGATTCTAGC
Source organism: Somniosus microcephalus (assembly GCF_052327205.1). Classification (NCBI taxonomy): domain Eukaryota; kingdom Metazoa; phylum Chordata; class Chondrichthyes; order Squaliformes; family Somniosidae; genus Somniosus; species Somniosus microcephalus. Next base: position 231,493,742 of record NC_140990.1, read on the forward strand.
ATTTTCCCTACTACTGATGTCAGGCTAACTGGTTTGTAGTTCCCCGTTTTCTCTCCCCCTCCTTTCTTACATAGTGGGGTTATATTTGCTACCTTCCAATCCACGGGAACCGTTCTAGAATCTATGGAATTTTGGAAAATGACAACCACTGCATCCACTATCTCTATTGCCACCTCTTTCAAAACCCTAGGATGTAGGCCATCAGGTCCAAGGAATTTATCGGCTTTCAGTCCCATTAATTTCTCCAGTACTATTTTTTTACTAATACAGATTTCTTTCAGTTCCTCATTCTCACTAGACCCTTGGTTCACCACTATTTCTGGGAATTTTTTTGCATCTTCTTCCGTGAAGACAGACACAAAGGGGGTGATTTTCATTCAGAAATCGGGAAGGAGGCGGGACTACAACTTTCGGGGTTGTAGTCCCGCCTCCATCGAGATGCGGCCAATCCATGCGATTTTAACTTGATTGACCTTGTTGAGCCCGCCCAGCGGGTTCAGCAGACCAATTAAGGGCCACCCGGCAACAGGTGACATCACAGACTGAAATTTCATCTGTGAAGACGTTTTGACAGATGAAATATCAGTGTTTCACAGCTGTTTGAAGCTGTCAAACACTGACAGTCTTACTTCTAACCTGAGTCCTTCTACACAGACTCAGTTAGAAATCTCACTGGCACAGAAAGCTGCAGGCTGTCACTTTTGACAGATCATAGCCATTCTGCATTCTGTGCCGGTTAGATGATGGACTCCCGAAACCTAGAGGAAGGAAGGCTGAAAAGGCAAGTACAGGTAATTTAAACTTCTTTACACACTTTAGACATACCAAACACACTTACCTTTGCACTCATGTACCCATCACTGACCTGAACATCAACATCTTGACCCCTCCAAGTCCTTCAACCCGACGGCCCGACTCCTCTAACTTGGCGTGGTTTGGAGCCTTCGGGAATCCCACACTTCAAGCTAAAAATAGGGATTAGGCTAAAAACTGCCTGTTAACTACCTGTTAACTGGCAGTTAATTGGCACTAATCCCTTCCTGCCTCGGGTAGGTGGGTCCCAGTGCGGGGCGGGTACTCGCCTCCTTTGAAACTTACATGGAGGCGGGTTGGGGGCGGGATGGTGTCGGGACCCCCGAATTGAGGACTTTAACCCCCTGCACACCTCCAATCCCGACTCCACGGGTCAATGAAAATCGACCCCAAAGTATTTGTTTAATTTCTCTGCCATTTCCTTATTCCCCATTGTAATTTCTCCTGTCTCAGCCTGTATGAGACCCATGTTTAGTTTCGCTAATCTTTTCCTTTTTACATACATAAAAGAAGCTTTTACAGTCTTTTTTTATGTCTCTCACTAGTTTACTCTCATATTCTATTTTCCCTTTCTTTATCAATTTCTTGGTCCTCCTTTGCTGAATTCTAAAATCCTCCCAATCCTCAGGCTTACTACTCTTTTTGGCAACATTATAAGCCTCTTCCTTTGATCTAATATTGGCCCAGAAATTCGGGTCGGGGGCTTCCCGCGGGTGCAAGCCTCTGACCTGCACTTACCTTGCGCGCCGGCAGTTGAGCTGTAGGGCCCCGTGGAATTCCACTCCGGGGCCTGGCCCAGCTGCCGGCGCGCTGTGCTTGCATGTCCCAGGGGCGTAGTTAGTGCGATGCGTCCCCTGGGATCACGTGAGCCATGGGCAGCCAATCGGAGGAGGGAAAAGCCCATTCATAAGATTGACAGGAAGACCTGTGAAAACTTATGAATACTACGGGCCCCAAAATAGCAGTAAACCTTCAAATACATTTTTTTTTAAATCACACTTTTTAAATAAACTATAAATTACATTAAATAACTATTTTAAACAATAATTTTAATTTTTGAAAAAAATAATTTTATAAAAAAACAGGGCTAAAAATAAACTTACCTTGCTTTAAAGTATTTAAAAATAATAAACCTGTGGAAAAAATGTTTTAATTTTAATTAATTGACCACTTACCTTATAAAAAGCAGGCCTTACGCCTGCTTTTTAAATGTGTAAACCCTGCAGGCTTAACCTCGCGTGAAAACCTGCAAAAAAAACCTAAGTTCAAAGCGCACGCGCAGCCTCCCCTGCGCGCACGTTCGACCTCTGAACCCCTTCGATCAGAGGATCGGAAGTGCCGGTTTCCCGCGCATGCGCAGTGCATGCAGGAAACCGGCATTTCAATTCGGCCTACGGGTGAGTACCCCGTGCGTACTCACCTGTGGAGAGGCGAATTTCTGGGCCAATATTATCTTTAACTTCTCTTGTTTGCCACGTTTGGACCACTTCTCCTGTGGGGTTTTTGTGCCTTAAAGGAATGTATATTTGTTGTAAATTATGCATTAATTCTTTAAATGTTAGCCATTGCTTGTCTACCATCATACCTTTTAACATAGTTTCTCAATCTACCTTAGCCAACTCGCCCCTCATACCTACGTAGTTTGCTTTGTTTAGATTTAAGACCCTAGTTTCGGATTTAACTATTATGGTCACTCTTCCCTAAAGGCCCCTTTACTGCAAAGCTATTAATCCACCATTGGTCAGGATCACGACTTGCATGTTGTTGTAAAGCAGGCAGAGGATGGTGACAAACTTTTGTGGGCAGCCGAATTTGAGGAGGACGCTCCATAATCCCTCACGGTTGACAGTGTCGAAGGCCTTTGTGAGGTCAAAGAAGGCCATGTACAGCAGTTGGTGCTGTTCATTGCATTTCTCTTGTAATTGGCCCTCAAAGCCTCCTTGAAAAAGTGCAACATCCCCACCGACACCTGGAAATCTCTGGCCCAAGACCGCATAAAGCGGAGGAGAAGCATCGAGGAAGGCGGCGAGTACCTCGAGTCTCTTCGCCAGGAGTAAGCGGAAGTCAAGCACAAGCAGCGCGCATTAACCTAAGCACCCCACCTACCCGCCCCTTCAACCACTGTCTGCTCCACCTGTGACAGAGACTAGATCCCGCATTGGACTCATCAGTCACCTGAGAACTCATTTTTAATGTGGAAGCAAGTCATCCTCGGTTCCAAGGGACTGCCTAAGAAGAAGAAGAAGAATTAATCCACGAGCATGCTGCAGACACTGGGGTAGCACTGCGTTATATCAGTAGGATAGGCAAAGGCATACACAAGGCACTCACTAAGAGAATGCATATGGGTGATGAGTTGATTTCTTGATGTCACATTGGATGGATGGATGTATATAGGTGGATTGGAAAGTTTGCTTTCTGGTGACTTTTACTTCAGCATCATGGCCAAGAAGACGTTGTGATGGTCAGTAACAGATGGTAAGGTGTGGGACTAATGTTGAAAGGGGAATTGGAGTTGTGGTCACTGGGACCGCAGGCGGATGATTCCATCCCGGATATCCCACCACAAAGGGGCTGTCTGAGATGCATCCTTCCATCTGCTTCCTCTGCTTCTGCTTCCTCCTCTTCTGCTTCCTCCTCTTTGGCTTCTTCCTCTTCTGTGCCTTCCTCTTCCCTCTGCAAGCGGCTGCTGCCAATGTGAAATGATACCATAAAATGCTGGAAATACTCAGCTGGTCGGGCAGCATCTCGACCTGAGACGTGAAATCTGTTTTTCTCTCCACGGATGTTGCCTGACTTGCTGAGTATTTGCAGTATTTTCTGTCTTCTCAAAGGCCTTCATTTACCATCCAAGCCCTTGCAAGCAGCCAGCATCATTCCCTACACACTTAAAAAACTTTTCACATCTATTGCAGCAAGCCATCAGTTCAATAAAATCAAAAAAATCTAGTCCAAAACCTTAAATCCAAACTTACCTGAACGATGTGTGTGTCCTTTTAAGAGGTGCAGACATTACCACTGTCAGCCTGCTTGCACTCCAGGTTAACCTGGTGTATTTAGGACCCAGCACTGAATTCAGAACACTAGGGTCGAAGTTTGCGCTTGAGACGAACACCTATTTATGTCACAACGCCACAATTTTCTCCAGCATGGCACTGGCAGTTACCAGCACCGAAAAGGTAAGCATGAAAACGGCAGCCGCTCTGGGACCCGCCAGCAACTGGCGAAAGAGCAGCGGGCACCATTTTAGCACTATTTAATAGTGCTATGGTGTGGCGCTAAGGCCACGAATTTCTAGCTCATGGTGTTTTTGACAGTGATGGAGAAGTAGGTTTGGATGTTGTTGATGTACATGCGGAAGCTGACCACGAGCGTCACAGCTCTGGAAATGAGAATACAAAAGCAAAATAATGTGGATGCACAATAGGGTTCCCCTTGTCCTCACCTTTTACCCCACCAGCCTTCACATTCAACGGATCATCCTCCGCCATTTCCGCCATATCAAGTATGATCCCACCACCAAACACATCCTCCCCTCCCCTTTCAGCATTCGGAAGGGACCATTCCCTCTGCGACACCCTGGTCCACTCCACAATCACCCCAAAACCCCCTCCTCTTCCTACGGCACCTTCCCGTGCAAGTGCAGGAGATGCAACACCTGTCCTTTTACCTCCTCCCTTCCCACCATCCAGGGCCCCAAACATTCCTTCCAGTTGAAACGGCAATTTACTTGTACTTCTTGCAATTTATTATATCATATTCGCTGCTCATTGGGGAAACCAAACACAGATAGGGTGACCGCTTTGCGGAACACCTCCGTTCAGTCCGCAAGTGTGACACTGAGCTTCCGGTCGCCTGTCACTTTAATTTACCGCTCCACTCCCACTCTGACCTTTCTATCCTCGGACTCTTATACTGCTCCAACGAAGCTCAATGTAAGCTCGAGGAACAGCACCTCATCATTCGATTAGGCACTTTATAGCCTTCTGGACTCAACATTGAGTTCAACAATTTCAGACCATAACCTCTGCCCCTATTTTTTCAGACGGCAGCTGTTGATGATTCTGCTATTCCCATTTACAACTCCTCTAGACCCATCTTTTGTTTCTTTACTTGTCCCATTACCATTTCCTTTTGTTTTGTACAATCATACCTTTTGTCATTTAATCACTCCTGCCTTCCACCCTATCACAGACCTTCCCTTTTGTTCTTTCCTCCCCTCCCCCCTCCTTCCCTGCCCCTGCACTTGCTTAAAATCTGTTACATCTCTAACTTTTTCTAGTTCTGACGAAAGGTCATCGACTTGAACCGTTAACTCTGTTTCTCTCTCCACAGGTGCTGCCTGACCTGCTGAGTATTTTCAGCGTTTTCTGTGTTTTTTCTGGAAATGTGAAAGCTGGCAAGATCTCAAGTGATGATGAGGTTGAAAGAGTTGTTCCATTTGTGGTTAGGGGGAGTTTATGTGGAAGAGGGATGTTAGGAGGTTCAAAGAAACCAGATGAAACAGAATAAGGCGAGTGGTTGAAATGACCTAGTATAGGAATCGCACACTGCAAAAATTGAATGAGGATAAGAAGCAATTTAGGTATGGAAGGCCTCAGTGGGCTGGAGAGGGGAGGGCGGAGACACTCATAAATAGTTGAGCTATTCATGAACTATGGAATATTATCTGCATTCTGTTCGGTCAGAGTTGTACAATTTTGGGAAAATACATAAGAATTTCATTGGCAACCCTTGACTCACCAAATGCAAACTGATATATTTGTCCTGATTCCCTCCTGATCAGCAGAGCAATAAAATCCAATGTTGACATTAATGGAGGAAGATGAGACAGTGTCTTGTGTACTTCAAATTTTTTTTATTAGTCTTGTTTAAAAGTTTTGTGTTGATAAATTGTATTGTAAATTATCATAAGTTTGTTGTAGGGAAAATAAATATGTCTTATTTCCGTTATAGATTACATTTTTTTTACAGGATGTGCAATTTATTCTAGATTTATGTTTGCAACAGAAAGACCAGCACAGCTAATTGATTTTCCCTGTATGGTATCAAGTCTGAAATAGTAAATGTATCAGATTCAAGATCGGATATCGACACAAACTATAAAAAGATACAAATTCAGTATGCTTATTTTATTCATCTGTGCCAGTATTTTCATACCTTAGTTCCAAAAAATGTAATTCCTTAAATGACCATCAAGACCGCCCTTTCTTTAAATTACAGCTCATACAGAATGCCTTCATGATGGCCAAGAGACCTCATTCTGAAACAAAACCTGCATTGTACTTCAGATCCGTCTGTGCCCCATAAACAAATAAAACATCATGAAATTAATTCCACATTGCAGTTCACTAACTCTAGATCATTCCCAAACAAATTTAGAGTTTTAACAATGAAATATCACTTAAAATGGCCAGTACTTATTTACAGACTTTTTTTTTAACTACAAAATGCTCCACTGCTAATCATGTTGGCCTTTGCTGCATTAAATGTTCAGCTAATTTCATTCAAAACCTTATATTTGATATAATTTATCCATTCTGTACCCCTCCCCTTCAAATCTGCCATCATCATCCTCCTCCTCAACAAACTCACCCTTGAACCCTCTGTCCTTACGAACTGCAGCCCCATCTCCAACCTCCCTATCCTTTGCAAAGTCCTTGAACTTGTTGTCGTCTCCCAAATCTATGCCCATTTTTCCTGCAACTCCATGTTTGAACCCCTCTAATCAGGTTACCACCCCTCCCACAGCACTGAAACGGCCCCTATCAAAGTCACAATTGACATCCTATGTGACTGTGGTAAACTATACCTCCTCATCATTCTCAACCTGTCTGCAGCCCTTGAGACGGTTGACAATACCATCTTCCTCCAACTCCTCTCCTCCATCATTCATCTGGGTGGGACTGCCCTCGCCTGGTTCCATTCTTATCTATCCAGTTGTAGCCAGAGAATCACCAGCAATGACTTTCCTTCTGGCTCCCATACCATTACCTCTGGAGTCCCCCAAGTATCTGTCCTTGGCCCACTTCTATTTCTTATCTGCATGATGCCCCTCGGTGACATCATCCAAAAATACAATGTCAGATTTCACATGTACTCTAACAACACCCAACTCTACCTTACCATCACCTCTCTCGAACACTCCACTGCCTCTGATTTGTCACATTGCAGTATTGGTTGAGCAGAATTTCCTCCAACTATATATTGGCTTTGGTCTCCACCACAAACTCTGTTTCCTAGCCAATGATTCCATCCCTCTCCCTGGCAACTGCCTGAGGCTGAAACAGACCATTTGCAAACTTGGCATCTTATCTGACCTTCAGATGAACTTCCGACCCCATATCTGCTGCATCACCAAGGCTGCCTACTTCCACCTCCGTAACATCGCCAGTCTCTGCCCCGCCTCAGCTCATCTGCTGATGAAACCCGCAGTCCATGCTTTTGTTACCTCTAGACTCGACTATTCCAATACTCTCCTAATCATAATCATAATCATAATCAACTTTATTGTCATTGATAGTGCACAAGTGCAGTACAACGAAATGTAGGCTTGCGGCTCCCGAGAGTGTACATTTAGATTAAGACATTTAAACATTCAACATTCATTTGGCTTGTAATACATTAACATAAACATAATAAAGTGCATTGGCAGATGTGCAGGCTTTAGAGTTTATTTGTGGAGTTCAGTCGGATGACAGCCCTGGGAAAGAAGCTGTTCCTAAATCTGGTCGTTCGGGTGCGAATGCATCTGTAGCGTCTCCCAGATGGCAGGGGGGTGAACAGACTGTGGCTGGGGTGGGTAGGGTCTTTGATGATGGTCAGTGACCTCCGTAAACAGCGTTTCTGGTATATGTGCTCTATGGTCGGTAGCCGGGTGCCGGTAATGCGTTGGGCAGTTTTGACTACCCGCTGCAGGGCTTTCCGGTCATAGGAGCTACAGGTGCCATACCATACTGTGATACAGTTCGTCAGGATGCTCTCTATTGTGCAGCGGTAAAAGCTAGAGAGGATCAGGGGTGACAGGTTACATCCCTTCAGCCTCCTTAGGAAATATAGGCGCTGCTGGGCCTTCTTCACCAGAGAGGAGGTATTGAGGGACCAGGAGAGGCCTTCCGTGATGTGGACTCCGAGGAACTTAAAGCTGTCCACCCTTTCCACCACAGCCCCATGGATGTGGATGGGGGTGCCCTCCCTCCCACCTTGCATCCTCTATATACCTGAGCTCATCTAAAACTCTGCTGCCCATATCCTAGCTCGCACCAAGTCTTGTTCACCCATCACCCCGTGCTCACTGACCTACATTGGCTCCCAGTATGGCAATGCCTCTATTTTAAAATTCTCATCCTTGTTTTCAAATCCCTCCATGGCCTCACCCCTCCCTATCTCTTTAACCTCCTCCAATCGTACAACCGTCTGAGATCTCTACGTTCCTCTATTTCTGGCCTCTTGCGCATCCCTGATTTTCATCTCTTCACCATTGACAACTGTGCCTTCAGCTGCCTAGCACCTCTGGAATTTCCTCCCTGAACCTTTCCGTCTCTCTAACTCTCTCTCTTCATGTGAACTCGGCCATTTTCATAAACTGAAAGGGATTCCATTCCCTCAATGTGCAGCTGGTGTGCAACCACAGGCAGCGCATCATACAGGTGAATGCCTGTTATCCTGGCAGCAGTCACGATTCCCTCATTCCGTGGCTGTCCTCTGTTCCAGCCGTATTTGACCTACCACAGCAAGTCAAGAGGTGACTACTGGGCGACAAGGGTTATCCACTCATGACATGGCTCATGACTCTGGTTCGGAACCCACTCACACGTGCACAGCAGGCCTACAATGAGAACCATGCTGCCATCAGGAACATTATAGAGCACATCGGCATCCTCAAGCAACACTTCCGCTGTCTGGACCGCTCTGCAGAAGCCCTACAGTGGTCAGCTGAGTGGGTATCAGGATTTGTAGTAGTATGCTGCATGCTGCACAGTCTCGCATTATGAGGGAACAGCCCTTGCAACCACCTATCAGGTGAAAAGCTGAGGAGCAGGAGCACGAGGAAGATGAAGAAGTGAAGAATTTGGAGGATCAGGAAGAGGAAAGGAGGCTGCAACATAGACTACCCCTTTCTGCCCAGGTTCTACATGATCAAATAATTAATGAGCGATAACAGTAACCCCAACCACACCTCCACATTCACCAACAGTCCCACATTCCTTATCTTTCTTCTGTCACTGAACATCATCCTCTTTCCAACAACACAAAAATAAAAACCACCAGAAATTGCACCTTCCAATCCAATATATCAATTCAATTATTGCATAATGCATATAGAAATAAACTAATCATCTTTGTACATTCCCTTAGTGCCTGTCTTCCATGTGCCTTTGCCTATCCCAGTGCTCCTTCGAGGTGCTTCCCCAGTGGCTGCAGCATGGCTGGTGGAAGGCTGCTGACATTCAATTGAGGAGACTGCAGATGGCCTTGGAGGATGACCTCGAGCAGCTCTGGGCCTAGAGGGCCCAGCTTCAGACTGCACATCTCGGCCTGGACAGCAGCAGTCTGGGTTGGTTGACTTACAGGCCACCGCAAGGGCACTGGCAGAGTGGCAGGGGCGAGAGCACGAATGCTGTTATCCAGGTTTGGGTTGCATGGAGCCACTACCACTCTCCTGTGGCAGCACCTCAGCAATCCTACTGATCTGTTAGAGAACAGATTGATGGATTGTTGTGTCGCCCTGGAAGCCCCTTTGAACAGTTGTATCTGTAATGTATGTAGCTTTAAGGGGGGCAATACTTTTTACAGCTCATGTATACTGTAGTACCGGCAGTGACCACACCTGTATATAACGTTGAGTAGTAATCTGTACAGATCAGTTGCAGTCTGAGCCACTGATGTGCCTCAATGAGTCCGAGACTCAACGTTAACGGAGCAAAGCAAGGCTTTTATTAACTCAGAAAGTAATACACAGTGGAGAAGTGTCTCTCATCCAGAGATCTGCTGTACTGCCTGTGAGACACGCTGGGGCCTGCTTAAGTATGGGCCAGGTATGGGCGGAGCCCTACACACAATACAATACAGGTAAGGAAATGAAACTGAAACTAAACTCCCCTGCTTGCCACAGTCACAGGCACAATCAAACACAGAGAATACAGAGTGCCTGATGAATGGCATATTTCATCACATTCACCCCTTCTACAGATTTAGTCTGTTCGGGGGTTTGATAGTCCTCTGTGACCGACGTAGCTGTTGTGGTGCCGCGGGTGTCGGCTGGGTGTCCCCGGTGGCCTCCTGGGTCTCTGCCGGGGGCGCCGCCAGGGTTGTTGAAGGGGTAGTTGGTGGGGGCAGCGTTGGTCGATGTTCTTCCAGGGGCGATGAAAGGATAGTGGGTGGGTAAGAGTTGCTGTGATCGTTGTTGCTGTTGTTGTCGTGGTTGTTGTCGTTACCGGCTGGGGCGACGTCTTTTATGGACACGGTATCCCCCCTTCCATCGGCGTGCCGGACATACGCGTATTGGGGGTTGGCGTGGAGTAGGTGCACTGACTCCACGAGAGGGTCCGTCTTGTGGCCCCTCACATGCCTTCGTACAAGTACCGGACCTGAGGTGGAGAGCCATGACGGCATGGATACGCCTGAGGTGGATTTCCGGGGAAAGACAAACATCCATTCATGAGGCGTGGCATTAGTGGCAGTACACAATAGCGACCGTATCGAATGGAGCACATCTGGGAGGATTTCCTGCCAGCGGGAGATAGGGAGGCCCTCGGTCCTTAGAGCTAGAGTGACTGCTTTCCATACTGTCCCGTTCTCTCGCTCCACCTGGCCGTTACCCTGGGGGTTGTAGCTGGTGGTACGGCTCGTGGCGATCCCCCTGGACAACATGTACTGGCGTAGCTCTTCACTCATGAAGGACGCCCCCCTATCCGTATGGATGTAGCTCGGCATACCGAACAGGCAGAACAGGCTGTTGAGGCATTTAATGACCATGGCGCTGGTCATGTCTGGGCAGGGGAAGGCGAATGGGAAACGGGAGTATTCATCCACAATGTTCAGGAAGTAAACATTGCGGTCGACTGACGGGAGGGGGCCCTTGAAATCTAAGCTGAGCCGCTCAAAGGGCCACGTAGCTTTGATTAAGTGGGCTCTATCTGGGCGGTAGAACCGAGGCTTGCACTCAGCGCAAGTGCGGCAGTTCCTGGTCAGAGACCGAACTTCCTCAATCGAGTAGGGTAAGTTGCGGGACTTTATGAAGTGGAACAGCCGTGTGACCCCTGGGTGGCAGAGGTCGTTGTGGAGGGTCTGTAGCCGATCCCCGGTGGCGCTGGCACACATCCCTCGTGAGAGGGCGTCGGGGGATTCGTTAAGGGCCCCTGGCCGGTAAATGATGTCATACTCGAAGGTGGAGAGCTCGATCCGCCACCTGAGAATCTTATCATTTTTAATCTTCCCCTTCTGTTTATTATTAAACATAAACGCTACCGACCGCTGGTCGGTAAGTAGGGTGAAGCGTTTGCCGGCTAGGTAGTGGCGCCAGTGGCGCACTGCCTCCACAATGGCTTGGGCCTCCTTTTCCACGGAGGAGTGTCTGATCTCGGGCCCTTGGAGGGTCCTCAAGAAGAAAGCTACGGGCCGCCCCGCCTGGTTGAGGGTGGCCGCCAAGGCAAAGTCAGATGCATCACTTTCCACTTGAAAGGGAGTGTTCTCGTCCACTGCCTGTAGCGTGGCCCGTTCAATATCCCGCTTAATGCTTTTGAAGGCGGCGTGGGCCTCAGCAGAGAGCGGAAAAGAGGATGCTTTCAAGAGGGGGCGGGCTTTGTCGGAGTAGCTGGGGACCCATTGGGCATAACAAGAAAATAACCCCAGGCACCTTTTCAGGGCTTTGGGAGTGTTGGGCAGGGGGAGCTCCCATAGGGGGCGCAATCGGTCGGGGTCTGGTCCGATTTCTCCATTCTCCACCACGCTGCCTAGTATGCAGAGGCGCGTGGTGTTGAAAACGCACTTGTCCTCGCTGTAAGTGAGGTTGAGTTTTTGTGCGGTTTTCAGGAACCTCTCGAGGTTCGAGTCGTAATCCTGCTGGTTGTGACCGCAGATGGTGACGTTGTCGAGGTAGGGGAAGGTTGCCTGCAAGTGGTGGTCATCGACCATGCGGTCCATCTCCCTCTGGAAGACCGAGACCCCATTCGTCACCCCAAACGGGACTCTGAGGAATTGGTAGAGGCGTCCGTTCGCCTCGAAGGCGGTGTACGGGCGGTCCTCTGGTCTGATAGGGAGCTGGTGGTACGCTGACTTGAGGTCGATGGTGGAGAACACCCGGTATTGGGCAATTTGGTTCACCATTTCTGATATGCGGGGTAGCGGGTAGGCGTCTAGTTGGGTGTACATGTTGATCGTTTGGCTATAGTCGATCACCATCCGTTTCTTCTCGCTACCCCTCACCACCGCCACTTGGGCGTGCCACAAGCTGTTGCTGCGTTCAATAACGCGCTCCCTCAGCAGCCTGTCCACCTCGGTCGCGATAAACCGCCTGTCCTCCCAGCTGTACCTCCTGCTTTTGGTCGCTATTGGCCGGCAGTTGGGAGTAAGGTTCGCGAATAGCGAAGGCGGCTTTACCTTCAGGGTAGCCAGACCGCACACTGTGAGGGGCGGCTGGGACCCACCGTAATTGAGCGTGATGCTTTGGTGCTGGATCTGGAAATCCAGGCCCAAGATCATGCTCGCACATAGACTCTTCATGATTAGTAATTTAAAATTATCGTATACAGCTCTGTTAACGGACAATTGTACCGTGCAGTAACCCAAAATGGTCGATGTCTGGGTTTTATCAGCCATAGAGATGGTGCCCCGAGCAGGGACCACCGTTAGAGAGAGTTGTTGTGCTAGTTCAGGGTGGATAAAACTCTCCGTGCTTCCACTGTCAATTAAACATTTAACCCCGCACCCGTTTACCTCGATGTCCACCATTGATTTGGATAGCGGGTGCGGTCTGGTCTGGTCCACTGTGAACGATGCCACTGTAGGGCCCTGATCGAGACAAGATGGCGTCCACACTGTCTGCTCACAAGATGGCGGACCCCACGAGGTCGGGCAAGATGGCGTCCAAGATGGCCGCTCCCACAGCGCACACGCGGCGGTGGCGGGTTTTCCAGCAGGGTTCCCTCTGCACACCTTCCCGAAGTGCCCCTTCTTACCGCACTTAAAGCAGGTGGTGCCTTTCGCCGGGCACAGGTTTCTGGTGTGCTTCGGCTGCCTGCAGAAGTAGCAGTTGGGGCCCCGACGCGTCGCGGCTGTCGTAGGGCTTCTGGGGGGAGAGCGGGGCCCCAACGGTGTCGGGCTGCCGGGCGGGGAAGATGCCTTCCAAGATGGCGGCGCCCTTGGTGCACACGTGGTGGTGTGGGTGGCGCGGGGTGAAGAGTAGGCGTCCGAGTTTCTCTGGGCCACCTCCAGGGATCGCGCTGTGTCCACAGCCTGTTTCAGGTCCAATCCCGTTTTTTTCAGTAGTCTCTGCTGGATGTAAGTGGAGCTGAGGCCTGTGATAAAGGCATCACGAACAAGCTCGTCAGTGTACACTGCGGCTTTTACATCTTGGCACTTGCAGTCTTTGCCAAGCGTTTTCAGGGTGACTAGGAACTCATCCAGTGATTCCCCAGGTCGCTGTGTGCGAGTAGCGAGCAGATGCCTAGCGTACACCTCGTTCGTAGGCTGCTGGTAATGCGCCTTTAGGATGTCGCAGGCGGCCGGGTACGTGTCGGTGTCTTGGATGAGGGGGTAAACCCGGTGGCTTACCCAATTCCGCAGGATTCCGAGTTTCATACTTTCAGCGTCCGTAGCGTCTGTGATGGCTGCGGAATTGTCCAGGAAGAATTCCATACACTTAAACCAGTGTCCGAATCGTGCCGATGCGTCCGAAGCATGCGGGTCCAAATCCAAACGTTCGGGTTTCAAGAGTTGATCCATTGCGTTGAAAATTGAGTTAATAAAATTGATGTGCCTCAATGAATCCGAGACTCAACGTTAGCAGAAAGTAATACACAGTGGAGAAGTGTCTCTCATCCAGAGATCTGCTGTACTGCCTGTGAGACACGCTGGGGCCTGCTTAAGTAGGGACCAGGTATGGGCGGAGCCCTACACACAATTCAATACAGGTAAGGAAATGAAACTGAAACTAAACTCCCCTGCTTGCCACAGTCACAGGCACAATCAAACACAGAGAATACAGAGTGCCTGATGAATGGCATATTTCATCACAGCCACATTGAGTAAACACCGTTTGTACCATTCTCTGCAGTCTGTGTCTGATTATACACGGACGTAACATTGGCGACGAGGCAGATTCGAACCTACCTGCAACTCTGCATCACCTCCCAGGGATTCGCTCCTGGAGAACAGTGGAAAAAGGTCAAGTCCAGAAGCACGGGCGTCGACCATGGGCAGCCGCCCAGTCATCCAGCGGAAGTTTGAGCATCGCAGGGGAGGCTGTCGAGAGCCAGGCTTGGCTTTCCAGTCACGGTGGTCCAGCGAAACGGGCTGGCAACAGGTACTGCGCAGACCCTTCCCGGACAGCGGCAGGCTAGAGCCGGACCGAGCGGCACAGAAAAAGGCCGAGCAGCGTCAATGGGGAGAGAGGGCAGAGCGCACAGGGCGCAGCCGGTGTTCAGGACCGAGCGGCGTCAATGGGGGAGAGAGACAAGAGAGAGCAGAGCGCAGCCGGTGTTCAAGGGCCGAGCAGCGTCAATGGGGGAGAGAGGCGCGCAGGAAAACGCGAGGTGCTGCCATTGCCACGAGGACAGCAGAGAGCGGCATTGGCAGCAGCGCAGGAGCAGCGTGTGAAACCCACAGGGCGTCGCCATTTGCCACGAGGACCACAGAGAGCGGCGTTGGCAGCAGTGGGGGAGATGCCATTTTAAGCCGCAGCGGGGAAGAAAGGAAAGCGCGGGAGATGCCATTTTAAGCCAGTCTAACCACACCCAAAAATGCCGAAGAGTGGCAGTATCACAGCATTCGACAATGAAGGCGAAGATTAGACGACATATGTCGAACGCATAGAAGTATACTACAAGGCGAATGAAGTGCCAGATGACAAGAAAGCGCTGGTATTGTTGAATTCAATGGGTGCAAAAACGTATGGCTTACTACGAAACATTGTAACCCCAGAGAAGCCAGTAGAAAAGGATTTTGAAAACATAGTGTCAATCCAACAGGACCAATTAAACCCCACACCGCTGCTGATAGCAGAAAGATTTAAGTTTCACAAAAGGAACCAGCATAACGATGAAAGTAATGCTGAGTATTTAACGGAACTGCGCAAGCTATCGAAACACTGCCAGTTCGGAACGTGACTAGCAGATACCTTAAGGGACAAGTTTGTGTGTGGGCTTCAAAGTAAAGGAACCCAGAAACGACTTTTATCTGAAAAGGACCTTACGCTGGAAAAGGCTTTCAGCATTGCGGTATCATATGAAGCAGCAGCACGGGGCGCTGCAGAGATACAACAGAGACCGCAAGAATATGGCACAAACGAAATGTCATATGGAACAGAGAAGTGCTATCGCTGCGGCAGAACATCACACGACCAGAATGATTGCTGGTTCAAAGACAAAGTCTGCAGACAGTGTGGAAAAGTAGGACACATAGCACGAGTCTGCAGGTCGAGAAAGAAAACCAGCAATAAGAAACCGACCAAAGGAAAGTACAAGAAGGTACATAAGATAACGGAGAATAGTTCAGACGAACAAAAGAGTGATAACAACTCCGAAAGCAGGGAACTGAGTTGTCTGAAACTACATAATGTGATCACAACAGAGGATCACCGAACCATTTGGGTCACTCTCAAGATAGCAGGAGTCCAGGTAAAGATGGAATTGGACACATGATCAGCCCTAACAGTCATAAACCGACGGGACTACGAGCGGCTATTCTCACACATACCCTTGAGAGACACAAAAATTATTTTGAAGATGTACACGGGGCAAAAGGTCTACCCCGAAGGAAAAATAAGGGTGACCGTTATATATAACGGTAAGGAAACACCAAAACTAGACCTGTATGTATTGCAAGATGGAGGACCACCATTACTGGGACGTGAATGGATCCGGAAAATACAACTGGATTGGCATCCTATACAGACACTGACTGTGGCTGACAAAAAGGATGACGACGCCACACCTGGGCGGCTGTCAAAAGTCCTAACTGACACGAAAGAAGTGTTCCAGCAAGGACTCGGAACACTAAAAGGCATGACAGCGACGATTAAAATTGAAGAAAACGCAAGTCCAAAATTATTTAAGGCCAGACCGGGACCTTATGCGATCTGCCCAGCCGTCGAAGCAGAGCTGGAGAGTCTGGAACATTCAGGTGTGCTGTCCAAGGTAGACTGGAGCGAGTGGGCTACACCCATCATCCCTGTGATGAAAAAGTCGTTGAGCAGCACGCCTGGGGAACCAAGGAAGGTTCGCATCTGTGGGGACTTTAAGGTAACAGTGAACCCGGTCCTTCACACTGTACAATATCCACTTCCGCGGATTGAAGATATTTTCGCCTCACTATCTGGAGGGAAACACTTCACTAAGATTGATCTGGCCCAGGCATATCTGCAAATGGAGGTAGAAGAAGCATCAAAAAAATACCTCACAATCAACACCCATAAAGGTCTCTACCAATACAACCAGCTGGTATTCGGGGTAGCATCAGCTCCAGCTATTTGGCAGAGGGCAATGGAACAAGTCCTGCAAGGGATCCCAGGGACCCAGTGTTATTTGGACGACATCCTGGTCACGGGCGAAAATGACAGCGATCACCTTGCCAACCTGGAGCAGGTGCTCACTAGATTGCAGGAATATGGGCTCCGAGCTAACCGCCCCAAATGCGAGTTTTTTAGAAAACAGATCTCGTATTGTGGCCACGTTATCGATAAAGAGGGGTTACATAAGTCCCCAGAGAAGATTGAGGCAGTAGTCAAGGCTCCAGCACCGGAAAATGTGTCACAACTGAGGTTGTTCCTCGGGCTGGTAAACTACTACCATAAGTTCTTGCCAAATTTGTCTACAATACTACACCCACTGAACACCCTACTGCAAACTGGGGTGCCATGGAAGTGGAGTGACGAATGTAGACGAGCTTTCCAGAAGAGCAAAACACTAATCACATCGAAAGAGGCATTGGCGGCCCATTACAACCCAGCATTACCAATTCGGTTGGCATGTGATGCGTCACCCTACGGCATTGGAGCGGTGCTGTCGCACAAATTCTCAGACGGCTCAGAGAGGCCAATAGCCTTTGCGTCACGATCACTAACCTTAGCCGAGCGTAACTACACCCAGATTGACAGGGAGGCCCTCAGCCTAGTGTGGGGAGTGAAAAAGTTCAATCACTATCTGCACGGGCAGAAATTCACCTTGCTGACTGATCACCAGCCTCTTGTCTCCATTTTTAATCCAAAGAAGGGCGTTCCGGTGATGACTGCGCAAAGACTACAAAGATGGTCACTTTTTCTAGGGGTGCACCACTATGAGATTGAATATAAGGGCACGAAACAGCATGGAAATGTTGATGGGCTATCACGCCTGCCACTGCCTACTGCGGAGGAAGCACCAGCAGTGGATCCTGTCGAAATATTTTATTCGACTATAGTTGAATACCTACCGATAACTAACGCTTGTATCGAAAAGGAAACCCGAAATGACCCGACACTGTCTCGGGTATATGATTTGACGGTGAAGCGATGGCCAGCACATGGCGACTCACTGTTGCCAGCATTCTCGACAAGGAGAGAACAGCTGTCAGTGTGCCGGGGGACATTGATGTGTGGATCCCAAGTGGTAATTCCACCCAAGTTAAGGGATAGAGTGCTCAATGAGCTTCATGAGGGTCATCTGGGAGGGGTAAAAATGAAAAGCCTAGCCAGGGCTTATGTGTGGTGGCCGGGAATCGATAAGCAAATCGAAGGCCTGACCAAGAGCTGGTCAGGATGCCAGAAAGTCCAAAATGCACCACCACAGGCCCCTCTACACCCATGGGAGTGGCCCTCATCTCCATGGCAACGGGTGCATATTGATTTTGCTGGTCCATTCATGGACTCAATGGCCTAGAAATTCGGTTGTTTGCGCCAGCGGTTAGCGCCTAAAGAGACCGAGAATTGGGGCATTACCCAATGTTGGGGCGGGCGCAATGAAGATAGCGACAACTCCCATATTGACTATACATTTAATGCCTGCGCTAAGTTTTTGCGCACGCCCGCAAGCGCAAGCAGATCATGACATCATTTCAGTGTGCAACGCCTTTTAGGGGCGCCTGAGCGGATATTGGGTGGCGCCCGGAGCCTTTACGCCTAGCGCTTTTAGTGACAGTTCGAAGGAGCGTTAGCAGGCCCTTCTCGGAGTCGGGGGGCGCTATTTAAAGGGGACAGCTCTAGTATAGAACCTTCAGCCGCTTGGCCTGTTCATTGCGATCATTGGTGGAGAGAGTTGGTGAGCTACTGTGGAGCAGAGTTTTTGGAATTTAGCATTAGAGTACTTGGGACCCTCAAACCTGTCCGGAGCAGTTGGAGCACTAGACCTAACAGCCTTTTGACCAACTGGCATCGGAATGGGAGATGCTTTGGAGGGCGACGGCCTCATAGCCGAACACTATGAAGGGGCAGAGAGACGGCGGGAGAGAGGGCCGGGATTGGCCAGAAGGAGGAGGGGCAATGGAGGTCGGCCAATCCGAGGGTATGCTGCGAGGGTCTTTAGGCAGCAGGTGTCATACCTTGACATGTCGGAGGAGCAGTGTGTGCGAAGGCTCCGAATCGGGAGGGACGTTGTTACTGAGCTGTGCCACCTGCTTGCTGAGGATCTGCAGCCGCGTCTACGGTGCAGGACCTCTCTGTCAGTGGCCGTTAAACTGACTGTTGCCCTCAATTTTTATGGCAACGGATCCATTCAGTCAGCCATTGGGGACATTGCGAATATCTCTCAGGTTGCAGTGCACTGTTGCATCCGGCAAGTTACAGCTGCCCTTTATAGGCGAAGGCGTCAATTCATCACCTTCCCTCTGACCCTGGAGAAGCAGGCGGAGGAGGAGGAGGAGCATGCGGACAAGGAGGAGGAGGAGGAGGAAGATGGAAGGGCTCCTGAAAGTGGAAGGGCCATCCGTCAGAGGCTCATGAGGACTCGTATCAAGGCCCCTCTGGCGGAATGATGAGTGTCTTTACTCCTGCGCACTTTGGATGTTTGAAAGCCTCTAAAGGCCAGCATCACTGTAATTAGTCACGTGCACCACAGCACATTAAAACTTCTCTTTATTGTCACAAAAGTCTTTCATTACAGCAAAACAACGTCATGTCAACGGAAACCATAACTAACAAAATAACAGTTAACTCTTCGGCAAAGCCGCAAAACTAAACAAGCCATTTCCAACAATTACAACAGGTGAGGGTGTCCTTGAATTTGGCCAAAGAAACATCTCAGCACCTCCCTCTACTGCTGGCCCCTTGATGGAGAACGACTTCTCTTTCGCGGTCGGCCCCTTCCCTCCCTGCTGCTCCTACGTAATTGAACCCCAGTAGCGGGGTGAAGGCTGGGGGACGCCTGCTGACTGTGTGGAAGCGCAGAATCCCCTGAGGGACGGCCTGGCTGACCTCTGGGCTTGGAGGGTGCGGACGCAGGATGCTTGATCTGAGCATGGCTGGAAGCAGTGTGCCCTGCAGGTGGTGGCAGCTGCACTGCAGACGTGCCAGCGCTGGCATGTGCAATGGTCACCTGCCGAGAGAGGACACCTGCACCATAGTCAGACGACACACTGGCTCTCTGAGGGGATCGGCTCGGCTCATCCGCCACAATCACATGCTCCACTGATTCCTGACCTTGTATGGGGCTGGAAGGACCCGGGGTGATCCTAGCTGATGCAGATAGGGTGGCTGCAGTGAGAGTTCACGTTGCCTCAATCTGGGTGTGGACGAGGCCGGCAAGTGACTGCGTGGCAGCAGTGAGGACCTGTGTGCCAGGTGCCAGTGCTTTGGAGAAGCCCTGGACAGCTCTTTCCATTGCTTCGGACAAGGCCGGTGCCAACCGCTCCACTGCCTCGGACAAGCCCTGGGCAAACCATTCCAGGGATTGTCCGAAGCCCTGAACAGTCCTTTCCATAGTGGCCTCGAAGCCCTGGACAGTCCTCTCCATTGTTGGCCCAAAGCCCTCGACAGTCCTCTCCATTGCTGCCCCGAAGCCCTGGAGAGTCCTGTCCATTGTTGCCCCGAAACCCTGGAGAGTCCTCTCCATTGTTGCCCCGAAGTCCAACACACTCTTTGCCAGTGTATCTATTGACAGAGGCATCCTCCCCACTGCAGCCATCAGCTCAGTGTGCCTGAGCCGGGCCTGGGTGATCATTTCAGCCAGACGACGCACCTCCTCTGCACTCTGTGCAGCAGTCATCACTACCTGCCTTGCCCTCCAGGGAGACGGTGGCCGAACTTGCCTAACCCCCTTGCGTTGCTGCATGCCGCTTGTTCCGGCAACTGGCTGATCCTCAGAGCACCCCCCCTCCCCTCCAGGGAAGTACTATCCCCAGTCTGTAGATGTGTATGCTCCCCTGAGATTGGAATGGATGGTCCGGCTTCCTCCTGATCCTCGCCTCCGGAGGCACTGGCACTGGCACTGGCAGCTTCAGGGCGTTGAGCCCGAGTTGGTGATGCATCATCTGAAAGCAGGGAGGTGGAAGAGTGGCTTTAGCAAAAGGACAGGTTGGCGGAAAGGCATGCCAGATTGCGGCAAGGCTCTGACATGGCTGCACACTGAGGAAGCATGCTGGCGGGGGGACCAAGTGGAAGGAGACAGCTGAAAAAGGTGAGAGCCTTACCCTCGCTGTTGAGAATGGGGTCGGCAGCTGCAGTGGTAACAGGACCAGACAGACGTCCTCCAAGAATCTGGTGCATTCTCTCCTCGAGATCCGTGAGAGTGACCACTTGTGGAGGTCCGCCATCGGTTCGACGCTGGTCCTTTCGGATTGTCGCCAGCTTGGACTGCAGGGGAAAGAAGGGGAAGTTCTGTAACATGATGCCTTGAGAGATCATCTCATGCCCCCCATGGTGCAAGAGCCCTTACATGATGCCTTGGGAGATCATCTCATGCCCCCCATGGTGCAAGAGCCCTTACATGAGGCCTTGAGAGATCATCGCATGCCCCCCATGGTGCAAGAGCCCTTACAAGAGGCCTTGAGAGATCATCGCATGCCCCCCATGGTGCAAGAGCCCTTAAATGAGGCCTTGAGAGATCATTGCATGCCCCCCATGGTGCAAGAGCCCTTACATGAGGCCTTGAGAGATCATCGCATGCCCCCCATGGTGCAAGAGCCCTTACATGAGGCCTTGAGAGATCATCGCATGCCCCCCATGGTGCAAGAGCCCTTACATGAGGCCTTGAGAGATCATCGCATGCCCCCCATGGTGCAAGAGCCGTTACATGAGGCCTTGAGAGATCATCGCATGCCCCCCATGGTGCAAGGGCCCTTACATGTGGCCTTGAGTGAAATGTCCATGTGTGTGCCCAGAAAGGGCCATGGGTGCTTGCTGACAGATGGCCATTGGGGCATCATGGCAACAGGGTCCTCGAAGTCAGGTGCAGATGGAGGGAATCAGAAGTTTGCATAACCAACACTCACCCTAACAACCCGAGTGAGGTCGTTGAATTTCTTCCTGCACTGAACAGGGGTCCTGGTCGCCATGCTGCTGGAGTTGCCCCTCAGAGAAACCTACCTCCAAGATCACCGGTAAGCCTTTTGATTCGGCCTCTTGCCATTGTCAGGATACAGAACATCTCGACGGCGCTCAACTGCAGACACCAACTGGTCCAGAGCCTCAGTGCTGAAGCGCTCTGCTCTCTGTCTTACCTTCTCCATCCTGACCAAGTTTCTTGCGCCAGAGAAGGGCGAGCGCCGATTCTGAGGCCTACAGGGCGTTGAGTGTGGCAGCTCAGGCTGACTGACACACCCCTTTAATAGCCGGCCGGCGCCTGGAAGTCTCGTGGTTTCCGGTAATTGAGATCACCTGCGCTGCGCCCGTCCGCACCGATATTGGGTAGCGCCTGAACTTTTGCGCCTTAGGAGCCCCGTGCAACATCTGATTTCACGCCTCAATCCCCTTTGGGGGCGATGCAACCCAATATCTCGCTAGGCAGCGATAAGTTTCGTGTGGCTATAAACTTTGCGCAGCGCCAGTTCTAACGCCTCAAGCGGGGCTATACCCAATTTCTAGGCCAATGTTTTTAATAGTCGTGGATGCGCACTCGAAATGGCCTGAGGTCATCAAAATGTCCTCCACCACCACGGAGAAAACTATTGCAGTCCTACGGACTATTTTTGCCAGGAATGGCTTGCCAGAACAGATTTGCTCCGACAACGGACCACAGTTTGTGTCCGAAGAGTTCCGGAGGTTCTTGAAAAAGAATGGGGTAAGCCATTACACATCCGCCCCGTATCATCCAGCCACAAATGGATTGGCTGAGAGGTTCGTACAAACCTTTAAGAAGGCAATAAAGGCTATATACAATGACAACATTCCGCTGCAGCACAAGGTGGACAATTTCCTGTTCGCCTACCGGAATGCGACACATGCAGTCACCAACCAGGCCTCAGCCATGATGTTCTTTAAACGAAGGTTAAGATCTCGCCTGGATTTGCTCAGACCAAACGTACGAAGAGATGTTGAGAGTAAGCAATTCCAGCACATCCATGAGAAGCGAACAAGGAGCTTCAATGTAGGGCAACCAGTCTTGGCCCGCGACTACCGAACAGAAAAATGGCAGCCAGGAACAATATGCACACGGCAGGGCCCACTAATGTACACAGTGGACGTTGGGGAGAGCATCGTGAGATGCCATGCTGACCAGATCCTAGAGTCACAGGAACAAGTCAACCCCATGCCTTGCCCATACATACCTGGTGATGAACCCGACGTACAGGTCGCATCTACCCCGGAAACAGTAGCATCGGAAGCTGATGAACCAACCGACGACAGGGGGCCAGAATCGCCTCTGCACCAAGAGCAAGACACTCGGGAAAGGCGCTATCCAGAAAGGATCAGGAAGCCTCCCCAAAGACTGAATTTATAAATAGACTATTTTCAGCTAATGTTGCATGTTAAAAGTGTTAATTGTTAAATGAGTGTTATGGTACTGTTAATCTAAAAGGGGAGGAATTGTAATGTATGTACCTTTAAGGGGGGGAACTACTTTTTACAGCTCATGCATACTGTAGTACCGGCAGTGACCACACCTGTATATAACGTTGAGTAGTAATCTGTACAGATCAGTTGCAGTCTGAGCCACGTTGAGTAAACACCGTTTGTACTGTTCTCCGCAGTCTGTGTCTGATTATACATGGACGTAACAGTATCCAGAGCCACAATGGTAACATTCTGTGCTTGCAAGGTAACAGTCTGCGCTTCCACTACAGCACTCAGACCTTTGATTGAAGCTGTTTGTACTGAAATGCAAGCTTGGACCTCGGCCATCAGGCGCTGCATCACAGGTGTACTGAAGGAGGTGACCACCCATTCACTCCAAGGATGGACTCCAAGCTCTGTGCAAAGTGACATGCTCAGTTAGTGCTGGACTCCATCATGTCCCTTGACATCATGCTCCTGGATATTATGCACCAAGCATTTGATTGTGTACACCCATCAGCCTTCTTCTGTACCATGGCCCATCAAAGTCCTCATTTGACTCCTCTGCAGTAGAACTAGTGTGCGACCTCATCCTCCAGCAAGCTGACACCTGAACTATCGTTTCCCCTGACCCTGACTCCTGCGCACTTGTGCTCCGTGTCTCACCACGTGCAGTATCAGTCTCTGAGCTGGTGGGTGTGAGTGTAAGATCGAGTGGCAGTGTTTCCTCATCTTCACTGTCTTTTCCTCTTGACCTTGCTGTGCGCAAATTGGTTGCCGCATTTCCCACATTACAACAGTGACTCCATTTCAAAAGTACTTCATTGGCTGTAAAGCTTTTTTGAGACATCCGGTGGTCATGAAAGGCGCTATAAAAATGCAAGTCTTTCTTTTTTTTTCCTCCTCTGACTGGGAAGGTTCCAGTTCTTGCGTCTCTGAATTGTAAAAGGGACAAGGGCTGGGTTGTGGTCAGGGGAGAGGAGAAAGTAAAAAGTGGTTGCTTACACCAACTGCAGCTTGTGAGTCAGAAGAGATTGTGGGATGAGGGAGAAGTGGGAAGAGCGAAGGAAGATTAGATATGCAGAGACCCTCATCACCGATCCCTCGAGCCACAGCCTCAGCAATGCCCCTTTCCATGATGGCTAGCACTGTCTCCTCCATGGGGTTTAAAACATGCAAGCGCTCTTTTCCTTCTCCAGTTCTTTCCTGCTAACTCCTGTTATGCGCCACCTTCTCCTGCAAGAATGAGGGAAGTATATCAGTGTGTGTCCTGCAATATATTTAGGTGATGTGGCTGTCATGGTTGAATAGCTGCCAGTGTGTGCAAGCTGTGAGTTGTTGGTGTGAGGCTTGCAACAGTGCTAAGTGTGGGAGAGTGAGGTAAAGCTTATGAATTGAAGGGTTGAGTACTGATTAATAGAGTGTTTGGTAGGTGGGTGTTGGGGTGTAGTGAATTGAGCTAGTGGTGCATTTGGTAGGTTGTGCTATTTATAGATGAACTCACTCGCCTTGACAACTCGTGAAAGATTGTTAAACTTCTTCCTGCGCTGCATCCATGTTCTTGGAACAACACTTCTAGCATTGATTGCCACCATTCCTTTTTCCACTGCCTCCTTAAGCATCTGTCTGGAGGAGCTCCTGCCCCCCTGCAGATACAGGATGACTCTCCTTCTCTCCACATTTTGGACCAAGCCCTCCAGTGCATTGTCAGAAAACCTTGGTGCAAGCTCTTTCACATGTTCAGCCATCCCTCAAAGTATTACAACCCAGATTTACTTTTCAAAAAACTCCCACCACTTCTTGAAGCCTAATGCACCTTCCCTTTAAGAGATGCAGGCTGCCTTTAAGTAGCACTAGCCACTAGCGATATCGGGCCCCCTGCTGATGCATGCAGCCAATGAACAGAGCGGGTAGTGCTGGCTGATTGCAGCAATCATTTAAAGCAGCAGGCAGCACAAATTTAATGCACTGCTGACAGTACATTGAATGGGCGTGGGTTAACCGCGGTCCACGATCCCCACGCCCGTTTTCAGGGGTTAGCCATTTTTTACTTTAAAGGCGCTATTTAATACAAGTTGTTGTTGTGGTTGGGGATCAGGTGGGAAAGTGGAGTTGAGGTCGAAGATAAGCCATGATCTTATTGAATGGTAGAGCAGGCTCGAGGGGCCTTATGGACTACTCCTGCTCCTAATTCTTATATTCTTACGTTCCTCTCATCTGAGAGGATAGTGAAATAATCATTAATGCTAGTTTGTAACGTTAAACCTGATTTTCTTAATTTACAATAGCAATTTATCAAAAAAGTTTAATATATTAATTTTACTCATTTTTTTTCCTGATGGTTAATTATTTGATACTAATTTGTTACACAATAACTGTATGGTTGACAGATATACAGTCATGATTATTACTGATAGGTTCTTCAGTTTGAAGGCTTGATCTGGGGGCTTAACGAAAACAGCAGGCCACAAAAACCTTTACACTCAATCCCTCCCATTACTCTTACTCACCCCAAATATAATTAGCTGAAAATAATAAACAACAATGTAACTAAGCACATGCTCAAAGTCTTCCCCATATTTTATAAGCAGTAACTAAACACCGTTTCATGAAGTTTTAATATGGTTCCACAGAAAATCCATATCCTATTTCTCAGGAAGCTCAGAAAAAGACCAACAGTGCCTACCAAAAAACACCCTCAGAACATTCAACATTTTGGTATTGCCAAGTAGGTGCACCTGTGTCTGTAAACGTGCGTGTAATGTTCTTGCCAGGTGTGTGTAATGTTTTGGACAGGTGGATGCAGTTTCTACTTCATTAAACAGCCAAAAAGATTTTTTTAAATGCTTGTGTAGAGGATAAACATCAAAATAGACTGGTTGGACCAAACACCCTGGGGGAAAAATTGGGTCGTGCCCCCTCTGGGACGCTAACTTCGCTGGGGCACTAAAAGTAGTGGTCCGAAAAAGTTAGCACCCCCGCACCGGAAATTGAACAGTAGCGCCCCAAGCAGCAGGTGGGGTGCTACTGGAAGCGCTCCCCCTCCCTCTTTGGGTGCTACCATTCAATGTCGCAGCGCTACGTGCAGCAGCGATACGCGCGTCAGCACGTAGCGCCGCTGTACTACAGGCCTCTCTCCCCTGATTAAAGGGGAGGGGCCTAGCACAGCACGCACCGGGGCCCTGCTGGACCACTGGGGAGCGGGGTGCTGGCAAAAGAACCCGGCACTCAAGAGGACATATCGTCCGGTGGTAGGTCAGGGGGCACAAGCAAAGTTTGTGGCCGGGGCGCGAGCGGGGTGCTGCACTCGGCAATGATGTCATCGCCGGAGGCGCAGCGCTGTAGGGCACTAGTGGCTACCGCCGCCACTAACCGCCCGCTGAATTTCGCGGGAGGCGTTAGCAGCGCCATGCCTGGGTGTGAGGTGCTTTGTGCCCCACTAACGGGAGGCATAAAGCAACCCGATTTTTCCCCCGTTTCAAATGTTAGAATTTGCTGTCAAAGTAACGGCGAGCTCAATGCGCACGCCGTTATTAGTGTGCAAATAACCCAGCAATTTGTGGCGAGGAAGAGATACCCCATGAGTTGTGAATCGCCACAAATTGCTGGATGATTTGATGTTAGCCTCGCAAAAATGGGAGCTTGCAGTCAGCCTCCCCGTGTGTTTCAAGAAATTGCTGCATTTGTGCTTTTAATATGAATGAAACTCATCACAGAAAGTTGGGCTTGTTACTTGACGACGTAAGGACGCTTTTAATGATGGGATTTATATCCCTGCAATGCCACTCAACCTCTCTGGCCCAGAAAGGGAACAATTGAAACTGTGGAGTCTCATTCCTGCAGGTAGTAAATTGTTCCCAGAGCTTTACAAAATTAAAAATTCTTTTTTTTAATTACTTTTCAATTCTGTTTCTTTTTTCTTTCTCTCTTAATCCACTTTTTTTCCCCTTTATTTTTCTTTCTGTACCTAATTTGACTCTAACTCACTCTATTTCCTACACTATCCTTAAAACACATTGGGCTAGATTTTCAGTATAGACAGTTTTGGGGCGCTAACCTTAGCGCCCGCCCGAAGTTAGCGCCCGCCCCAAAGTAGCGCCCCGTTGCCGGAAATTCAGTGGCTTCGCCCTAAGAGGTTGGTGGAGCGCTAAAAGAGGCGTTCCACTACTATCTTTAGGCGCTAAGCCGGCGGTGCAGAGCGCAGCGCCCGAGCTCGGGCGCAGCGCACGGCAGACACTCTGGTGCCAGTGAGCTCTTAAAGGGGAAGGGTGAATGTGTTTTTTTCGGAGGAGGATGAGGAGGAGGTGGTGGTGGTGGTGGTGGTGGTGGTGTTGGTGGTGGTGGTGGTGGTGTTGGTGGTGGTGGTGGTGATGGTGGTAAACATAAATACACCGTTCACAACAACACACTGGATCCTTCCACACAACACATGCAGACTGCCGTTTATAGTGCAGGAGGAGTGCCCTTTAATTTGCGCTCCCCAGGGTGTGTTGCGTTCCATTTTACAAACGCTCTGGACGCCAGCCGCAGAATGGGGCGGTCCGACTGAAGTTTGGATTCGGGGCGGCCAAAGGGCGTTGCACGAGGATGTGACGTCATTTTCTGCGCGCGCATCCGGGCGGCCGCTAAACTTTGCGCCGGCGCTAACGGGCAACTTAATTTGGGGCGGGGCGCAAACTGCGCTGCGCCCGGGCGCTACACGAATAGCGCCCGAAAATCACTTCTCTTAAGGCGCTAACTGCTGGCGCAAGCAACTGAAAATCTAGCCCAATGGTTAAGGATATAGACTGTTGGTCCCATCATCCACCAAGGTCTCAGATGCCCCCTTTATCAGCTCGCACTTCCAGCAATTTGCAGCGCAAAGACTATTCGAGCTGAAGGGTGAGGAAAAAGATCTAACTAATGGGGCACACTCCAGATGCCCTGCTCCAGCAAATTCTGGAGATATGTTAGAATTCCTAGGTAAGTTTATGCAATTTAGCCTGCCTCTGATGCAGTCTGACCTGGCTGGCATTGTTCATTGTTCCTCCTCTTGTTCTTCTGAAAAATATAAAGTGCTAGAAATCCATAATCCAATATAACGGAGATACCAAAAAGTGGCAGTGGCAGTCCTGAGCAACTAACTGGAACAGGAAAGAAAGAAATAGCAAGAAAAAAAAAAGTTCCGAAATAACCTCAAAATGTTACGACAAATCTTACGATAGGGGCTCTTCAAATGCACCTCTATAAATAGCACACCTGCTAATCCTGAATGCCCATTTTATAAGGTATCTGACAAAAGCTTCCCTTTTTTGCCTTAACCTACCCTGTATGCTCCTTGACATCCAGGGAGCTCTAGATTTGGGAGTCCCACCCTTTTTCTTTGTGGGAACATATTTGCTCTGAAACCTCACTATCTCCTCCTTGAACACCTCCCACTGTTCTGACACTGATTTACCTTCAAGTAGCTGTTTCCAGTCCACTTCTGTTAAATCACATCACAGCTTAGTAAAATTGGCCTCTACCTAATTGAGAACTTTTACACCTGGTCTACCTTTGTTCTTTTTCATAACTACGCTAAATTTAACTGAATTATGATCACTACCACCAAAATGGTATCCCACTGATACCCTCTTCCATTTGCCCAGCTTCATTCCCTAAAACTAAGTCACAGCTAGTTTCTTACCTGCTAGTGGGAAACTGTTTGTTCACAGTACTTTTGTTGAGAGTTGACTTTCTACACTTTGGAGGTTTCTTCAACACTCTGGAGGTTTGATCTACACTTTGGTGGTTTGTTCTATCAGATCAGGATGAGTGCTGCTTGTGCTGCCTTAGATTGGACCTCAGATGAGGGGCAACATGACCAGCAGCAGCACCACACTATATAATTATTAGGATTTTGGACGGACATCTAAATAACATCATCGGGGAAAATCTTAATATAATTAACAGCAAACTGGTGGGCACTTCTGGCATCACAAAAAAACCCAACTGGAAAGTTGAGTAGGATGTTATATGGGCAGAAATCTAGCGTAATGGATCTCTAGCCATTTTCTAAATTAATTTTGCCTATCAGGAAATCTACCCTTGCATGTCCTATAGTAAATGTACATTCCAAGTAGGATATTAGAGGCAAAGGGGTTGAATTTTAATGCCATGGAGCGTGTGGGCTTGGGTGTAGATGAGGGGGGTCAAAACCAAGGAAATTAGAGCGATACTTACACAGACTTTTCTGTTTAATGTTGGGATCACGGGTTTCCTGGGCTTCCTGAAACTCACCAGTGAAAGCAAGGCAAGTATACAGCAACAATTGAGAGGGCTGAATCTATCGCAAGGAAATATGGAAATAAATATTCAGTACACAAAGAATCATAGAACCATAGAAATTTATGGCGCAGAAGGAGGCCATTCAGCCCATCATGTCTGTGCCAGCCAAAAGAGAGCTATCCAGCCTAATCCCACTTTCCAGCTTTTGGTCCGTAGCCTTGCAGTTTACTCCACTTCAAGTGCATATCCAAGTACTTTTTAAAAGTGATGAGGGTTTCTGCCTCTACCACCCTTTCAGGCAGTGAGTTCCAAACCCCCATCACCCTCTGGATAAAAAAGGTTCTCCTCGAGTCCCCTCTAATCCTCTACCAATTACTTTAAATCTATGCCCCCTGGTTATTGATCTCTCTGCTAAGGGCAATAGGTCATTCCTATTCACTCTATCTAGGCCCTTCATAATTTTATACACCTCAATTAAGTCTCCCCTCAGCCTCCTCTGTTCCAAAGAAAACAACCCCAGCCTATCCAATCTTTCCTCATAGCTAAAATTCTTCAGTCCTGGCAACATCCTCATAAATCTCCTCTGTACCCTCTCTAGCGCAATCACATCTTTCCTGTAATGTGGTGACCAGGACTGTATGCAGTACTCTAGCTGTGGCCTAACTAGTGTTTTATACAGTTCAAGCATAACCTCGCTGTTCTTATATTCTTTGCCTCAGCTAATAAAGGAAAGTATCCCGTATGCCTCCTTAACCATCTTATTTACTTGTCCTACTACCTTCAGGGATCTGTGGACAGGCACTCCAAGGTCCCTCTGTTCCTCTACATTTCTCAGTATCCTACCATTTACTGTGTAGTACATTGCCTTGTGAGCCCTCCCCAATACATTACCTCATAATTCACTGGATTGAATTCCATTTGACACTTTTCTGCCCACCTGACCAGTCCATCGATATCTTCCTGCAGTCTACAGCTTTCTTCCTCACTATCAACCACACGGCCAGTTTTTGTATCATCTGTAAACTTCTTAATCATGCCCCCTACATTGAAGTCTAAATCACTGATATATACCACAAAAAGCAAGGGACCTAGTGCTGAGCGGAACCCCACTGGAAACAGCCTTCCAGTCACAAAAACATCCATTGACCATTACCCTTTGCTTCCTGTCACTGAGCCAAATTTGGATCCAACTTGACACTTTCCCTTGGACCCCATGGGCTTTTACTTTTCTGACCAGTGTGCCATGTGTGACTTGGCAAAAGCCTTGCCAAAATCCATGTAGACTACATCAATCATGCTACCCTCATCGACCCTCCTTGTTATCTCCTCAAAAAATTCAACCAAATTAGTCAAACACGACCTTCCGTTAACAAATCCATGCTGAATGTCCTTGATTAATCCATGCCTTTCTAAATGACGATTAATACTGTCCTTCAGAATTTTTTCCAATAATTTGCCCACCACCGAGGTTAGGCTGACTGGCCTGTAATTACTCATTCTATCCCATTCTCCCTTTTTAAACAATGGTACAATGTTAGCAGTCCTCCAATTCTCCAGCACCACACCTGTGGCCAGAGAGGATTGGAAAATGATGGTCCGAGCCTTCGCTATTTCCTCCCTTGCTTCTCTTAACAGCCAGGGATACATTTCATCCGAGCCCGGTAATTTATCTACTTTCATTGATGCTAAACCCCTTAATACTTCCTCTTTCACTATGTTTGTCTGATCTAATATTTCACACTCCTCCTCCTTAATTACGTCGTCTGCATTGTCCCTCTCTTTTGTGAAGACAGGAGCAAAGTATTCAATAAGAACCATACCCACGCCTTCCACCTCCACACACAGGTTACCTTTTTGGTCTCGAATAGGCCCTACTCTTTCCTTAGTTATCCTCTTCCTCTATGTATTTATAAAATATCTTTGGGTTTTCCTTGATGTTACATGCCAATATTTTTTCATGCCCTCTTTTTGCTTTCCTAATTTCCTTTTTAATTTCACCCCTGCACTTTCTATTCTCTTCTAGGCTTTCTGCAGTATTTAGCTCTCGGTATCTGACAAAAGCTTTCCTTTTCTGCCTTGTCCTGCCCTGTATGCTCCTTGACATCCAGGGAGCTCTAGATTTGGGAGTCCCACCCTTTTCTTTGTGGGAACATATTTGCCCTGAAACCTCACTATCTCCTCCTTGAACACCTCCCACTGCTCTGACACTGATTTACCTTCAAGTAGCTGTTTCCAGTCCACTTCTGTTAAATCACATCTCAGCTTAGTAAAATTGGCCTCTACCTAATTGAGAACTTTTACACCTGGTCTACCTTTGTTCTTTTCCATAACTACGCTAAATTTAACTGAATTATGATCACTACCACCAAAATGGTATCCCACTGATACCCTCTTCCATTTGCCCAGCTTCATTCCCTAAAACTAAGTCACAGCTAGTTTCTTACCTGCTAGTGGGAAACTGTTTGTTCACAGTACTTTTGTTGAGAGTTGACTTTCTACACTTTGGAGGTTTCTTCAACACTCTGGAGGTTTGATCTACACTTTGGTGGTTTGTTCTATCGGATCAGGCTGCTGCTTGTGCTGCCTTAGATTGGACCTCAGATGAGGGGCAACATGGCCAGCAGCAGCACCCAGAGCAGCCTTCTGCTCACAGGCCTGTAGCTGTGCAGCAGAGAGAGGACCAGCAGAGAGGGCATCAGAATCAAGAAGACCAGCAGAGAGGGGATCAGAAGAGAGAGGACCAGCAGAGAGGTGACCAGCAGAGAGGTGACCAGCAGAGAGGGGATCAGAAACATAGAAGAAACATAGAAGATAGGAGCAGGAGTAGGCTATTCGGCCCTTCGAGCCTGCTCCGCCATTCAACGAGATCATGGCTGATCATCCAAACCCTAGCACCCGGTCCCTACACCGACAGCCATCCCACCCAAGCCCTATCCCCGTAACCCCGTAACCCCACGTATTTAATCCCCCTAACACTAAGGGTCAATTAAAATTTTTTTTTTTTTATCATGGCCAATCAACCTAACCCACACATCTTTGGACTGTGGGAGGAAACCAGAGCACCCGGAGGAAACCCACGCAAACACGGGGAGAATGTGCAAACTCCACACAGACAGTCACCCGAGGCCGGATTTGAACCCGGGTCCCTGGCGCTGTGAGGCAACAGTGCTAACCACTATGCCACCGTGCAGAACCAGCAGAGAAGTGACCAGCAGAGAGGGAGGGGATCAGAAGAGAGAGGATCAGCAGAGAGGTGACCAGCAGAGAGGGGATCAGAAGAGAGAGGACCAGCAGAGAGGTGACCAACAGTGAGGATTGGACCTGCAGAAGGAAAAAGGCGAACACCTCAGATCCTCCTCGGATGATTCGGAGGGGGAGGAGGAGGAGAAAAAGAAAAACGAAAGACTTGCATTTATATAGTGCCTTTCACAACCACTGGACATCTCAAAACAACTTTACAGCCAATGAAATACTATTGAAGTGGAGTCATTGTTGTAATGTGGGAAACACGGCAGCCAATTTGCTCACAGCAAGGTCCCACAAACAGCAAGGTGATAATGACCAGATAATTTGTTTTTGTTATGTCAGTTGAGGGATAACAACCTCACATTTTCCCACATTATACTCCATCTGCCAACAGATGGAGTACAATGTGGGAAAATGTGAGGTTGTCCACTTTGGAAGGAAGAATGAAAAAGCAAATTATTATTTAAATGGAGCGAGACTACAAAATGCTGCAGTACAAAGGGATCTAGGGGTCCTAGTACATGAAACAAAAAAACTTAGCATGCAGGTACAGCTGTTGGTCTTTATTGCAAGGGGTATGGAGTATAAAAGTAGGGAAATTTTGATGCAACTTTATAGAGGGCGCTGGTGAGACCACACCTGGAGTACTGCGTACAGTCGTGGTCTCCATATTTAAGGAAGGATATACTTGTATTGGAGGCAGTACAGAGAAGGTTCACTAGGTTGATTCCTGGGATGAAGGGGTTGACGTATGATGAAAGGTTGAGCAGGTTGGGCCTATACTCATTGGAGTTTAGAAGAATGAGAGGTGATCTTATTGAAACATATAAGATTCTGAGGGGGATTGACAGGGTGAATGCTGAGAGGATGTTTCCCCTAATAGTGGTATCTAGAACTAGGTGACAGTTTCAGAATAAGGGGTCGCCCATTTAAGATGGAGATGAGAAGGAATTTCTTTTCTCAGAGGGTCGTGAATCTTTGGAATTCTCTACCCCGGAGAGCTGTGGAGGCGGAGTCAGTGAAAATATTCAAGGCGGAGATTGACAGACATTTGAACTACAAGGGAGTCAAGGGGTATGGGGAGAGAGCGGGAAAGTGGTGTTGAGGACAAGATTGGATCAGCCATGATCTTATTGAATGGCGGAGCAGTCTCGAGGGGCCGATTGGCCTACTCCTGCTCCTGTTTCTTATGTTCTTATAAATATTGGCCAGGACATCAGGGATAATGTAGTGTATGTACTTTGCAGAAGGAACTATATTCTGCAGCCCCTGTATACGGCAGTACCAGTAGTGACCACCCCTGTATATAAGCCTGTGTAGTAACATTTGCATAGTAGTTCCAGATGACTCCATTCAGTAAAGACCTGTTATAACCAACTCCTGCAGTCCGTGTCTCAATTATACACGGACATAATACTGGCGACGAGCAGATACGAACTTACCTACAGTCTGCACCACCTCATGGGGATCCATCCCTGAAGCGAAGTTATCAGAGGTCGAGGCCAGAAGGAAGAAAGAAACAGAAGAAACGGGCGTCGACCGTGGGCATCCGCCTCTGAGTCAGCAGAGTTGAAGATTTGCAGGAGAGGCTGTCGAGAGCGGGGCTTGGTTATCCTGTCGATGGTGCTTCAGCTAATCGGGCTGGTGGCAGGTAGTACCCTGATCCTTCCTGGGCTGCGGCGGCCTAGAGCTCGATCGGGTGGCTTTTCAACGGGGCCGAGCAGCATTGTCGGGAAGAGGAGAGAGAGAGAGGGTGGAGCACACAAGGCGCGGCTCTGCACAGCCAATCCGCCACCACATTTTAACATCAAAACCTGAAGTTTAATTTGTCACCTGTAACATATATTAATCGATTGTACTTTAAAAATTGGTTGTAAAATACTGTCCTTAAATTCCTTTCTGAATAAAACATCCACAGAGTCTTATAATGATCTTTTAGCTTATATTTAAAATACTCTTTTAGATTGATTCTCCTCCCCTTAAAAAACAGAGCATTCCTTCTTTGCACAATCACGAATCTAGCCAAACTGAACATTAAATTAATTGCCGCTCCGCTAGACTCTGGCAGACTCTCCTGCAATCCCCATCTCAAAATTGAGTCCCACGGGATTCCCATTCTCGCACTTCGGTCCCCACCCAGCAAAAAAGCTTCACACAACTGTCGAACATAGTACTTAAAGTCATTTAACTGCGGACATAACACCAGTAAATGGGACAGAGTCTCACCCTGTGTCCCACACATTGGGCAAGTTGCCGCCTCCACTCGTCCAATCTTGCACAAGACCGTCATGGTAAAAATCCGGTTATGAGCCAATTTGAAATCCAGTTCAATCCATTCTGGGCATTTAAAATTCGCCCACACTCCCTTCCAAATCCTGTTGAAGTCCAGCTGTGGGTATATATTCTGCCAAAACTCCTGACCAGCAGGTGTCTTGAATCTCCATTCTCTGAATACCTCATAGAAATCTCGAGTATTACAGTTGTCAAATTGAACCAACTCTTCCCCTTTCTCCAGTACAAAGCTTGGAAAAGCAGGACGCATTTTACTTCCTTTGGGGATTTCCGCATTTATTTCTTCCATCCAATCCTGTGGCATTGCCCTCACAATCTTCTCATACATGATTCCGATTGCTTTTCCTTCTACCTCCTGATCCTCCTCCCACACCATGTCCCTCACTATCGCTTCCCGCAACCAACCTGGAATCACCTCATATAATACATCTTTCACAGATATAATCCCAGCTTTTATAAAAGCTTGATTAAATAAAACCTCTCCTTCGATGTTGACCCACCTATTCAAAAATAAGGGCTGTTCTAAAAATTCCTCAGCCCCCTTGGGCATAAACTGCACACTTTTTAAAAATTGAGCCCAAGTCTCTACAACCCCCTTATAAAACCTAGGGAGAAGTTTAATTGATTTCAAAAACATATTATTGTATTCCATATACAATACCCCCTGCCCTCCTATCCCACTTCATTTTAAAAAATGCTCAAAAGAGCTTTTCCAAAAACTTGTATTTGACTTCTGAAGAAATCTCTTCACCCATTTGATTCTAAAGGATTTTTTCTTCAAATCAATATCTGGGAAATTGTGTCCTCCCTGATTTCTCCGTCCAATGATGGTATTGTAAGCCACCAAGGCTGGTTTCCCTTCCCATAAAAACCTCACACAAGCCTCTCGGATGGACTTTTCTGCCCACTCAGGAATATCTCCACCGTCAATAAGTACCATAGCTTAGATAGCAGGAGAGCAGACACCACTGTCGCTCTTCCTTGCACGTTCAACCACCTTCTTTCCCATCTTCCCAAAATCTTTTTAATTTTCATAACCTTTGGTTCCCAATTTAATCGATCCACTTCTTCCCTGTCTTTCTTGCACCCCATATGCACCCCCAGAACTTCCAAAACCTCCACCACCTTAAAAGGACATACCCCCAACCATTCCCCCCTACCCCTCCCTGCAACCAGGCATTGGGACTCACTATAATTCACTCTGGCGCCTGAAGCTCTACAATATTCCTCCACTACCTCCATAGCTTTCCTCACTGACTCCCCATTTCTCAATGTTAAGGTTGTGTCATCTGCATATTGGTGTATCACCGACACCAGCCCAGAACTGGGTACCACAATCCCAGCTACACCTTGTTTCTTTTGCATCATGTAACCTAATGGTTCTGCTACCAATGTGTACAGCAATGGGGACAGGGGACAACCCTGTCTCACTGATCTCTGTATCGGAAAATACTTGGATAAAAAACCATTACATTTAACACAGCTAAATATGTTTGAATAAAAAATCCTTCTCCACTGAATGAAATTTTCCTTGAAACCAAATGCTTCCAAAACCTTCAATAAAAACTCATGAGAGGCCCTATCAAAGGCTTTCTCTTGATCTATCTTTAATACATAAGCCTCCCTCCCACTCTCTTCCATGAGCTCTATCGCATCTCGGATTCAGACCACAGAATCTGCGATGTCCCGGCCTATGACTCCATAGGACTGAGAGGGCCAAACTATCTCCTGTAACACCTCCTTCAAACGATTTGCCATAACCCTCGCCAAGATCTTATAATCCACATTTAATAGTGTGATGGGCCTCCAATTCTTCAGATCCCGTCTATCCCCTTTATTTTTATAAGCTAAGCTTATGATACCTCTCCTCATAGATGGGGCCAGGCTTCCCTCAATTTTAATTTCCTTAAAAACTCCTAAGAGCAATGGACTTAAAATCTCAAAAAACTCCTTATAAAATTCTACACTTAGTCCATCGGATTTTCCCCCCCTTCATTCCACTTATTGCTACTTTTATTTCCGCTAATCCTACTTCTTTATCACACATGCTTCTCTCATCCTCCTTTAAACCCTCTTCAATAAAAGCAGTAACCTTCTCCATCTCCAAATTGGAAATGTCTTCTTTTGTATATAGCTCTTGATAGAAGCTGCTAACCGCCTCTAAAATCTCCTCACTTTCATGAATGATCTTGTCCCTAACCTTCAACTCCTCAATTAACGATAATCTCTGTCGCAGCTTCTCTTGCTCTAGAAAATATCTAGTGCATCTTTAGCGCTCCAATGCATCTCTAGCCTTTGCACGGAGAATGGCACCCTTGCATTTTTCAGCTTGCAATAATTCCCACTCTTCCTTTAGCACCCGGAACTTAGTCTCAGCTCCCTTATCCCCTCCGTCAACTGCTTTACAGACATCCGTAAACCTTTTGTTTATATTCTCTTCTCAATGCTGGTTAGCTGCTGCCCTCTTTTTCCCATAACGTACCGAAAAAACTTTTACCTCATATTTGAAATTGTCCCACCAAACTCTTCTTTCTTTCAAGAACAAAAGTTCCTTCTGAGCATTCTTTATTATTTTTATAATCCCTTCTTTATAAGCAATTTCTTTCAGGTATTGATTGTTTAAAATCCACCCCCCTGAACCGATCTTAACTCTGTTGTTCCTAATTCTAAGAACCAAAGCTGAGTGATCACTAAAAAATACTTTTTTATAATAAATCTCCATCACCTCCGAACTTAACCCTTCTCGCATTAACACAAAATCTATTTGGCTCTGTTTTAAAACATCACCCACCCAACCTGCTCTGGAGAACTCCCTTTTTATGGGGTTCCGGTCCCTCCATAAGTCTCTCAAATTTAAATTTGCCATCATTTTTACAATCATCCCTCTGGAGTTACCATCTTTAAAGGTCATCTGGGCTGAAATGTCCATCCAAGATAAAAATACATTAAAATCCTCCACTATACAAGGATTTTCCACCTCTGCCACTTCAGTGAATAACCCCTGAAAAAACTCGCGACTCTTGCAATGGTCATTCGGTGCATAGATATTAAAGAGATCACAATTAAATCCCTCCATTTTTACCCTTAGCCGTAAAAATCTCCCCTCAGCGTCCTTGTCCACCAAGGCAACGTTCTCTTCTATGGACGGACTCACCAAAACAGCCACCCCTCTACGGTTATTGTTTGCACAACTTGCAAACACCTCTCCCTTCCAAACCTTCTGAACTCTTTCTAGAATATCCTCATCCCAAAAGGTTTCTTGCAGACACAACAAGTCCGTGCCTTTAAAACCCTGCAACAACTGCTGCAATTTCTTCTCACCCCTCAGTCCGTTCACATTAATCGAGACCAATGTAATCATGGCTCCAAAGAAGGGAAGTATTCCCAATAATCTCCCCATCATTTAATCTCTGGCTCTTCCCTCCTTTCATGCTCCTTCTCAACTTTTCGGGCAGCTGTTGCTTTTTCCTGCAGCCTCCGGCTCTTTTTCACCTCCTGTTTGACCCCTCCCTGCTGTTTCAGCCTCTTCCTTGCATTAAGTTTGGACCCAGGAGCTGCCCTTTCTCCCTCCTTCTGCCCCTCACTAACCTTTCCCTTTCCACATGATGCCACCCCATCCCCGACTTCCATGTCTCTGTCCCCCTCTAATTCCTCACACTCAAGCTCTTCTGCAACCCCCTGTACCTGCTCCCTGTCAGATACATAATCCTGCTCCCCGTCAGATACTTCCACTCCCATAGAGAGTCTTCCTGCTATCGCAGTTTCTCCCACTGTGCCGCCCCCTTCGACCACGTCTCCACCTCTGACCCTTGCACCTTGTTCCCTCACTCCATGGGACAATGGCTCACCTAAATTGTTCCCTTCTGATGTCTCTATCTCGCCGATCCCATCCTGCTGCCCCTTTAAGGCTCCTGCCTCTTGCACCCTCTCCCCGCCCTGCCCCCTCCCACTCACCAAAATATCCGACTCCCCGCCTCTCCCCGGAGCACTCACATCCACCAAACACCCCGCTCCTGCCTCCTCTCCCCCCGCAGACACCAGACTCCCCAGGGGGAGCCAAACTGCACTAAGGCTCGAGTCTGCACTCGACCCTCGCTGCCCGCTGCTGTCTTTGTTCCCCTCCACAGCACTCGCCGTGTTTTCCGCCATCTCCATCTCAATCTCCGGTCCGCCATCCTCTGCCTCTTCCTGTGCTCCTTTTTCCTTCATTTTACCGGCTGTGTCCTCCGACTGCACCGCTCCTCCGGCCGTTCCACACTCATCTCCTGCTCCTTCTCCCATCTCCTCATCACTCATTTCGCTCCCTTCTGCTACACACTCACAGCGGGTGGGGCCTTTGTGACACACCCCACAGCTCTCCGCCTTGCAGCTCCGAGCGATATGTCCCGACTCACCGCAATTGTAACAATACAAATCAGGACAGTTTCTTATGAGATGGTCATGTCCCAGACAGTAGTAACACACCTTTACTTGGTTATCGTGCAGCACACGAAAGTACTGCACTCCCTCCAGTGTCTCGAACTTCATACTGTACGGCAAAGACCTCACCCCCTCTGGTAACCGCACCTTTACATACCGGGTTCTGTCTGCTACCCGTGTTCCCAGATAGTACCTCCTCTTTATTTCAGAACATATTTTAATGCCCCACGACTCCAACTTTTTGCTCAGCACTTCATCCTCGATGTACACAGGCAAGTTCAAAAATGAAACCACTACCTCCTCTGAATATAGCAGAGTCACCTCCAAGAATTTCTCCCCAACTTTCAGACTGAGCAGCAGTTTTTCCACCTCCTCACGGCCACTGACCGTCACCTCAAATCCCACATTTGGTTTTGGTCGGCAGGCAAAACAGCTTCCCTCACCACAGTCCTCATGAACCGCCTGGATTATATCCCAGGCTTGAATCTTCTTATCTTCACATTGCACCACCACCCTATTTTCTTTACCAAACCTCCTGAGGTCCCGGCCCAAATCTTTGGGCCTTTTTTTTCCCCTTCCCACCACAGTTTCTTCCCTAATTATATTCCTCTCAGGAATATTGTCCTCTGAGGGGCCCGGCACTCCGGACCCCTCAGCAGCCATCTGGCTGTTTTTTGTGGGCCAAAAAGGCCCTAAAACCTGAAAACAAAACCCCAAAACCCACCACCAACTTTTTACAAAACTTCCTCCAACACCCAGCTGCAATTAGGCAACCAGTCACACCTGGCTCACTCTTAGCCCCTCCCACCTAGAGAGTGCTGCCCACTGAGCCACAGCTGACAGCAGGGTGATGAGGGCACCCCCAGCTGCTTACATTGCTGCCCAGGATGCCAGGGATGCCCTTATTATTACAAGATTCACTTAGGTTTTACCAGTGGACCCATGTCACAAGGAAATGTAATGACTACTTTTCCTGCTGCCCTCCACAATGATACTGACACAAAGCAGTCCTGCAACCAACCAACCACCGCTTGAACATCCCCCCATTGATCCTCATCAATTCATGTCTTCCCATTCATCATCAAACAAGTTAAAAAGCCACTTAACACCCAGCACCCAAGAATGGACAAGACGGGAAAGTGGTGAAAAAGAATTAATATTTACGTGAGCTAAATAAACAACTGAAACTTATCAAAACAACATTTTCAAAGACACCCATGTGCATACTCTTGTGCAACTACAAAGCCTTACTCTTCCTATTCCTGCTACTCCCACATGGTATAACCCCTGTGGCTTCAACAGAGGTAGAGGCAGGCTGCTCAGATCCCTGCTCTAACTGCTGAGATGCTCTTGGCTGACGTCATCTGGGTTTTGGAGCCCGTGAGGGCCCCGCCTAAGACTGCGCTGCCTGAAACTGTGCAGGGGCAGATTCAGCAATTGGGAGACGAAGCACCATGTGGGCTACAGACTGCGGGGTGGGGGGCAGTGGTGAGAAGTGGAAGCGCTTTGAGTGGAGTCCCCACTTCCATGTCCCCTTTTGCCATCATCACTCTCTGGGCCCAGCCGCACATCACTGCTACCACTCTGCTAGAGAGCGCTTTGGTGCAAATCAGTGCAGCCCTGTAAGGCCAAAGCTAAGGTATCTGTCCACCTATTTAAGGTGGCAGACATGTTGGCATTCAGAGTCTGTACGACGGTGGTCAAGGCGAGCATGGACTCATTTGATTGGAGTGTTTGATGTTCACTGGCCACTCTATCCATGGAAGAACACATCATCTAATTGGCCTGCGACATCAACCCATTCATAGTTGAGGCAGACTCCCCCATTCTCTTTGCAATCGTGGTGAGTCTACTTTGAAGGCCTGTCACTGCTTCACACATTATCTGCTGCTGCTCAATGATTCTCCTTTTCATTAACGGCCCCCAGGGTACAGCATCTGTGTCCAGCTGAGCAGAGGTGCGCCCTCCGTCGCGGACTCTCCACTATCCCTTTAACTACCATCTGCTCTTATTCATTTGTGAAGTGTGAGTCAGTAGGTGAAAACCCAACTATCTGCCTTCCTGGATCCACCAAGTGTAAGTATTTGAGTTGGTGCATGGTCTGCATGAGGCCTGTGATGGTGCACACTCAGAACAACTCAGCTCCTCTGAGGATTCATCTTCGGCCACCCCCACTGACTTCTGCTACATGCGTGTAGGCCCTGTCAGAGATAAAAGACATGAATTAGTCCTGACAAGGTAAGACTATGTTGCAAGTTATTATTATGAAGATGATCATATTTCACTCGCTCTTGAAACCAAGTCAACATGACTGGGTGCCGTATGACATGTGGTGGCTTTTATTTAATTGTGTCACCAAATAGCTGGGAGCTCTTCGTCTCCCTTTCTCTGACAGCCAGAGATGTAGAAACTCCATTGATTTCCAGCACCTTCTCCTCTACAGTTGTCAATTGGGAAATCTGTGGATGGCCATCTCTGGTTCGCTCCCTCTCCCTGGTATTCTGTGCTCTCTTCGCCTCCAAGGAGGGAAAGAGCAGAGCTATGAGTGAATGTAATGGCATGTGTTCATCCGATGGATGAAGTGCATTTGTTAAGGGTGACTATGAAAGAGAGGCATAAAATTGCATAAGGTTGAGGGTGAGTGGGAGTGGTGGATGGATAGATGGGAATGTGAGGAAGTGCATACAAAGAGAAGGATGAGTGTACCTTCAAGGTAAGTAGGTATGAGGAGTGATGTGATGGAGTAGGCTTGAGAAGGCAAAGTGAGGGGGTGGGGTGATGTGCACAGCAGACTGCTGGTAATTGTGCAACTGTACTCACCTTTCCTGCCCTGGTTAGGTCATTATACTGCTTCCTACACTGAATCCAGGTGCGTGGCACAACGTTCCTGCTGCTGACCTCCTCTGCCACCTCCAACCACGTCTTTTTGGTTTCAGCTGCAGGCTTCTTCCTCCTGTTGCTAGGGAAGAGTATCTCTCTCCTACTCCTCACAGCCCCAACAGCGCATCAAGGGAGGCATCAGTAAAGCGAGGCGCAGCCTTTGAGCATCTGGACTCCATTGTGAGACTTCCTCTTCTCTTCCTGCCAACTCCAACTCCTCCAACATGCATCTTTGGATTGTCCCCTTAAATACTGGAGTTGAGATCGTGTCATGTGGGTCCACATCATGTCTGTTGCCCCTGATTGGACAGAAGCCAGAAGTAAAATGATAATGAGCTGGCTGCATTAAAAAGCCACTGACAGATGTACTGAACTTACTTCCAGGTTTCTTGAGTGATATTGGATTCCCCAGCGCATACCCCAGTTATATCAGGGCCAAAGACTCTGGAATCATTTAAGAGACAGTGGATGCTATGATGGTGGGAGTGTGCTTCTATAGAAGGGTGAGCTGGCAGAACCAAACAGCCTCCCTCATCTGTAATTATCTTTGTGATGTGTACCAAGACTCTTGATTAATCGGAATGCCCATTGATTAGGTGTAATGATCTTTGAATTTAAAGCCTTTTTTGCTGTAAATAGAACATAACCAGATCAGTTAGACTACTTCAAAAGGGGGAGAAATTGGGTGGAGCCGCAAACGGGGCGCCAAGCTCGCCTGGGCGCCGGATTTAGCGCAGCGTTTGGAGCAGTAGCGACCGCCGGAAATTCAGCTTGAGCACCCCAAGAGGGACACGGGGCGAGGCTCGAGGCGCTCCGCGTCCCTCTTAGGGCGCTGAAACTGAATATCGCAGCGCAACGTGCTGCAGCGCCACACGCTGCGGCATGGCGCGTTGCAGTACTGCAGGCCTTCCTCCCATTCTTAAGGAGGAGGGGCCTGCACCAGCGCGATGACCGATCGCGAGTGCCGGCAAAAGAGCCCTGCTCTCGGAAAACAGCCGGCAATGCCGCGGGGGGCGATCAGGAGGCCGGGGACGGAGGTGCTGGCATGCGGCCGCCGGAAAAAACGGCCGCCCCGCACCTCCACCTTAATTTGCGCCACTGCCGCCACAGGAATGCCCCGTGAACCGGGCGCCATTTGCAAACGGCGCTACAAAGGCGGTCGCTGCCAAATATCGAGATCGGGGCGGTAGCGGGGCGCAGCGCACACCGATGACGTCATTGGAGGTGGCGCAGCGCAACAGGCTAATGCCGCCATTAGCGCCCCTGCTAAATATCGCGGGAGGCGCGGCCAGTGGCGCTAAAGCCACTGAGTGCCCTCTTTAGGCGCTAACTGGTGGCGCAGCCCACCGAATTTCTAGGCCACTGTGTTAAATCTGCATCTAAAAAGGCCAAAAAATTATTTATTTAATAAACCATAATTTACCAATAGACATTTTAAAAAACAATTTATAGTCAAAATGGGGATCTCATACTGTGAGATGTAAATTATTAGGATTGTATTTTCACAGGATAGATGATTCATCATGTCTTATTAATTCTGTTCAAATGACACTGTACAAAGTAAAAGCTAAAGATTCAGAAAGGGAATCAGTAATGGGTTAAACATGCATTAAAATACAGAAATTTTTCCAGATTCAGAGGATTTTGGGAGTGTGAAAGAACCATTCTTAGGTGGCACGTAGTTTCTAGGACTAGAAACAGGCTGTAAGTGTAAGGGATTTCCCATATTGGTGTCCACTCTGCATGGGTGACTTTAAATATATCATATAGGAGATTACAGTATTACTGAGCCTCTGTCTATCTTCGCCGCAACAGTCCTGACTTGCCTCATCTGTTTCAGCAGCCAAGTAAAGTTCACGAGGACATTCTACTGTTTAGGAACCACCAATAGGGCTGTCTGGGCTGATAAACTATACCGTGGATAGCAATTGGAACTGCAATGCCAGCGGAGAAATCATAATAGAGATAATTTTCTGCCTGGTAGTATCACTACAGCTGGTGAAATTTTAGTGGGAAATTGATTGGTGAGCTTTTCGGTCTGGTCCTTGCAAATATATCCTGCCTGATTCTTGCGAATGCACCAAGCCCTACTTTCCTTATGGGCTGTAGGCTTGCAGTATTCGCTGTCATAGATTCTGAACACTTAACTACTTAAGTGCATCCAGCATGTTAATGAGGACCTTATTCAGGTCAGTGAAACTTTCATCCATTGGAGGCATGCATTAAGGGAAGCTGGTTGAATTCCCAACTTACAGGGACAG
Organism: Somniosus microcephalus; assembly: GCF_052327205.1. Classification (NCBI taxonomy): domain Eukaryota; kingdom Metazoa; phylum Chordata; class Chondrichthyes; order Squaliformes; family Somniosidae; genus Somniosus; species Somniosus microcephalus. The sequence goes on from NC_140990.1 coordinate 231,538,019, forward strand.
AAGGAAACTATTTGGGGGAGAAATTGGGTGAGCAGCGCCACCTGTTAGCGCCTAAAGAGGCAGTCAGTGGCTGTAGCGCCACTAGCTGCGTCTCCGGCGATATTCAGTAGGGGCGCTAATGGTGGCGTTAGGCATTTGCGCTGCGCCGCCACCGATGACGTCATCGGTGTGCGCAGCGCCCCATTCGTGCCCCGTTCGCGATATTTGGTAGCGAATGCTGCAGTTGCGCCGCTCGCTACCCGCGCCCGGTTCATGGGGCCTTACTGTGCCGGCAGCGGCGCAAGTTAAGGTGGAGGTGCGGGGCGGCCGCTTTTTTGGCGGCCGCCTGCCAGCACCTCCATCCCCGGCCTCCTAACCACCCCCCCCCCCCCCCGAGGCATTGCCGGCTGCTTCCCGAGAGCCCGGCACTTCTCCTTGGTGCCGGGCTCATTTGCCGGCACTCGCGATCGGGGATCGCGCTGTTGCAGGCACCTCCCCCTTAACAGTGGGAGGAAGGCCTGCAGTACCGCAGCGTGCCGTGCCGCAGCATGTGGCGCTGCGGCACGTTGCGCTGCGATAATCAGTTTCAGCGCCCTAAGAGGGACGCGGAGCGCCTCGAGCCTCGCCCCGTCTCCCTCGAGGGGCACTGAAACTGAATTTCTGGCGATCGGTATCACGCCGATCGCTGCGCTAAATCCTGCGCTTAGCCGACTTTTGCGCCACTTTGGCGCCCCAACCCAATTTCTAGGCCTTTGAGTTTAATTTTTACATTGTTGGCATTTTTCAGATAATGTTTGGCGTTTTAAGCACTGAAATGCCACAGAGGTTCTTCTGACCTCCTGCTGTTTGTGCTAGGAGTTTTGCTGATCTCCCACAGGTATGGTGGGGAATCAGGACAGAATTTCCAGCTTTAATATTTTTTTAAATTATTATTTCGCAGCTAATTTTGTGTTAATAAATGCAATCATTTAGATATTTTTCAGTTAATGTTTTATGTATTAACTTAATAATTTATATTTTAGCTAGTGTTTAGAGTACTAATGCATTTTTTTCCAGATAATATTTAATCGAGGGAATCTTTGTGAAATGAGAGAAGCAATAAATTATTACCACCAATATTAAGGAATAACTTACTGTGTAGAAACTCTTTCTTACAGTTCTACAGAACAGGAGAACCCTTAAAGAAGGCAACATCTGCAAAGTGCCCCCCAAAATATCAACATTCACGCCACCTCGGGATACTTCACTTTATCTAACTGGAGGTTAACCATGTGCAGTACCCTTTGCAAGTTAATATTACTTGAATGTTGGGGATTACTTTGAAAGCTTACGAACCCCAGTATTTCATGCTTTAAGTGGCACAAGAACAGTAATAACAGCTTGCATTTATAAAACAACATTAATATGAAATATTTTCCAAGGTGCTTCAAAGTAGCAAAAATGGACTTTGAGCAGGAAGAGAGAATTTTAGGGAGGTGATTAAAAGCTTGAAGGAGTAGATGGGTTTTGAGAATCGATTTGAGAGAAGCGAGAGAGAGGTGGAAGGCTTTAGAGAAGGAATTCCAGAGTGTAGGATACAGGCAGCTGAAAAGTCTAGCACCAATGGTGGGGCAAAGGGAGAGGAATGAACAGAAGGCCAGAGTCAGACGAATGGAGTATTCAGTGTAATATATGTGGGTAAAACAAATGAAGGACAGAGACAGGATGAGTCGCTAGTCCATGTGCTTGCTTTATTAGGCCAGAGCGAACTGAGCATGCTCATACCAAACCATGTGACAAACCATGTGATAATACATTACACTGCTTTCCCCCTTTAAAAAAATCTATGTATTCCCCTCTCAAATACAACAAAACTATGGTCCCACCTTGCCCAGCATTACATGTACCACATCACAAAAATTCCTGGCTTTTTTTCTTTTAAATGAGCTACAAATCCTACAAATGAACTACAAATCCAGTTTAATATCAGGTTTGCAGAGCCTTCCTGATCTCCTTACAAACGGTTTTGGTGTTGAACCAATTTTCGGGCTGTTTTGTTTTGGTTCCAAACTCAAAGATTATTCTGCTTCTATCTCAGACTTGTTTGAACCTAGTACTTCAGTTACTGAAGTCTGAACTGAGTCAAACTCATGTATGTGTTCATGATCAAGTGGTTCAAGATCACTGTGGCGAGTACTTCCTTTTCAATTTGCGCATAGTTTCTTTTGCTCTTTGTGAGGGTTCGCGATGCAAAAGTGATTGGTTTCTCTTGGCCATCATCCATTACATGGCTTATGACAACTCCCATACCATAGCTGGAAGCAATACATGCTAGCTTAATGCTCTGTGTCGTAGTGCACAAGTAGAGCATCGCTAGAGAAACTTCTCTTACAAGCGTCATAAGCTTCCTGTTGTGCTTTTGTCTACTTCCACTGGGCATCCTTCTTGGGGAGCTCATGCAATGGAGCTAACATGGTCGCTAACTCAGGTAAGAAACGTGCGTAGTACTGGACCATTCCAAGGAAAGATCTTAACTCAGACATGTTCTGTGGCTTTGGAGCATTGATGACAGCATCAACCTTTTCCTTCACTGGTTGCAAGCCATTTGCATCAACTTTCAGAACAAGGTGCACAACCTCGGGCTGCACAAAAGCACATTTGCTCCTTGTCAATTTGACATTGTGGACATTCAACCATTGAAGCACTAAATCTAACACTTCTAGATTTTCTTCCTCGCTGCTTGTTGCGATCAGCACATCGTCTTGATTGCATAAGCAATTTGGAACTCCTTGCAAAATCTTATCCATCATAGCCTGGAAGATTTTGGGGGAGGACTTTACACCATACAGCAGCTTGGTGTATGAGTACAGTCCCTTGTGTGTGTTGATAGTGAGATACTGTTGACTCTCTTTGTCAACATTCAGCTGAGCATAAGTGTGTGACAGGTCAAGCTTGGAGAAAATCTTTGACCCTGAGAGTGTTGCATACAAATCTTGTGATGTAGGTAATGGGTACTGTTCATCGTCAACTGCTTGGTTGATAGTAACTTTGTAGTCACTGCACAAGCTTACAGTTTTGTCTGCTTTGGGCACTGCTGTTAAGTCCGTGAATGATTTAGACACGGATTAGCAGGAGTGAAAACAAACAGATGTTTACTGGTGGAAGTCCATAACGATTCTAAACAACAGAGGCTCTCTAGCGCCTTTTATGCAGGGGTGGTCACTGCCGGTACTGCAGTCTGAGACCAGTTATTTTCTTAAAGGTACATACACAACAATTCCTCCCCTTTTAGATAAACAGTACATAACATTCATTTAACAACTAATGATAACGAATTACAATCACAATTACTGTTGCTAGATACATTGGTTAAGTTTAAGCAATTATAAGTTCAGTCTTTGAGGAGGCTTCCTAATTCTGTCTGGATAACACCTCTTTGGAGTATCAGGTTCTTCTGGCAATGTTGAGTCGGAATCAATGTCGTTGTTTGGTTCATCTGCTTCCAATATTACCGGTTCTGCGGTAGCTGCAATTGGAACGTCGATTTCATTACCAGGTGTATCAGATCGTGGTGTGGAGTTGACGTTTTCCAGTGACTCTAGAATCTGGCCAGCATGGCGTCTTACAATGCTCTCCCCAACGTCCACGGTATACATGAGAGGTCCTTGTCGTGTACAAATTGTTCCTGGCTGCCATTTCTCAGTGCGGTAGTCCCGGGCAAAAACTGGTTGACCTATCTTAAAACTCCTGGTCGGCCTTTCATTCATATTCTGAAACTGCCTGTTCTCCACATCTCTTCGGACGTTTGGCTTAACCAAATCCAAGCGGCATCGTAGTCTTCGATTGAAGAACATCATGGCTGGAGTTTGGTTGGTAACCGCATGTGTCGCATTCCGGTAGGCAAACAAGAAGTTGTCCACCTTGTGTTGTAGGGGTATATCTTCATTACACATTGCCTTGATAGCCTTCTTGAATGTTTGGACAAACCTCTCGGCCAATCCATTAGTGGCTGGATGATATGGGGCAGATGTGTAATGCTTAACACCATTGTTCTTTAAGAACCTCCGGAACTCTTCAGACACAAACTGTGGTCCATTGTCAGAGCAAATCTGTTCAGGCAGCCCATTCCTGGCGAATATGGTTCGTAAAACTGTGATAGTTTTTTCCATGGTGGTTGAGGACATTTTTATTACCTCTGGCCACTTTGAATGTGCATCCACCGCAATTAAAAACATCGAGTCCATGAAGGGACCAGCAAAATCAATGTGCACCCTTTGCCATGGAGATGAGGGCCACTCCCATGGATGCAGAGGAGCTTGTGGTGGGGCGTTTTGGACCTTCTGGCATCCAGCACAGCTCTTGGTCATCTCTTCGATTTCTCTATCGATTCCCGGCCACCACACAAACGCTCTGGCTAAGCTCTTCATTTTTACCCCACCCAGATGACCCTCATGAAGCTCATTGAGCACTCTATTCGTCAACTTAGGTGGAATTACTACTCTGGATCCACACATCAAGGTTCCTCTGCACACTGACAGCTGTTCTCTTCTTGACAAAAATGCTGGCAGCAGTGGTTCGCCATGTGCTGGCCATCCCTTTACCGTTAATTCATAGACCCGTGATAGTGTCGGGTCATTCCGTGTTTCCTTTTCTATGTTTGCATTCGTCACAGGCAGACATTCGACTATGGTCGCGTGGAATAACTCCATTGGATCCACTGCAAGGTCTTCTTCCTCCACCGTCGGCAACGGTAGACGTGACAATCCATCAGCATTTCCATGCTGTTTAGTTCCCCTGTACTCGATGTCATATTGGTGTGCCCCTCGGAAAAGGGACCATCTCTGCAGCCGTTGTGCTGTCATTATCGGTACGCCCTTCTGAGGGTTGAAAATGGAGACAAGAGGTTGATGATCGGTTAGTAGAGTAAATTTTTGACCGTGCAGATAGTGATTGAACTTCTTCACCCGCCACATTAGGCTGAGGGCCTCTCTGTCAATCTGGGCGTAGTTACGCTCGGCAGAAGTTAACGAGCGTGACGCAAAAGCTATCGGCCTCTCCAAACCATCAAGGAATTTATGTGACAGTACCGCCCCAATGCCGTAGGGAGACACATCACACGCCAGCCTGATTGGCAGTGCTGGGTTGTAGTGAGCCAATACTTCCTTCGAAGTGATTAAGTCCTTACTCTTCTGAAAAGCACGTTTACAATCATCGCTCCATTTCCATGCTGCCCCCGTTCGTAGCAGGGCGTTCAGTGGATGCAGAATTGTCGACAAATTCGGCAAAAACTTATGATAGTAATTCACCAACCCGAGGAATGACCTCAGTTGCGACACATTTTCAGGCGCTGGGGCCTTAACAACCGCTTCAATTTTGTCAGGGGACTTATGTAACCCCTCTTCATCAATCACGTGGCCACAATACGATATCTGTTTCTTAAAAAATTTGCACTTGGGGCGGTTGGCTCGCAGCCCATGTTCCCGTAGTCTAGTGAGCACCTGTTCTAGGTTGTTAAGGTGTTCACTGTCATCTTCACCTGTTACAAGGATGTCATCCAAGTAACACTGAGTCCCCGGAATCCCTTGCAGGACTTGTTCCATCGCTCTTTGCCATATCGCCGGAGCCGATGCTACTCCGAATACCAATCGATGATACTGGTAAAGACCTTTGTGAGTGTTTATCGTGAGATACTTCCTAGAGGACTCTTCAAACTCCATCTGCAAATATGCTTGTGCTAGGTCAATTTTTGTAAAACGCTTCCCTCCAGACAGTGAGGCGAAGATGTCTTCTATCCTTGGAAGAGGATATTGTACTGTGTGAAGGACAGGGTTCACCGTCACCTTGAAATCCCCACAGATGCGAATCTTCCTTGGCTCTCCGGACTTATTGCTTAACATTTTCTTCATGACAGGAACGATGGGTGTCGCCCACTCGCTCCAGTCGACCTTAGACAACACGCCCGCCTTCTCCAGATTCTCCAGCTCTGCCTCGACAGCTGGACGAATTGCATATGGTACCGATCTCGCTTTGAAAAACTTGGGAACTGCATTCTCTTCTATTTTTAACGAGGCAGTTACGCCTTTAAGCGTGCCCAGTTCTTGTTGAAATACCTCTTTGGCGTTAGCTAAGATTGTTGACAATCGTCCAGGAGTGACGTCTTCATCTTTTTTACCGTCCACCGTCATTGCATGAATGGAATGCCAATCTAAGTTTATCTTCCTGATCCATTCCCGTCCCAATAACGGTGGTCCACCATTTGGCAGCATGTAGAGATACAATTTCAGTATTTTCTTGCCATTGTATCCGACAGGCACCCTTATTTTCCCTCTGGGGTATACTTTGTGCCCTGTATACGTCGTCAAGATGATGGATGTCTCTCTCAAGGGTATGTGTGAAAATAGCCGCTCATAGTCTCGTCGATTCATGACGGTTAGCGCTGATCCTGTATCCAATTCCATTTTAACTTGGGACCCTGCTATCGTGAGGGTGACCCAAATGGTTCGGTGATCCTCTTTTGCGATTACATTGTGAAGTTTGAGACAGCTTAATCTCCTGTTCTCGGATTCACTATCGCTCATCTGGTCTTCGGAACTACTGTCCGTCATCTTTTGTACTTTCTTGTACGGTTCCTTAGTAGCCTTTTTGTTGTCGCTGGTCTTCTTCCCAGACCTACAAACTCGTGCAATGTGTCCAATCTTCCCGCATTGTCTGCATATTTTGTCTTTGGACCAGCAGTCCTTCTGGTCATGGTTAGTTCTGCCGCAACGATAACATTTTGCAAATCCCCGTGTCATTTCGTGGGTGCCGTATTCCTGTGGTTTTTGTTGAATTTCTGCAGCTCCCCTGGCTGCTGCTTCATACGATACTGCCACGCTGAAAGCCTTATCTAGCGTCAGCTCTTTTTCTGCGAGTAACTTCTTCTGTGTTCCTTCACTCAGGAGTCCACAGACAAATTTGTCCCGTAGGGTATCTGCCAGTCCTGCTCCGAACTGGCAGTGCTTTGATAGCTTGCGTAGTTCCGTAAGATACTCAGCATTGCTCTCATCTTTGTGCTGAGTTCTCCTGTGGAATTTAAATCTTTCTGCTATCAACAGCGGTGCAGGGTTTAAGTGCTCCTGTAGAACAGCAACAATTTCATTAAAACTCTTTGCCTTCGGTTTGGCTGGAGTAATCAGATCCCGCAATAGGCCGTACGTTCTAGCGCCCATTACGTTTAGCAATATTGATGCCTTTTTCCCCTCCGCCATTTCATTTGCCTCGAAATATACCTCGACTCTTTCCACATACGTGGTCCAGTCCTCTAATGTATTATCAAAAGCAGTGATACAGCCAGTCTTCGGCATCTTGAAAATCTAAAATGGCGTCTCCCGCGCTTTGCCTTCTTCCCCGATTTAACAAAATGGCGCCTCCCGCGCTTTGTCTTCTTCCCCGCTGTTGTTAGCGCTGCTTTCCACGGTTTCCTGCGCGTTAAATATTAATTTGTTTTCTTTTATTATCTTCCCGTCGCGGAGCGGACCCTGTGGGACACATTCCCTCCCTCTTCTGAGGTCCAAACGCTGCCCAGCTTTGAAACACCGGCCGCGCCCTGTGTGCTCCACCCTCTCTCTCTCTCCTTGCTTCCCAACTCGCTGCCCAGCCCCGTTGAAAGGCCACCCGATCGAGCTTCAGCCCGCCGCAGCCCAGGAAGGATCAGAGCACTACCTGCCACCAGCCCGATTAGCTGGAAAACCACGGACCGAGGAACCCAGCCTGGCTCTGGAAAGTTGCTCCTGCAAAGCCTTGAACCCGATGATTGACGGTCGACGCCCGTTTCTCGAGTTTCAATGGCCTCTATTTTTTTTTTTTCTGGCTCCGACCTTCAACAACGTCGTCGGAGCTGCTGCTGCTGAGTTGCAGGTAAGTTCGTTTCTTTACTCGTCGCCAGTGTTAAGTCCGTGAATGATTTAGACACGGACTAGCAGGAGTGAAAACAAACAAATGTTTACTGGTGGAAGTCCATAACGAATCTAAACAACAGAGGCTCTCTAGCGCCTTTTATACAGGGGTGGTCACTGCCGGTACTGCAGTCTGAGACCAGTTATTCTCTTAAAGGTACATACACAACAACTGCCACAATCGGGGTAGCCCATTCACTTTTTCAGCTTTTACTAGCACTCCTTTCTCTCTGAGCTTCGCTAGCTCTTCCTCCACCTGACTTTTCAACGCATAGGGGACCAGCCTTGCCTTAAAATAGACAGGCTTCGCGTTGGACTTGACATGGATATGCGCGTCATACTCAGTGATGCCCTCATAACTGTCTGAGAACATGCTTTCGTACTTGCTCAGCATTGTGCCGAGTCACTTCTTTGAAGCACCTACACTGAAGACATTCTTCCAGTCTAGCTTTAACTTTCTCCACCAGTCTTTGCCCATGAGAGATGGTCTGTTGTTGTAGCTCACTACAATAATAGGCAGCTTTACTGACTGGCCATTATGTTGAACTGTACATTCCATTTGTCCACATGTCTCTAGGATTTCTCCAGAGTAGGTTTTTAACTCTACGGTACTCTTTGTAAGTGGCATTTGATTAAAGTTACTCTCATATGTGTCCTTACTCATAATAGAGCAGTCCGCTGCTGTATCAATACACATATCAATATATTGGTTGTTATTCAAAGGTTTTGTATGGAAGTCTTTCTCATGACTGCTAGCATTGCCACTAGTGGCATAGATACTAGTCCATAGATAGGGCAATTTTGCATGCTATGTCAAACGTTAGGCTCGGAGTGTTCAGTAACTTGGACTGTGTACGCTCATCCACCAGTCCACATACAAACTTATCTCGCAATGCATGATCCAAAAATGTGCCAAAGTTACAATGCAAAGACAGGTTCTTAAGAGCTACAATGTACTCACTGATGGTTTCACTTAGTTTTTGCTTTCTGGTACCAAACTTATAGCTCTCTGCTATTTCTAATGGCTTTGAGTCAAAATGGTCCTTGAGTTTCTCGACAATGTCTTCAAACGACGCATCCTTCACTTTCCCTGGTGCGAGTAAGTTTGTCAACATTCCATAGGCATCTAGCCCAATCTCCGTTAGAAAAATTGCTTTTTTCCATTCACAAATTACTTTGTTTTGAGCTTGAACATTCTCATTTGCACCTTCGGTCTCAATAATGTTATTGGCCCCCCTAAAAAATATCTCCATCCGCTCAATGTAAGAAGTGAATGGTTCGCGAGCTCGGTCATACATGCCGAGGCTTCCGATGAATCCCATAGGCGCGGCCATGATTGTCCCGATCCCATCGAACAGTGACTCAGCACGCAACCTGCGTACCTGTGAGAATCAGCACTGCTGTTGCTGTGTATACATACACATGAAGGCGAAGCACAGATGATTCCGCATGAGCGTTAGCGGTAAAACATTGCAAAAATTCAGTTTAGTGTCAGAAATTCACCTTAAGCTTGTCCACCCGAAGGTTGAACACTGTGTCCTTCCATGATCCCTAAAAATGGCTTTGGGATCCCACCCTCATCGCCAAAATGTAATATATGTGGGTAGAATAAATGAAGGACAGATACACGATGAGCTGCTAGTCCATGTACTTGCTTTAATAGGCCAGAGCGAACTGAGCATGCTCAGACCAAACTATGTGATAATGCATTACATTGAGGACTGGAGAAGGTTGCAGAGGTAGGATGGGGAGTTGCAATGGAGGGATTTAAAGGTAAGAACAAGGATTTTAAATATATTGGGGAATGAGGAGCCAATGTAGGTTAATGAGGACAAAGGTAACGGGCAAGTGGGACTTAGTCTGAGACAGGAAGAGTGCAGCACAGTTTGGACAAGTTCAATTTTATGGAGAATGGAAGATGGGAGACCAGGAAAGAGTCTTCAAGTGACAAAGGCTTGTAGAAGGTTTTAGTGGCAGACAGACTAAGGCACGAGTAGAGTGGGACATTGTTTTGGAAATGGAAGTAAGTGATCTTGATGAAGGAAATGATATGGGATTTAAAGTTCATCTTAGGACTGAACAGAACAATAAGGCTCTGAATTGTCTGGTTCAGCCTTAAACAGTGGTTGGAGAGAGAGATAAAATCAGTGGCAAAGGAGCAGAGTTTGTAAGGGGGTGGAGTGGTGGGGAACCAAAATGATAGCTTAGGACTTCCCCATGTTGAGCTGGAGGAATTTCTAACTCATCCAATATATCTCCAAGTCGGGATAGTAGGAGACTTGGAGGGGAACTTGTAGGTGATGGTGTTCCTAGCTACCTGCTGCCCTTGTCCTTCGAAGTGGTGGAGGTCGCAGGTTTGGGAGGTGCTGTCAAAGAAACCTTGGTGAGTTGCTGCAGTGCATCTTATAGATAGTGCACACTGTAGCCATGGTGTGCTGATGGTGGAGGGAATGGATATTAAAGATGGTGGATGGGCTGCCAAGTAAGTGGACTGCTTTGTCCTGGAAAGTGTTGAGCTTCTTGAGTGTTGTGGCAGCTGCACCCATTATTTTTATACCTGTGCACTAGCTTTTAGTGATTTGCATACGTGGACACCCAAATCCTTTGCTTCTCCTCAGTTCCTAGTGTCTCGCCATTAACAAAATATTCTGATTTGTCTTTCTTGGATCCAAAGTGGATGACCTCACAGTTCCCCACATTGAACTCCATCTGCCATAGTTTTGCCCACTCACTTAATCTGTTTATGTCTTTTTGTTTCCTGCTCCCATTTACGCAACTTACTGTGTCTCTTCTTGGGTATGCATAAGCAAAAATGAAAGAGCAGTAAGGTTGTTTGAAAGCTTGGCTTGGGCCAGTAGTAAATTGTACAACAGGTTGCCAGGCAGCAATTTGTGGCAGGGTATATGGGCCATAAATCGAGTAAAAGGTACCACTTTGTAGGCTTATCTTGGCAATTCCTTAAAATGTACCATCCTCTTCCACATTGGTTTCAAGAGTTAGTAAGTAGTGCACAGTAGTGTTGACTCTGGCTGCCACCTCCTGCCAGGAATGTTGCACTGCGGTCTTTAGAATTATAGGGTGAGAAATTGAGTATCGTCCCGTTTCTTTAGCGGTAATGAAAAAGTAGCGCCGGGTGCTACACCAGTGAATCCTATGAGAACTTCAGGTTTAGCGCTCCAGGAATGAAGTGGAATGCTAAATCAAGTGCTATAATTTCCCTTGCAGCGCTAAAGTTCGGCAAGAGAGGTGGTAGTGGTGCAGCGCTGCCCAATGTCGAGGGCAGCGCTGCCGGGAACAGAGGCTCCTTCACTCCCTTAAAGGAAAGGGCCATTGCTGCAAGCTCTGCATTAAATCGATGTCCCTCATAGCAGACGGTAGCCACAATCTGTGATGATCAGCCCCAAGCACTCTAACAGATTGCAGGGCTCATCAATCACGGCACAGGAAAAAGTTGAAAAAATAACCTAATGGGTGAAAACAAATTTATCGTTGACACAAGTGGCCTTACCTTTACCGCTTCCCAAGCGCCCAGCCTTCCTAACAACGCCTCCTGCAGCTGTCGGTGTTATCGCCTCGCGATGCTGCAGGGGGCAGAACCGAATTTCGGATCCGGAGCGCTACCGGGGGGTTGCACAACCGGATGACTTCACTAACTCTGGGCGCAGGAGATCGTGGTGTTAGTGGTTACCACCGCTGCAAACCTCCACCTCAATTTCATGGGCGCCAGTACTATCGCCGCGCCTGGTCGCAAAGTCGCTAACGCCCCGGTATCGCCCCCCAGAGGCACTAATGGGAGGCACAAAGGAAGCAAATTTCTAGCCCATAGAACCTAAGAGAATTACAGCACAGAATGAGACCATTCAGCCCAGCCAGAAGAAATAGTCTTCCCTATTCGTCCTAACAAAACTTTTCATTAGCTCACCATTAACCTGAACCATTTGCTTCCTGCTCATCCACCAACTTTCTATTCATGCTGCTACATTTTCTCGTATACAATGCAGCTGTTTCTTTGTAGCAATCATCCTGTGAGAAACCTTAATTAACTTCTTTTGAAAATACATATATACTACAATAACTGCATTCCCTTTATCTATACAGTCAGTAACCTCTTCAAAAAATGTATTAAAATTTGTCAAGCACTTTTGACTGGTCACACCCCTTTTTAATTCCCCGTATTTCTTACTCTCCTTGGTGAATTCCGAGCGGGGGGCATAAGATGGGTTGGGAACTTGCCTGCATAACATTAAATACATCGATTATTGGAAATCCTTAATCTGGTCTTTGAAGTCGGCATTCATCCTAATGAGTTTTGGATCTTCTATTACAAAGTGTTTTTACTAGATAATTTATAAAAGTAGCTTTGAAAAAGATATCAGCTAAATTGACAAGAAATTAAGCTCTTTTCATTAAATTAGGTTTATGCATTATGTGTGTGTTCTCATGATGGATTTGAAATGTAATGGTTTCCTGGTGTAACTTTGGACATACAGGAAGTTTGGCTGTGTGGAGGATTTTTTTTTACAGGATACTCCAGAGATATTATTTATACAAATTAAAAGCAGTGGGTTGTATAATAAATTACAAAATATGAATCTTATCCTTGTGCTGCTTATCTCTATTATGAAAAGTGTGTGGCGTGAACAACAGTGACTACACTTCAAAAGTACGTCATTGGCTCTAAAATGCTTTGGTACATCCTGAGGTTGTGAAAGGCGCTATAGGAATGCAAGTCTTTCTTTTTTTTCTTTTTGACGGCGGGAGGTGGTACTTGCACACTTTAAGTATCTGTGGAAGAAGCAAAGGAGATCACAACAGGTTCAGGTCATTGGATAAGCCTGGATGTTCTGTCTAGAATTGAAGGGTATGATGTTTCTGGAGAGGAAGAAGAATCTGAAGGAAAAATAGACACATGGTTGACATTATCTTCTCTGATTCCAACAACGACTTTGCCCCTTTCTTCCCAAAGATTTTGGAAAGGCAGGACGATCCTATTTGCAACCCCTACAAAGCTGTTCAATGAACTCAGACATCCTGACAACTATGAATGAGACCATTTGTTAATTTGGGAAATGCAAACTCTAGGCTGACAGCCAGCTGGCAGAATGCAAGGTCCAGCTGCCCAATACCTGGCAGGAACCCCAGCCCATTTTGAAGGCCGAGCCTCATTAACATATATCCGATGAGCTGCATACCCGAAATGGCTCTGGGCCGCCAAAGCTGGCATAAAGGTACGTCTGGAGTGTAGCACCAGCTTTGTGGCCATTTTTATGAATCATATTTTAAATCCAAAACCCCAAGAAAAGAACTGTACTGTTGGGCAAGCTTGTGGGAGTGGCTGAGGAATTGGATTGCAAGCCAGGCCAACCTGACTAAGGTGCATTCATATGCAAATGGCCATCTCACACTGACAGGCTGGGGGGAAGGGAACCCAGGCCAATTGACGTCATCACCATCTAACATGATTACTGGGAACAGTACCCCGAGAGGTAACTCAGAGGCACATCAATAAAGCACAGTCCCAACCGAAACTGGTGGAAGGCAGGAGATGGCCAGGTCATTGTCTTCCAGGAGATAAGCCAGTTAAGCAAGTTCGGTTTGAGATTGAAACCCATTACCTGCTAATGGGGGCCATCAACTCAGGAAATGACAGACATCCAGTAATCACCACTCATTGTCTATCCAAATGCTAGACCTTGGAGCGGGGAAACGGAATATCATTTTTCACAAAGATGTCAAAGGCCATGAGTCACTCCAGGCCACAGGGGGGTCCAGACAAATCACCTGAGTCAATACATTGATCAGTATTGGCGGGAGGGAAAGGCGATGGGTTTCGGGTATATCAGGAGCCGTTCAGTGGCTGCTCTTTTTTCTTCTCCTCGGCATCAGTCGAGTGAGGCTCGGCTTGATGGAACACCGCCAGCAGCTGAGCGCTGCTCTTCATCCCTCATCAACGGACCTCGACTCAAACTGGAACTTGGATACTGCATCGGTGGTATGGAACCAGGAGCGAGACGTACAGGAAGAAGCTGCAAGCAAGTCAACGGGCAATTGGGGTGAGCATATTGCCTGCGCCTACTGTGGTGTATGTAACCTGTTCCACCTTAAGAGAACTACCTTAAGAGATGTACTACTTTCTCTTGGCTGCTGTATACTGTAATACCGGTGGTGACCACACCGGTATATAAGTGTTGTGTAGGGATTTGCTGGGCAGTTCAGCCCTGACCTCCGAATAGTAAAGACCTGTTAAAAGTTATTCTTGTTGTCTGTGTCCAGTGATTGATCCTAAGCATAACTGGGACACACAGACTCAACAGTGGCGACGAGTCCGATCTTACCCTGCGGCAGTTTTACATCCAAGGCAGCTTCGTCCTCAGAACGGGCGTCGAGAAGAGGCATCCGCCCTCATCATCCTGCTGAGCACCATCGCACGGGAAGCATCGAGAACCCGGGTTAAAAAGAAAAATTCTGACCACGAAGCCCTCCATCAGCGACAGGCAGTGATCATCCCTTCTACCACGGTGGTGGGTAAGTCGATCAGCGACACGAGCAGAAAGTCGGCCGCGTTGGCTGTGGAGTAGGGGAGGGAAAACGGAGGAATAAGGGCGGAGAACTCGACCACGGCCGGTAAAAAGGGCCGGGCTGCAATCGAGGCCGAGAGGCGCAGCGACTGGGGCAGCTTAAGGCACGAGAGCCGTGGAGAACTCAAACGCAGCCGGTGTAAAGGACCGGGCTGCAAGCGGGGCTGCGAGGCAAAGCAGCGTCGGGGAATTGAGAACCGCTGGGGAGGCGAGAACGGCAGCAGCACGGCAATCGCCATTGCAGCCAGCGGGGGAAGAAGGCAAACGTGGGAATCCGCCATTGTAGTCGGTGGGGGAAGAAGACGAGCGCGGGAAAGACCGCCAAGCGTGGGAAGCCACCATTTCAGTAGGCGGGGGAAGAAGACAAGCGCGGGAAGCCGCCATTTTGAGAAAAAGAAAAATTTAAAAACTTGCAAGGATGCCTAAACATGGGAACATTAATACCTTTGATAGCGATATCGAAGATTGGACCACGTATGTAGAACGCATGGAAGTTTATTGTAAAGCAAATAAGGTACCAGATGATGAGAAAGCACTAACCTTATTAAGCTCAATGGGTGCGAAGACATACGGGCTATTGAAGCACCTTCTATCACCAAATAAACCGACGGATCAGACTTTCGCGAATATTGTTACTGTCCTGAAAAATCATTTAAACCCCACGCCGCTGATGATAGCGGAACAATTTAAATTTTACAGAAGAACGCAGCTGAAAGACGAAAGCAACGCTGAATTTTTAATTGAACTGTGTAAGCTATCGAAGTACTGTCAGTTTGGAACAGGACTAGCAGATGCGCTGAGAGATAAATTTGTGTGTGGATTGTTAAAAGAAGGAACACAAAAGCGACTGCTTGAGGAGAATGATCTTACGCTTGATAAAGCTGTCACTATTGCAGCATCGCAAGAAGCCGCAGCGAGAGGCACGGCGGAAATGCAGCTACGGTCACCGGAACTCAGCACCAATCAAATGGTCTTGGGTAGAGTAAAATGTTATCGTTGTGGAAAGACAACACACGATCAGAACCAGTGCTGGTTCAAAAATCAGGAATGCAGAAAATGTGGCAGGCTTGGTCACATAGCTAAAGTATGCCGGTCAGGAAAGAAGACCAGCAACAAAAAGTCACCACAGGAAAAGTACAGAAAGGTACACAAGGTGACAGAGAACAGTTCGAACGAACAGAAGTCAGATTCAGACTCCAGCAGTAATGAACTGGGTAGTCTAAGAGTACACAATGTTGGTAAGGAAGCAGACCTCCAAACAATTTGGGTCACACTTCAGATAGCAGGAGTCCAAGTGAAGATGGAATTGGACACTGGATCGGCATTGACGGTCATGAATAAGCAAGATTACAAAAGGTTATTCCCACATATTCCCCTACGGGATACGGAGATTGTATTGAAAACATACACGGGGCAAAGAGTATACCCCATCGGGAAGATAGAGGTAAAGGTGGTCCACAAGGGCAAAGAAAGCCGAGGAATGGACTTATATGTGCTACCTGAGGGAGGTCCACCACTACTGGGACGGGAGTGGATTAGGAAAATAAATATGGACTGGCATTCCTTAAAAGCACTAACGGTAGATTCCGGTAAAAAAGATGTCAAACCTAAACGATTGTCCAGAATATTGGACGATGCTAAAGAGGTGTTCCAACAGGGACTGGGAACACTGAGAGGAATTACGGCAAACATCAAGGTTGAAGAACATGCAAACCCGAAATTTTTCAAAGCCAGACCGGTACCTTATGCGATACGACCTGCTGTGGAAGCTGAGCTGGAAGGGCTAGAACATTCAGGAGTACTGTCTAAGGTAGACTGGAGTGAGTGGGCTACGCCCATTGTTCCCTTTATGAAGCGTTCATCGAGCAACAAGCCGGGGGAACCGGGGAAGGTTCGCATCTGTGGAGATTTCAAGATCACTGTTAATCCGGTGCTTCACACGGTGCAGTATCCGCTTCCGCGGATTGAGGATATCTTCGCTTCGTTGTCTGGCGGGAAACATTTCACCAAGATAGACCTGGCGCAGGCATACTTACAGATGGAAGTTGAGGAAGAGTCACGCCAGCATCTCACGATCAACACGCATAGAGGCTTGTACCGGTATAATAGATTGGTTTTTGGAGTGGCATCGGCTCCAGCAATTTGGCAGAGGGCCATGGAGCAGTTATTACAGGGAATTCCAGGCACACAATGTTACCTGGACGACATTCTGTTTACAGGAGATGATGACGAGGAACACCTTGCAAATTTGGAACTGGTGCTCACCAGATTGAAAGAATATGGACTTCGAGTTAATCGCCAGAAATGTGAGTTCTTTCAGAAGCGGATCTCGTACTGTGGTCATGTCATTGACCAGGAGGGGCTTCATAAGTCTCCTGACAAGATCGAAGCTGTTGTGAAGGCTCCCGCTCCGGATAATGTATCCCAGTTGAGGTCGTTCCTAGGGTTGATTAACTATTACCATAAGTTTCTGCCAAATTTATCCACAGTGCTGCACCCGCTGAACGCTCTTTTGCAGAAGGGAGTACCATGGAAGTGGAGCGAGGACTGTAAGAGGGCCTTTCACAAAAGCAAGGCATTGATCACCTCAGAGGAAGTGTTGGCTCACTTCAACCCAACGCTGCCTATTCGTTTGGCTTGTGATGCTTCTCCATATGGTATTGGGGCAGTACTCTCACACAAGTTGCCAAATGGCCTGGAGAGGCCAGTCGCGTTCACATCCAGATCATTGACCTCCGCGGAGCGCAACTATGCTCAGATAGATAGGGAGGCTCTCAGCCTTGTGTGGGGAGTAAAGAAGTTTAATCATTACCTGCAGGGCCAAAAGTTTACGCTTCTGACAGACCACCAGCCATTGGTATCCATTTTTAACCCTAAGAAGGGTGTTTCGGTGATGACAGCACAGAGACTCCAGAGATGGTCCCTTTTCCTAGGGGCACATCAATATCAGATTGAATTCAAAGGTACAAAGCAGCATGGTAATGCTGATGGGCTGTCGCGCCTGCCACTACCTACAGAGGAGGAGGCACCGACGGTTGACCCTGTTGAGTTATTTCACTCGACCATCATCGAATGTTTACCAGTCACCAATGCAAGTATTGAAAGAGAAACCAGGAATGACCCAACACTGTCCCGGGTCTACGAAGTGACAGTGAAGGGATGGCCAGCACATGGTGATCCACTGTTACCAGCATTCCCAGCAAGACGAGAACAGCTGTCCGTCTGTCAAGGAACATTGATGTATGGAACAAGGGTGATTATTCCTCCTAAGTTAAGAGAGAGAGTTCTAAAGGAACTGCATGAAAAGCCTTGCTAGGGCTTATGTGTGGTGGCCGGGCATCGACCAACAGATAGAGGATCTGACGAAAAGCTGCTCAGGGTGCCAAAAAATGCAAAATGCACCTCCGATTGCACCGCTGCATCCATGGGAATGACCTTCAACCCCATGGCAACGTGTACATATTGACTTTGCTGGTCCATTCATGGACTCCATGTTTTTAATTGCGGTGGACGCACATTCTAAATGGCCAGAAGTGATTAAGATGACTACCACTACCTCGGAAAAGACGATCGCGGTGCTAAGAACGATATTTGCAAGAAATGGATTGCCAGAACAAATATGTTCGGACAGCGGACCGCAGTTCGTGTCAGAAGAATTCCAGAAATTCATGAAGAAGAATGGGGTGAAACATTATACCTCTGCCCCATATCATCCGGCTACAAACGGGTTGGCTGAGAGATTTGTACAAACGTTCAAAAAAGCAATAAAGGCCATGAGCGAAGATCAGATTCCACTACAACACAAGGTGGACAAATTCCTACTGGCATATCGAAACGCCACTCATGCAGTGACAGACCAAAGTCATAGAGTCATAGAGTCATAGAGTTTTACAGCACAGAAAGAGGCCCTTCGGCCCATCGTGTCTGCGCCGCCCATCCATCCCTGTCCAGTCTAATCCCATTTTCCAGCATTTGGTCCATAGCCTTGTATGCAATGGCATTTCAAGTGCTCATCCAAATGCTTCTTGAATGTTGTGAGGGTTCCTGCCTCTACCACCCTTTCAGGCATTGAGTTCCACATTCCAACCACCCTCTGGGTGAAAAAGTTCCTCCTCAAATCCCCTCTAAATCTCCTGCCCCTTACCCTGAATCTATGCCCCCTTGTTATTGACCCCCCTACTAAGGGGAAAAGTTCCTCTTTGTCTACCCTATCTATGCCCCTCATCATTTTGTACACCTCAATCAGGTCCCCCCTCAGCCTTCTTTGCTCCAAGGAAAACAACCCCAGCCTGTCCAGCCTCTCTTCATAGCTGAGGCGCTCCATCCCAGGTAACATCCTGGTGAATCTTCTCTGCACCCTCTCCAAAGCAATCACATCCTTCCTATAGTGAGGCGACCAGAACTGCACACAGTACTCCAGCTGTGGCCTCACCAGCGTTTTGTACAGCTCCATCATAACCTCCCTGCTCTTATATTCTATGCCTCGGCTAATGAAGGCAAGTATCCCATATGCCTTTTTAACCACCTTATCTACCTGTTCCGCTGCCTTCAGGGATCTATGTACATGTACACCAAGGTCCCTCTGACCCTCTGTACTTCCTAGGGTCCTACCACTCATTGTGTATTCCCTTGCCTTATTTGTCCGTCCAAAATGCATCACCTCGCACTTTTCAGGATTAAATTCCATTTGCCACTTTTCCGCCCATCTGACCAACCCGTTTATATCGTCCTGTAGCCTGAGGCTTTCCTCCTCACAATTTACCACCCCACCAATTTTCGTGTCATCTGCGAACTTACTGATCATACCTTTTACATTCTCATCCAAATCATTTATGTAGATCACAAACAACAAGGGACCCAGCACCGATCCCTGAGGTACCCCACTGGACACAGGCTTCCAGTCACAAAAGCAACCTTCGACCATCACCCTCTGCCTCCTGCCACTCAGCCAGTTTAGGATCCAACGCGCCAAGGCACCCTGGATCCCATGGGCTCTTACCTTCTTGACCAGTCTCCTATGCGGGACTTTGTCAAAAGCTTTACTGAAGTCCATGTAAACCACATCCACAGCATTTCCCTCATCCACCCCTCTAGTCACCCCCTCGAAAAATTCAATCAGATTTGTCAGACATGATTTACCCTTGACAAAGCCATGCTGACTATCCCCGATTAATCCTTGCCTCTCCAAGTGGAGACTAATTTTGTCCCTCAGAATTTTTTCCAATAATTTCCCTACCACAGATGTTAGGCTCACTGGCCTGTAATTCCCTGGTTTATCCCTGCTACCCTTCTTGAATAATGGTACTACGTTAGCTGTTCTCCAGTCCTCTGGTACATCCCCTGTGGCCAGAGAGGTTCTGAAAATTTGTGTCAGAGCCCCTGCAATCTCCTCCTTTGCCTCCCACAGCAGCCTGGGATACATCTCGTCCGGGCCTGGGGATTTATCCACTTTTTGGCCTGCTAAAACCGCTAGCACCTCCTCCCTCTCGATGCTAATATGTTCAAGTATGTCACAGCCCCCTTGCCCGATTTCTATGTCTGCATCGTCTTTCTCCATAGTGAACACAGATGCAAAAAATTCATTTAAAACCCCGCCTACATCATCTGGCTCTACACACAGATTGCCACTTTGGTCCCTAATGGGCCCTACCCTTTCCCTGGTTATCCTCTTGCCCTTAATATACTTATAAAACATCTTAGGATTTTCCTTTATTTTGCTCGCCAGTGTTATTTCATGGCCCCTCCTCGCCCTCCTAATTTCTTTTTTAAGTATGCCCCTACATTTTTTATACTCCTCGAGGGCTTCTTCTGTCTTTAGTCTTTTGTAACTGCCAAAAGCCCCCCTTTTATTTCTAATGCATTTTTGTATATCCCTTGTCATCCAAGGTTCCCTTTGCTTGTTGGTCCCACCCTTGACCTTTACAGGAACATGTTGGCGTTGTACTCTCTCTATTTCCCTTCTGAAAGTCTCCCACTGTTTTGATGCGGATTTTCCTATAAGTAGCTGCTCCCAGTCCAATTTGGCCAGATCCTGCCTTATCATATTAAAATCGGCCTTCCCCCAATTTAGAACCCTTATTTCCGGGCCGTCTTTGTCTTTTTCCATGACCACCTTAAATCTCACCGAATTGTGGTCACTGTCGCCAAAATGCTCTCCTACTGACACTTCCACCACTTGCCCGGCTACATTCCCCAGAATTAGGTCCAGTACCGCCCCCTCTCTTGTAGGACTTTCTACATGTTGGCTCAAAAAGCTCTCCTGGATGCACTTTAAGAATTCTGCACCCTCTAAGCCTTTCACACTCTGACTATCCCAATTTATATTGGGGAAGTTGAAATCCCCCACTATTATTACCCTATTATTTTTGCACTTTTCTGAGATTTGCCTACATATCTGTTCCTCTATCTCCCCCTGACTGTTTGGGGGCCTATAGTACACTCCCAGCAAAGTGCTTGCCCCCTTTTTGTTTTTAAGTTCTACCCATATGGCCTCATTAGAGGAATCCGCTAATATATCATCCCTCCTTACAGCAGTAATTGACTCCTTAATTAATATTGCAACACCCCCTCCCCTTTTACACCCCCCTCTGTCTCGCCTGAAGATTCTGTACCCCGGAATATTGAGCTGCCAGTCCTGACCCTCCCTCAACCATGTCTCCGTGATAGCAACAATATCGTACTCCCATGTGTTCAACAACAACTTCAGTTCATCCACCTTATTTGCAAGACTCCTTGCATTAAAATAAATGCCTTCCAGCCCTGCCATATTCTCTTTTGCCTTCACATATTTGCTTTGCCTTCCCAGCTGACTTGTTTTTCCCTCTGTATTTGGCTGTAAATCACCCCCTACTATAGCTCCACTCTGTACCCCATCCCCCTGCCAAGTTAGTTTAAACCCCCCCCAGCAGTGCTAGCAAACCTCCCCGCAAGGATATTGGTTCCCCTCTGGTTCAGGTGTAAACCGTCCGACTTGTACAAGTCCCACCTTTCCCAGAAGCAGACCCAGTGATCCAGGAAACTAAAGCCCTCCCCCCTGCACCATCCCTTTAGCCACGCATTCATCTGTTCTATCTTCCTATTCCTATACTTACTAGCACGTGGCACCGGGAGTAATCCAGAGATTACAACCCTTGAGGTCCTGCTCTTTAATCCTTCACCTAGCTCCCTAAATTCTTGCTGCAGGACCTCATCCCTCTTTTTACCTATGTCGTTGGTACCAATGTGGACCACGACCACTGGCTGTTCACCCTCCCCCTCCAGAATGCCCTGCAGCCGCTCAGTGACATCCTTGACCCTGGCACCAGGGAGGCAACAAACCATCCTGGATTCACGTCTACGGCCACAGAAATGCCTATCTGTTCCCCTTACTATAGAATCCCCTACCACTATTGCTCTCCCACTCTTTTTCCCCCCTTCCTGGGCAGCAGGAGCACCGCCAGTGCCAGGAAGTTGGCTGCTGCTGCCTTCCCCTGGTGAGTCATCCCCCTCAACAGTATCCAAAGCGGTATACTTGTTTGAAAGTCCTGCCATGATGTTCTATAACAGGAGGTTGCGGTCCAGGTTGGACTTGTTAAAACCAAATGTGTGGAGGGAAGTTGAAAACATACAGTTCCAGCATATAAATAACAAGACCACTTGGAGTTTCGAAATAGGACAACCAATGTTAGCCCGGGACTATAAAAACGAGAAATGGCAATCTGGAACAATTCGGGCCAGACAAGGACCCCTGATGTACACGGTAGATATTGGTGAAAATGTAATACGGCGTCATGCTGGCCAACTGGTAGAATCGAGAACAAGGGTCGAACCCATGGTTACGGCAGAGACAACCGTGGAAGAAGTTAGTGAACCTGAAGCATCTACCTCAGAAGTGAATGTACCTGATGATGATGTCCAATCCATAAGAGACCAACTAGATGAGTCACCCCAGCAACGAGAATCAGAGACCCCTGAAAGGCGTTATCCAACTCGAATCAGGAGGCCTCCTCAGAGACTGAATCTTTGAACTGTTTTGCATGAAGTTGTATATATATATATGTTATTATGTTATGTTAAATGGGGATATAACTGTTAAGCTAAAAAGGGAGGATTGTGGTGTATGTAACCTGTTCCACCTTAAGAGAACTACCTTAAGAGATGTACTACTTTCTCTTGGCTGCTGTATACTGTAATACCGGTGGTGACCACACCGGTATATAAGTGTTGTGTAGGGATTTGCTGGGCAGTTCAGCCCTGACCTCCGAATAGTAAAGACCTGTTAAAAGTTATTCTTGTTGTCTGTGTCCAGTGATTGATCCTAAGCATAACTGGGACACACAGACTCAACACCTACACATCCACAAGACCACTTAGCTGTGTGAGGGGGTGATTGTAAGTTCCAAACTAACCTTAGAGGGGTTTAGTGCTGGGGTCCTGTGTTAGTTTATTTCACGGGGGGGGGGGGTTCTTTTATTAGACCGTGGTAATTTAGCACTGTATGGCTTGTTGGACAAGCCAGGGTTGTATTGTTTTGTACTGTTATGAGTGTTATTGTTAAATCCTATTAAACACAATATGGTTGAGCTCAAACAGGTGTCTGAGTCTGATCTGTTCCATATAATCCCTATCATCCAGAACATGTAGTAAGAGGTGTGTTTTCGGTGCACCCGAGAAAACCACTTACAGGGGCAGGGGAAAGGATACGGAAGAGGTGGAAGCCTGAGAAAGGGCACCGGCCCACTTTATTCATTTGGAGCCCGGAGGAGCCTCTTCCACTTGCCCACAAGGTTCTAATGAATGTAGTGTCCTTGGCGCATGCTAGGACCAGTAGGCTGTTATAATTGCATGATGGTCCTATTTACATCATAGGATTCCTATTTGTATTGATTCATGAGGCTCCCATCTGATTCAGGTGGGTGCCTTGGTGGTGGGTGGGATGAGAGCAGAAATGGGCAGTAAATCCAACATGGTGATTTTAACTTCACCACCACCCCCATGTTGCTGGGCAAAGGGAGTTAGCCGACAACCACGACGTGCATGGATTCTTTAGCACAGTCAAGACCATCTACAGCCCAAGCACGCAAGGTCCTACTCCACTGCGGGCCAAGAACGGAGAGGTACTCATCAAGGACTGGGAAACAGTCAGTGCCCGCTGGAAGGACCACTTCGAAGATCTCCTTAACCACGACTCTGTCTTCGACACGAGTGTCCACAACTCCATCCCACAGCATGCTACCCGCCACCATCTCAGCACAGCCCCAGCCCGGCATGAGGTTGAAAAGGCCATCCGACAACTGAAGAACAACAAGGCCTCAGGAGCAGATGGAATCCCCGCCGAAGCACTAAAGCATGGCGGAGAAGCACTACTGGCGCGAATTCATGAACTAATTTCTCTTATCTGGAAGGAGGAGAGCATGCCAGGGGATCTCAGAGATGCCGTAATTGTGACCATCTTCAAGAAAGGTGACAAGTCCGATTGCAATAATTACAGAGGAGTTTCCCTGCTATCTGCCACAGGGAAAGTCATTGCAAGAATCCTCCTCAATCGCCTTCTCCCAGTGGCCGAAGAGCTCCTCCCAGAGTCGCAATGCGGAATCCGCCCACTAAGGGGCACAATGGACATGATCTTCACCGCACGTCAATTACAAGAGAAATGCAGGGAACAGCACCAACCGCTGTACATGGCCTTCCTTGATCTCACAAAGGACTTCAACATTGTCAACCGTGAGGGATTATGGAGTGTCCTCCTCAAATTCGGCTGCCCTCAAAAGTTTGTCACTATCACAGAACCATCTCCTGAATCTAACAGAATTAGACACACGAAATAGGAGCAGGAGCAGGCTACACGGCCCCTGGGCCCGCTCCGCTACCCACAGGGCCATGACCAATCCGAACCTAGACTCATGTCCAAATTCCTGCCCGCTCCCCGTAACCCTTAATTCCTTTTACTTCTAGGAAACTGTCTATTTCTGTTTTAAATTTATGTAATGATGTAGCTTCTACAGCTTTTTGGGGCAGTATATTCCATGGACCTACCACCCTCTGAGTGAAGTAGTTCCTCCTCATCTCAGTTTTGAAAGAGCAGCCCCTTATTCTAAGACTATGCCCCCTGGTTCTGGTTTCACCCATCATTGGGAACATCCTCCCCTCATCCACCCGATCCAACCCCTTCACAATCTTATATGTTTCAATAAGATCGTCTCTCATTCTTCTGAACTCCAATGAGTAGAGTCCCAATCTACTCAACCTCTCCTCATATGTCCACCCCCTCATCCCCGGGATTAACTGAGTGAACCTTCTTTGTACTGACTCGAGAGCAAGTATGTCTTTTCTTAAGTCTGGACACCAAAACTGTATGCAGTATTCCAGGTGCGGTCTCACCAATACCTTGTACAACTGAAGCAATACCTCCCTATTTTTATATTCTATCCCCCTAGCAATGAAAGCCAACATTCCATTGGCCTTCTTAATCACTTGCTGCACCTGCATACTAACCTTTTGAGTTTTGTGCACCAGGACCCCCAGATCCCTTTGTACTTCAGTACTTTCCAGTTTCTTGCCATTAAGATAATAACTTGCTCTACGATTTTTCCTGCCAAAGTGCATAACCTCACACTTTCCAGTATTGTATTCCATCTGCCAAATCTCTGCCCACTTACTTAGCCTGCCTATGTCCCCTTGCAGGTTTTTTATGTCCTCCTCACTCACTACTTTCCCTCCCATCTTTGTATCATCTGCAAACTTTGATATGTTACACTCGGTCCCCTCCTCCAAATCGTTAATATAGATTGTAAAGAGTTGGGGACCCAGCACTGACCCCTGCGGAACACCACTAGTTACTGATTGCCAGTCTGAGAATGAACCATTTATCCCAACTCTCTGCCTTCTGTGAGATAGCCAATCCTCTATGCATGCCAGAATATTACCCCCAATCCCGTGATTTTTTATCTTAAGCAATAATCTTTTGTGTGGCACCTTGTCAAATGCCTTTTGGAAGCCTAAATACACTACGTCCACTGGTTCCCCTTTATCCACCCTATATGTTACTTCCTCAAAGAACTCCAGCAAATTTGTCAAACATGACTTCCCCTTCATAAAACCATGCTGACTTTGTCCTATTAAATTATGTTTATCCAAATGTCCTGTTACTGTCTCCTTAATAATGGACTCCAAAATTTTACCTACCACAGATGTTAGGCTAACCGGTCTATAGTTTCCAGCCTTCTGTCTACTGCCCTTTTTAAATAAGGGTGTTACATTAGCAGTTTTCCAGTCTGCCAGGACCTTTGCTGAGTCCAGGGAGTTTTGGAAAATTATTACCAATGCATCCACAATCCCTACCGCCACTTCCCTCAAGACCCTAGGGTATAAGCCATCAGGTCCAGGTGATTTATCCGCCTTGAGTCCCATTATTTTACCGAGTACCACTTCCTTAGTGATTTTGATCGTGTTTAGCTCCTCCCCCCCTATAGCCCCCTGTTTGTCCAGTGTTGGGATATTCTTAGTGTCCTCTACTGTAAAGACTGATACAAAATATTCATTCAGTGTTTTTGCCATCTCCAAGACCTTGGACAACGTGGACCACTTTCCATACCTCGGGAGCCTACTGTCAACCAGGGCAGACATCGACGACGAAGTCCAACACCACCTTCAGTGTACCAGTGCAGCCTTTGGTCGCCTGAGGAAGAGAGTGTTTGAAGACCAGGACCTCAAACCCGGCACTAAGCTCATGGTCTACAGGGCAGCAGTGATATCTGCCCTGCTGTATGCCTCAGAGACATGGACCATGTACAGCAGGCACCTGAAAGCACTGGAGAGATACCACCAACGCTGTCTCCGCAAGATCCTGCAAATCCATTGGCAGGATTGGCGCACCAACGTCAGTGTTCCTGCTCAGGCCAACATCCCCAGCATCGAAGCTCTGACCATGCTCAATCAGCTCCGATGGAGGGGGCACATTGTCCGCATGCCCGATACGAGACTCCCAAAACAAGCGCTCTATTCGGAGCTCCGGCACGGCAAGAGAGTCCCAGGTGGCCAGAGGAAATGCTTCAAGGACACCCTCAAAGCCTCCTTGAAAAAGTGTAACATCCTCACCAACACCTGGGAATCCCTGGCCCAAGACCGCACAAAGTGGAGGAGAAGCATCCGGGAAGGCACCGAACACCTCGAGTCTCTTTGCCAGGAGCAAGCGGAAGCCAAGCGCAGGCAGCGCAAGGAGCGCACGTCAACCCAAGCACCCCACCCACCCGCCCCTTCAACCACCGTCTGCTCCACCTGTGACAGAGACTGTAGGTCCCGCATTGGACTCATCAGTCACCTGCGAACTCATTTTTAATGTGGAAGCAAGTCATCCTCGGTTCCGAGGGACTGCCTAAGAAGATCTGATTCAGGTGGGTGCCTTGTTGGTGGGCGGGATGAGAGCAGAAATGGGCAGTAAATCCAGCATGGTGATTTTAACTTCACCACCACCCCATTGTTGCTGGGCAAAGGGAGTTAAAATTGCACCTTTAATGCATTACTATGGTCAAAGAGCAAAGCATGTTTAAAAAAAAAAGGAGGATAGTGGTAAAATGGGAATATGATCCCATTTCGATAAATACTTAACTGACTTACTAAAATGTGTTATGCTTGGATCAGAAATTTGGAGCTTGATTTCCTTTAGCTGAATATAAAAAATAAACTAAAATCTAAATTAAAACTCAAGCTACATTACTAATAAAAAAGATAAACATACACTTTTGCAGGGATGCATTGGTATATGAAAGATTAGATTTCAAACATATGTCAAGTCAAATAAAAGCCTGAAAAAATTAGCTGTGTTGTTAATTAAAATGTGATTATTTGAGTTAATGGTACTGTTTATTTGAATGATAAGACAGTTAATCAGTCAGAATGGCTGAATCAGGAGCTTTATGCTCTATTATTCGTTTGCAGTATGTATACTCTTTAGTGAATGAGACTTGGGAAATTGAAATTCTACTTTTAGATCTCAAATTTTTAACTTTATCCCTCATCTGTCTTAGCGATGATCAGGATTGTTAAATTCGTAATGAAGTGAAATAGTTGGAGTGAAGCTGTATTCAACGAGAATTAGCCCTAGTTTCTGGCATGTTTATGGTCTTGCTTTATATCTTTTTACAAACTTGAACTCAGTCATTCTGTCCAGATCAGCTCATAATTAAAAGTCTCAAACTTTGAGCCAGTTTCAATAGACGTTGTAGCACAAAAGTAATCACATTTTCATATGGTTTCAGACATTTTACTGTATTGGTGAAATCAGAAGAAGCCACTATTATAAGCATCAGCTTTGTCTTAGTTGTTATCTTCCAAAGTGGTGAATGCCTATATTTGCAATATCCAGTCTTATCATCTCTTCCTGGAATTGTGATGCTGCCACACCGGCCTTTCTGACCTTTCATGTGCTGCACATGTGCATCAACTAAGCCTTTGTGTATGCTTTTCGATAACAAAAAAAACCAGTCTAGACTCGCTTGGTAATGGCCTCAATTTAATGTCTCAAAAAATAAACATACTTGGCCAGAAGCCTCCCTCCCTTTTGTGGACCTTATGTGGTTTTGGTACTACATGCTACAACTGAGAAGTAAAGCTGGCAGTATTCATCTTCTGTTAGAAAGTTTGGTTTAATTTTACAGGTCCATAGCTTTTATGGCTGTTCTGTGTGTCTGATTAAACAGAGCGCTCTTGTAAAATTCCATCATTTATTAGAATGGCCCAGTTCCTCCTTTTACCTCCCCTTTTGGCAGTGACTCTGGTGACTGACAGGAAACAGCGAGTTCCAGTGTCCCTCCTTTTCCACGCTCGAGACATAGCTTTTTCAGCTTTAGCCTGAACAATTGCAGGAAACTGGGAAAGATGGAAATGTGTTCTTCGAAGGGGTTT
Source organism: Somniosus microcephalus (assembly GCF_052327205.1). Lineage (NCBI taxonomy): Eukaryota > Metazoa > Chordata > Chondrichthyes > Squaliformes > Somniosidae > Somniosus > Somniosus microcephalus. The sequence goes on from NC_140990.1 coordinate 231,566,370, forward strand.
TGAAAGATAGCATGGGCACACCTAACTAAGTGGTGGCTGCTTACATGACCATGAATGAGAGGAAACCATCACATCAAGTGTTTTGTTTTAATTGACTGGGTTGACAGCAGCCCAGATTGTCATTTCCTTAAATTGGTGGACACACACACTCCCAGGATGCACCTTCCTCTGACAGTTCCTTTGCATTTGATGATTATTTACACACTCCCAGGATTCACTGGGAGTGGCAGCAGTCTACTTTGTATCTTTACCATTTAAGACAGCAGGAAATAGAGGAAAAAGTGTCTGCTTTTATTAAGGATACCATGCACTGGATGTTTTTGTTTTACATTCAAAATAGCGTCAAAGGGGAAAGTGAAATACCAACAAAAAATATTTAAACCTGTCTACTGGATACTGTGGGGGAGAAATTGGCCTCCACTGCACCCCTTTTACAGGTGCAGAATAGAGACAAAAATTACCAAATTGGATCGGACGTTTTTTCAGCCTCCGCTGGTGGTCACCCAAAACAGGCGTAAGGCCCCTTATATATGTAAACTAGCTGGAGTGCCCGGCGGTGCCGAGGCTTTTTCGAGGGCATGTTGTTGTTGGAAGAGAGAGAGAGAGAGCGACTGGGGGGGGGGGCGGAGAAGAGAGAGAGAGAGCGACTGGGGGGAAGAGAGAGAGCGACTGGGGGGAAGAGAGGGGGGGAGGGGAGGGGGACGGGGAGGGGAGGGGGACGGGGGGAGGGGTGGGGGGAGGGGAGGGGGAGGGGATGGGGACGGGGGGAGGGGAGGGGGGAGGGGAGGGGGGGAGGGGAGGGGAGGGGGGGAGGGGGAGAGGGGAGGGGGGAGGGGGTACTGGGGAGGGGAGGAGGGAGGGGAAGGGAGGGCGGGGGGGAGGGGAGGGGAGGGAGGGCGGGGGGGAAGGGAGGGGGGAGGGCAGGGGGGAAAAGGGGGGAAAGGGAGGGTGGGGGGGAGAAGGAGGGGAGGGAGGGCGGGGGGCCCCCCCCGAGGGTCGCGGCCCCCCCCGAGGGTCGTGCCCCCCCGCCAGAGGGTCGCGCCCCACCCCCACCCCCGCCCGAGGGTCGGGTCCCCCCCCGCCCGAGGGTCGCCACCCCCCCCAGGTGAAGACCGCCGGTTGCACGCGCAGCAGGAGCTGAGACGCGGCGTCTCTGGCTCGGCTGGCGGGCCCGGTTGCCAGGGTAACCGTGACGCTGACCAAGCCCCGCTCCCGGGCCGAGCCAGAGAGAGTGAGACGCCACGTCTCAGCTGCTCCTGCTGCGCGCGCGCCCCCCCCGAGGGTCGCGGCCCCCCGAGGGTCGCGACCCCCCCGCCGCCCGAGGTGAAGACCGCCGATTGCGGCTGTGCGAGACGGCCGGCCGGGGTTGCCAGGGTAACGCTTGACGCTCAGCAAGCCCCGCTCCCCGGCCGACCCAGAGAGAGATGCCGCGTCTCAGCTCCTGCTGCGCGCGCACCCTAGCGGCGCTGGGCTGAGGCTCGGCCCTCCAGCCTTCGAGTGGGGCCGGGAGGTGCCTAGCTCGGGCGTGGGTGCGGAGGAGACGCCGAGGCTTCTAGGCCTACCTGGAAAAACGGGGAAAGGTAGGAAAATTAATGAGATTAGATAAGTTAATTACTTTCTAAATCATTTTTTAAAAAAACAATACGTGTTTTAAAAGCAACGTTTTTTTTTAAGACGCAGAAAGCGGGAAAAAGAAAGGAAAAGTTTGGAATCAAGATGGCGGCGACTCACCTCGGTTCAGAACGATAAAGCCCGGCCACACACGCACCGATTGGCCCGGCGGCACACGCCAGCAACCCGGCGTACGATTGGTCGAGCTCGAGGTCACTCTGTCGCTAATGAGCGGATAATGAGATGCTAATGAGTGGAACGTTGAAGGTTTTTGGGATACCGCGGGCGCAATTTTAGCCCGGCCGAAATGTAAATACGCTTAAAACCGTCTCAGAAGCGTAAGCTTTCTTTGGAGGTAACGCACGCGTAGGTACGCCCTGTAACTTTCGAGCGCATACCCGCAAGACGCACACGCGATGACAGACAGAATGACAGAATGACAGACAGAATGACAGAATGACAGACAGAAGTACCGATTTATATATATAGATGAGGAACCTAATGCCTCTTTTAGGACACCCCCGCCCCCTATATTGGACAGTGCCAAGAAGAACAGGTGCCGGGCCTTCTCCGCTCTGTATTCTTCAGCTTTTCAAAGTTTGATGTGGAGTCAGGAGGAGGAGGAGGAGCAGTGCTGCTTCTTGCTCCACAGCATTCCCGAGGGTCACAGTAAAGGGCTATTTACTAGTCCTAGCCCCTTTGGGGTTATCCCGGATCAGGCTTATTCCTCAGACGTTCACTTTCTAAAGTTTGAGGTAGCCGAATACTAAAGACGTTTAATTGGGTCTAAAGGTTCGGGCTATCTCTCCCTAAATGAAAGGAACAACCCCAGAATGTTACCATCCTCCAGATAGCGCTGTTAATAAGTTTAGCTAGACTGTAATGCCCTGGATATTGTGAGAGTCCAGAGAACTCCTTCAGAATTCTGTAACTCTTCACCAAAGAGTGTACAGAGATTGAGTTTGTGAGTTATTGATACAGAAGACTTATGTGAGACAATTCTAAAAATATATAGAGATTTATTAAAAGAACCAACATGCAATTTACAGTTGGTGAATCAGTCAATCGCAACATTAACAGTTCTAAAAAGAGAAAAAATACTACCTTATTGTTAACAGAGAATCTTACTTTTAAATCTTAACTTTGCTACAGAATTACAGTTCTTAAAGTTTTCTATACAGGATATCCATCAATATCAAATACCTTTGATCCCTGAGGTACAAAGAGTTGGAGACCACAGAGTCGCCTCTGTAGCCGAGAGTCACTTTGTCCGATTAAAGCGAGTCTGATATCCCATTTGAAACTTCAATATTTATACCCTTTTTCAGTGGTATTTCCTTTAATGGTTTCTGCTGATGCAAGTTAATTATCCCTATTCATCTTTCTGCTGACCTCTGCAATTCTTACTGCTACATCATCTTGTAATATTCCAGAATCTTGTCTCATCTCCAAGTGTTCTGGGTTGACCATATAGAACAATGTGAAGGGCAGGTGTTCCTTATTTTACATCATCTTTACGAGGGCAGATGTTCCTTATCTTATGTGCCATCTTTACGAAGTTTAAATTAGAACACCTTATCTAGGGTGAACCATTGTTTTTGTTCCCAAAGGTCAGCCTGTCAGAGTCATGCACCTTCTGTTTCAATAAGGTTATTTATTCAGGGTCAACAACTGTCTTATCACAATAGCCAGAATTCTTTCATAGCTATTTCATAGTTAGGTTTCTAAATTTCCAAACCCAGTTTATCACGTTTTAATAAGGACAGAATTCTTTCATAAGGTAGTATATTTTTCTGAATAGGTTATGTGGCTTATTCCTTCACAACAGCTGGCCTGTAAGTGGCCCCTCTCCTGTCGGCCTTCCTGCACTGGGACTTGCCTCAGGGCAGCTGGACCGAGGTAACTGGCCCACAAATGATCCACTTGAAATGTACAGGCTGCCTTTGGAGTACAACAAGCGCTGGCAGCTCACCCAAGTTATTGGAGCGAGGCCCCAAGACCCAACGAGGGCGAGCCTCAGACCTCCCGATTCGGGCACGTGCTGTCTGCGTGCCATTGGTTATGGCCCAAAAACAGACCATAATCAATTTCTACCCCAATATATCCAACCAACCCACAAACCAGTCAAGCTGAAGACTGCTAGCTTTTTCAAAATAATATAAATAAAGACTGAAGCCTAATGTTGAAGTGTGTGTGCTCTGTGAACTACTTGATTAGTTTTTCTTCCCACAGCTGTAATCAGCTGAGGGTCATGAGGAGCCTTAATTATTTACACATTTTTTCCTTCCGTATAGATTTTGTCTGTGCTTTAGGGTGCACAGTGACATTCTTGATGTGTGTCCTGGGAGTAGCAGAGTTCTTTATTTGTGCCCATGCAAGGCTATTTCTCACTTATCAGTAATAAAACCTAATAGGGTAGATTTTAACTTTCACTTCCAGATGTTGTGGATCATCCGCCTGTTGTACACCCCAAAGTTGGTGGTGTGTCCACGGTGCCAACCTAAGGCCACAGTCAGGTAGCCCGAAACATTTTTAGGTTCGTCCTCTCATTTGAGTTTTACTGGCAAGATGCAGGTGCCTGGCTCAGTATCAAGAATGCCAACGGTCTTATCATTTAGAAGCAGGGAACATACCTTGTGGCCACCACGCGCCTAAAAATGGCCACACCTGAATTTCTAGGCACTTAAATCAGTTATCTTTAAAAAGACTGAGGGCTCGAATTTTATCAGGCCGTTGAGGTGGGATTGGAGGCGTGTGGGGGGTTAAAATTGCAAAATCTGGCGGGCGGGCTCAACTGCGCCTCCACCCCGCCTCCAAGCAATTTTCATTCAATCGTGTCTACTGGTCCCGTCTCCGTCCCGCCTCCAAGAGGCGGGATAGGCCGTTAAGGCCATTAACAAGCACTAAATTGCCTCTATAATGCCATTTTGATAGCCCTTTGTGATTTTAACCCTTTTCCCACATGAAGCACCCCTGTTCTGAAACACGACGGTGAAATCTGGCGGTAGCACAATTGGATTGCTGACTATCAGCTACAGCTCAACCATTAATTAGGAGGTTTGATCAGCCATCATTTGCAGGTGGCAGGACTTTATAGTCTCAGGTCTGGGGGAACTTTTAGAAGGCATAACCACAGCTGTGGAAGTTTGGAGCCTGACACCCATCTCCAGTGTGACCTCCTGGGAAACCCCTCTCGCCACCATCACTGAGCGCTTCCTCAACTGAGGCATATACCAAAAGCATGGGAGCCATTTATTTCCTTCCCTTCTGGACATCAGATAAGGACGAAGACCAGCTGCGGCACCAGCAGAACCATGAACAACAGCAGCACCGACAGCAGCAGCACCAACAGCAGCAGCAACAACAGGAGTGCCAAGCTGCTGCTCACCCACCTGAAGCTGCACAGGACAGAAGGGGCCAGCGCATGGAAGCCCGTTGGCGCAGGAGATACCCCCCAAACAGGGTCTACAGACACAGGGTCAGCTACCTCAACATGTCTGAGCAGCAGTGCCAAAGGCGGCTCCCACTTTCGCAAGAGGTAGTGGGTGACATCTGCGCAATGCTGCAACAAGACCTGGAGCCCAGAGGACCAGGTGGACAACCCTTACCAGTGACCATCAAAGTCGCCACCGCACTCAACTTTTTTGCCTCAGGCTCATTCCAGGGATCAGCAGCAAACATCAGCGGCATCTCCCAGGCAGCCGCACACACTTGCATCACGCAGGTAACCGATGCCCTCTTTGCCATCTCGCACAATCACATCCATTTCACCAAGGATCAAGCAAGTGTCACGGCGCGTGCGGTTGGATTAGTTAATCTGGCAGGCTTTCCAAGGGTGCAGGGTGTCATTGACTGCACACATGTGGCCCTTAAGGTACCCCATCGCAATCCAGGTATTTTTGTCAACCGCAAGGGCTTCCACTCCCTTAACGTTCAGCTGGTGTGTGACCACAAGATGGAAATTTTGCATGTTTGTGCCAAGTACCCTGGCAGTTGCCATGACTCCTTCATACTGCGCCAGTCTAGTCTGCCTCTGCTATTCAGTCCACCAGACCAATTTAATGGATGGCTACTTGGAGACAAGGGCTATCCCCTGAAGATGTGGCTAATGACGCCATTGAGGAGCCCATCCAACGAAGTTCAGGAGAGCTACAACTCCAGCCACATGTCCACCAGAGCCATAATTGAGCAAACCATCGGTTTGCTGAAGATGCGCTTCAGATGCCTGGATAGATCAGGTGGAGCCCTGCAGTACTCAGCAGCCAGGGTCTCCAGAATCGTCGTGGTTTGCTGTGCACTTCATAAAATGGCACAGCGTCATGGCTTGCAGATTCCTGAGGACCAAGTGGCTCATCACATATCCTCCTCAGACGAGGAGGAAGGAGGAGGAGAGCGAAAACGAACATCTTGCAGAGGCACATCAACCAGCGGCAGCAGTACACGAGAACATTGCTGCCCAGGATGCAAGGAACACAATCATCTTGGCCAAATTTGCTTAGCCTAGCCAATCAAGTACTTTTACCTCGCAGCCTCTTAACTGAGCATCGACAATGGCCAAGAACCAGCGGATTCCTAGCAATTTGACCACCATACTGACAATTGCAAGTAATCCTAAACCCTCAACGTGAAAGTCCCATTCGCGAAATGACACACGCCACAAGTACAGCAGTAGCCATCAGATGTTGTAATTACAGTAATCATCTGATGGCTTTTTAACATAAAACATCAAATTTCACCCAAGTGACTACCCTTGTGACTATTTGTGTACTATCTTTTTCTTACGCGTGCTCCTATGTGGTGCTTCCCCTGTGGCTTCAGCAGATGTGGCGGCCCCTTGCTCACTTTCTTGCTGCTCCTGCCTCGACACCTTTGGCAGGCGTCCTCTGGTGTTGCGAACCTGTGAGGGCTCGCCAACAGTCTGCTGCTCCTGCGGCTGTGCAGGGGTTGAGACGCCGATCTCAGTTGGGTGCGGACTCTGGTGGGGCTCTGACCGAGGACTTGTCAGTGGCATGGAAGTGTGAGCGCTTGGAGAGGAGCCCCCACTTCCTTGTTCTCTGCAAACAACATCCCTCTCATGGGTCAGGTCCACCTCAGCGCTTGCAAGTGGATTGAGAGCACCTTGCTGCACATCAGGGGAGCCATGGGGACCCGTATCTGCACTGGAAGTCCTACTCAGAAGGACTTCCATGAAGGTCTGGTTTCTGTGTTCAATAGATGACCATCGCTCCTCCTTTTATTCTGAACACTCACCATGTTTTCTGTACCCTGGTGACTTATCTCCTCCATGGCCACAGCCATCCTCTCGTACTGTAGTCATCCTTTCGATGGAGGTTGCCATCATTTGCACGGAGGTTGCTATCCCTTCCGTGGTGATGCGTTCATGTGCCAATGACTCCACAAAGGCTCTGCTCATGTTCGCAATGGACTCCTCCATTTGCTCCACACTCACAGTGACCCTGGAGACAAAACCTGCCAGAGACTCCTGCATCTGTTCCTGGAGTTCCAGCACCGCTGATCTTATGGATGGACCCAGAGGCAGAGAGTCGACATGCAGCTGAGCCAAGCTGGGAGAGTCCTGCACCCTCCAACTAGGACTCTCCACTGCTGTCCCTGTCTCCACAATCTGCTGATGCTCACTTGTGAGCTGTGATACACCAGGTGACAACACTACTCTATCTCGCGATGTTCCCTCCGAGGTGTGAGTGTCTGCACTGGTGCTGGGTGTGGTGAGTTCTGCTGACGCTGTGCCCTCAGAGGTTGCAGCTTCCTCTGAGGAGCCTTGAGGCTCATGCTCTTCCTCCTGGATAGTGGGGATGGGTAGGAGTAAAGGAAAGAGTCAGAGATGTGAGGCCAAGGTTACATGCACATTGCATATTGCAGATGATCATAAGTCCATCTGTTAGAGCTTCAGAATCATTATCAGTGACTCATGAAATGCCATTGAGATGGAAAACTATTCTGTCACCAGCTTGGTGTGATGCGCCCATCTGTCCATCCCCCACTTGGGAATCTTCCTCCACTCCCACGTTCTCCAGGACCGCATCCTCCCAGGTGGTGAGCTGGGCTACTGAGGGTGGCCCTCCTCCTGTCCTCACTCTTTCCCTCTTATTGTGAGCTCTCTTTTCCTGCAATGAGGGAGAAAAATGAAGTTTGGGTGAGAATTAATGAGTGAGTGTAGAGAATCCATAGCATAGATGCTTAGAAGGAGACAAAGATGGAGTGAGGTGGCAAGACCATGGACCCCCCCTGTGTGTTGTAAGTTGTAATTGCATCACAGTGATAGGGAGTGTGAGGGCTGCATAGTCGAATAGTTAGTTGAATGTGACCATAGAGTGCAAGGGAATGGGTAAGGGTGCATGGATGTCAGTGTCAAGTGGGATGTAGAGGAAGAGATTGCTAAAGCTGAGTGCTGGTGAGGAGAGGCAATGGGGATCAGATTGAGGGTGATGGAAAATTCATACTCACTTTTCCAGTGCGCAGAAGGCCATGAAATCTCTTCCTGCGCTGAAGCCAGGTTCTGCGGGTTATTGACAAAGAGTTGACCTCCTCTGCCACCTGAATCCACACAACCTTGGTTTGCTGGGGAGGCTTCTTCATCCCTGAAGAAGGGAAGAGCACCTCTTTATTTGCTCTTGCTCCCTCTACTATAGCCTGCAAGGCAACGTCATCAAACCGGGGTGCAGACCTAGGTCTCTGGCTGGCCATTCTTCCTGCAGGTGCCTCTAACATGCAAGGGCAAAAGCTTGGCAGTCCGCAGAAGAAGCAAGGCTTGTTGCAGACCTTAAATGCAGTAGCAATGATGGCGTCATCGGAGGTGACTTTCAGACTAGAAAAACTCATTGGCCATGGGTTCCCACACGTTGGAACTCAATTGGCCAATTAAGTTAAAATGGCATCATTTTCCCACATCGATGTAGAATCGGGTGGCTAACACGAAATGCGGATTACACGACCCTAGCACGCCCCAGTATCAAAATCCAGCCCTGAGAGTATACCTGCTGAAAATAGCATGGAGAAATATATCTCTATATTTTGCCACCTACTTGTTTTATTCACAGGGACAAAGGCTCAATAATGCAATAATTAATCTGGCGCACACCAGGTCATTTTGAGATAATTATATTGATAACTTAAATCTTTTCTACATGATTCAATTATTAATAAATTAGGGCCTAGAAATTCATTATAGCCACTTTTGGGGCGGTAAAGTCGGGCGGCCGCTAAAGTTTGCGCCCGGCACAAAGTCGAGGCCACTTCGCCGATATTCAGTTGCATCGCCCTAAGAGGTTGCTGCTGCGCTAAAACAGGCGATGCACGACTATCATTAGGCGCTAAGCCGGCAGCCCGGGGCGCTAACACCGGAAGTTGGGTGCAGGGCAGGTGCGGCGAGCTGCTGATTGCCGGCAGACACTCTGGCTCCGGTGAGCTCTTAAAGGGGGAGGGTGGATTTGTTTTTTTGACAGGCCGAGACTAGTGTATTTGTGTTTTTGGGGAGGGCTTCTCTCTCCATCACTTTGTTGTTGTTGTTCCTCCTCCTCCTCCTCCTCCTCCTCCCAAAGAAGGAATGTTGCAAATGGCTGCCTTTTCTACTGCAGGAGTGCCCTTTAATTTGCGCTCCCCGCGGCCCGCCTCGGCTGTGTACCGTTCCACTTCACAGTCGTTCGGGCCGCCAGGTGCACAATGGGGTGGCGCGAGTGAAGTTCCGGTTCCGGGCGCACAAAGGGCGTTGCACGACGAAATGACGTCATGATCTGCGCGCACAGATGAGCGCGCGCAATGACTTTGCGCCGGCGCTAAATGTCTACTGAAGTTGGGGCAAGGCGCAGATCACGCTGCGCCCGGGCGCTAAGCGCCTAGCGCTCGAGATCTACTCCTCCTAAGGCGCTAACGGCTGGCGCAGCCAACTGAATTTCTAGGCCTAGGTTTATAAGATTGTGTTCGAGTAGACAGTTTGTTCCAATAAAATAGGTTAGCGAGGACCAGTGGTCACAATTTTAAGTTGTATAAGGCCATATCTGGATCAGATGTGGTTCTTTTCCAAAGAATAGTGGACATCTGGAACAGGCTGTCGGCTTGTGCGATGGACGCCGATTCACTGAATTCCTTCACGAGAGAGCGCGACCTGTTTCTGGCTAGGGTGGAGATCACCTCTTACGAAAGGTGGGCACTGCATAGCATGATCAGGGCCAGAGTGATCTCCTAAACTAGTTTGGATCACCTAAGGAAGTCGAATAGGAATTGCCTAGATTTATTTTGCTAAATTGGCCTGGGTTTTTATTCTGTTTTTTTGCCTCTCCCAGGAGGTCCCATGATGTTTGAGTGGGGTTCAGACTGTATATATTGTGATACACAAGGCATCATAATTGTGTGGGACAGGCTGCATGGACCAGAGGATCATTTCCTGTCCGTCATTGTTCGTATGTTTGGAAAAATTAAAGTAAACAATGGCCCAGTAATTCCGGTCCCAACGCGTGAGTACGGACGGGGTACTCACGCGTGGGCCCGTTGGAAGTGCCGGATTTCAGCATGCAAAGCGCATGCATGGAAAACCGGCATTTCCTGTCCTCTGAACCAAGGGGTTCAGAGGACGAACGCGTGTACGCAGGAGTCTGCGCGTGCGTGTTGAAATTCCTTTTTTTCCACAGGTTTGCGCGTGTGTAAGGGCCTCTCCTTTTTACGAATGTAAAAAGGAGATGTAAGGACTTCATTCTTTAAGGTAAGTGGTCTATTACTTAAATTTATAACATTTTTTCCACAGCTTTATTATTTTTAAAGAACTTACAGTAAGGTAAGTGTATTTTTAGACCCTATTTGTTAAAAAAAAAAAAAATTTTTAATTTGATTAATTGTTTAAATTTTTTTTTACATTTATTCACAGTTCATTTATTTAGTGGGATTTTTTTTAACTTTTATTTGTAGTTTAAGTGCTGTTTTGGGCGCCCTGAGATTTCATGAGTTTGACAGTTCTTACTATCAAACTCATGAATGAACTTTTGCAACCTCCCATTGGTTGCCCAGAGCCCACGTGATCCCAGCTGGCTCATCAAAATAACCACACTTTAATTCTGTTTAAAACTACTTTACATTATTCAAAATAATGTAAAAGTATTTAAAACTTTATAAAAGTTACCTAAAGATTAATAAAAGCACAAAACATTTATTTAAAATGCTGCTCTGCATGTAAAATTGCTTTGCAGCTTGTGTTAAAAATTGGGGGCGTGGCCTATGTTAAGGAGATCTCAAGGGGCGTGTCTAACTTAGACCCCGCGCTCGAGGCTTCGCGCTGGCTGCACTCCTGGGCTGCGTGATGTCAGACGCTGCCCGGGAGTAATCAACTGAAAACAGGAATTGCAAGCGTCCCGGGAGCAGAATGGCAGGCGCGCCGGGTAAGTGCACATCGGGGGCTTGCACGCGTGGCAAGCCCCCGAACATAATTTCTGGGCCATTATATCAAAAAAATCATGTTAGGATCTTAAGAAATAAAATACCAACAATGCATAATGTTAAATTTTGCAGTTCATTACTCATATTTATTTTTGTTTAGTATTGCTCAAAATAGATAAAATACACAGCATTTGACCAGGTTTTTGTGCCTTTTATTATTGTAACTTTAATGCATTTTTGTAAACATTATAGTAATTAGTACATTTTAAAGTGGTGTATGAATCTCTTCAGCATGGCTTGCTTTGTAATATTTGGTTGTATCTGGGTATTTAGTACAACATCAATAGTAATGCGTTCTGCACATTCTGTTCTGGATGTCTTTTGCACCTTGCCAAACAGAGAAGGAAATGCAAAAACACTGAAGATTTCAACACACATTCTCAATAAACATTGCGAAAATGTACATTTTGTGCTGAAATGCTGACATTGTTCCTAAAAGGATAACACAGATCATCTTTGATGGCACTGTCTTTGCAGATCATAAAGTTTCAGGCCAAATACACTGTTGACTGCAGTAGAATATAGCAAAAATAAAAATGTACCAACATAAACGAAAAGAGGATTGGGAGCTGTTTACGATTCAACAAAGGAGGACAAAGGGATTAATTAAGAGGGGGAAAATAGAGCATGAGAGTAAGCTTGCAGAGAACATAAAAACTGACTGTAAAAGCTTCTATAGATATGTGAAGAGAAAAAGATTGGTGAAGTCAAGCGTAGGTCCCTTGCAGTCAGAATCAGGGCAATTTATAATGGGGAACAAAGAAATGGCTGACCAATTAAATACATACTTTGGCTCTGTCTTCACAAAGGAGGACACAAATAACCTCCCAGAGATGTCAGGGAACATAGGGTCTGATGAAAGGGTAGAACTGAAAGAAATCAGCATTTGTAGGGGAATGGTGTTGGGGAAATTGACGGGATTGAAGGCCGATAAATCCCCAGGGCCTGATAATCTACATCCTAGGGTACTTAAGGAAGTGGCCCTAGAAATAGTAGATGCATTGCTGGTCATCTTCCAACATTCGATAGACTCTGGAACAGTTCCCATGGATTGGAGGGTAGCTAATATTACCCCACTATTCAAAAAAGGTGGTAGAGAGAAAACAGGGAATTTTAGACCGGTAAGCCTGACATCAGTAATGGGGAAAATGCTAGAGTCCATTATAAAAGATGTAATAGCAGAGCATTTGGAAAACAGTGACAGGGTCGGAAAAAGTCAACATGGATTTACAAAAGGTAAATCATGTTTGACTAATCTACTGGAATTTTTTAAGGATGTAACCGGTAAAATAGATAAGGGAGAACCAGTGGATGTGGTGTATTTGGACTTTCAGAAGGCTTTCGATAAGGTCCCGCATAAGAGATTAGCATGTAAAGTTAAGGCACATGGGATTGGGGGCAAGATATTGACTTGGATAAAGAGCTGGTTGGCAGACAGAAAGCAAAGAGTTGGAATAAACGGGTCTTTTTCCGAGTGGCAGGCAGTGACTAGTGGGGTCCCGCAGGGATCGGTGCTAGGACCCCAGCTATTCACAATATATATTAATGATCTAGACGAGGGAACTAGATGTAATATCTCCAAGTTTGCAGACGACACAAAGCTGGGTGAGCGTTTGTGCTGTGCTGTGAGGAGGATGCCGAGAAATTCCAGGATGATTTGGACAGGTTGTGTGATTGGGCAGAAGCATGGCAGATGCAATATAATGTGGATAAATGCACGGTTATCCACTTTGGTGTCAAAAACAGGAAGGCAGATTATTATCTGAATGGCAATAGATTGGGAGAAGGGGAAGTGCAACACAACCTGGGTGTCCTTGTGCACCAGTCGCTGAAGGTAAGCATACAGGTGCAGCAGGCGGTTAAGAAGGCAAATGGTATGTTGGCCTTCGTAGCAAGGGGGTTCGAGTACAGGAACAAAGATGTCTTGCTGCAGTTGTACAGGACCTTGGTGAGACCACACCTTGAGTATTGTGTGCAGTTTTGGTCACCTTATCTGAGGAAGGATGTTCTTGCCATGGAGGGAGTGCAGCGAAGATTCACCAGACTGATACCTGGGATGGCAGGAATGACGTATAAGTAGAGATTGGGTCGATTGGGCTTATACTCGCTGGAGTTTAGAAGAATGAGAGGGTATCTCATTGAAACTTATAAAATTCTAACAGGACTAGACAGACTAGATGCAGGAAGGGTGTTCCCGATGGCCGGGGAGTCCAGAACAAGGGGTCACAGTCTAAGGATAAGGGGTAAGCCATTTAGGACAGAGATGAGGAGGAATTTCTTCACCCAGAGAGTGGTGAACCTGTGGAATTCTCTACCACAGAAGGCAGTAGAGGCCAATTCATTAAGTATATTCAAGACGGAGTTGGATATATTTCTTAAGGCTAAAGGGATTAAGGGATATGAGGAAAAAGCAGGGACAGGGTACTGAATTTGGATGATCAACCATGATCTCATTGAATGGCAGAGCAGGCTCGCGGGGCCGAATGGCCTACTCCTGCTCCTATCTTCTATGTATCTATGTAAAATTGCAAAATGAAATACAGTAGATATAATAATGATCAACTTGTAGCTTATTTCAGGAAGCAGCCATATGTTGCTGGGAATTAATTACTTGCTGGAAGAGTGTTATTTGTGGAGGGTATTGAGTAATAATTAGCTCTCAATTTTTTATTAACACTGCGTTAAAGCCATGTTATAGAGCAGGCAGTTGAGCACTGGCTTTCCCATATGGTGATCGTGGGACAGGGTCATGGGGCTGGCTGCAGTTGGACCCGCGGTTAATATTGGGACACGTTCCATCAGTCCTCAGCTGGGATGATGGGAAAAGATGGGAGTGAATGCTGATAAACTGACAGGGATTGCTTTCCTCAACCCAAAATGTGCATCCCATCAGCACAAAATTGAGTCTTCGTCAGATCTAGTTCATGCACACACATAATATATATTATGAAGCCATTATACATTTTGATTACAAGGTGCTTGGAGGATGGCTACATTGATACTTCAAGGTAAGATTTCTTGACATGATTGTGCTCATATTGGAAGCACTATGGATTTAACTCAGTGACTTATCAAGTGAAACTATTTTTAAGATCATTTGGATGCAGAGATCTATGAAACCACTGAAATAAAGGCCTGCTAAAACAACAGTTAATTTTAATAATATCTGACTGTAGTATTGATTGTGATATTCCCTTACACGTACTTTTGTCCACACAGTGCTGCTTTCCTCTTCAGTGCAATTGCTATTGTTCCATTACCAGTACTTTCCTCTCCAAGACCATGACTGTCTGAAGATGTCCTTCCTTATGAATACAATTAATCAATTAATTAGTTATCAGCAGCAGATGTTTGAGACATCTATTAAACCAATGCTGCCCATTGAATTTATTTTGTGTGCGTATCTAAAAATTTGAAACTTATGCATCTGTGTAAGTTAGCCTTCCTTACCGTATACATATTCCAGGTGATACTGTGTGCTAGAAATGAGCAAATCATTCAGCTTTGAAGCGGTAATCGGAGGCCCACTGAACTTAATTACACTCAATATCAGTTTTCATTGTATATTAGCTAAACTCTTTCATTATTTGATAAATGAAGCCAAGGTGACACGATACAACAGTTAGGCCTATCATTTCATCAATGTGACTCAGGGCATTTCTGGGCTGAGCTACAAGTGCAACCTTGTGGAACAAAGCCCAGTACAGAGTGTTAACACATTAGTCTATTGTCATTCATATGTGTGAGAAGAACTTACAATAAATACAAGATAAAATTGCTTCCAAAATGTTTATTTTATTCATTCAGTAAATTAAGAGCGAACCATTTGATTTCTTATGCAGTCAGCGAAGGACTTGATTTTACCAGATTTGATGGTACTGTTGCGACTTTTGTAATTATAACATGTACTTTGGCAGAACCTACCCAGACTTAAATGTGGTAGAGCTTTATGCTTTGTGAGGAAAAATGGCTTTGGCACTGTTCCCAGCTCTTATTGTTCTGAGATCCTGGATGGCGTTTTGAAAAGATACTTCATCTATAATCCAGAGGGAAGCATTCAGCACCGTCAAAATCTTAAATAAGCAAATAACCAAAGCCCATTACAGCTGGTGTCTGTGCAGCAAAAGACATTAATAAACTACACACTGAACCAAAAAGTACCCCCAAGAAAGTTTCACTTCGCAAACGGAAATGTCCTTTCAGCAAGACAGGGTGGCTGTTTTTATGTTACATAACCTCAGTAATGTACGGAAATGAATGGATAGCTACTCATGAAATTACATAGTTTTTTAATTTAAGTTTTAGCTAGCTTGAACTGAGCTGTGTTTTGCAAAATGTATAATTTAAATATTACAGCTGCAATAAAGCACAGATAACTCTATATTATGTGAGAATAAGAAATTCAATTTATTTCTAAGGAACAAACAATAATTCAGCTCCACTTTCATTCCACTGTCCTCTGTGAATACCATGATTTGCTTCCATGTTCAATCCAAAAGATGAGAGAACTCAGTTAGAATATGAATCCTGATAGTTTATGTGGGTAATGACTCAGTTTCATTCCTGTTGAATTTTTGTACCAATGCTAACAAAGTTCAATGCTTTAAAACAATCTTATCTTTGCTCTAGTTCCCTAGGTTAAACATGGATGATGAATAGGCAGTGACACTGTATCAGTAAGAACACATGGTTTGAGTCTCAACTTGCTCAGTGTTCTACTCTGACAACTGATGTATTTTGTTAAAAAAGGGATTAATTAAGAGGGGGAAATAGAGTATGAGAGTAAGCTTGCCGAGAACATAAAAACTGACTAAAAGCTTCTATAGATATGTGAAGAGAAAAAGATTGGTGAAGTCAAGCGTAGGTCCCTTGCAGTCAGGATCAGGGCAATTTATAATGGGGAACAAAGAAATGGCTGACCAATTAAATACATATTTTGGTTCTGTCTTCACAAAGGAGGACACAAATAACCTCCTAGAGATGTCGGGGAACATAGAGCCGAATGAGAGGGAGGAACTGAATGAAATTAGTATTTGTAGGGAAATGATGTTAGGGAAATTGACGGGATTGAAGGCCGATAAATCCCCAGGGCCTGATAATCTACATCCTAGGGTACTTAAGGAAGTGGCCCTAGAAATAGTAGATGCATTGCTGGTCATCTTCCAAAATTCTATAGACTCTGGAATGGTTCCCATGGATTGGAGGGTAGCTAATGTTACCCCACTATTCAAAAAAGGTGGTAGAGAGAAAATGGGGAATTATAGACCAGTAAGCCTGACATCGGTAGTGGGGAAAATGCTAGAGTCCATTATAAAAGATGTAATAGCAGAGCACTTGGAAAACATTGACAGGATCGGACAAAGTCAACATGGATTTACAAAAGGTAAATTGTGCTTGACTAATTTACTGGAATTTTTTGAGGATGTAACTGGTAGAATAGATAAGGGCGAACCAGTGGATGTGGTGTATTTGGACTTTTAGAAGGCTTTCGATAAGGTCCCGCATAAGAGATTAGCGTGTAAAGTTAAAGCACGAGGGATTGGGGGCAAGGTACTGCCTTGGATAGAGAACTGGTTGGCAGATAGGAAGCAAAGAGTTGGAATAAACGGGTCTTTTTCCGAGTGGCAGGCAGTGACTAGTGGGGTACCGCAGGGATCGGTGCTAGGACCCCAGCTATTCACAATATATATTAATGATCTAGACGAGGGAACTAGATGTAAGATTGTAAGGGGTTTTAGATCGCAGGGGTTTCTCTCTCTAGAGGCCTCTCTCTCTTGCACAGTAAAACCTTGAGTGGTTCGACCCACTCGCCCCTTAGATTCTGTACTCTGGACTTTGGGGCAGGAACTACAATGTAGAGAACACTCTTGTAGACCAAGTATGATGAAACGAAATGAAATTTTATTGCATATGGTAACACAAATCAAATGCAAGCAAATAAGAGAGTACATGGGAGGGAAAAACACAAACAAATCATAACGACACAATACTAACTAAGGCAAATACAGGCATATTATACTCTACAAAAATCATCATGAAATGGGGAAACACACGGAACATCGAGGGATAACAACTCATGTTAATTATACCCTTAAATATTCACCCCCTTAAACCTATCTAGGTCTGATTATGGAGGGCCAGAAACATGCCCACCAATCCAGCTAGGAAGTGCAAGGTTTTGAAACAGGTCTGCGTTTTGATCCTTTCAGGCGTCCCGTCTCCACGTGGATCGTGGAGCCTCAGCGAGCTGCGCCACACCTCTCTCCTGAGGTGGGGGTCGGGGGCGGCTGTACACCAGCTGGCCTGGATGTCGGCGGGGTCAGGGATCGTTGGCTCGACCCCGGTCAGAGGAGCCTTGGGCTGGCCCCCATCATTTCTTCAGTTTCTTCTTATCTCTTCTCCTGGGCTTGGAGTGGGTCGATGGCCTCTCGTTTCGTCAATGGCCCGGGGTTGGTCGATGATCTCTCGATGTTTTACCCCAGGGCGGGACGCCGGCTCGAACGACCTTCTTGATGGCGGCTTAGTCTTCTTCTTCTTCCTCTCCGACAGTGGAGAGGAGTCACGCTGATCTTCTCCCAAAGCAGCTCCTCTTTTCCCAGCTCAAAAGCTGGACAAGCCTGCAAGCTGGAAAGCGGAAGATAACTTTCAATTCCTACCCATGTGTCTCCCAATTATACTTCTTTCCAGAAGCTCTTATCTCGCGCCAAATCAGGTTAGTCTTTATTTAACTTTTGGCGGCTTGTTGCACAACGGGGTAGTTATTATATTTTAAACTGTTCTTGGATGGCCGGTAACGGGCCATCTCTGGTCTGGAAGGACCTTCATTGTTTTTAATGTCCTGGTGATGTCCTTAACGGGCCCTTGATGCTCTTCTCATGAATATGGAACTGTTCCCTTTTGTCTGGGTCAACATTTCGATGGCCTTTATCTACAGGCCGATCATGACTGGGTCTGCATCCAATCGATATGTATATGTGGGTGTCTGGTTTCGTTCTCTCAGAAACGGCTTCCAGAACTTACTTTGGGCTGAATCCACAAAGCTGTCTGAGGATTTGCAGGAACCATTTTAAAGTATCCCAATAAGTTGATCACGGGGTCTGGTGGCCATTTTTATATGCCCCTTTTTCTGGGCTTCTTTTAAAATAGTCTTTAAAATCATGGCCTATTCTGCCATTCGACCCTTTATACTATAAAGTTCAATTTTGCGAATCTTACACTCCCCCCTGATGGTACTGTAACTTGCTTGAAGTATCATAATTCTGGGTGAGCAAAATTTTCTGACTTTCCATAATCTAACCATTCCCAGTATTTACCTATCTATGACCCCATGACACATGCATTTCCCATTTCAGAAAAACCTAGTGTACATTAAGCATCTATAGATGGCAATACCTTGGAGTTAAAATCTGACAACTTACTTCCAGGCGTGGAGGGGGGCCTTATACCCCTACATCACCTGGTGCATACACACTATTTTTAATAATAACAACACATCTAATAAACTTCAATAACAAAAAATAAAGTACACACACGAAAATTAAAATGCACATGAATACATGTCAAAAATAATACAGAGGAGGGAGGGAAAACTTTAACTTTATACAAAGCAGCAAAAATCTAAACGGGTGTCTCTTCTTCTACCCGCACATAATGCTCCCTCCATTCCCCTCTATTCTCGTACTTTTGCGAATGTTTGACCTTTTTACAGTGTACAAACAGTAAATAAACTACAATGATAACCTGGCACGCTGCAAGAATGTGGGAGGCTATCCTAATCCAAGAAGGGACTTCTATATTAGTGAACAGGTCCCACCACGGTGGGGTCACTATATCCAATATGTTTGCCCCTATCTCTAAAGTCTTCTGCTCCAGTGTATAGAAATGTTTCTGTGAAACAACAATGGCTTTTAATATTTTGGTGAGGTGTTCAGGGAGAGGGGGAATGATATATCCAAAATGTGCAACGAATCGCTGCAGATCGATGAAATTCTCTTTAACAGTGAAGTGAACAGTGGAAGGTTCAGGAATGGGGACAATTCGTTCTTGGGCCACTTGAACTTCTGCCCTGGGCTTGAAACAGAAGCTGCTGTCACTAACCAGACACCAACCGTGCCGTCCATGTTGGTAGTGGGGCGCTGCAGTGGTGACACAGTATGTCCCACCTCCTATATATGCCACCTGCGGGGGCACATGGCCTTGTGCCATTGCCTCCATGGTGCAATTTATAGGCTCCGCGCCAGCAGTTCTGAACCCGCACTGTGGTTTTGAATGGGCATTCAAGTGCTGGGGACACAGGATGATGTGTGCTCCCCGGCTCCGGCACCCCGAGAGGTCGGTACCCATCATTGCATGCTCCCATCGAATGACGTAAGGTGGGACCCCTGTGTAGCGAATGTGCGCACCCCCTGAATGACTCCAATGTTCTCCACCCTGTGTACCGGAGCGGGTTTTGCTGTCTTTCCCATCACCAGCATTCTTACCACTATACCCATAATGGTGTGATTAGACCGTCCACAGTCCACTGGGACTGGGTAGGCCTCTGAAGCTAGTCTGAGCTGGCACGGACTCAATGCATTCTCAAAAGGGTGGAGGGCTGTGAGGTGCTTGTTGCTGATCCAGGAGGGGACTAAACCTTGTTTCAAATCCTCCAGATTACTGCGGCCCTCGCCCAGTAACCACGCCCCGTATAGCACACAAGCTTTGTTCTGCGCAGCCTGATCGGATGCATTCCGATCCTCCCTGATGAGAGCATTTACCGTTTTGGCGTGTTTCTCCAGCTCAGCTATTATCTCTTTTAAGTGTAGTGTCATGGCCTGGTCTTCATGTAACTCAGAACCCACTACCTTATTCTCGTCAGTCAGTATCTTTCTTAACTGTGTTTTCAAACCATTGATTTGGGTTTGCAGCTCCACATCATCCAGTGTGTTGATGACGGAAGTTCCTGTATTAAAAGCTGTGAAAATATCATTTACGGCACCACTTCTTTGCCTCCCTATCCTGTCCAAGACCTCATGTGGTGTGGTGTACAATTCGGCTCTGTCGACATCGGCAAAGTCGAATTCGTAAAACTGTTTAAACATGTTTGTTAACAGGGCCTGGTATAATTGCTCCGTTTCCCTGGGGCACCACTCTGGCAACCGCACCTCGGTGAGGTTTAAAATCACCGAAGCCACCGTGTAGTGCACCCTTTGGTACAGCACCTGACCTGTGGGTACCAATACCAATCCGTTCCCGGGTCCCTTTGTTGTGGTGGGGCACCCTTCCTTGAGGGCTTTAACTACCGGAATAGTGGGCAGGGGCTTGCGGGGTCGGGTGATGAGCTCAGTGGCGTTTACTGGAATCTGAGAGTATGGGACTCCGCACGCCCGTGTGCTGATGTCCCACCTTATTCCTTGTCCAGCATCCTGCCACTGCCTTTGGAAAAAGATGGAGACGCCTGTGGGGCAAGCGCGTTCTGAACCCCACATACAGATGTAGATCCCCTCATCTGGCTCCCACCATTTGTCCCAACAGACACTCAACCCCCCATGAGTTCCCGTAATAGTTCGATGGGTGTTGTTACCCAGTCTGTCCCACTCAATTGTGGAGTTCTTCATGGTGCTGCTCAACTTGCGCAGCCACCACCAACGATTCAAAGGTACCTGTCCGTTGCAAACAAGGCAAATCTTCTTCCCGGCGGTGACGCTGATCCTGGGTGCGATGACCCTCACCCTGGGGCACATCAGAGACGTTTCTCTGTATGCAAACCCCATCTGGCTGGAGTATTCAGTAGAGTTTGACCCCAGCCAGCCTGGCCATCTCCCTTCATGGAAGTATACGGCAGTATCTTCAGCGTGACGTGGGCCGGTTCCATCAGTCGCGACGGGGCCTCTGCTGCCAGAGCACCCATAAATGGTGGAGTCCTTAGTGCGGCCCCGATAGGCCCAGCTCCATCCGATCATCATGAACGCGACGAGGATCCCTCTCATCTTTCTCCTGGTTCCTGCAACAAATTAAACAATGCCGCCAGGCTCCCGAGAGATTCTGGCTTAGGTGAAGGCATGAACGGGTCTTTCGACCTCAATCCAAAACAGCACACATACAGAGCAGATTTAAAACTACTTATAACTCTTATCATTTTAATATTTACACACCTTAAACTTAAAACTTAAACTTAACTTATGTACAGCGCCGCCCATCTCCGGGCGGCTTGCCTAAGCCCTGATTGGACTGCAGCTCGCCGCTCCCTGCAGTGGGGCTGCAGTGACCTGTGGCTTGGGTTCCGCGCAGCCTTTTGCTGTCAATCGGGGACTGCGTTTTGTCAGGGATTTTTCAAGTGGGAATTTGCTGAGAATGGGGGAATCGGGCCAAGGTTTTACCGGCTGAGGCGTTCGAGTCGACCTGCGAAGAAGTACTTTGGGCGTGGCTCCCTTAGCGAACGGACCTTCGGGTGGGACTTTAGCTCTCACAACCCGTGGCTCTTCCACGACTGTGGGCTTCGGCTTCCTTCCCTCAGGCTCCGCCCCTTTGGGATTTGGGTCGGCTCCCTTGGAGAGTGGACCTTCGAGTGGGACTTTAGCTCTCACAGCCCATGGCTCTTCCACGACTGTGGGCTTCGGCTCCCTCCACTCAGGCTCCGCCCCTTCGGGATTTGGGTCTGTGGCAGACGACTCCTCCTCACCTGTCCCTACAGGTGGAGAATCTCCGCCCCCAATTTCTACCTCCCCCACGCTTGAGTCGAGGGCGGGACCTCCGTCCTCCGACTCCACCTCCTCCAGAATTGTGTCGAGGGCAGGGCCTTGCTGTTCGGGCTCCTCCTCGTCCGCGGGGTCGGGGATCGTCGGCTCGACCCCGGTCAGAGGAGCCTTGGGCTGGCCCCCATCATTTCTTCAGTTTCTTCTTATCTCTTCTCCTGGGCCTGGAGTGGGTCGATGGCCTCTCGTTTCTTCAACGGCCCGGGGTTGGTCGATGATCTCCTGATGTTTTATCCCGGGGCGGGACGCCGGCTCGAACGACCTTCTTGATGGCGGCTTAGTCTTCTTCTTCTTCCTCTCCGATGGTGGAGAGGAGTCACGCTGATCTTCTCCCAAAGCAGCTCCTCTTTTCCCAGCTCAAAAGCTGGACAAGCCTGCAAGCTGGAAAGCTGAAGATAACTTTCAATTCCTACCCGTGTGTCTCCCAATTATACTTCTTTCCAGAAGCTCTTATCTTGCGCCAAATCAGGTTAGTCTTTGTTTAACTTTTGGCGGGCTTGTTGCACAATGGGGTAGTTATTATATTTTAAACTGTTCTTGGATGGCCGGTAACGGGCCATCTCTGGTCTGGAATGACCTTCATTGTTTTTAATGTCCTGGCGATGTCCTTAACGGGCCCTTGATGCTCTTCTCATAAAGTTCAATTTTGCGAATCCTACAATATCTCCAAGTTTGCAGACGACACAAAGCTGGGTGGGCGTGTGTGCTGTGAGGAGGATGCCGAGAAACTCCAGGATGATTTGAACAGGTTGGGTGATTGGGCAGATGCATGGCCGATGAAGTATAATGTGGATAAATGCGAGGTTATCCACTTTGGTGGCAAAAACAGGAAGACAGATTATTATGTGAACGGCAATAGATTGGGAGAAGGGGAAGTGCAACGAGACCTGGGTGTCCTTGTGCACCAGACACTGAAGGTAAGCATGCAGGTGCAGCAGTCGGTTAAGAAGGCAAATGGTATGTTGGCCTTCGTAGCAAGAGGATTCGAGTACAGCAACAAGGATGTCTTGTTGCAGTTGTACAGGGCCTTGGTGAGACCACACTTTGAGTATTGTGTGCAGTTTTGGTCGCCTTATCTATGGAAGGATGTTCTTGCCATGGAGGGAGTGCAGCGAAGATTCACCAGACTGATGTATGGGATGGCAGGAATGACGTATGAAGAGAGATTGGGTTGATTGGGCTTATACTCGCTGGAGTTTAGAAGAATGAGAGGGTATCTCATTGAAACTTATAAAATTCTAACAGGACTAGACAGACTAGATGCAGAAAGGATGTTCCCAATGGCGGGGGAGTCCAGAACCAGGGGTCACAGTCTAAAGATAAGGGGTAAGCCATTTAGGACAGAGATGAGGAGGAATTTCTTCACCCAGAGAGTGGTGAACCTGTGGAATTCTCTACCACAGAAGGCAGTTGAGGCCAATTCATTAAATATATTCAAGAAGGAGTTAGATATATTTCTTAAGGCTAAAGGGATCAAGGGATATGGGGAGAAGGCAGGGACAGGATACTGAGTTTGGATGATCAGCCATGATCTCATTGAATGGCGGAGCAGGCTCGAGGGCCGAATGGCCTACTCCTGCTCCTATCTTCTATGTTTCTATGTTGTTCTTTCAGCTGTTAGGATTTGAGTGGAGCAGACCCAACCTTGATGAGAAAGAAGGAACAGTTCCTCTCTTACAAGTGTGCCCCCTATTGACTGATCACAAAACATCATAACAGCAGTGTTCCCTCTCACACCCGTTCGTCAAATGAGGCTGCACTGAGATAAAATAAGCATACAAGGAGATGGTATAATGTAAATAATACTATTGTAGGAACTGGGGTTCCTAGCCGAAGAATTGAGATTGACTCAGAAAATCAAAAACAATAAAATTTAATGAACAAACGAAGCTGTACAGGAAACTGTAGGATACAATGCAAATAGGTCTGGTCTGCTTGAAAGCCTCTCTGGAAACTGCTAGCAGGTTCCGAGCTCAACTGCTAGCAGGTTCCAAGCTCAACTGCTAGCAGGTTCCAAGCTCAACTGCTAGAAGGTTCCGAGCTCTACTGCTAGAAGGTTACGAGCTCTGACGTCATGACGTCATCACATTCTTCCCGCCGTTGAGAGATCACGTGACGGACGGCATGACGTCATCACGCGGAGTACAGGAAAGAAGCCCTAGTACAGTTAACAGATACATTAAAGGTGCAGCGCCCAGTTGTACTACATTGCTCTAAAAGGAATTATATACAATTGTCCGTAATCCTCTGGTGGTTCCGCCACTTGCGCCCCCCCAGAATTGCTTTTAACAGAGAAGGTAAGGCGAGAAGGGGGTCTGACGAGTCTGTCCGACCGACTGCGATACCCCGGCAGCTGGAACGGAGCTCTAGAAGACGAACTGGCCATTGGCTGTGGTTGGGATGACGCCGCAGGCGGAGGAGAAGAAGAGGCCGGCTGTGGTCGACCCGGTGAGGCGGGCACTGGTGACTCGGCGGATGACTGTGGCTGTACTGGACCGGCAGTCGATGGTGGACGACCACGACAAGGCGGCTGAGCGGTGATGACTGGTTCGCTCAGATCCAGATGCGCCAGTTTCAACTGGTCGATGGAGATGTGGTCAGGCTTACCGCCGACATCGACTGTGAAGGACTTGTCACCTGACGAGATGACGCGGAACGGACCTGTGTAAGGCAGTTTGAGCAGGTTTTTGCGAGCATCCTGCCGAATGAACACGTATTCTGCACTCTTAAGATCCACCGGGACATGGGAGCACTGCAGGTCATGATGCAACGTAGGCACTGGGATGAAATTCCTAGCCGCTTCTTGGTGGCTGACGAGCTGCTGAGCTGGGGACCAGGGTTCCGTGTGAGGAGGAAGAAAATCGGCAGGCACTCTGAGTGGTTGGCCATAAACCAGCTCTGCTGAAGAAGAATGCAGGTCATCCTTAGGCGCCGTGCGAAGACCTAGCACCAAGGGAGCCTGTCCACCCAACTAGGCCCACGGAGACTAGCACGCAGTGTGGCTTTAAGGGACCTGTGGAATCTTTCACACAGACCGTTTGCCTGTGGATGGTAGGCAGTGGTATGATGAAGCTTGGTGCCCAAACCTTGAGCTACGGCGTTCCAAAGCTCAGAGGTAAATTGAGGCCCCCGGTCGGAGGAGATGTCAGCCGGTACCCCAAACCGAGCTATGCACGATGAGATGAAGGCTCTGGAGACGTCTGCCGCTGTGGTGGCAACCAAAGGAATTGCCTCTGGCCACCTGGTGGTGCGATCTACCACAGTGAGGAGGTGAGTGTACCCGCGAGAGGAAGGGAGAGGACCAACCAGGTCCACGTGCACATGGTCGAATCGACGATCCGGAACTGGAAAAGTGGCGACTGGGGCCTTAACATGGCATTGTATCTTGGACTTCTGGCAACTCCCGCAGTTATTGGTCCAGTCACGGACGTCGAGATGCATGCCCTTCCAGATGAATTTCTTTGCCATGAGTCGTTGTGACGCTCTCATGCCAGGATGTGACAGCCCGTGGATAGTGTCGAAAATTCTCCTGCGCCATTCGACTGGAACAATTGGACGTGGGACGCCCATCGAGATGTCACACAGGAGTGTGGTCCCTGCGGCCTGGAAACTGACATCAGCCACTTGTAAGCTGGAAGGTGCGGTCCGGTATGCCTGCACTTCAGGGTCTGCCTTCTGTTCTTTTGCCAAACCAACATAGTCGACTCCCAGGTGTACTGCGTGGAGCTGGGCGCGGGAGAGACAATCCGCCACCAGGTTGTCTTTGCCCGAGACATGTTGTATGTCGGTTGTAAATTCAGATATGTACGTAAGATGACGTTGTTGCCATGCCGACCATGGTTCCACTGTCTTGGCCACCGCAAAAGTAAGTGGCTTGTGGTCTACAAAAGCCGTGAATGGGCGTCCTTCCAGTAGAAAGCGAAAATGGCGGATGGCCAGAAACAATGCCAACAACTCCCTATCAAAAGTACTATACTTGCGTTCGTTCTTCCGCAATTGGTGGCTGAAGAAAGCCATTGGTTGCCATGTGCCATCGACCCACTGCTCCTGTACTGCCCCGATGGCATCATCAGATGCGTCGGTGGTAAGGGCAATGGTTGCGCCCGGAAGGGGATGTGCCAAAATGGTCACAGCAGCCAAAGCGTTCTTAGTGTCGAGGAAAGCCTGGTCCATCTGGGGTGTCCAATCGATCGGATATTTGCCCAATTTACCTCTAAGGGCCTCGTACAAAGTTTGCATCAACAATGCCGCCTTGGGGACGAACAGATGATAAAAATTGACAATTCCCAGAAATTCCTGGAGGGCCCTGACGGTCTGAGGAAGAGGGAACGAGATGACTGCTTCCACCTTCGTGGCCAGCGGGACGGCGCCTTCTGAGGTGATTCTGTGTCCAGGAAATCAATGCTGTGCAACCCAAACTGGCACTTGGCTGGGTTGATAATAAGGCCATGTTGGCTGAGATGAGAAAAAAGGGTACGCAAGTGCATAATGTGTTCTTTTGTGCTGTTACTGGCAATAAGGATGTCGTCTAGGTAGACGAAGATGAACAGCAGATCGCGCAACACGGAATCCATGAGACGTTGGAAGGCTTGTGCTGCATTCTTCAGCCCAAACGGCATACGAAGGAACTCAAAGAGCCCGAAAGGTGTGATGACGGCAGTTTTGCGGACGTCCTGAGGATGCACGGGCACTTGATGATAGCCTCGGATGAGGTCTACTTTGGAAAAGATGGATTCCCTGCCAGATGGGCCGAAAAATCCTGAATGTGAGGTATTGGGTACCGATCCAGTGTGGTAGCCTCATTCAGGCGTCTGTCGTCGCCGCATGGTCGCCATCCACCGCCCGGCTGAGGAACAATGTGTAATGGCGAGGACCAAGGACTATTTGAACGTCGAATAATACCCAGGCATTCCATTATATGGAACTCCGCCTTGGCGGCTGCGAGTTTACCGGGTTCCAGCCTTCGAGCTCTCGCATAAACGGGGGATCCTGTCGTGGTAATGCGGTGCGCCACACCGTGCCTCGCGACTGAAGAAAATTTGGCCTGGTGAGCTCAGGGAACTCACTGAGAAAACGAGAGAACTCATTTGGATATGGGGCTACACAGCCAACTGAACAAGACATCGCGGTGCTTCGGTGGCAGGGGACTGAATGAAAAGTGGAGGCATTGATTAGCCAGCAGTGTTGGACATCGACGAGAAACCCGTTTGCACAGAAGAAATCTGCCCCCAGGATGGCCTGTGAGACTTTCGACATGATGAACTCCCAAAGAAAACGTTGGCCGCCAAAACTCAACAGGACCTTACGCTTTCCGAACGTGCGAATGGCCGCACCATTGGCTGCCTCGAGGGGGGGACCTTGACCGCTGGATTGAAGATCTAGCTTCGACGCTGGTAGGATACTGCACTGGGAGCCAGTATCACAGAGAAAACGTCGCCCTGACAGGGAGTCTGTAATGTATAGGAGTTTCCCTGCGGACCCGATGGCCATCGCAACTCCGGCGCATCCTTTAGGCCTTATTGATCTTCTCAGAAACCGCTGGTTTGAGGTAGGTTTTTTTTTGGTGAGAAACTGCAGGGCGGACGGCAATTTCTGGCCTTCGCGCCGAAACGAGCGTGGTATGCACACCAGCCTGCAGGAGGAGGAGTCGGATTCGCTCTTGTGGGGGATGGGCACCTCGTGGCTACACAAGATTGTTGTGAGACGGTGAATATTTTATCCACTTCCGCAGCGAGTTCAGCACAATCCGTGATCACGGAATTGGCCACTGGCTCTGGTAGTTGACAGAGAAACAGCTCGCGGAACAGAAAACATTGCGATTCCGAGCCCAAAAGTGTGAGCATTTGACTCATGAGCTCTGAGGGTTTTGAGTCCCCGAGGCCAAGCATGGAGATAAGTCTGCGAGCGCGCTCCGACTTGGACAGACCGAAAATCTGCAGTAAACGTGCTTTTAAAGCTTCGTACTTGCCATCGTTTGGTGGACTCTCGAGGAGGCTGACGACCCGCAAGGCCGTGGCTCTGTCGAGGGCGGAGACCACATAATAATAACGGGTCGAATCCGCTGCTACTCCCCGGATTGCAAATTGGGCTTCCGCCTGGAAAAACCACGCAGCCGGTTGTTGCTCCCAAAATTGCGGCAGTTTGAGGGTGACAGCATTCGTGTCCATGATGTAACTTCAACGAAAATTGTTCGAAGAAATCGGGGTCACCAATGTAGGAACTGGGGTTCCTAGCCAAAGAATTGAGATCAACTCAGAAAATCAAAAACAATAAAATTTAATGAACAAACAAAGCTGTACAGGAAACTGTAGGATACAATGCAAATAGGTCTGGTCTGCTTGAAAGCCTCTCTGGAAACTACTAGAAGGTTCCGAGCTCAACTGCTAGCAGGTTCCGAGCTCAACTGCTAGCAGGTTCCGAGCTCCACTGCTAGAAGGTTACGAGCTCTGACGTCATGACGTCATGACGTTCTTCCCGCCGTTGAGAGATCACGTGACAGATGGCATGATGTCATCACGTGGAGTACAGGAAAGAAGCCCTAGTACAGTTAACAGATACATTAAAGGTGCAGCCCCCAGCTGTACTACATTGCTGTAAAAGGAATTATATACAATTGTCCGTAAGCCTCTGGTGGTTCCGCCACACTATAATGTTAATCACTTCAGTGTATGTCTCTTAGATTTATACCCCTTTTAAGTGCAGTACATTCCTGTTAAATCCATGATTATATCAATTGAATCTTGTTCTGTGAAAATTATCATAATAAGAGCAAATTGCATTTAAGTGTAAAGCTTTATAATCCCACTCAGAATGCCAATTGAACTTGTACACTAATAGCTCATTATCTCCTTTTTTTGGAAATGTGAAACAATTAATTATTTATTAAAATAGGGCAGTTTAATATCACTTTCAATAACTAACTATTGCTTAGCAAGGGCACATGTCATGGATTCTACATGGATTTTGACAAGGTCCCACATGGCAGGTTGGCCAAAAATGTAAAAGTCCATGGAATCCAAGGGAAAGTGTCAAGTTGGATCCAAAATTGGCTCAGTAGCAGGAAGCAAAGGGTAATGGTCCACGGGTGTTTTTATGACTGGAAAGCTATTTCTAGCGGGGTTCCACAGGGTTCAGTACTAGGTCCCTTGCTTTTTGTGGTATATATCAATGATTTAGACTTCAATGTAGGGGGCATGATTAAGAGGTTTGCAGATGGTACAAAAATTGGCCGTGTGGTTGAAAGTGAGGAAGAAAGCTGTAGACTGCAGGAAGATATCAATGGACTGGTCAGGTGGGCAGAAAAGTGGCAAATGGAATTCAGTATGGAGAAGTGTGAGGTAATGCACTGGGGAGGGCTAACAATGCAAGGGAATACACAATAAATGGTAGGATACTGAGAAATGCAGAGGAGCAGAGGGACCCTGGAGTGCATGTCCACAGATCCCTGAAGGTAGTAGGACAGGTAGATAAGGTGGTTAATAAGGCATATGGGATACTTTCCTTTATTAGCCAAGGCATAGAATATAAGAGCAGGGAGGTTATGCTAGAATTGTATAAAACACTAGCTAGGCCACAGCTAGAGTACTGCTTACAGTTCTGGTCACTACATTACTGGAAAGATGTGATTGTATTCGAGGGGGTACAGAGGAGATTTATGAGGATGTTGTCAGGACTGGAGAATTTTAGCTATGAGGAAAGATTGGATAGGTTAGGGTTGTATTCTTTGGAACAGAGGAGACTGAGGGGAGATTTAATTGAAGTGAATAAAATTATGAGATAGAGTGGATAGGAAGCACCTATTTCCTTTAGCAGAGAGGTCAATAACCAGGAGGCATAGATTTAAAGCAATTGGTAGAAGCATTAGAGGGGAGTTAAGGAGAACTTTTTTTACGCAGAGGGTGGTGGGGTCTGGAACTCACTGCCTGAAAAGGTGGTAGAGGCAGAAACCCTCATCACATTTAAAAAGTACTTGGATATGCACCTGAAGTGCCATAAACTGCAAGGCCACGGACCAAGAGCTGGAAAGCAGGATTAGGCTGGATAGCTCTCTTTTTCGACCGGCGCAGACACGATCGGCTGAATGGCCTCCTTCTGTGCCGTAAATTTCTATGATTCTGTGTCATATCTCTAAGTTCTTTAAACTGTACCATTACAGTTGAATTTGAAAAAAAAAAACACACATGCTTTCGAAAGAATGTTATGCTTGGATCAAGATTTCCACAAATAGCTGATAGAAGCAGTTTACAAAATCTTTGTAGTACAGGCCACCTACTTGTTCATTCATTAAATTCAATTTGATCAAAAATGTTTAATAAAAACATGCAGCATATTTTACATAAAAATAACAAAACTTTCAAATATTCTATCAGTCTGTTAATTGAGACTTGGCAGTAGATTATTGTAATTATAGCACTAGGTGCTAAAAATTGAATAATTAGAGAATATTTCAGTGCTGGTGAATGGAACACTTTTTGTGACTTAGTGTTAGTATTAAGTACTCATATGTCAGGAAGAATATGCAAAGTATCGTTCCCTTTCCTCTACCCTAACCTTAGAAGAGCAAAACATTGAATATTCATGTTCCTTTTCCTCTGCCCTAAGCTTATTTTTGCAGCTATGTGAATTTTCCACTTGGCGCACCAAGCATTCTTGTAAGCTCTCTGAGTAAGATTTTCAATTTTGTGCCTGTTAGTATTGAATTATGGACATCATCATGTTATGGTCTCATGAGCACTAATGACTGGATCAAGACTGTCCACTTTCACATAGGACCTTTACAGCCAGTAGAAAGAGAGACTAGCATCCCAGCAGTCTGGTTGGATTAAGTGTTCAGTTAGAATCAGGAATGCTGCACAATAGCAGTCAAGAAGTGTTTGAATCTATATGCTTAGACTAGCTATTAGTTGAACTGGAATTCACTTTATTCTGAAATTCACTTTATTGTAAATACAAAACAATTTTT
The DNA here is from genome assembly GCF_052327205.1 of Somniosus microcephalus. NCBI lineage: Eukaryota > Metazoa > Chordata > Chondrichthyes > Squaliformes > Somniosidae > Somniosus > Somniosus microcephalus. The sequence goes on from NC_140990.1 coordinate 231,597,120, forward strand.
TTCTAAATAGCTAAGTGTTTGTGCAACATTATACTTTAATTGTATAGTCCATAAAAATGTTTACGAAATAAAGACTGAGGCCTAGAAATTCGATAGCGTAGAGCCCATTATTTGGGTGCTACAGCTGCCATTTTGGGTTGAAAATGGCAACCGAGCTGTGCGTGCACAATTTTGATACGGGTTGTGCCAGATGTTATCTTGGTGAGGATGGTAGCGTCGGCGCTGGGACCGTGCATCAGAAGTATGTAGAATAGGCAGATTGTGATGTCAATCAGTGTACAACACAGATTTGACACCAGCGCCGCCATTTTCGTCAATGCTGGAACTAACCTGTGCTAACCTAGAACAGCTGAACATGCTGCTGCAAGGACCTCCTGCCAGAGATATTTAAAGGGATCATTAACCACTCTCAGGTAAGTTGCTGATTAATTTCTACTGGCTCTGTGTAGGTTTGTGAAAGTGTTTGCAGCTTTCTAGAGTTATTTAAAGTTGATGAGGTGAGAGGGAGTGGTGCTATAAGTGGAGAAGGCCTTGGTTCTGACTTCACGGGTTCTGGTTGTAACATTTGCATATCGAATTATCATTGGCCTGCAGGCATCTGTAAGGACGGCTATTGTTTGGAAGACCCAGGGGGTCCTAACTCCATCTTGTCCACACGGTGCTGTATGAGAGATCACAGACCTGATGCTTCATTAAAAGAGTTTCAACTGTAATACTCCGTTGTCTTGCAATTTCTAAGTTTTGTACAAAGTGTGCAAAACAAGACATGGTGTCAGAACAGGGATTTGAAATGGACATCGTTGGAGCTCCCTTACCTCGAATGAATTGGGAATTTTTGAACTTACATAGAGAATGGTGCAAGTTCAAGCAACACGTGGAATTGATGTTTTCGGGTCCAATGAAAAGCAAAGGGGATCCTGTGGATCGAAGAAAAAGGGAGAGACATTTTTAACACATGGTCTCTCACCGCAGATGAAGCAAAGGTACTGAAAAGTAATTTTGACCGTTTTGAAGCATATGTGATGCCCAAGACAAATACGATATTCGCTAGGTATAAGTTTCAGGAGAAAGTACAAGGAGCTAGTGAGTTGTTTGAACAGTTCGTGACTGAGTTAAAACGGCTGGTAAAAGACTGTGAATATGCCGATAAAGATGAGATGGTCAGAGACCGCATCATGTTTGGAATACATTCAGCTAAAGTGAGAGAAAAACTTTTGAATGTTGGGTCCGGGCTAACGCTGGACAAAGCTATAGACATAGCTAGATCGCACGAGATAGCCCAAGCACAGTTGAAAACCATAACCGGCGCCATGAGCAGCTCGTGTGAACAGACAGTGCACATAGTTAATAGGCACACACCAAAGAACACTGCCCAGAGAGCGTGTTTCAGAGCAGAAATAACAGAGAGAGTTCTAAAAATGGGCGACACAGACATAAAACGCTTCAAAAACTGTGGATATTGTGGACACAACTGGCATGGAGAAAAGGAGTACTGCCCTGCCAAAGGAAGGCAATGTACTTAATTTGGTAAACAGAACCGCTTTGCTAAAGTTTGCAGGACTGTTTTTCGAGAAGCAGTACACATGGTGAGTGACAGCCAAATGCCAGATAGAGAGCCAAATGCAGAGGAACTGTTTATTGATTCTGTGTCACAGAAAAAACAGATTTCAGAGACTGAGCAAGCTTTTGCCGATATTGAGATAGGAAAACAGGGCAAAGAGCTTAAGTTTAAACTAGACACTGGATCTCAGGTTAATTTAATTCCTATGAGTGAGTATCACAGCTTGAAGGATGAGTGTGAGCTACAGCCCACCTCACGCAGACTGACCAGCTATGGGGGTGAGCAGCTCATTGTAAAAGGCACAGGCGTGATGAAATGCAAGTACAAAGAAAGCGACATGATGCTGGGCTTTTATATTGTTAACACTCAAGCAACTCCAGTGCTAGGTCTAAAGGCATGTTTAGACATAGACCTCGTCAAGCTAGTGCTATCATTGACAGCACCAGTTGAGAAGCAGACAGTCATGGAGGAGTTTGCTGACGTTTTCAAAGGAATCGGACTATTCCCAGGTGAATGCACTATTCATCTTGACCCAGCAGCAACCCCTGTGGTTTGCCCACTGAGAAGGATACCCCTTGCTCTACATAGTCACCTGAAGGAGGAGCTGCAGAGCATGGAGTATACAGAAATCATCGTCTGGGAAACAGAACCAACAGAGTGGGTCAATGCGTTAGTAGTGGTTGAGAAACCAGATAGAGGCAAGCTCAGAGTCTGTCTCGACCCCAGAGATTTGAATAAGGGTATCAAACGCCCTCACTACCCTCTACCAATGCTAGATGACATCACACCCAAGCTAGTGGGAGCACGTTATTTCTGTGTAATGGACGCACGATCAGGATACTGGACTATCAAGCTCACGGAAGAGCCATCTAAGCTAACAACATTCAACACACCATTTGGACGCTACCGATTTCTGCATTTACCATTTGGTCTTATCTCAGCTCAGGATGAATTCCAGTGGAAGATCGACGAAAGCTATGAAGGCCTCGACAGAGTAGTCGCAATCGTAGACGACATCTTCATCTATGGCAGGAATAGAGAGGAACATGACAGGAACCTCCGTGCGATGCTACAAAGATCACAGGAGAAAGGTATCCAGTTCAACCCCGAGAAAAGCATAATCGGATCCACCGAGATCAGTTATTTCGGGCATCGCCTCTCAACTGATGGCAGCACGGTGGCATAGTGGTTAGCACTGTAGCCTCACAGCGCCAGGGACCCGGGTTCGAATCCGGCCTCGGGTGACTGTCTGTGTGGAGTTTGCACATTCTCCCCGTGTTTGCGTGGGTTTTCTCCGGGTGCTCCGGTTTCCTCCCACAGTCCAAAAGCTGTGCAGGTTAGGTTGATTGGCTATGATAAATTGACCCTTAGTGTTAGGGGGATTAAATACGTGGGGATAGGGTGGGATATGTGTTGGTGTAGGGGTTAAGGGGATCGGGTAGGATATGTGTCGGTGCAGGCTCGATGGGCCGAAATGGCCTCTATCTGCATTGTGGGGTTTCTGTGAATCTTTCTGTGAATTAAGCCGGATCCAGAAAAAATCTCCACCATCAAGAAGATGAAGCCGCCGAAGAACCGCGCAGAGCTAGAGACAGTACTAGGCATGGTTAACTACTTAGCCAAGTTTGCCCCGAGCCTCTCCGAAATCAACGCACCCATGCGTCAGTTGCTCAAACAATCCAATGAGTTCCTGTGGGACAAACAACATGACACAGCATTTCAGAAAATGAAAGACCTAATCACCAGAGAACCAGGACCAGTTCTTGCCTGCTTCGACCCCAACAAAGAGCTCAGACTACAAGTGGACGCGTCAAAGTACGGACTAGGTGCAGTATTACTGCAAGAAGGAAAGCCCATCAGCTATGCTGCCAGATCTCTCACAGACAGTGAAATCAACTATGCTCAAATCGAGAAAGAGCTATATGCAATTCTGTTTGGATGCAAGCGTTTCCACCAGTACGTCTATGGCCGACAGGTCATTGTGGAATCCGACCGCAAGCCCCTCGAGTCAATCATGAGGAAACCACTAGCCGCAGCCCCACCAAGGCTACAGAGAATGATCCTTCAGCTACAGAAGTATGACTTCACAATCATTCACCATCCAGGCAAAGACATTCGTGTCGCAGACACGCTCTCCAGAAAGTCTCTTAGCTACCAGGACAGCAGCCTCAGTGAAGGCATGGATGTGCAGGTGCACATGGTGTACAACAGCTTACCTGTGAGTGACTCAAAACTGAAGGAGATCCGAGCAAGAACAGAGAAAGATGCACAACTCACACTGCTGAGCAAAGTTATACATGAAGGATGGCCTGAGGAAAGGAGGAAATGCCCTCAGAGCATATCTGAATTCTGGAACCACAGAGACGAACTGTCACAAATCAACGGAATCATCTTCAAAGGGGAGAAAATCATCATTCCTACCAGTCTCAGAGAAGAGATGTTGACAAAAATTCATGCTGGACATATGGACATGGAAAAATGCAAACAAAGAGCACATGACATTATGTTTGGGCCTGGAATGTGCAAACACATTGAGGACATTGTCGGAAAATGTTCCATTTGTCTAGAACGCCGCCCATCAAATGTCAAAGAGCCCATGATACCTCACCGTATCCCAGACAGGCCCTGGCAGGTCACGGCAACGGATCTGTTCACATGGAACAACGAGGACTACTGTACTGGTCTCGCTAGACATGCTCCTATCTAGTTATCCAGCCAGCTAAACACTAATTCAAATAATTCCTCCGAGAAGCAGGTTGCTGTTTTGAAGCTTTACTTGAACAAATTTGTGAAACTGTAAACAAAGACAAAGTATGTTTTGTACATAGAACTGAGTACTATGCATTAGCTGTTACATAAGATATAAACATGTTTATGACAACAGAATGGACTAATTGTATAACTAAATAGCACTGAAGCTAAACCTCGGTAACTAACAGCTAATAACTTCTTATAGACAAAGTATTGTCAAAATACTACACTGACAAGGTTGTTATCATGTTACTAAACAAGGATACTCACAGACATTGCGTCTTGCCTAGCATATAAGAAGGGATGCAATAGGATTGAGAATCCCTCATGTGGCTTTCTTCATAACTCGGCAGAAACACTCTCTGGAATACTACTTCCGGGTCAAACAGGAAGAAGGTCAAATAACATACTGCTATACACTAACACTGCTATACAATAACTACCACTAGAGGGTGCTATCTGCATGTAATAAGTCCAGAACACTCCCCATCTGGGGTCATTAACGACCCCACATAATCCTAACTCTACTTGTCACTGGAGTCCTCTGGCGACAAAAGAAGGACCACCTCAGAGACAGGCCGAGAGAAGACCTTTGCTGTTCCTTCTTTGACGACTCTCAAGTCCACCTTTCTCACTCTCCTGTCCTGGCTGGGAAGGGACTTCACGATGATAGCCATAGGCCATTCATTCCTTTTTGCCTGACTGTCCTTCATCAAGACAACTTCTCCTTCTTTGCGATCTGGCCTCTTGTCCTGCCACTTGCGTTGGCTCTGCAGTGTGTTGAGGTACTCCCATCGCCACCTGCCCCAAAACGTGTCTGCCAGACTCTGAACCCGTTTCCATTCTTCCATGAAGAGTCCTCTTTTCCCAAACTCTCCTGGAGGACAAGGGGAAACACCTGTCTTCTGGGTCAAAAGCATGGCCGGAGTGAGGATGAGGGGCGATTCCGGGTCTGAAGATACGGGAATGAGGGGCCTTGCATTCATCACGGTGGTGACCTCAGCCATCAGTGTGGTCAAGACTTCATGTGTGAGGCACGACGATCTACCTTGGAGAAGCCTGCAGTCGAGGATGCAGCGGGCAATGCCGATCATACGCTCCCATGCGCCACCCATGTGGGATGAGTGAGGTGGGTTGAATACCCAGGTACATTTCTGCTCTTGGAGATACTTCTCCACACTCTCTGAGCTGGAACTTGATCCATCCATCTTCAGCTCTCTGCAAGCGCCAACAAAGTTTGTGCCGCAATCCGAGCGTATTTGCTTTGCCGGGCCTCTGATTGAGAAATATCTTCTCAGAGCGTTTATGAAGCTGGAGGCACTCATTGTTTCAATAACTTCGATGTGTACAGCTCTTGTGGACATACATGAGAACATCACCGCCCACCTTTTGCTATTGGCGTGTCCTCCTCTGGTGCGGCGTGAGACCACGTCCCATGGTCCGAAGATGTCTACACCTACGTAGGTGAAAGGTGGTGCTACTTGTAGCCACTCAGCTGGCAGATCTGCCATGTGTTGGTGCTCTGTCTTCCCACGGAGTTTCTTGCAGGTGACACATTTGAAAAGCGTGCCACTGATACATCTCTTAGCTCCAACCAACCAGAGTCCATCATCTCTGATGGCACCTTCGGTGAAATGTCTGCCCTGGTGCTTCACAGCCTCATGATGATGACGCACAAGCAGAGTGGCCAGGTGATGACGACCTGGAATGAGGATGGGGTTGGTTGCATTTGTTCCTAGTTGAGACTGCGATATGCGTCCCCCAACTCTGAGAAGTCCGTCGGTGTCGACGATAGGATGCAGCTTCCATAGACTGCTGTGAGGGGGTAGGTTTCGTTCTGCTGCTATGCACTTCAACTCTTCTGAGTAACACTCGTTTTGGACGCTCTTCATCACAAGGATTTTGACTCTCTTGAGCTCCTCTTCAGAGGGACTCTTATGACAGATGTGCCACCCATGGCAGCTACTCTCTTGTGTAGACTGGGAGAAGGTATGAGCTATGTGGGTTAGGCGTGCTACTGTCTTTATGAGAGTGTTCCATTTGGAGAAACGCTTGAAGCATTTGCTGCTCATCAGGTCCTTAGAGGTTTGAGTAACATTCGTTGTGACTTGTGGGCGTATCTCGGAGTCAGAAACAGGGTTGAGGAGGAGTGCAGGGACTGATCCTGAAGAAAAGCAGGTCCTGACAGCCAAGTCGTGCTGCTGAGAAGGGACGCTGTTACAGATCTAGACCCATAGTCAGCTGGGTTCAGGTCTGTGGGGACATACCTCCACTGGTCGGGGGATGTGCACTGTCGAATACGTTGGACCCTGTTGTTCACGTATACGTAGAACCGTCTACTTTGGTTATGGATGTATCCTAGCACCACTTTGCTGTCTATATAATACTTGATGCTGTCGAACTTCAGATCAATCTCCTCTACTATGAACTCTGAAATCTCAACTGCTAATACTGCTGCGCACAGTTCCAATCTGGGTATGGTGAGGTCTGGCTGGGGTGCCAACTTGGCCTTACCAAAGACGAAGCTGATTTTGCTTTGTCCATCTTGAGTGGTGACCTTCAGATAAGCCACACCTGCAATGGCCTTAGCGGATGCATCTGCAAAGACACAAAGCTGTTTGAATTGGGCATTTGAGGGAGAGAAGGACGTATAGGAGCGAGGTATTCGGATCTCCTGTAAGTCTTGAAGTGAGTCTCTCCATCTGTCCCACTCTGCTCCCAGCTCTTCAGGGAGGGGTGAATCCCACTCTTCAGTGCGTGTGGACAGTTCCCTGAGGAGCAGCCTGCCTTGTATGGTGACAGGGGCTAAGAAGCCGAGAGGGTCATATAGGCTGTTGACTGTAGAGAGCACTCCTCTACGTGTGAAGGGTTTCTTGTCATCTAAGGCTTGGAACGTGAACGTGTCTGTTGCTATGTTCCAAGACACTCCTAGGCTACGCTGTAGGGGGAGGTCATCAGTGAAGAGGTCTAGATCCTTGACGTCCTTAGCACGATCTTCAGGGAGGAATGCCTCCATCACTGCTGGTCTGTTAGAGGCTATCTTGTGTAGCCTGAGGTTGGATAGTGCAAGTAGTTCTTGAGCTCGTCCAAGGGTACTGATGGCCTCTGCTTCGGTCGGGAATGACTTCAGTTCATCGTCGACGTAGAACTCTCGTTTGATGAACCCTCTCACATCGCTGCCAAAGTCATCTTCTTCTTCCTTGGCAGCCCTCCTTAGTCCGTATATGGCAACAACAGGGGACGGGCTATTCCTGAAGACATGGACACGCATTCTGTAGTCCACAATGTCTCTGTTGGGGTTGTTGTTGTGATACCACAGGAAGCGGAGGAAGTCTCTGTGGTCTTCTCTCACCACAAAGCAGTGAAACATGTGCTGGAGATCGGCAGTGATGGCAACGGGCTCTTTCCTGAATCTCATGAGTACCCCCAAGAGGCTGTTGTTGAGATCGGGCCCTGTGAGGAGTACATCGTTGAGAGAGACTCCCTGATATGGTGCACTGGAGTCAAACACCACGCAGATCTGTTCCGGCTTTTTGGGGTGATAGACTCCGAAGGAGGGGAGGTACCAACACTCTTGGCCTTCCTGGAGTGGAGGAGCTAGCTCTGCATGATCGTTGACAAGCATTTTCTTGACAAACTCTAGGAAGTGTGCTTTCATCTTTGGCTTATTTTCTAGTGTGCGACGGAGTGAGTTAAGACGATTATAGGCATACTCCCTGTTGTTCGGCAGCCGTCGTCTGGGGTCCTGGAAGGGTAAGGGTGCAACCCAGCTGTTAGAGCTGTCATGAAAGACCTCATGTCCATAATCTGGAGGAATCTCATGTCGTCGATCGATGGAGCAAGTTTGTGGTCATTGGCGGTGCGACAGAAGGCTGACTGACCCGGGTTCTCTCCAGTGAGCATCATCTGTGTGCTGTTTGTGGAGATCAGCGCTGGGGGGTTCTGAGGCTGGGCCGTATGACTGAACTTCTCTGTCACTCGGATCTGACTACTGCATGGGGTAAGGTAGCTTGGACAACCATTCTCCAAGATGGAAGTCTTGAGTGTGTTCACCTGAGATGGCTTGTGAGCACCCCTGAGGCACACGTCTCCAACAACGACCCAGCCAAGGTCTAGCCTTTGGGCGAAAGGGGCGTCATGTGGACCGTTGATCTGTTTCCTTATCTGTACACTCAGGATGTCCCTTCCCAACAACAGGAGTATGTCTGCATCTGGATCAAGAGGTGGGATCTCGTCTGCAATGCGTCTCAGATGACGGTGGTGATGAGCTGCATTCAGAGTGGGAATCTCAGAACGGTTGTCGGGGACTTGATTACATTCGATGAGTGTAGGAAGGGGGAGACCAATCTTCCCGTCGGCTGACTCAACAACATAACCACAGGCCCTCCTGTTGGCTGTCTCTGAAAGTCCAGCACACGTCTTCAGCGTGTAAGGCGACGGACTTCCTTTGACCTTGAAGATGTCGAAGAACTCGGATCTTGCTAGAGAACAATGGCTTTGTTTGTCTAGTATGGCATACATCTTTTCAGATTCCTGGCGACGTCCTACGGGGTACACATTAACGAGGCATATCTTGGAGCATGCTCTTGCGCTCACTCCTTCTCCACACACCTCGGTGCACTTGGATGTAATCTCCGGACTGGCAGCTCCCTCTCTCTCCCCGCCGTGCTCTGAGGCGGGAGGAGACGACTCTGACTTCCAAGAAGCTGGGCCTGGACATTCACCTTTCACATTCTGTGCATATTGCATCGAACTTGCAGTTCTTGGCGAGATGGTTCGTGGAAGAGCAGCACTTGAAACATATAGGCCTAGAAATTCACTGGCCTTAGCGCCGCTTTTGAGGCGCTAGAGGGCCTAGCGGCGAAGTTATGGCCAGTTTTGAAATTGACAGGGGCCCTAAATCGGCGTTAGGCCGGTAGCGCTGCGCCGGCACCGATGACGTCATCGGTGTGCGCAGCGTCCCGGTTGCCATGGTAACCCGCCCGAACTCGGAAATTGAGTTGCGGCCGCCTCGCCCGTGGCAGCCGCAAGCAACGTTCTGGCAGAGGTGCCTTACAGAACGTTGCGCCAGCGCATTAAAGGCCCCGCGGCGGCCGGCCGCTTTCCCGCCGCCCGCCCGGCCGCTTTCCCGCCGCCCGCCTGGCCGCAGCTTCCTCCCCGGACTTCCCCCCCCCCCCCCCGGAACAGAAGCAAGCCCGGCACTTGTCCGAGGTGCCGGGCTCATTTTTAAAAAGATTATCGCGGGCCGCGGCCGGGTGCAGGCAGCTCCTCCTTAAGGGAAGGAGGAGGCCTGCACTTCCCGAACCTGCCGCACCGCAGCGGGCGCCGCAGCGCCGGAATAGCGCTGAAATTCAGCGCATAGCGCCAGTTTTCAGGCGCTAACAGCTTTCAGCAGCGCCGGCAGCCGTTTGGGCGCAGAAGTAGTGAATTTTTGGCCCGCCCAGCGCGACTTAGCTCCGGCACTAACTTCCGGCGCTAAAGCCGTCGCTGCGCCAAAACCCAATTTCTAGGCCATAGAGTTCTCTTTGAGATACTGTGTGCGGTCTTCCAGGGACATCTCTCTGAAGCCTCTGCACTTCTTTAATGGATGGGGCTTGTTGTGGATGGGGCATTGTTTGCTCATATCCTCAGATTTCTTCTGATCCCTTGTGTTCTCGGTTGAAGACACTTGCATTTTGTGGACAGATATTGGTGTCTTTCCATGTCTGTCAAACTTGTCTCTTCTGGCAAGTGCTGTGTGGGAGGAGAAGAGGTTGAAGCTGGGGTCGGTCCTGGCTTTGGCTTCTTTACGGATGAAGTTGGCAAACACAGAGAATGGAGGGAAGGTAACGTTGTGCTTTAGCTTGAACTCTGACCCGAATGATATCCACTTCTCCTGCAGATTGAATGGAAGCTTCTCAATGATGGGACTTACCCCTCTGGAAGTGTCTAAGTACAATAGACCAGGTAGGTAGTCATCCTGCTTCGCGGCTTCGAGTTCCGACAGCAGATCTCCAAGGTCGCGGAGCTTCTGGGGTTCCTTATTTGTCAACTTCAGAAAGTTCTCCAACCTGGCAAAGAGAGCCCTTTCAATGGCTTCAGGTGAGCCGTAGCTTTCTTCCAGCCTCGCCCAAGCCATCTTCAACCCAGCTGGTGGATGTCCCACATTGACCGCTTTTATCCTGCGTGCCTGTCCAGCGGACTCTGGGCCGAGCCATTTGATGAGCAGGTTGAGCTCTTCTCCTGCCGACAGGTCTAAGCCCGATATGGCACTGTGGAAGGAGAAATTCCACGCCCGATAATTCTCTGGTCTATCATCAAACGTGGTTAACCCTGTAGTCACCAGCTGGCTGTGTGCAAGGTATTTGGCAAGGTCGTAGGTGATGGGACCTGTGCCAGGGTTGCCTTGAGTAGGGACTTTGTTGGGGGTCTCAAGGAAACGAGAGGGGGTTTGTTGCTGACTTTCTCTCTTCAGCGCTCCATTCCTCTGCACCGTGTCCTCTGTTTTGCAGGGGAGGATCCTGTGACTTGAGGCACGCTGTCCATTTTGACCTTGATTGGTGACATGGGGCATGTTATATGAAGTGCTTGAGTCGGTAGAGATGTGCGGGTCTTCATCCCTCTCTCTCGTAAACTGTGTGTCGGCTTGGTCACTCACGTAATCTCTGGTGCGCTGTAGTCGACTCTGCCGCGGAACGGGAATTAAAGGTTTGTTAGCTGCCTCAGGATCAGCTTCCACCAAAACTGCCTCCAACACTTGTGCCTCAGCTAATGCAGCATCTATCTCTTTTTCTTCATGCAGAGCGTCTAATGTGGCTTGGAGACGGGCCTGTTCAACTTGGTGTTCAGCTTTGAGACGGGCCTGTTCAACTTTGATTTCTATTTCTTTGTTGTCATAAGCAGCTCTGGCTTGGGCTGCTTCTAGCCTAGCCCATGCTTTGGCGACGGCCATGCTTACCCTAGAACCACCTGACGACCGTGAACCGGCTGACGAGCGTGAACCGGCTGATGACCTGGAACCAGCTGATGACCTAGAACCAGCTGATGATCTGTAGTGACGAGAGCCTATAGACAGATTGTCACATTCTTCAGTTTCATCTAACTGTTTAAGGTCTTCTACTCGCTGAGTAACGTTTTCAGTATTACCTTCTGCCATGTTGATGTGAGGTAAGTGTGATGTACAAGGTGAAGACTTAAGCTGGCTGTGTCGGGATGGCTTACTCTGCGCCTAGATGACGGCCACTTAACTCTGACTCCTTGCTGCTGCACGTGGAGGATCTCCTCTCTTCACAGCTAGCCGTAATGCTGTCTTTTCACTGTACTGGTCTCGCTAGATGTGCTCCTATCTAGTTATTTAGCCAGCTAAACACTCATTCAAATAATTCCTCCGAGAAGCAGGTTGCTGTTTTGAAGCTTTACTTGAACAAATTTGTGAAACTGTAAACAAAGACAAAGTATGTTTTGTACATAGAACAGAGTACTATACATTAGATGTTACATAAGATATAAACATGTTTATGACAACAGAATAGACTAATTGTATAACTAAATAGCACTGAAGCTAAACCTCGGTAACTAACAGCTAATAATTTCTTATAGACAAAGTATTGTCAAAATACTACACTGACAAGGTTGTTATCATGTTACTAAACAAGGATACTCACAGACATTGCGTCTTGCCTAGCGTATAAGAAGGGATACAATAGGATTGAGAATCCCTCATGTGGCTTTCTTCATAACTCGGCAGAAACACTCTCTGGAATACTACTTCCGGGTCAAACAGGAAGAAGGTCAAATAACATACTGCTATACACTAACACTGCTATACAATAACTACCACTAGAGGGTGCTATCTGCATGTAATAAGTCCAGAACAACTACATAGTGACTGTTGATTACTACACCAGATTTTTTGAATTGGGCAAGCTTCACAGCACCACATCTGCAGCTGTGATCCTCAAGTTAAAGGCAGCCTTTGCCAGGCATGGCATGGTAGAGACTTTAGTCTCAGACAATGGCCCCCAATACAAATCAAAAGAGTTCGAGTCATTTGCCAAGGCATGGGATTTCACACATGTCACATCAAGCCCACATTACCCTCAAAGTAATGGCCTTGCTGAAAAAACTGTCCAGGTTGCAAAAACACTCATGTACAAAGCCAAAGCGGACAAAAGAGACCCCTACATCAGTCTCCTTGAGTACCGCAACACTCCAGTTGACAACTTCAAGTCACCAGCACAGCTGTTGATGAGCCATAGACTTCACTCAATCCTTCCAAGCGCCAACCAGCAGCTGCAGCCAGAGGTCGTCAGCTGCAAGCAAGTGCATGCAAAATGTGTACAGAGACAGCAACACCAAAACAGATACTATGACAGGTCAGCTAGACTACTGCCGCCGCTGCACAATGGAGAATCCGTCAGAATCCAGGAGCATGTCTACTGGAAGCCAGCAGTCATCATCCAGCCAGCTGACACTGAGCGATCGTATCACGTCCGCACCCCAGAAGGACAGCTGTACCGCCAAAATCGCAGGCACCTCCTGAACACCAAGGAACAACACTGTCATTCCGATGAGAGGATCAGTGCAACAGAGTGTGATGAACAGAGCAATACACAAAACACATCATACTTACCTGAACCTAAACCTGAACCTGATTTGGTGACCAATTCAGGAGCATGCTCAGTTCCATACCACACAAGGTCGGGACGAGAGGTCAAGCCTAGAGTTATCCTTGACTTGTGAACTGTCAAAGGGTGTAGGCGGATCGCTGCCCTAAAAAAAAACTGTACATCGTTATTGAAACATTGCGATTTTTCAGTGCTAGTTAAATGTTGAGTTTACTTATATGTTGATGCTACTGAGAACATTATGTAGAAGAAAGGTTCAAAAGTAATGCATAACATTTTTCTTTTAAAAGAAAGGGGATGTAACATTTGCATATCGAATTATCATTGGCCCGCAGGCATCTGTAAGGAATACCTATTATATTCACATGTGATCACATGCTGAGTTGTCATTGGCCTGCAGGCATCTATAAGGACTGCTATTGTTTGGAAGACCCAGGGGGTCCTAACTCCATCTTGTCCACACAGTGCTGTATGAGAGATCACAGACCTGATGCTTCATTAAAAGAGTTTAAACTGTAATACTCCGTTGTCCTGCAATTTATTAGTTTTGTACAAAGTGTGCAAAACAAGACACTGGTCAGACCACTTGCTCCCAGTCATGGGGGCTGTAGCTGTCATCCCCCTTGGCCTGCAGCATGACAGGGAAATGGAACAGAGTTAGCAAAGAAGAGGACAAGCTGCTCACAGAGGGAGGAGGAAGAGGGGGAGAAGGGCTCTCAGCAGCAGGCCTTACCCACCTAGGGACTTCTGTGAGCAATTCTCTTACCTCAGCCTGAGCCAGGAGCAGTGTGTGAGGCATCTGCGATTTACGAAGGAGGTGCGCACAGAACTCTGCCACCTCTTACAACCAGACCTGCAGCCTCACACCAGGGCTAGGACAGCACTGCCAGTGGCTGGGACAGTGACCGTGGCCATTAAGTTCTTTGTGTTGGGATCCTTCCAGGCTAGACTAGGCGACATCTGTAACATCTCCCAGTTCGCCATCCATTGCTGCATAAGAGAGGTGACAGAAGCTCTTTATACCAGGAGAGGGGACTTCATTGTCTCCTCTCTGATCAGAGAGAAGCAGGCAGAACGTGCATGTGGTTTTGCTAAGGCCTCCCCATAGTGCACGTATGTGGCTTTTTGGGCTCCGTATCTAAATGCTGAGATGTACAGCAACTGCAACCACATCGGTCGTCAGGAAAATGCAGGAATCTATTATTAAAGAAGTGGTAACAGGGCATTTAGAAAATCATAATATGATTAGGCAGAGTCAACATGGTTTTATGAAAGGGAAATTGTATTTGACAAATTTATTAGAGTTTTTTGAGGATTAACCAGCAGGGTAGATAACGGGGAACCAGTGGATGTAGTATATTTGGATTTCCAAAAGGCATTCGATAAGGTGCCACATAAAAGGTTGCTACGCAAGATAGGGGCACATGGGTTTGGGGGTGTTATTGTAGCATGGATAGAGGATTGGTTAACGGACATTTTCGGGTTGGCAGGCTGTAACTACTGGGGTGCCACAAGCCTCAGCTATTCACAATCTATATTAATGACTTAGATGAAGGGACCGAGTGCAATGTATCCAAGTTTGCTGATGGTACAAAGCTAGGTGGGAAAGTAAGCTGGGAGGAGGATGCAAAGAGCTTGCAAAGGGATATAGACAGATTAAGTGAGTGGGCAATAAGGTGGCTATTGGAGTATAATGTGGGGAAATGTGAGGTTATTCACTTTGGTAGGAAGAATAGAAAAATAGAATATTTTTTAAATGGTGAGAAACTATTAAATGTTGGTGTTCAGAGAGATTTAGGTGTCCTAGTACAAGAAACACAGAGAGTTAGCATGCAGGAACAGTGAGCAATTAGGAAGGCAAATGGCATGTTGGCCTTTATTGCTGGATAGTTGGATAGTTGGAGTACAAGAGTAAGGAAGTCTTGCTACAATTGTACAGGGCTTTGGTGAGACCACACCTGAAGTACTGTGCACAGTTTTGTTCTCTTTAACTAGGGAAGGATATTCTTGCCTTGGAGGCATTGCAACAAAGGTTCATTAGATTGATTCCTGGGATGAGAGGGTTGTCCTATAAGGAGAGATTGAGTAGATTGGGACTTTAATCTCTGGAGTTTAGAAGAATGAGAGGTGATTTCATTGAAACATACAAGATTCTGAGGGGGATTGACAGGATAGCAGCTGAGAGATTGTTTCCCCTGGCTGGAGAGTCTAGAACTGTCATAGTTTCAGAATAAGGGGTCAGCCTTTTAAGACTGAGATGAGGAGGAATTTCTTCACTCTGAGGGTGTGAATCTTTGGAATTCTCTACCCCAAAGAGCTGTGGATGCTCAGTCATTGAGTATATTCAAGGCTGAGATAGATAGATTTTTGGACTCAAGGATATGGGGATCGGACAGGAAAGTGGAGTTGAGGTCTAAGATCAGCCATGATCTTATTGAATGGCGGACCAGGCTCGAGGGGCCATATGGCCTATGCCTGCTCCTAATTCTTATGTTCTTTGACTAGAACACTCACATCCTTAAACAATGCTTCCGCTGCCTGGACTGCTCTGGAGGAGCCCTGCAGTACTCACTAAAACACGTTTCAAGATTCGTCATGCTCTGCTGCATGCTCCACAACCTCATCATCATGAGAGAACAGCCCTTGCCACCAGGCATACAATGACCAGCTGAGGTGGGGGAGGAGGAGGAAACAGAGGAGGAGGAGGAGGAAGAGGACAAGGAGGAAGCAGAAGAGAAGGAAGCGCCAGAGGAGGAAGTGGAAGGGAGGAGGCAATCCAGACAGTCCCTTTCCGCCCGGGCTGTCCATGATAGACTCATCTGACTGTGGTATGAGTGAACGCAACCCCAATTTCCCAATCAACAATAATCCCACACCTTACCTTCCCTCTGTTACTTACCATCACAGCCTCCTCATGTCCACTATGCTGAAACAAAAGCCACCACAAACAAAAATTCCAATCCAAATTTATACATCAATCTATCCAATACAACATAACAAAGTCAACTAATCACCCTTGTGCATTCCCTTAGTGTCTGTCTTCAGTGGGTCTTTGCTTATATGAATTGCTACCCCAGTGGCTGTTGGAAGGCTGCTGACTTTCAGTGGAGGACACTGCAGATGGCCTTGCAGGGCTCCCTCGAGCACCTCTGGGCCTAAAAGTCTCAGCTGTAGACTGCACCACTCTGGCATGGGTGGCAACAGATTAGCCTAGCTGGCGGACAGCCAACAGCAAGGGCACTCGGAGTAGTTGTGGTGGGAGGACGAATGCTGTCATCCTGAGAGAGGACAGCAGGTTCTTACTCCACGGAGCCACTGCCACTCCCCTGGGGCGGTGCCTCAGCATTCCTAGTCATTTGGAGGACAAATTACTAGAATGCTGTGACACCCTGCAACTCCTTTCCACACTGATAAACCCAGCCACAATGGCAGTAAGCTGAGCTTGCATGACTTCAGTCTGAGCTTCTACTGCTGCACTCAGACGTAGAGTGGCTTGTGCTTGTGCTGCAATGGAAGCTGAGGCATCAGCTATCAGACACTGCATGACGGTTGGGTCCACAAGTGCGTTAATGGATCTGCCCACCCCTTCCATGCTGGAAAGGATAGGCTCCAAGCTCTGCTCAAAGCCCTGTGCAAGGTTGGTGGCAGACTCTTCCATGCTCCTTGACAATGCACTCAGGCTTTCTGGCAGGCCTGCCAATGCACCAAGCATTTTGTCATGCATACCCATCAGTGTTCTTCTGTAGGCCACCCCATCGGAGTCCTCATCTGTGCAGCAGAATTCCTGTGTGATCTCGCCCTCCGGGGAGCTGACACCTGCGCTACCCTTTGCCCTGCCCTGGCTGTTGTCCACTCATGCCTGGTGACTCACTACGTGCAGATCCCGCCTCTAAGCTACCCTCCGTGCAGTGCCAGTATCTGAGCTGATGGCTGTGAGTGTCAGATCGAGTGATGGTGCTTCTTCTTCTTCATCACTCTCCTCTCACTACAACCACTGACTGGCCAGGTTGTTTTTCATGGGTATCTGAAATGAGAAAGACAAAAGGGTAGGGTTGTGGTGAGTGGAGGTGGGTGGAAGCAAGAAGTGCATACTTAAAACATGTGCAGATTGTAAATCAGAAGAGATTGTGGGATGAGGGGAAAGTGTGATTGTGAGAAGGAGGATAACATATGAGGATACCGGCATCTTGTACTCTTTCAGCTCTGCTGTAGGCCTCGGACTCAGTCATGCCCCTTCTAAGAATGGCCAGCACTATCTCCTCCAAGGGGGTCAGGTGATGCAGGCGAGCCTGTCCCCCGCCAGTTAGGTTCTGCTGGTTAAACGCCACCTTTTCCTGCAAGAGAAAGGGAAGTGTATCAGTGAGTGTGGTGCAATGTGTTTGGGTGATATGCGCGTTATGCTTGAATAGCTGGCAGTGTATGCAAGCTGTGAGATGTGGGTGTGAGGCTTACAGCAGTGGTAAGTGTGTGAGGGTGAGGTGAAGCTATGAATGTGAGGTATGAGTCATGTTTGGTAGAGATTGTTGGTAGGTGAGTGATGGGGGTGTGGTGCAGATGGTGAGATATGGCATTTGAAGATGAATTCGCTGACCTTGACCACTTGTGTGAGGTTGTTAAACTTCTTCCTGCACTGTGTCTATGTCCTCAGGGCAACACTGCTGGCATTCACCACATTGGCTATCTGCCCTCATTGCACATTTGCCTGTTGCCTGAAGGGCCTCCTGGCCCCCTGAGGAAAGTGAACCTCTCTCATCAAGTTGACCTTCTGCGCCAAGGCCTCCAGTGCTGCATCAGAGAACCTTGGTGCATGCTCTCTCCCCTCTTGTGCCATCATGATTTGAGTTTTTGCACTTACTCCGCCAGTTGAATGATGATCTGCAGGCAGAATGCACCTCTGCTTTAAGAGGTGCAGTCTCCCTTTAAGTAGTGCAGACTAGCTTTAATTGGTGCTAGCCTTGCACGAACTTAGGCTCCTTGCTGAGCATTCAGCCACTCAGCAGCGTGGTCAATGCTGGGCTGCATACCACAATCATGCAAATGAGCTGGCAGCACGAAGTTCGCGGGTTGCTAGTGCATTGCGATCCCTGCACCCAATTTTGGGGGCAAACAAATTTCTAGGCCTGAATATCTGGCACACATTTAAGATCGAGTGTGTTACACTGTGAAATTATCTAAGCTCAGCATTTCTCATGCCAGTTCACCAAATATATTGCTTAATTTTGTTTTGCTCAATGTATGAAAGTAATTGATGTCACCCATTATATAACAGTTTATGTAACTCTTATTTTACACAGTAATCATAGCCTGTTATTCATATGTTACCTGTTATCGTCAGTGGCCAATCTGATGAGTAGAATATCAGTTTTTCCTAAACGTTTGAATATTTTCTTTTTGTGTTTCATATTTATACACAATCTGGCTCACCTTATGTTGCCACATCTGATCATGTATTTTATGGGCCCAGATTTTGCTCTGAGTGGCGAAGGAATGGCTTTCGCCATTCACCTCGTGTACAGTTGCCCAGAGACTTTTAGCGGGCTTGTCAGCAGAGATTTCTACGAATCCTGCATCTGATCCAGTGTGGAGCCCTCTACAGGGGATCTGTGGCATCTGTGGCAGGAAGGCTCTTCAACCAAACAGATTGAAGAATCCCCACTGAGACATGCAGGGGGAAAAATTGGGTCACGCCCCCTTTGGGCGCTAACTTCGCTGGGGCATTACTTTTAGCGCCCCAAAAAATTATCGCCCCATGCCCGAAATTCACCGGTAGCACCCAAGAGGGAGGCAGGGCGCTACTGGAAGCACCTCACCTCCCTCTTGGGGCGCTGCGAGTGAATATTGCGGCACTACGTGATGCAGCGCCATGCTCTGTGGCACATCACGCCGCAGTACTGCAGGCCTTTCTCCCCTTATTAAAGGGGCGGGGCCTAGCACAGCATGGCCCAGTGCCCAGCTGGGCCACCAGGGATTGAAGTGCCGGCAAAAGAACCCGGCACTCAAGAGAAGTGTCGGGCTCACGGAGCACAGCCAGCACTCTGCGGGGGTGCTGAACAGAAGGCCGGGGATGGCAAAGTGGGCAGGTGCTGGCAGGCGGCCAGCAACAAAAATGGCCGCCTGGCACCTTCCCTTTAATTTGTGCTGCCCCAGCTGCAGGCAGGCCCCGCTGACCTGTTGGACATAGCATCCGGCGTTAAGTCAGGGGGTGCTACTGAAGATCGCAGCCGCGGCGCGAGCGGGGCACTGTGCACAGCAATGACGTCCTCGCCAGCGGCGCAGCACTGCGGGGTGCTAACGGTTACCGCCATCGCTAACCTCCCGCTGAATTTTGCGGGAGGTGTTAGCGGCGCCATGCCCAGGTCCTAGCTGCTTTGCACCCTGTTAACGCCCTCTAAGGGCGCTAACAGGAGGCGCAAATTATCTGAATCTTTCCCCTGCAGAGTTGAAACCAGGAAGTAGAAAACAGAAAATATAAATTACATTTAAATCATTGTACAGGAAGCAAAATAAAGATTGGGACATACACATGGGATTAAGGGAGAGACATTAAAGAGAAAAACAGAAACACTAAAAAAAATTATTTTAATTTTTATTGTTTTTAATCTGCAACATTCATTTTCTTCTGAGGGAATGAGACTCCACACTTGTAAAATTAATTTTTCAGCACCAGAGAGGTTGTTTAGCAGTAATTACCACTTATTACGTGGTTAAAAACTCACTTAATCCTGAATGCACTATCCCTATCTTTTTCATCCATCATTAGTGCGTGACTAATGGGTAATTATTCTAAGTTCACACCATTATAGTGATTTCAGTGCCAAGTCTATCAGCGAGGCTACAACAGCCTATCCTATGGAGGAGCAGGGTACCTCTGACAGCAACTTCTTGATTTCCACATTTAACTATGCATGTGCGGATGCCAGAAGTTGCTGTCAGACTTACTCTATAATAATGGCGAATGCTGATAGCCTCACCGCTACTACTACTGCAAAATCAGGGCCATGATCTTTTTCAGAGAAACAGCCACCTGTTTCTTTTTCACTAATTGGATTTCTCTCTTCTATGGGAGTCATGGCCTAGCTGCTGTATCCTCATCCATGACGTGGTCCTTGGGAAGGTAAACAGGGATTGAATGCTCCTCTTCTCCTTTGTAGGAAGTCAATTTGGCTCAATTTGGGACATTTCAGATATAGAATTCATTTTGCTTTTCATCCTCATTCGACATCTCACAGTTATCATAATTTTAAATATCGGGTTTATTGATTGTAAGTTTGTTACTGATTTGTGTACAGTCGTTTGGGCAGTGGGTTGTTTTGGGAATCAGAATAAGAATTACATTCTTTGTTTCATTATGTAGCACATATGTTGCAAGGGGGGAGAAATTAGGCTAATTCTGCATTGTGTTTCTACATTCATTAACTTTCCTTCCTATGTGGTCTGTCTCTTTTATTTTCTTTCTACCTCACTTAGGCAAAAGTGTGGATAAAAACAATTTGTATTCGCCACCAAAGTGATTTCATTAAGTAGGCTACAAAATTGTCCCTTACAATTCGTTCCATGTCTTCTGCATAAATAGAAATTAAAAAATGCAAAGTTCTGAACAAAATTAATACAAATGACATAGTTGCCAACCCTTTGCTTTCTAAAGGGATCAGCGTTTTTGCTCTTCATTCACACCACTGGATGGTGCCCCATCTGCTCACTTATCCTGGGCATTTTAAAAACTGCCCCACGGCACTTTACAACTTATCTCTTCCACGCATGTATGATGTTTCAGAACATGCACAGCAGGGATAAGGTGAAATGCATTGCGAACACATGTTTGTCAGTTCCCAGGCTTTCTGTGTAAATAGAAAAGGTGATATGCCCTGACCGGGGTTGCGCTTATGCGCAGCCTGGGATTCCCCTCACTCTGAATCAGGCATCCAAGGGTCCAATATGGTGGGTGGTGTGCGTGTGTGCATTCCTTCCATGCCAGTAGTGTGCCACCTGCCATATTGGTAAAGGCTCTTCCATAGGGCATCCAGGGTACATGCCTGAAACAGGTGTTAGGCCCTTTACATATGCGCTTAGCACCTATTTTGCGCCTGACAGCAGCATGTACTGTGCATCCTGTGCCAGTTTCCTCGGGTGCTTGGCAGGCAAACCAGCAGTCCTTGAAGTCTGATGGAGGCAAAATAATTCTGTTGTGTTTCATGTTTATTTTAATTCTTCAGAAGAGGTTATTACGAGTATGTGGGTGAATGGAAAACATTTAATGCTTCTTAGGGTGTAATAATTCTGTCTATTATGTCACTTCCAGTGCAATGTCAAAGGTGATTTCACCAATTCATTTCTAAACTGAGGTGGAACATTTTCTGAAGTTGCCCAACAGCAATAGCTAGCCTGGCTTTTCCAGGTGAATGTTTAATGCATATTTTCACCTGCCAGTTCTTTGAAAATATAAGAACATGTAAGGTTGAGGAAAGGCCATTTGGGTCATCAAAGCTTTTCCTACTGTACAAAGCCCAAGTTAGACCACGTCTGGAGTTCTGTGAGCAGTTCTGGGCACCACACCTTAGGAAGGATATAGTGGCCTTGGAGAGAGAACAGCGTAGATTTATCAGAATAATACCTGGATTTCAAGGGTTCAATTACAAGGAGAGATTACACAAACTAGGGTTATATTCCATGGAATGTAGACGGTTAAGGGGTGATTTGATCGAAGTTTTCAAGATATTAAGGGGAACTGACTGGGTGGATAGAGAGAAACAATTTCCACTGGTTGGGGAGTCTAAGACTAGGGGGCATCGTCTAAAAATTACAGCCAAACCTTTCAGGAGTGAAGTTAGGAAACACTTCTACACGCAAAGGGTGGTAGAAGTTTTGGAACTCTATTCCGCAACAGGCAATTGATGCGAGGTTGATTGTTAATTTTAAATCTGAGATTGATAGATTTTGTTAACCAAAGGATATGGACCAAAGGCAGATATATGGAGTTAGGTCACAGATCAGCCATGATCTCATTGAATGGCGGAACAGGCTCGAGGGGCTAAATGACCTAGTCCTGTTTCTATGTACTCATATTCTAACCCTTCCATTATTGCATTTAACTGCATTTACATTGCCCCATTACCTTGCTTGACAGGTTGTTCCAAACATTTTGCACCCTTTGAGTTCAGAGTATTTTTTTATGATTGTACATTTACACTAAATTCACTTTTCATTAATTTCAAACCAAATACTACTGCTCGGCAGTCCACATAGGAACAGGAGTAGGCCATTCAGCCTGTTCCACCATTCAATTAGATCATTGCTGATCTGTATCATAACTCGATCTACCCGCCGTGGTACTGTAATCCTTAATCCTTTGCCAAACAAAAATCTATCAATATCAGTTTTGAAATTTTCAATTTCAAGTTCTCCAGATTAGCACTCATACTCAGAATGTGTATAATAGGGCAATGTCACACTGGTGCAGCAAAGACTGCTCTTCTGAAATTGGGGATTACACTAGATCCAAGGGCAGTGTCAATGCAGCTTATAACCTGGAGGCAGTAGACGCTGAGAGGAAGAAGTGGGCAAGTTTTCTATTTCAGCACTCAACCCTCAGTTTGATGTCAAATAGGGTGTGGAGGGAGCGAATCACTTCCTTCATAAGTGCTCAGCACAATCAATGTAGCTCTGAGTGCATAGTTGCCAGCTGCTAGATTTCTGAGGGACTGTTCAGTAATGCATACCTTTGCCTGTACCATCTATACAGTGCTTCCCATGGTCGCTTATAGAATACATGTATTTCACTCGCAAATTTTCCAAGTATAAGTCACTGAAGCAACAAACCTCTGTAACTTCATATCACTTTTGATCACAGACCAAGTTATACAGGGACTTTACAAACCTCTTTTGATATGTTGGGGGGAGTCAATTTCTGTAATAAATAGTTCATTATTTTTTAAGCAATAAGTCAGCATAAGAGTTTGACGTGAGCACTGAGCAAGCTGTTAGCTGGTACAGAGTCTCATTAATCTTGTGGCCCTGAAGATCACAAACAGTGCAAAATTTGAAATGGGAAAGTTTCCTGTGTTAAAGATATGAAATAAACTTCACATCTGGAGCACAATTATGAATGGAATCCATTCTGGCTGAAGTAATAAAAAGTTTCAATTCCTAATTAACACCAGTCAGCTGAACTGAACAGGATCAGTGTTTTATAACATGGCAGGATTTTACCAGTTTTTTGGGGATTGCATTCCAGGATACCATTCATTTATAATTAGTTTATGATGACAAAGTCAAATCTGTTTTATGATATAGGAAAATGGGATTGTTACTAATGTTTCAGGATCATAATCTCAATTTTGTTCATTTATTCATGAAAACTGCAAACTGGTAGCCTTGCCAATTGCACATAAATTGAAGTGACCAGTAATTTAGTCATTTGGCTTAATTCCATTTGCATACAAGTAGTTTCTTTTTGTTTAAAAATTTGCATTTCAATTTTTCCATAACAAAATATGACTGCAATTGTGAGTCTTGGCAGAAGCAGAATTACAGTGGGAAAAGGAGAAATGGTTTGAGTTTTCCAAGACCACAACAGAGTTGTCCATGGCTGAATAATGGATACCCCGGTTTTACAATAACTGTAGTCCAATAATGTACAAAGCTGTATTTCGTTTAGCACTGAAGCTGCTTGTGCTTAAAGAGAACACACCTAATCCTTACCTGGGGGATAAGGTAAGGATTATACATTTACTTAAGGTGGTGCAGCAGCAAAGATGTCGGTTCATATAATCTGATCATGCTATGGGAATGGAAGTCAGCAATGTCAAGAAAATCTGGATGTGATAAAAATTAGTGATGGCTTGACAGGCATAGGTAATAACAACAACAACTTGTATTTATATAGCACCTTTAAAGTAGTAAAACGTTCCAAGGTGCTTCATAGGAGCGTTATAAAACAAAATTTGACACCGAGCCACATAAGTAATTAATAGGGCAGATGACCAAAAGCTTGGTCAAAGAGGTAGGTTTTAAGGAGAATCTTAAAGGAGGAAAGAGAGCTAGAGAGGCGGAGAGGTTTATGGAGGGAATTCCAGAGCTTAGGGCCTAGGCAGCTGAAGGCACGGCCACCAATGGCAAAGCGATTAAAATCAGGGATGCTCAAGAGGCCAGAATTAGAGGAGCGCAAATATCTCGAAGGGTTGTGAGGCTGGAGGAGATTACAGAGATAGGGAGGGGTGAGGCCATGGAGGGATTTGAAAACAAGGATAAGAATTTTAATATAGAGGTGTTGCTTAACCAGGAGCCAATGTAGGTCAGCAAGCATAGGGGTGATGGATGAATGGGACTTGGTGCGAGTTAGGACACAGGTAGATGTCCTCAGGTTTAGGGAGGGTAGAACGTGGGAGGCCGACCAGGAGTGCATTGGAATAGTCAAGTCTAGAGGTAACAAAGGCATGGATGAGGGTTTCAACAGCAGATGAGCTGAGGCAGGGATGGAGTTGGGTGGTGGAAATAGGCGGTCTTAGTGATGGCACGTATATGTGGTCGGAAGCTCATCTCAGGGTCAAATATTACACCATGGTTGCGAACAGTGTGGTTCAGCCTCAGATAGTTGCCAGGGAGAGGGATGGAGTCAGTGGCTAGGGAGCGGAGTTTGTGGCGGGGACCGAAAACAATGGCTTCGGTCTTCCCAATATTGAGTTGGAGGAAATTTCTGCTCATCCAGTACTGGACATCGGATGAGCAGTCTGACAATTTAAAGACAGTAGAGGGGTCGAGAGAGGTGGTTGGTGAACCGACCCAGATCCCTACTTGAATTTTTAGACTGGATTTTAAATTACAAAGCAGTATTCAACACTATCTGTTAATGGCTACAGCAAATGACTGTGCTATAGCTGTAATGAAGGTGGAAACTAAGCCATCGAATTTTACGGAGGGTCAGTGGGACAGGGGGAAGAGTGCGGGGGAGCCTGGTAGTGGGCGACTAACCCGGCAAGGTTGGGGGCTTGGAGGCCCTGCTGGTCTTAACGGTGTAATTGTTGGGGGTTTGGAGAGATTTCTCTCCTCCAACAATTACATCGCAGCTTGCCTGTGACAACATGGCTGAGATTGGAACTTATTGCAAAACTTCAAAACTAAGTGAAGGTGCAATATGTAGCATGTCACATCAGTTCCAGAACCCAACACATTTTGTTAGTCATTTGGATCCGTGTATTAACTGTGATGCCATAAAAGATGATCTTTGCCCATTAATCATTAGTCTGTTCAGCCACAAGTCATTGATTCATGCAAGAGTACCTCATTTTAATGTTGGACAACAAATAAAGAGAAACTGGCTCATTGGTCAACAAATATGTCCCAGTAATGGCTGCCACTTCCTTGTACAAAATGCTAATGCTCTTGAGCTAGCAATGTGCAAGAGTGGAAAGTAAAGCTAACCACCATGACTGCAATAATTGCTTCTTCATTACTACTGGTAAAAATGGCCTTGGCACTGCTCTGTTAGATGGAAGATCAATACTCCTTGGGGTGAAATTCTTCCCATCTGTTAGCCTAGCAATGAAGTCAGTATAAATCTGTTTGCACCATTATTTTTCTTGCAACAGTAATTTGTATTGGATGCAGCTGTAAATGAAAATGGAATTCATGTTACAAGAGAAATGGGCACAAGGATAAATAATAGATACAGTACATTTGAAGAAAATGTTAAAACACAAAATTGCTTGCCTGAGTAAGCTTTGTTTGTAGATGATTTCTCATTTTGTCAAGGTGATTTTTTAGTAAAATTAGGTTAGCAGATTGATACTTTAAAAATGTATGAAAGAAATAAGTAATTACCATTAATTAAGCACCATTACCTCTGGAGTCCCCTAAGGATCTATTCTTGCACCCACCACCCACCCCCCCACCCCCCGCACACTTCCTCATCAACACGATGCCCTATGGTGAATTCATCCGAAGACAAATGATCAGCTTCCATATATATGCTGATGACATCCAGCTCTAACTCTTAATCACGTACCTCTGGTGTCTCTCCTCAATAGATGCCCATCTATCCTCCATAGCAGACCATCTACTTAGAAGAGTCACCATGTTCTCCTGAGTCTGGTGACTTATGTCCTCCATGGCGGTTGCCACCCTCTCTATGGCGGCACGTTCATGCGCTATTGCCTCCACCATGGCAGTGCTCATGTTTGAGATGGACTCCTCCATTCTCTCCACACTCACAGTTACCCTGGATGTAAACCTTGTCAGAGACTCCTGCACTTGTTCCTGGAGTTCCAGCACTGTTCTCTGTAGTGTATGTACCTTTAAGAGAGAACTACTTTTACAGCTCCTGTATACTGTAGTACCGGTAGTGACCACACCTGTATATAAGCCTTGAGCATGCCTCTGTACTGTACCCTCTTCCAGTAAACACCTGTTGATTGTTAACTTACAGCCTCCGGCTAGTTATTGGGAAAACATAATACTTTAAGAATCACGGATTCAACAGTGGCGACGAGGTCGATTCAAATCTACCTGCAACTCTGCATTTCCTTTCAAGGATTCGCTCCGGGAGGACGGTGGAAGAAAGTCGAGGCCAGAAGCACGAGCGTCGACCATGAGCAACCGCCCAGTCATCCGGCAGAGAGTGAACATCGCAGGGGAGGCTGTTGAGAGCTGGGCTTAGTTCTCCAGCCACGACGATCCAGCAACAGACTGGCAACAGGTACAGCGCAGACCCTTCCCGGACAGCGGCGGCTGGAGCCGACCGACGGCACAGAAAAGGCCGAGCAGCGTCGATGGTGTAAGAGAGAGGGTGAAGCGCACAGGGCGCAGCCAGGGGTTGAAAACCGAGCGGCGTCAACGGAAAACAAAAAGAGAGAGAGAGGATAAAGCAGCAGCCGGGGTTCAGGACCGAGCGGCGGCAACGAGAGAGGCGCACAGGAGAACGCGCAGAGCACAGCCAGGGCTCAAGGGCAGAACAGCATCCGCGGGGGAAAGAAAGGAAGCGCGGGAGACGCCATTGAGCCACGGAGAAGAAGGGAGAGCGCGGGAGATGCCATTTTAGAAGCCGCAGCGGAGAAGAAGGACGAGCGCGGAAAGAAAGGAAAGCGCGGGAGACGCCGTTTTGTGCCAGCGGAGAAGAAGGGAGAGCACGGGAGATGCCATTTTAGACAGTTTAATCACACCCAGGGATGCCGAAGAGTGGCAGTATCACTGCGTTCGACAATGAAGTCGAAGATTGGGCGACATATGTGGAATGCATTGAGGTGTACTGCAGGGTGAATGAAGTGCCAGATGCTAGGAAAGCACTGGTTTTGTTGAATTCCATGGGTGCAAAAACTTATGGCTTACTGCGAAACCTAATAACCCCAGAGAAGCCCATGGATAAGAATTTCGAAAGCATAGTGGAAATCCTACAGGACCACTTAAACCCCACACCGCTGCTGATAGCAGAAAGATTTAAGTTCCACAAAAGGAACCAGCATAAAGACGAAAGTAATGCTGAGTACTTAACGGAACTGCGCAAGCTATCAAAACACTGCCAGTTTGGATTGGGACTGGCAGATACGTTAAGGGACAAGTTTGTGTGTGGGCTTCAAAGTGAAGGAACCCAGAAACGGCTTCTATCAGAAAAGGATCTTACGCTGGACAAGGCTTTCAGCATGGCAGTATCACATGAAGCAGCCGCACGGGGCGCTGCAGAGATACAATGGAGACCGCAAGAATATGGCACCAATGAAATGTCATATGGAGCAGGGAAGTTTTATCGCTGCGGCAGAACAACACACGACCAGAAGGATTGTTGGTTCAAGGACCAAGTGTGCAGACAGTGTGGAAAAGCAGGACACATAGCAAGAGTCTGCAGGTCTGGGAAGAAAACCAGCAGCAAGAAATCTCCACAGGAGAAGTACAAAAAGGTACATAAGGTGATGGACAGTAGTTCAGACGAACAGAAAAGTGATACAGACTCCGGAAGCAAGGAGCTGGGTTGTCTGAAACTACATAAGGTAATCAAAATGGAGGATCACCAGACTATCTGGGTCACACTCAAGATAGACGGAGTCCAAGCGAAAATGGAATTGGACACAGGATCAGCCCTAACAGTCAGAAACCAAAGGGACTACAAGCGGCTATTTTCACATATACCCTTGAAAGCTACAGAGATTGTCTTGAAGATGTACACGGGGCAAAAAGTCTACCCCAAAGGAAAAATAAGGGTGAAAGTGATATACAAAGGCCAGGAAATACCTAAAATGGACCTATATGAAATGCCAGATGGAGGACCACCACTACTAGGACGTGAATGGATCTGGAAGATACAATTAGATTGGCATTCCATACAGGCACTGAAGGTTGAGGCCAAAAAGGATGACGACGTCACACCTGGACGACTGTCAAAAATGCTAACTGATGCACAAGAAGTGTTCCAAGAGGGACTCGGAACACTAAAAGGCATAACAGCGATGATTAAAATAGAGGAAAATGCAAGCCCAAAGTTTTTTAAGGCCAGACTGGCGCCTTATGCGATCCGACCAGCCGTCGAAGCAGAGCTGGAAGGGTTGGAACATTCAGGAGTACTGTCCAAAGTAGACTGGAGCGAGTGGGCTACACCCATCGTTCCTGTAATGAAGAGGTCGTTGAGTAATACGCCTGGGGAACCAAAGAAGGTCCGCATCTGTGGGGATTTTAAGGTGACAGTGAACCCAGTCCTTCACACGGTACAATATCCACTTCCACGGATTGAGGATATTTTCGCCTCGCTATCTGGAGGTAAACGCTTAACCTAAATTGATCTGGCCCAGGCGTACCTGCAAATGGAGGTAGAAGAAGCCTCAAAACAATACCTCACGATCAACACTCATAAAGGTCTCTACCAATACAACCGGCTGGTGTTCGGTGTAGCATCGGCTCCGGCTATTTGGCAAAGGGCAATGGATCAAGTCCTGCAAGGGATTCCAGGGACCCAGTGTTATTTGGACGACATCCTGGTTACAGGCGAAAATGACAGTGATCACCTCGCCAACCTGGAGAAGGTGCTCACTAGATTAAAGGAATATGGGCTACGAGCTAATCGCCACAAGTGCGAGTTTTTCCAGAAGCAGATCTCGTATTGTGGCCACGTTATTGATGAAGAGGGGTTACATAAGTCCCCTGAAAAGATTGAGGCAGTAGTCAAGGCTCCAGCACCGGAAAATGTGTCACAACTGAGGTCGTTCCTTGGGCTGGTGAACTACTACCATAAGTTCTTACCAAATTTGTCTACAGTAATACACCCACTGAACACCCTACTGCAAACGGGGGTACCATGGAAGTGGAATGACGAATGTAAACGAGCTTTCCAGAAGTGCAAAGAATTGATCACATCAAAAGAGGTGTTGGCCCATTTCAACCCAGCACTACCAATTCGGTTGGCATGTGATGCATCACCCTATGGTATTGGAGCGGTGCTGTCGCACAAATTCCCAGACGGGTTGGAGAGGCCAGTAACCTTTGCGTCTCGGTCACTAACCTCAGCCGAGCACAACTACGCACAAATCGACAGGGAGGCCCTCAGCCAATATGGGGAGTAAAAAAATTCAACCACTATCTGCATGGGCAGAAGTTCACCTTGCTGACTGACCACCAACCACTTGTCTCCATCTTTAATCCAAAGAAGGGCGTTCCAGTGATGACTGCACAACGGCTACAAAGATGGTCCCTTTTTCTAGGGGCGAACCAATATGAAATAGAGTATAAGGGCACGAAACAGCATGGAAACGTTGATGGGCTATCACGCCTGCCACTGCCTACTGTGGAGGAAGCACCAGCAGTGGACCCTATCGAAATATTTTATTCGTCGATAATTGAATGATTGCCAGTAACTAACGCGGATATAGAGAAGGAGACCCGCAATGATCCGACACTCTCTCGGGTATATGATTTGACGGTGAAGGGATGGCCAACACATGGCGACTCACTGTTGCCAGCATTCTCATCCAGAAGAGAACAGCTGTCAGTATGCCAGGGGACAGTGATGTGTGGATCCCGAGTGGTAATTCCACCCAAGTTAAGGGAGAGAGTGCTCAATGAGCTTCACGAAGGCCATCTGGGAGGGCTGAAAATGAAAAGCCTTGCTGGGGCTTATGTGTGGTGGCCGGGGATCGATCAACAAATCGAGGACCTAACAAAGAGCTGCTCAGGATGCCAGAAGATCCAAAATGCACCACCACATGCCCCTCTACACCCATGGGAGTGGCCCTCCTCTCCATGGCAACGGGTGCATATTGATTTTGCTGGTCCATTCATGGACTCAATGTTCTTAATAGCAGTGGATGCACACTCGAAATGGCCTGAGGTGATCAAAATGTCCTCAACCACTACAGAGAAAACGATTGCAGTCCTACGGACCATATTTGCCAGGAACGGCTTGCCAGAGCAGATTTGCTCTGATAACGGACCGCAGTTTGCATCCGAAGAGTTTCGGAAATTTATGAGAAGGAATGGGGCAAGGCATTACACATCCGCCCCGTATCATCCAGCCACAAATGGACTGGCTGAGAGGTTCGTACAAACCTTTAAAAAGGCGATAAGGGTCATGTGCGATGATGAAATTCCACTACAGCATAAGGTGGACAATTTCCTGTTAGCCTTCAGAAATACGACACATGCAGTTACCAACCAGACCCCGGCCATGATGTTCTTTAACCGAAGGTTGAGATCTCGTCTGGATTTGCTCAGACCAAATGTGCGAAGAAATGTTGAGGATAAACAATTCCAGCACATCAATGAGAAGCCGACAAGGAGCTTCAGCGTAGGACAACCAGTCTTGGCCCGCGACTACCGAACAGAGAAATGGCAACCCGGAACGATATGCACATGGCAGTGGCCATTAATGTACACAGTGGATGTCGGGGAGAACATTGTGAGACGCCACGTCGACCAGATCCTAGCGTCACAGGAACGAGTCAACCCCACGTCTCGCGTACCTGGGGATCAACCCGACATACCGGTAGCATCTACCTCAGCAACAGTAGCAGCGGAAACTGACGAACTAACCGACGAAAGGGGACCAGAATCGCCTCCGCACCAAGAACAAGAACCTCAGGAAAGGCGCTATCCAGAAAGGATCAGGAAGCCGCCCCAAAGACTGAATCTATAAATGGACTATTTCAGTTTAATGTGCATGTTAAAGTGTTAACTGTTATTTGAATGTTATGGGTACTGTTAACCTAAAAGGGGAGGAATTGTAGTGTATGTACCTTTAAGAGAGAACTACTTTTACAGCTCCTGTATACTGTAGTACCGGCAGTGACCACACCTGTATATAAGCCTTGAGCATGCCTCTGTACTGTTAGTCTTTAGACTACCCTCCTCCAGTAAACACCTGTTGATTGTTAACTTACAGTCTCCGTCTAGTTATTGGGGAAACATCATACTTTAAGAATCACGGATTCAACATTTTCTTTCTGGATGGCCCCAGAGGCACAGCGTCTACATACAGCTGAGCAGAGCTAGGAGCGTCCTGTGGCCTCCGACGAGGACTCTCCACTGCTGTCGCTGTCTCCACCAACTGCTGATGCTCACTTGTGAGCTGTGATACACCAGTTGACAACACTACTCTGTGTTGCAAAGGCCCCGCCGAGGTGTGTGTATCTGCGCTGGTGCTGGGTGCGCTGAGTCCTGGAGACGTGGCTCCCTCAGAGGCTACAGGTTCTTCTCAGGAGTCGTCTGGCTGTTCCTCCTGGACAGTGGGGAGGGGTCTCTCGATGGTCCTGTGGGAGAGTAAATACATGAGTTAGACTTCAGATTTGGAGGTAGCAGACACATTCTATTGTGCAGATGATCAGAAGTCAATCTCTATGAACATCATATGCCATTGCAGTCAATCATGAAATCTAAATGCGAGGGTTGAAAATCTATTCTGTCACCAGCTTCATCTAGTGCACCCGTCTCTCCGTCCCCCACTTCCAGCTCCTCGCCACCTCCCACAATCTGGTGCGCAGCCTCCTCAGCACTTGTCAATGTCGCCAGGGATGGTGGGCCTCCTCCTGTCTTTGCTCTCTCCCTCTCATTGTGGGCTATCTTTTCCTGTAAGGAGGGACACAAATGGAGTTTCAGCGAAAGTGATGGTGTGACTGTGAAGAATCCATAACATAGAAGCTTAGAGGGACACCAAGATGGAGTGAGGTGCCAAGAGGAAGCTGCCTCCCTGTGCGTTGTTAGTTGTTGTCATTGCATAACAGTGAGAGCGAGTGTGAGGGGTGCATAGTAGGATGGTGAAGTGATTCAGTACAGAGACAGAGATGGATAGGTAAGGGTGCAAGGGAAGTAAGGGTAAGGTGGGATGTGGAGGAGCAGGCTTACAAAGCAGAGTACTGGTGATGAGAAGAAAAGGGAAGCAGATTGAAGGTAAGTGTGATGTGATATTCACTTTTGCCATTTCTCTTTCATTGTGCATTTACTACATGCGGTATTCCAACAAATCACAACAAGCAGACTATCAAATGTCCTTTTACCTCCACCATTCCCACTGTCCAGGGCCGCAAACACTCCTTCCAGGTGAAACAGCGATTTAGTTGTACTTCTTGCAATTTAGTACACTGTATTCGCTGCTCACGATGCGGTCTCCTCTACATTGGGGAGACCAAACGCAGATTGGGTGACCATTTTGCGGAACACCTCCGTTCAGTCCGTAAGGGTGACCCCGAGCTTCCAGTTGCCTGTCATTTTAATTCACCGCTCCACTCCCACTCAGACCTCGGCCTCTTACACTGCTCCAGTGAAGCTCAACGGAAGCTCGAGGAACAGCACCTCATCTTCTGATTAGGCACTTTACAGCCTTCTGGACTCAACATGAAGTTCAACAATTTCAGACCATAACCTCTGCCCCTATCTATTTTTTCCATTAATTTTTTTTTCTCTCTATCACATGGCAGCCGGCTTTCATTCTGCCAGTGCCATTTACACTTCATCTAGAGCCATCTTTTGTTTCTTAACTTGCCCCATTACCATCTCCTTTTGCCTTGCACCATCTCTTAATCTCTCTTAATGTCTCTTAATCTCTCCTGCCTTCCATCCTATCACAGACCTTCCCTTTTGGCCTTTCCTCCCCTCCCCCCTTTCCCTGCCCCTGCACTTGCTTAAAAACCTGATCCATCTCCAGCTTTTTCCAGTTCTGACGAAGGGTCACAGACCTGAAACATTAACTCTGTTTCTCTCTCTACAGATGCTGCCTGACCTGCTGAGTATTTCCAGCATTTTCTGTTTTTATTTCAGATTTCCAGCATCCGCAGTATTTTGCTTTTGTTTTAGACTATTAAATCTATCTGTTTCTCTGGCAATTGCATGCTCAACATCACTTTTGCCCATTCAGAGCACTCAAACTGTGACCTGACGAAATTCACTAAACATGTTATTATAAAGCTGAGGTGTTGATCTTTACTGGGATTAAATGAAGTGCCACAGCAATGTTTTATTCCTGAGTTAAATGAACTAGCACATCAGATCTATACACAATAGTATTCGCAGCACTTATGAGAAAATCCCATTGTCATATATTTACTGAATTCAGAGCCGAAGCTACTTTAACACTTATTTGTTCAAATCCAGAAAGACAGCACTGTTTATTTTTACAATAATTTCCAAGAATAGCCAATTGAAGCTGCTCATTTTACAGGACTGGAATGCACTGCTCTCTCAGCACATTTCAGCCAGAAGTTTTTGTCTGTTTTCTGTTTTGAGTCTCTCTTGATAAATTTGATTTCAGCTTATTTGTTCTTTTCCTATTTGTCTTACTTGTCCGGGAACCTACCAGATTGGCGCTTCAATTGACTGTATTATCAGGATATGTAAAGTCCCTGTATAACTTGGTCTGTGATCAATAGTGATATGAAGTTACAGAGTGATACTGTGCTTCAATCTATAACCAAAATCTGATGAACTGAGTTAACCCTTTCTGTAACTTGTTTGAGCATTTAAATTCTGTACTATTTTTAAAGTTTAATAAAATCTTCCAAGGTAGCTATGAGGTACAAACCTTAATTGCATAACTGAAACTTACAATACACTTTCATGCCATTCCAATCAAAATATATTTGATAAGGTGCCACATAAAAGGTTATTACACAAGATTAGGGCTCATGGGGTTGGGGATAATATAGTAGCAGGTTGGCAGGCTGTAACTAGTGGGTGCCACAAGGATCGGTGTTGGAGCCTCAGCTATTTACAATCTATATTAATGACCTAGGTGAAGGGACCAAGTGTAATGTATCCAAGTTTGCTGATGATACAAAGTTAGGTGGGACAGTAAGATGTGAGGAGAACACAAAGGGCTGGATTTTCTCAATGGAGATGAGTTGGAGGTGGGACTGCTGCTTGTCATGTCAATGTCCCACCTCCATCCACACCTGACCAACCAGAGGGATTTTCCCCTGATTTACCTTGTTAAGCCCGCCCTGCGGGCTCAGCAGGCCAATTAGGGAGGAAGTCACTGACAGAGCACGTCAACGTCAGACGTGTTATCTGTCAAGACTTCTTGGAAGAAGAAATGTCAGCGTTTGACAGCTCTGTGAAGCTGTCAAACACTGACATTCTCTGTAGTTTCATGAGACCTTGTGTTCAGGACTCATCAAACCTTTCAACTTTGTCGATTTCTGTTGGTTTGGAGGATCCAATAGCCAGTCTGTGAAATCGACAACGAGGATGTCAGGTCTCCCAATCCAGAGAGGATGAAGACTGTAGGAAGAAAACAAGATAAGTGAACATTTTTTAACACTTAGCACTCAACTTCCATATTTACCACTCCACACTTGCACCCATCACTCACCTCTACATCTTACTTCCAGGTGCCTCCGACGGCCGCAGACCTCCTTCACATCTCTTCCAACCCGGCGGGGTTCTCCAAAGTCGGGAAGCGTTCACCTGTGAAGGTAAAATGGCACTAATCCTTTTTTCTGCCTGTTAACTACCTGTTAACAGGCAGTTAAAAGTATTTAATGCCTTTCCCGCTTCCAGGAGACGGGACCCGAAGCAGCACATCTTCCCGCCTCCCGGCAAAAGGGTTTGCCATCCGCCCCCACTTTCTGCTACTTTACCAGCAGTCCCGCCTCCATGCCTGCCTCCTCGGGGCTTAGAAAATCCAGCCCAAAGAATCTGCAAAGGGATATAGATAGACTAAGTAAGTGGGCAGTAAGGTGGCAGATGGAGTATAATGTAGGGAAATGTGAGGTTATTCACTTTGGTAGGAAGAATAGAAAAACAGAATATTTTATAAATGGTGAGAAACATTCAAATGTTGGTGTTCAGAGAGACGTGGGTGTCCTCATACAAGAAACACAGAAAGCTAGCATGCAGGTACAGCAGGCAATAAGGAAGACAAATGGCATGTTGGCCTTTATTGCAAGCGGGTTGGAGTATAAGACTAAGGAAGTCTTGCTACAACTGTACAGGGCCTTGGTGAGACCACACCTGGAGTACTGTGCACAGTTTTGGTCTCCTTATCTAAGGAAGGATATACTAGCCTTGGAGGCGGTGCAATGAAGGTTCACTAGATTGATTCCTGGGATGAGAGGGCTGTCCTATGATGAGAGATTGTGTAGAATGGACCTATACTCTCTGGAGTTTAGAAGAATGAGAGGTGATCTCATTGAAACATATAAGATTCTGAAGGGGATTGACAGGGTAGATGCTGAGAGGTTGTTTCCCCTGGCTGGAGTGTCTAGAACTAGGGGGCATAGTCTCAGGATAAGGGGTAAGCCATTTAAGACTGAGATGAGGAGGAATTTCTTCACTCAGAGGGTTGTGAATCTTTGGAATTCTCTGCCCCAGAGGGCTGTGAATGCTGAGTCTTTGAGTATATTCAAGGCTGAGATAGATAGATTTTTGGACTCTAGGGGAATCAAGGGATATGGAGATCGGGCAGGAAAGTGGAGTTGAGGTCGATGATCAGCCATGGTCTTATTGAATGGCAGAGCAGGCTCAAAGGGCCGTATGGCCTACTCCTGCTTTTATTTCTTATGTATGTTCTTATAGAAGATGCCAGAAATAACATTAGGAAGTAGGGAAATCTGCTATTTGTATCATTAATGTAGATCATTTGATTGAATGCCTTATGCTATAGGCTTTTCTTGGTCAATATTCTCCCCTCCTAATAGTATTGGCTTATTGCTTGGGATCAGTTTCACTTGTGAGGATCATTCTTTGGTAACTTGCCCGAATGACCATCAATCATACGTGAGCCTTGAGAGTGAGTGTTCACCACAGCCAAGCTTTCACCTTGTGTCTCCAGCAGAAATCAATGAATAATGACTAGGAGCAGGAACCCCAGCTGATTTTCTCCTATCTAACACACAGGTATTAAAGCCAATTGAAACATCACTAATTACTGCCAGTGGTGAGATCAGGTAATTCAGCACAGATCAAACTTGTCACTTTTCTGGTCTGTATGAATCAGGTGCTTATTGGTTAAACTCATCTGAATCATCAGGGGAGCCATTTTATTAAACAATTATATACAGATTTTTTAAAAATAGCAAACCTGATTACACATTAAAGGATGTATTCTTGATCAACAAGAAAAATGCATCATATAAACAAATGTTGATAAGGTCCTCCCATTGTGTTATGGGAATGACAAAGACAAATAGATCATTGGGAATTATATAGGTACCAACTCAGTCAAGCTGACACCGTATGCAAAAAGTAATTAATAGTTTTTTGATTCAGTTAGAAAACAGATAGAGAGAGATAAATAGTTTGTTAATCTCATTCCTTTTTGTTTTACATTCTTGCTGCACTCAATAATAGATTGCATCTTGCACTGAGCATAATGTCATTTGTAACACTTAACAATGAAGAATATAATTGAAAAACTGGTCAATTTTACTATAATTCCTCCACTGCAATAAAATTGACAATATTTGAACTAAATTTGTTTCATACTAGTTAGAAAACAAAGCAGCAAAACTTTTATCCATGGTTAAAAATGTATCTGGAAATGAGCCTAGACTCAGTGCTGCATGACCAGAAGGTGCCTAAACTGAAAGGCCCAAGGATCGATGGAAATTGGACCTCAAGCCTTACAACATACTCGGTACGATCTGTTGGCGCTGGCTGTGCCTCCACAGGCAGCTCGGCCATGTGAAGACATCAATGTCGACTGCCTGCCTTGCCTGCAGCAGCTCTCAGGTAAGTCCTGGGAGCATGGGAGTGAAGCAGGTTACGGAGGGGGGGATCGCAACTCCTGTGAAGTCGGGAGAACTCCTGCACCTCTTGGTTCCACAGGATGGGTTTTTTAACAGAATCATTTTGTTTTAGCTTGCCTGGATTTGGCAGCCGCGGGAGCCACTGAAGAAACTTGAGCGGGGGATGCCCTATTCTTTCCTCCCCCCGCCACCCCACAACCTGTTATATCTCTAACTTTTTCCAGTTGTGATGAAAGTTCATTGACCTGAAACATTAACTGGGTTTCTCTCTCCACAGATGCTGCCTGACCTGCTGAGTGTTTCTGGCATTTTCTGTTTTTTAGTTCCAATTTCTACACTGTAGTGTTTGAATTAATATATGTTCTTTTACACTAAACATACATCTGATGGAATGCTATTGGTAGGTATCATGCTTAAATATCAATGAACAAATGTTAACATCAGATTCATGTCTACTATAAGTTATGCATGTACTGTGTCCTCTATTGGTGCGCAATAGAAACTGTCCTATTTTCCCTTAAATAAGGCATTATTAAATGTTTCAGATTTTTATATTCCTATTCTAAATACATTTCTCTTATTGCTGTCAAACATCTCCATCCATTGCAGAAAACATTTCAGACACCTTATTCTACAACAGAGCTTTATCCTGGTTGTATCACCACAGTTATTTTCGAATCAATAACCATCATTGATTTTCAGATAAATGATCCATAGTGCTGCAAGCAGATAAAGCCTGCTGCTCATCTCCACTAATCCTGCTGTATTCCTTCAGGTTCCTAGATTTGTGCTACTCTTAGCAGTGAGCTGTGTCAAGTCCATTTCCTAATCCAAATCTCTTTAAATTAAGAGAACGTCCACCTAGTCTCTCAATGAGTGTGTTAGCACTCCTCCAACTTTTGTAGAATTTTACAAATCCTTTGCTTCTTTAGCCAGTGATCCACATCTCAGATTTAACTCTTCCTGTACTCACCATCTACATCTCCAGAAAATTCTACTTAAGTACATGGGGGTAGATTTTAACTTTGTGTGACAATGTAAAATGGGTAATAGCGAGTCGGCTATCAATGACTTCAATGGAAATAAAAATTGGGATAGATTTAAAACGGGCTGCCGATTCACTATCACACATTTTACACTAATGCACAGTCCAAATGTACCCCATTATCTTTGCTTATATTCACTATGCTGTGATTCTTCAATTCTATCTTGAGCAAGCATTAGTTTCACTGAATGTCAATGTTGCTGTGGTCCTGCAGGGTAAACAGCTGTCATTTCGGCTCTGACTTTTATTATTACTATTGTGTAGATATATGCCTTGCTTAAAACAAAACTACCAGCATTTACAGTAACCAAATGTATCAAATAAATGTGAAGCACAAGAAACACAATCTAATATTGTACTAAATAAAAGCTCTGGGAGCCTTATTTGTTCATCTAAAGTTACTTCTGGCACACTTTCATGCTGCCATAGTAATTGCCCTGGAGCAGTAGATCTGGTGCTCAGTAAATTGAAATTGCAAGATTACACATGACTACAAGTGAATTTTCTCCTAAACATGTTTTTTAATATAATGTTTAATTGAATATATCAGCAGTTCACATCCACAGCCCAGTGTGCCTATATAAAAGGAAAACAGGTGATAGCAAATTGGCAGCCTGTTTTACATCTCGGCCCATTTTCTCTCCCACTGGCTTCAATAGAAAAGAAAATCGGAGGAATAAATCAGGCAGCCGAATCGCTATCACTCGTTTTCCGGCCAGTGATAAAAGGACTATTCAAATAGTCAGCAGCTACTAAACAATGAAGAGTACAAAATAAAGTCGGATTATATATAATTGAAAACCCAGAACTTCACAAGAGTAATCTTTACAAAAAGTCAATTGGCTTGCACCATCCATTAGAGACAACTTTTGTCACTTTAATGTTCAGCAGTTCCCTGAAAACTGCTATTTGTCTTTGAGGAACAATTTTATCACTAAAACCATTTCTTTCTAACAGCGAGTCCCTAAAGAAAAAACAACAAATCTCTTACCAATGAAATGGAAACATCTCTGTCAGACGCATTAACTTTGAATGAAAGATCAGACAACTTAATAAATACTAGGAGTTCTCCCTTCATATTCCTCTCTGCAAATTGAATAATAAGCTGTTTTATAATGAGAGGAGCATTGCATCATAGAATACACAATGTATTATTCTGCTACTGAGGTACATCTATTAAAAGGGCCTATCTATTTAAAGCCACAAACTCTAATTGCTATAAGTATACAGAGTGGGAGGTCACTCAGGCCTAGAAATTCCATGTGGCTTTTAATGTAGTTTTAGTGTATAATCCAGACGAGTAACCTTTTTTGCCAGGAAAATGGGGTGTAAGCTGTTTCCGCTGGTTTTCCACCCCAGGACCGATCTCCCCAGATTCCCTGATGCTCTTTGACTCTTCCCATGATTTGCCCGACGAGTCCAGAGCAAACTCATTTACATATCTTAGAATGAGAATTATAAGAACATTAGCTGGGGGGGGGCCGGCATTGCCAGGGCTGTTTTGGGCCGGGCAGTTTAAATCGAGTCCCAGGCTTTTGGCCCTGTCTCTCTGTCCCTCTGTGAGTCTGCTGCCGGGCAACATTTCTACCTTTTAATACCTTCAAAGATGAAAGTTAAAGTACTTATAAAACATTTTTGGTAAATCTTATGTTATTTTTAAAAGAGAGACTAACTGTTTTGGGCCGGGCGGTTTAAATCGAGTCCCAGGCTTTCGGCCCTGTCTCTCTGTCCCTCTGTGAATCTGCTGCCGGGCAACATTTCTACTTTTTAATACCTTCAAAGATGAAAGTGAAAGTACTTATAAAACGTTTTTGGTAAATCTTATGTTATTTTTAAAAGAGATACTAACTTTTTCGAAGCTGGATTAGCAGATTTTGAGCTGGAAGTAGTTGAAGTAATGGCTGCCCGATGCCTGAGTTCAAAATCATTAGTCCCGCCCACAGATGCAGCGATTGGCCAACCATCAGGTGACTGAACTGTAGGATTGGTCAATGATCAGGTCACAGGATTGGTCAACCTTGACGTCACTCAATGCTAATTAGCAGATAATGAGTGGAATTTTGAAGGTTTTTTGTATATTGTCTGAACAATTTTTGCCCGACCGAAAAGTAAATACGCTTACAACCGTCCTGGAACCGTAAGCTTTCTTTGGAGGTAACGCACGCGTAGGTACGCTCTATAACTTTCGAGTGCATAGTCAGACAGACGCACACCGAAGGACAGACAGACAGACAGACAGACAGACAGATCGATCCTTTTATATATATAAGGTAAGAACATAAAAAACAGGAGCAGGAGTAGGCCAATCAGCCCCTCGAGCCTGCTCCGCCATTCAATAAGATCATGGCTGATCCAATCTTGGCCTCAACACCACTTTCCCACTCTCTCCCCATACTCCTTGACTCCCTTGTAGTTCAAATGTCTGTCAATCTCTGCCTTGAATATATTCAGTGACTCCGCCTCCACAGCTCTCTGGGGTAGAGAATTCCAAAGATTCACGACCCTCTGAGAGAAGAAATTCCTCCTCTTCTCCATCTTAAATGAGTGACCCCTTCTTCTGAAACTATGCCCCCTAGTTCTAGATACCCCCACTAGGGGAAACATCCTCTCAGCATTCACCCTGTCAATCCCCCTCAGAATCTTATATGTTTCAATAAGATCACCTCTCATTCTTCTAAACTCCAATGAGTATAGGCCCAACCTGCTCAACCTTTCGTCATACGTCAACCCCTTCATCCCAGGAATCAACCTAGTGAACCTTCTCTGTACTGCCTCCAATGCAAGTATATCCTTCTTTAAATATGGAGACCACAACTGTACGCAATACTCCAGGTGCAGTCTCACGAGCGCCCTGTAAAGTTGCATCAAAACTTCCCTACTTTTATGCTCCATACCCCTTGCAATAAAGGTCAACATTCCATTAGTCTTCCTAATTACTTGCTGTACCTGCATGCTAACTTTTTGTGTTTCATGTACTAGGACCCCCAGATCCCTTTGTACTGCAGCATTTTGTGGTCTCACTCCATTGAAATAATAATTTGCTTTTTCATTCCTCCTTCCAAAGTGGATAACCTCACATTTTCCCACATTATACTCCATCTGCCAAATTTTTGCCCACTCACTTAACCTATCTATATCCCTTTACAGACTCTTTGGTCTAGAAATTGAGTTGGCGCCGCGCCAGGGCTTTAGCGCCGGAAATTTAGCGCCGGCGCTAAGTCCCCCTGCGCGCGCCAAAAATTCAGTAGCGCCGCGCCCAGACGGCTGCCGGCGCTACTGGCGGGCGTGAGCGCCTCCCAATGGGCGCTGACTGCCGCATTGCGGCGCTAATCCGGCACTGCGGGACCCGATGCGGTGCGGCAGGCTGGGGAAGTGCAGGCCTCCTCCTTCAGTTAAGGAGGAGCTGCCTGCACCCGCCCGCTGTCCGTTCAAATATTGAAAAAAATGAGCCCGGCACCTCGGACAAGTGCCGGGCTTGCAGGCCAGACGCATCTGTTCCGCGGGGGGGGGGGTGGAGGAGTCCGGGGAGGGAGGTGCGGGCAGGCGGCCGGCGGGAAAGCGGCCGGCCGCCGCGCGACCTTAATGCGCCGGCGCTAACCCGGGGAAGACTCGGTTGAAAAAATCTTAGTTGCGGCTGCCACGGGCGAGGCGGCCGCAACTCAATTTCGGCACTGGGGCCCGTCACCACGGCAACCGGGACGCTGCGCACACCGATGACGTCATCGGTGCCGGCGCAGCGCAACCGGTGTAACGCCGACGGAAGGGCCCCACTGAATTTTCAAACTGGCCATAACTGCGGCGCTAGGCCCTCCAGCGCCCCAAATGGGGCGCTAAGCCTACTGAATTTTCAGCCCTTTGTGTCCTCCTCACAACTTACTAACCCACCTATCTTTGTATCATCAGCAAATTTGGCTACAGTGCACTCGGTCCCTTCATTCAATTCATTAATATAGTTTGAAAATAGTTGAGGCCCCAGCACTGATTCCTGTGGTACCCCACTAGTTACTGATTGCCAACTGGAAAATGTCCCATTTATCCCGATTTTCTGTTTTCTGTTAGTTAACCAATCCCCTATCCATGCCAAAATATTACCCCCAACCCCGTGAGCTCTTATTTTGTGCAGCAACCTTTTATGTGGCACCTTATCGAATGCCTTCTGGAAATCCAAATACACAACATCTACTGGTTCCCCTTTATCCAACCTCTTTGTTACATCCTCAAAGAACTCTAGCAGTTCTTATAAAGCGCAATTATTGCCAGATCAGCTGAGACAGGTGGAAGTGAGGAGCTTGTGAGCCTGAAGAATGTGGAGAGTTTCAATAGCAATTTCTGCAGCTGGAAACTATTTTTTTGCTGTGATTTTTTTTTGTTTCTAACATTCTGCCTGGGCTTGCTTCTCACTGCTTCTTAATGTGTGAAACCACCGGGAGATTTTCAACTCCCTCCCTCATCCTCATTGAGGGCTACTCAGGAGCAGGCATACCATTATCATGGAGAAGTGACAAAGAAGAGTAAAGCAGCATTGAGAATGGGCCCCACCAAATATTACCCTCCTCCCCCAGAATACACAGGCAATGCAGGCCACAGATGGACCTCGGCAAGGAGATGTGTATAAGAGTGCGCATCACCAAACAGGCAATAGAACAGCTCTGTCACCTACCGCACAAGGACCTACAGCCAAGGTCATCCACTCACACTGCTCTCTCTGTGGCTATGAAGGTGACAACTGCACCCAACCTTTATCGCACAGGCAGACACGGGAGAATCTCTGTAGCATCAGCCAGGCTCCAGTATAGGCATGGATTTGGAAGGTGACTGATGTACTTTAAAGGACGGTTGGGGAAGTCATCACCTTTGACATCACAGCAAGGCAACAAGAAGCTAGGGCCATCCAGTTATATGGGTTTGCTCACTTCCCCATCGTTCAGGGTGCAAGAACCACCTCCCTACAAATGGCAGGAGTGACCTTTCTGACAGTTTTTCTGCCACGGACAACCAGCACTCTGTCTCTCCTCTCTTTTACTTCATTGGCAAGGTTTGCAGATCTGACAGCATAAAATTGCGGCACCTTCTCCTCTGCCTCTGTGTCATGCTTATGACCCTTTCTTTGCCTGCCTTTGCCAACTTCTCCTGTATTAGATATTTTTGTAAAGTGGTAAAAAAACAGTCACAGTACATCCAGTCAAGCTAGCTGACAATCAACTCAGAGAGCTAAGCACTGTTCCCGAAAGCCTCGATTTTAAAATGATCATCCTCATATTCAAATCCCTCCATTTCTTTGCTGCTCCTCTGTAACCTTCCAAGAACTCTGCATTCCTCCAGTTAATCTGTTTTTGTTGGTGTGAGTTGAGAGAGGAATGTTGGCCAGGACATCAGAATAACTCTGCTCTTCTTTGAAGAGTGCCAGATGGTCTTTTCTTGATATATATTAACGACTTAGACTTGGGTATATAGGACATAATTGCAAAATTTGCAGATGACACCAAACCTGGAAGTATAGTGAACAGTGAGAAGGCTAGTGATAGACTTCAGGAGGACATAGACAAGCTGGCAGAATGACGGATATGTGGCAGATGAAGTTTAATGCAGAAAAGCGCAAAGTGATACATGAAGAATGAGGGGCGGCAATATAAACTAAAGGGTACAATCCTAAAGGGGTTGCATGAACAGAGAGGCCTGGGGTTATGTGTACAAATCATTGAAGGTGGTAGGGCAGGTTGAGAAAGTGGTTAAAAAAGCATACGGGATCCTGAGTTTCATAAATAGAGGCATAGAGTACAAAAGCAAGGAAGTTATGATGAATCTTTATAAAACACTAGTCCGGCCTCAACTGAGTATTGTGTCCAACTCTGGGCACTGCACTTTAGGAAGGATGTGAAGCCCTTAGAGAGGGTGCAGAAAAGATTTACAAGAATGATTCCAGGGAATGGCAGGGGGTTGGGAACCTGTGCAGGGAGACAGAGGAAAGGGAAGCAAGGATAGAAACAAAAGACAGGAAGGACAAAAGCAAAAGTGGAAGGCAGAGAAATCAAGGGTGTAAATCA
Organism: Somniosus microcephalus; assembly: GCF_052327205.1. Taxonomy (NCBI): domain Eukaryota; kingdom Metazoa; phylum Chordata; class Chondrichthyes; order Squaliformes; family Somniosidae; genus Somniosus; species Somniosus microcephalus. Next base: position 231,641,276 of record NC_140990.1, read on the forward strand.
AACAGGGCCACAGTAAATAATAATTCTAAAAGGACTAAGAGTGTTACAAAAATCAAGCCTGAATGCGAGGAGCATTCGTAATAAGGTGGATGAATTAGCTGCGCAAATAGATGTAAACAGATATGATATAATTGGGATTATGGAGACATGGCTCCAGGATGACCAAGTCTGGGAATTCAACATCCAGGGGTATTCAATATTCAGGAAGTACAGGAAAGAAGGAAAAAGAGGTGGTGTAGCATTGCTGGTTAAAGAGGAGAATAACACAATAGTAAGGAAGGATATTAGCTCTGATGATGTGGAATCTGTATGGGCAGAGCTGAGAAATAGCAAGGGGCAAAAAATGTTAGTAGGAGTTGTATACAGACCCCCAAACACTAATGCTGAGGTTGGGGATGGCATTAAATGGGAAATTAGAGATGCATTCAATAAGGGCACAGCAGTTACCATGGGTGACTTTAATCTACATATAGATTGGGCTAAACAAATTAGTAACAATACTGTGGATGAGGAATTCCTGGAGTGTATACGGGATGATTTCCTGGACCAATATGTCGAGGAACCAACTAGAGATCAGGCCATCTTAGACTGGGTATTATGTAATGAGAAAGGATTAATTAGCAATCTTGTTGTGCAAGGACCCTTGGGGAGGAGCGATCATAATATGATAGAATTCTTCATTAAAATGGAGAGTGAAGTAGTTGACTCAGAGACTAGGGTCCTGAAGTTAAATAAAGGAAACTATGATGGTATGAGGCACGAGTTGGCTAGGATGGATTGGGCAATGTTAATTAAAGGGTTGATGGTGGATAGGCAATGGCAAACATTTAAAGATCGCATGGATGAACTACAGAATTTGTTCATCCCTGGTTGGCATAAAAATAAAACAAAAAAGGTGACTCAACCGTGGCTAACAAGGGAAATTAGGGATAGCATAAGATCCAAGAAGAGGACACATAATTTGGCCAGAAAAAGCAGCAAACCTGAGGATTGGGAGCAGTTTAGGATTCAGCAAAGGAGGACAAATGGATTAATTAAGAGGGGGAAAATAGATTATGAGAGTAAGCTTGCAGGGAACATAAAAACTGACTGTAAAAGCTTCTGTAGATAGGTGAAGAGAAAAAGATTGGTGAAGTCAAGCGTAGGTCCCTTGCAGTCAGAATCAGGGGAATTTATAATGGGGAACAAAAAATGGCTGACCAATTAAATACATATTTAGTTCTGTCTTCACAAAGGAGGACACAAATAACCTCCCAGTGATGTCGGGGAACATAGGATCTAATGAGAGGGAGGAATTGAATGAAATCAGTATTTGTAGGGAAATGGTGTTAGGGAAATTGATGGGATTGAAGGCCGATAAATCCCCAGGGTCTGATAATCTACATCCTAGGGTACTTAAGGAAGTGGCCCTAGAAATAGTAGATGCATTGCTGGTCATCTTCCAAAATTCTGTAGACTCTGGAAGAGTTCCCATGGATTGGAGGATAGCTAATGTGACCCCACTATTTAAAAAAGGTGGTAGAGGGAAAACGGGGAATTATAGACCAGTAAGTCTGACATCGGTAGTGGGGAAAATGCTGGAGTCCATTATAAAGGATGTAATAGCAGAGCACTTGGAAAACAGTGACAGGATCGGACAGTCTACATGGATTTACAAAAGATAAATCATGCTTGACTAATCTACTGGAATTTTTTGAGGTTGTAACTGGTAGAATAGATAAGGGAGAACCAGTGGATGTGGTGTATTTGGACTTTCAGAAGGCTTTCGATAAGGTCCCGCATAAGAGATTAGCATGCAAAGTTAAAGCACACAATGGATTGGGGGTAAGGTACTGTCTTGGATAGAGAACTGGTTGGCAGACAGGAAGCAAAAAGTTGGAATAAATGGGTCTTTTTCCGAGTGGCAGGCAGTGGCTAGTGGGGTACCGCAGGGATCAGTGCTAGGACCCCAGCTATTCAAAATATATATAAATGATCTAGACGAGGGAACTAGATGTAATATCTCCAATTTGCAGACAACACAAAGCTGGGTGGGCATGTGTGCTGTGAGGAGGATGCAGAGAAACTCCAGTATGATTTGGACAGATGCATGGCAGATGCAATATAACGTGGATAAATGCACGGTTATCCACTTCGGTGGCAAAAACAGGAAGGCAGATTATTATTTGAATGGCAATAGATTGGGAGAAGGGGAAGTGCAACGAAACCTGGGTGTCCTTGTGCACCAGTCGCTGAAGGTAAGCATGCAGCTGCAGCAGGCGGTTAAGAAGGCAAATGTTATGTTGGCCTTCATAGCGAGAGGATTCGAGTACAGGAGCAAGGATGTCTTGCTGCAGTTGTACAGGGCCTTGGTGAGACCACACCTTGAGTATTGTGTGCAGTTTTGGTCGCCTTATCTGAGGAAGGATGTTCTTGCCATGGAGGGAGTGCAGCGAAGATTCACCAGGCTGATACCTGGGATGGCAGGAATGACGTATGAGGAGAGATTGGGTCGATTAGGTTTATATTCACTAGAGTTTAGAAGAATGAGAGGGGATCTCATTGAAACTTATAAAATTCTAACAGGACTAGACAGACTAGATGCAGGAAGGATGTTCCTGATAGCGGGGGAGTCCAGAACCAGGGGTCACAGTCTAAGGATAAGGGGTAAGCCATTTAGGACTGAGATGAGGAGGAATTTCTTCACCCAGAGAGTGGTGAACCTGTGGAATTCTCTACCACACAAGGCAGTTGAGGCCAATTCATTAAATATATTCAAGAAGGAGTTAGATATATTTCTTACGGCTGAAGAGATCAAGGGATATGGGGAGAAAGTACGGACAGGCTACTGAATTTGGATGATCAGCCATGATCTCATTAAATGGCGGAATAGGCTCAAGGGGCCGAATGGCCTACTCCTGCTCCTATCTTCTATGGATGAAAGACTTCAGTTTCGTTGATAGACTGGAGAAACTGGGGTTGTTCTCCTTAGAGCAGAGAAGGTTGAGAGGAGATTTGATAGAGGTGTTCAAAATCATGAGGGGTCGAAACAGAGTAGATAGAGAGAAACTGTTCCCATTGGCAGAAGGGTCGAGAACCAGAGGACAGAGATTTAAGGTGATTGGCAGAAGAACCAAAGGCAACATGAGAAAAACATTTTTTATGCAGCGAGTGGTTAGGATCTGGAATGCACGGCCTGAAAGATGGTGGAGCCAGAGTCAATAGTGGCTTTCAAATGGGAATTGGATAAGTACCTGAAGGAAAAAAAATTGCAGGGCTACGAGGAAAGGGCGGGGGAGTGGGACTAGCTGAAGTGCTCTTGCGGGGAGCCGGCATGGGCTTGATGGGCTGAATGGCTTCCTTCTGTGCTGTAATTATTCTATTCTACTCTATTCTATACTTCCACCTGAAGAATCAGGCTGGGCCTTGGTTTAATGTTTCATCCAAATGATGGCTCCTCTGACAATGCATTACTGCACTTGATTAAGTCCTCGTGCTGAAGTGGGGTTTAAACCCATAACCTACTGACTCAGAGGTGAGAGTGCTACCATTGAGTCAAATGGCACTTACTAAAGATAGGTGTATTCATTTTTTGAAATTACAGTGCTAGTGAACTAAGAATTAGAAATGTCAAAGATCGAAACATATTGCCTGTTTATTTTGTCTCCTCTCCATTGTGAGATGAATTTGAGCAGGAACCCATGGCAAACAAGCTCTCAAACCATTTTAGATAATATATAAATAATATATAATGTAGATAATATCTAATAATTAAAAGTAAATCAGCATTACACGCTTTATTTCTGTCACACAACCTCCACACTTTGAAATTCATACCCAGTTTAAGAATTCTTCCACTAACGAACAGCTTTTGTAACACTTGAACCTTACATGAACTCTTTGAAATGATACACATGATTATATCAGATGTTCACATGTACACCAGGACAGCAAAGTATTTGAAAGTAATTGTGAAACAACAACCTACAAATTACTGTTAGTGCACTAATCAGAGTTAACTGAGCATTGCTAAAGGTTTCTGGGAGAATGGACTGCTGCTCGTTAATTCTCAATATTGCTTTTTTAGCTGGAGGAGTAAATTATGAATTAGAGTATCTGCATATAATTCTAACCAATGGAGTGTTATAAGTCACCAGTAGGCACAGCAGCTGCTAAATGTCTTAAGGAGGCAATTAGGCATCTGCTGAAAAGGAAACCGGTTCAGGGCCGACTAAGCAATATCACTGGTAAATGGGCTTGCATTACCCATTTTAATGACCAGAAACTGGAAACAATCACTGGAGCAGTGAGGAAAAGGAGAGTTGTTTGTATAATATTGAAGGAGGTTTCCCCAGAAACATCTACTATAGCAAGCTTGAGAATAAATTGCAAGGAGGGTAAACACAGTCTCCACAACAAAAGGGACCCAGCAGGTCAGGATGAAGGTGGTTGAATGTCAAGTACCTGCCCCTTGTAGGCATGCCACAAAGTTTGTTCTCATAACCTGTGAATTTTGTGCTGAACAATTCTTAAAATTGTTCTCCTGTGTCAGTCTGCATGAAAGAAAAAGACTACTGATGTGCTGCAGCATGGAGGAAGTACAAGGAGAGAATTGTAACACAAACTATGGGTACCCAGAAACCTTAGGGGCTTGACACAGGAAATCATTGTAAGCCAACCAAGCAGCATGATGAAAATTCAAGAGTATATTCAATGATTCCATGCTACAGTGTTGTAGCCATATCTCTAGCATGTCCTCCTTTAGAGTGCAGCTTTCCGCTGGTGGTGTGTGATTTGTGAATTTGGTGTCAGACAGGATGAGCAGCTTTCGGTGGTATCTCAAGACTACTGATCTGATGGAGGACACAATGGAAGCAGAGCTGAACCAAACATGGTCCCAGGCACTACAACCCTCTGACTCCATGTGTGGAGGCCACTCTAGACTTATAAGACCTGACAGCATTAAAGTAGGGGGAGTTAAAGCTCAGGGCACATACCTTCATGCTCTTGTTATGTGTTTCCCCCCTGCTCTAGTCACTAACAGAGGCATACACTTGTGTCAAAGGATCACACACACCTATTGTATGCAAGAACTGCTTGAAGATGCTTCTTTGAGACAGAGTTAGAATATATTCCTCTTCTGTTTTCCTTAGGCAGAGAAGAGCTGAACAATAACAGTCAGATTCCCCGAACAGCCAGCATCTCACCGTACCCTATATCACTCTCGCCACCTTTGCCAGCAGCATTAAGCTGCACACACTCTGGACAATGTAGATAGTGAGCTTGAGAAGGTGGGACTGGGTGATTGACAGAGCATAGATGAAGAGGTACAAGTGATGGAGGCAGTTGAAGAATAGGTACCTGCTGCCCAGAGGGCCAGCATGGTTTGTGCCATCGCTGCAATGTTAAGGATTCTGACTTCACAAGGCAAGCTAATGATAGATTATATATGAGTCAATTGTGTCCATGTAAAATATCCTGTAATGTCTGGCAAGGAATAGGGGGGAATCATCTAGCCAAATTTTTGCAATCATGGATGAACAGTAATCTGCACCACAGTATACCATGGGGCACATGGTGCGCTCAGTGGTGCTGGTCTAAAGCATGGTGTGAATATCTCCCTCGAATGCTCACGCTGTTGCTATAGAAGCCTTTGGCTCAAACCTAAAAGAGGCTCTCTTGTCTGACTTTAACATACTGGGTAATCGGATTGAGAGAATCTTTTTAAGGCACAGATTTACACCGATCAGTGGACATCATGAGGGAGCAGCAGTGGCATGGCTGGTGTAGGCAATGAGAATCAGAAGTTTATAATGTCCCAGAAATTCGGGTCCCCACGCGTAGGCCCAACGTAGGCATGCGCGGGAAACCGGAACTTCCGTTCCCTTGAAAGAAGGGGTTCAGAGGTGGAACCCGTGTGCGCCGGAGAGGCAGCGCGTGCGCATTGAACTTATGTTTTTTTTCCAGGTTTTTCCAGGAGGTTAAGTCTCCAGGAGTTATACATGTAAAAAGGCCTGCTTTTAACAAGGTAAGTGGTGAATTAATTAAAATTAAAACATTTTTTCCACAGGTTTATTATTTTTAAATACTTAAAAAAAAAGGTAAGTTTATTTTTAGCCCCTTTAGAGAATGTAATTAATTTTTTCAAAAATTTAAATTATTGTTTAAAATACTTATTTTATATAATTTATAGTTATTTTAAAAATGTGATTTAAAAAAAAAATATTTGAAGTTTAAATGATGTTTTGGGGCTTATAGTATTTATGGTTTTGACAGCTCTTTTTATGATTGGGCATTCCCTGCTACCATTGGCTCTCCATGGCCCACGTGACCCCAGGGGATGCATCGAACTAACTGCGCCCCTGGCGCAGTTGGAGCAGGCCCAGGATCGGAATCCCACGCGGGCCCACAGCTCAACGGCCGGCGCGCTAGGTAAGTGCAGGTCGGAGGCTTGCACCCGCGGGAAGCCTCCGACCCGAATTTCTGGGCCATTAAAAATCCATTTATATTACAGCTACAGACTTGTAATGAAAGAAAGGCTTGCATTTGTATAGCACCTTTCATGACCTCAGGACATCCCAAAGTGCTTTACAGTCAATGAGGTATTTTTGAAGTGTAGTTGCTGTTGTAATGGAGGAAACGCGGCAGCCAATTTGCGCACAGCAAGGTCCCACAAAGAGCAATGAGATGATGACCAGATAATCTGTTTTAGTGATGTTGGTTGAGGGATAAATATTGGCCAGGACACCAGGGATAACGCTCCTGCGCTGCTTCAAAAAGTGCCGTGGGAATCTTTATGTCCATCTAAGTGGGCAGATGTGACCTTGGTTTAAAGTCTCATCTGAAAGACAGCACTCCCTCAATACTGCACTGAAATGTCAGCCTAGATTGTGTGCGCATTCTCTGGACTGGGACTTGAACCCACAGCCTTTTGACCACTGAGTCAAGGCTGGCTGAGGTACAACAGTTGAAATAAAGCAGAAAGTCTAGCTCGCCTGGGCTGTGTGGGTTGTAGACATCTGAATAAAACTATGTGGGGCAAATTCTGAAGCACCTGAATAGATCAGAATTGAAGCTAAACAGAAAAGCTAGAAATATGCAGCCCATCCAAAATGTTAATTTATTTTAATCTTTCAGATGCCAAGTGACCTGCTGTGCATTTCCAGTATTTCTGTTTTATATTTCACATTTCCAGCATATGATGCTTTTCCTTTTATCTCAAGACTGTTTATTCGGAAACAGCTTCTGGCTCAGGTAGCCCTATTTATAAGTTAAAATTTGTGGGTTTTCTTGACATAGAAAGTTGCTTTGATGACTGTAAATGCTGGCAAAAACAAGACTTAAATAATTACAATAAGTTTCTAATTCAGCCCAATTGGGTCAGTTTGTGATACTTTCAAGCAAATACTTGGAAATATTTTACACTGATGTTTGTAGCTAAGTGCATTGAAATCGAAAACACTGGGGGTAATTTTCACCTTTTGACATCTGGGCAGTAATGTGACTGAGTGGATCCTGCCCCCTCTCCCCTCACCACCACCGCTGCTCTCTCATTATAGAACTCATCTGATTTTCATCCTACACTACCACCCAGATGGTGAAGATGGAAATTGTCCACATTGTGTCATGGAATATTGGGATACAGGGTTGACAGTGGGACAATTTTCTTTTAAAAATGTGCACATCGCTGAAATAATAAAATAGCATAGTAATTAGTTACATCAAGAAGTCCCTTTTATAAATGCACAACAGAAGTATTTCCAGCAAATAGGTGGGAGGGAGAAACTGTCACCAATGCAGTGTCCAGGAAGTGACCCTTCACTGGCAGTGTGCATGGTCCATGGAATCAGGCAGGTGGGCCACAGCGCACCCCGTACTGAACTGCTGATACCCCGAGAGGATAAGTTTATCAAGTTTCCAGCATGGGTTGGCCTCAGTAGTGGCTATAAAATTCTGTAAATGCATTATAATTGGTCACTCGATGAATTCACCATGTTGCTCTGCATTTAATCCCCAACACAAACATTCATATATACCTTCTATGCCAAAAATCATCATCAAACATTTCAAAGAAAGTTTTGGTTTGCTGATCACCTGTATAAAACTGGTTCTGGGAGGCTTAAAGAATTGTCTTTTAACATCTGTTTTTGATTTGTCAAACATAATTTTGAGCATTAAAGCAAGTGTATTTATGTATGTCTTGCTGGTGTTTTTCTGCATTTCAGCAGTTCTATGGGGACATCTTCCACAGCAGCAATCTTGCTGCCATCAGTTCGACACTGCAACTATAAGCACAACACTCAGAATGGGCTTGTCAATGGCTGTCCTGGATTTGAAGGAGGAAGAGGAATTCCTGTGGAGTGAGAAGAGAAGACGTACTGGTACCTCAGATGCCTGGCACCCACCTGCAGGCAGCCCAGGAATTACATCCTAAAACCCAGGAACAACTCTTGGGCATGTCGGAAGAGATCTATGGAGTTTGACTAAATCCATCATAGCGACAGCCCTGCCCATTGCTGTCAAAGGCACCAGTGAATTGGTCTTTTATGCTACTGGCTCATTTCAAACCATCACTTGTGACATTAATCCAGCTATTCAATCGTTCGGACACCTATGCATTCAAGAAGCTCATTGGAACCTTGTCTGACAGGAATAATAAATATGTCCCTTTCCAAATAGAAAAGAGGAAATGACTCATTAGGGCCAGCATGTCTACTAAGTGGCCATCAGGGCACTAAAAGACAAGCTGTGATAGATACAAATCACAAGGGGTTTCATTAAAGCAACATACAGGTAGTCCTGAACTTTGGTGTGTGCAAACTGCCTGCTGTATTTCACTACATAACAGCAGTGACCCCACTTCAAAAATACTTCATTGATTGAGTGCTTTGGGATCTCCTGAGTATATGATAAGGCACTATATAAATGCAGGTTCTTTCCTGTCTTACCACTTTTCCTTTCTTATTGCAAACCTCTGCCTTTTATATTCTGGCTTTGTTAGCAATTTGTGTCCTGCTCAGTTCTTAACCATTATGGTGAGCTAAGCATTAAATGGTTTTCAACCGCCACTATACTTTAATCATGTTGTTGACCAAACATGGCTTAATTAATTAATGTAGAACAATTGAAAAGCCAAATTAGGCATTGATATATTTACCTAGATACAAATATGAATCCTGGTGCAATTTCTTACAAACTGGGAAGCGGAAAGAGATTCATTTGAGACCCTTCCATACTGGAACTGGAACATCCACCATTTTCTACATATTGGGCAGGATTTTCATTGGGCCGTGGAGGCGGGATTGGAGGCGTGCGGGTGGTTAAAATTGCAAAAACTGGCGGGCGGGCCCGACCCCATCCCGCCTCCATGCAATTTTCAAAAATTCGTGTCTAATGGTCCCGACTCCGTCCCACCTCCAACAGGCGGGATAGGCCGTTAAGGCCCTTAACAAGCTCTAAATTGCCTCTATATTGCCATTTTGAATGCCATTGTGATTTTAACCCTTTTCCCATGTGAAACACGCCTGGTGGGAAACACGACGGTGAAACCTGGCGGGAGCACAATTGGATTGCTGACTATCAGCTGCAGGTCAACCATTAAATAGGAGATTTGATCAGCCATCATTTGCAGGTGGCAGGACTTTGTAGTCTCAGGTCTGGGGGAACTTTTAGAAGGCATAACCAAAGCTGTGGAAGTTTGGAGCCTGACACCCATCTCCAGTGTGACCTCCTGGGAAACCCCTCTCGCTATCTTCACTGAGTGCTTCCTCAACTGAGGCATCTACCAGAAGCCATTTATTTCCTTCCCTTCTGGATATTAGATGAGGCCGAACAACAGCAGCAGCCCCAACAGCAGCAGCCCCAACAGCAGCAGCAACCCCAACAGGAGCACCAAGCTGCTGCTCACCCACCTGAAGATGCACAGGCCAGAAGGGGCCAGCGCTTGGAAAACCGTTGACGCAGGGGATACCCCCCAAACAGGGTCTACAGACACAGGGTCAGCTATCTCAACATGTCTGAGCAGCAGTGCCAAAGGCGGCTTTGACTTTCGCGAGAGGTAGTGGGTGACATCTGTGCAATGCTGCAACAAGACCTGCAGGCCAGAGGACCAGGTGGACAACCCTTACCAGTGGCCGTCAAAGTCACCACCGCACTCAACTTTTTTGCCTCAGGCTCATTCCAGGGATCAGCAGCAGACATCAGCGGCATCTCTCAGGCAGCCGCACACACTTGCATCACGCAGGTAACCGATGCACTCTTTGCCCTCGCACACAATCACATTCATTTCACCAGGGATCGAGCAAGTGTCACGACGCGTGCGGTTGGATTAGCTCATCTGGCAGGCTTTCCAAGGGTGCAGGGCGTCGTTGACTGCACACATGTGGCCCTTAAGGCATCCCATCTCAATCCAGGTATTTTTGTCAATCGCAAGGGCTTCCACTCCCTTAACGTTCAGCTGGTGTGTGACCACAAGAAGGAAGTTTTGCATGTTTGTGCCAAGTACCCCGGCAGTTGCCATGACTCCTTCATACTGTGCCAGTCTAGTGTGCCTCTGCTAGTCAGGCTGCCAGACCAACTTAACGGATGGCTAATTGGAGACAAGGGCTATCCCCTGAGGACGTGGCTAATGATGCCGTTGAGGAGACCATCCAACGAAGCAGAGGAGAGCTACAACTCCAGCCACATGTCCACCAGAGCCATAATAGAAACATAGAAACATAGAAGATAGGAGCAGGAGTAGGCCATTCGGCCCCTCGAGCCTGCTCCGCCATTCCATGAGATCATGGCTGATCATCCAAGTTCAGTACCCTGTCCCTGTCTTCTCTCCATATCCCTTAATCCCTTTAGCCTTAAGAAATATATCCAACTCCTTCTTGAATATATTTAATGAATTGGCCTCTACTGCCTTCTGTGGTAGAGACTTCCACAGGATCACCACTCTCTGGGTGAAGAAATTCCTTCTCATCTCTGTCCGAAATGGCTTACCTCTTATCCTTAGACTGTGACCCCTGGTTCTGGACTCCCCGGCCATCGGGAACATCCTTCCTGCATCTAGTCTGTCTAGTCCTGTTAGAATTTTATAAGTTTCAATGAGATCCCCTCTCATTCTTCGAAACTCCAGCAAGTATAAGCCTAATCGACCCAATCTCTCCTCATACATCATTCCTGCCTTCCCAGGTATCAGCCTGCTGAATCTTCGCTGCACTCCCTCCATGGCAAGAACATCCTTCCTCAGATAAGGTGACCAAAACTGTACACAATACTCAAGATGTCGTCTCACCAAGGCACTGTACAACTGCAGCAAGACATCCTTGTTCCTGTACTCAAACCCTCTCGCTACGAAGGCCAACATACCATTTGCCTTCTTAACCGCCTGCTGCACCTGCATGCTTACCTTCAGCGACTGGTGCACAAGGACACCCAGGTCTCGTTGCACTTCCCCTTTTCCTGATCTATTGCCACTCAGATAATAATTTGCCTTCCTGTTTTTGACACCAAAGTGGATAACCTCGCATTTATCCACGTTATATTGCATCTGCCATGCTTCTGCCCAATCACCCAACCTGTCCAAATCATAGTGGAGTTTCTCGGCATCCTCCTCACAGCACACACGCCCACCCAGCTTTGTGTCGCCTGCAAACTTGGAGATATTACATCTAGTTCCCTCGTCTTGATCATTAATATATATTGTGAATAGCTGGGGTCCTAGGATCGAGCAAACCATCAGCTTGCTGAAGATGCGCTTCAGATGCTTGGATAGATCAAGTGGAGCCCTGCAGTACTCAACAGCCAGGGTCTCCAGAATCATCGTGGTTTGCTGTGCACTTCACAACATGGCACAGCATCATGGCTTGCAGATTCCTGAGGACCAAGTGGCTCCTCACCTATCCTCCTCAGATGAGGAGGAGGATGAGGAGAGCGAAAAAGAACATCCTGCAGAGGCCCATCAACCAGCGGCAGCAGAACGCGAGAACATAGCTGCCCGGGATGCAAGGAACACACTGATCTTGGCCAGATTTGCTTAGCCTAGCGACTCAAGCACTTTTGCTTCGCATTTTCTTACCTAAGCATCGACAATGGCCATGAACCAGCTGATTGCTAGCAATTTGACCACCATACTGACAATTGCAAGTAATCCTAAGCCATCAATGTGGAAGTCCCATTTGCGAAATGACACATGCCAGAAATACAGCAGTAGCCATCAGATTTTTTATGTACACGATTCATATGATGGCTTTTACACATAAAACATCAAATTTCACCCAAGTGACTATCCTTGTGACTATTTGTGCAATATCTTTCTCTTACGCGTGTTCCTACATGGTGCTTCCCCTGTGGCTTCAGCAGATGTGGAGGCCCCTTGCTCACTTTCTTGCTGCTCCTGTCACGACACTTTTGGCGGGCGTCCTCTGGAGTGGCGAACTTGTGAGGGCTCGTCAGCAGTCTGCTGCTCCTGCGGCTGTGCAGGAGTTGAGACGCCTATCACACTTGGGTGTGTACTCTGGTGGGACTCTGACCAAGGGCTCTGCAGTGGCATGGAAGTGTGGGCACTTGGAGAGGAGCCCCCACTTCCTTGATGTCTGCCACCAACTTCCCTCTCATGGGTCAGGTCCCCCTCAGCGCTTGCAAGTGGTTTGAGAGCACCTTGCTGCACACAGGGGGGCCATGGGGTCCCGTACCTGCACTGGCAGTCCTACTCAGAGGGCCTGCCATGAAAGTCTGGTTTCTCTGTTCAATAGCGGACCATCGCTCCTCCAGAGATGTCAGTCTATTCTGAACACTCACCATGTTTTCAACACTCTGGCGACTTAGCTCCTCCATGGCTGTAGCCATCCTCTCCTCTACTGTAGCCATCCTTTCCATGGAGGTTGCCATCCTTTCCGTGGTGCTGCGTTCATGCGCCAATGACTCCATAAAGGCTCTGCTCATATTCGCTATGGACTCCTCCATTCACTCCACACTCGCAGCGACCCTGGAGCCAAAACCTGCCAGAGACTCCTGCATCTTTTCCTGGAGTGCCATCACCGCTAATACTGTGGATGGACCCAGATGCAGAGGGTTGACATGCAGCTGAGCCGAGCTGGTAGAGTCCTGCGCCCTCTGACTTGGACTCTCCACTGCTGTCCCTGTCTCTACAATCTGCTGATGCTCACTTGTGAGCTGTGATACACAAGGTGACAATACTGCTCTATCTCGCGATGGTCCCACCAAGGTGTGAGTGTCTGCGCTGGTGCTGGGTGCGCTGACTTCTGCTGACGCTGCGCCCTCAGAGGTTGCAGCTTCCTCTGAGGAGTCTGGAGGCTCAGGCTTGTTCCTCCTGGCTAGTGGGGATGGGTGCTTGCGATGGTCCTGTGGGGGAGTAAAGGAAAGAGTCGGAAATGTGATGCCAAGGTGAGGAAAGGCAATGGGGATCAGATTGAGAGTGATGGGAAATTCATACTCACTTTTCCAGTGCGCTGAAGGTCATGAAATCTCTTCCTGTACTGTATCCAGGTTCTGTGGGTAGACGATAAGGAGTTGACCTCCTCTGCCACTTGCTGCCACACAGCCTTTGTCTGCTGGGGAGGCTTCTTCCTCCCTGATGAAGGGAAGAGCACCTTCTTGTGAGCTCTTGCTCTCTCCATTAAAGCCTGCAGGGCAACGTCGTCTAACCTGGGTCTCTCGCTGGCCATTGTGACTCCAGGTTCCTCTAACAGTAAATGCCAAAAGGTTGGCAGCCTGCAGAAGAAGCAAGGCTTGTTGCAGACCTTAAATGCAGCAGCAATAATGACGTCATATTTGTAAGCTGCAGGGTTCTCAAAATTCCCGCACTCCCCAAGTTATGGATCAAGGGACCCTGTTTTGGTCAAGTTATTGAAAAACAGGGTACCCAAAATGGCTTCTGTAAACCTCGTGACCAACATTGACAGGATTTTTAAAAGCAAGGCTCTGCCAACAAGCAGGCCCAGAGACGAAACATTCGAATGCAGGAATCTGTGACCAGAGACTATTTGAAACCAGCCAGACAAAGTAAACACAGAATACGCATTTATTTGACTTGAATCGAATCAATTTAGAATGGGTCCATAATTGTGGCCATTAGCTTTCTGCATGTTTAATCAATAACAGCTCACAGTAGCCATCAAGGTAGGATGGGGACAATCAAGTCTTATCCATGACAAAGCAACCAGGACATCGGGACCATTAGACCCGGGGATAACCACTCCTAAAGTAGTTAAAATAAATGGTTGTAATCATTTAAAACAGCCCGCCAAAAGTTAAACAATGGATTGACCTGATTTGGCGCGCAGTTAAGGAGTTGGAGAAACGGGTATAATTGGAGGCCCAGCAGTAGCAATCGCTCTCTTACTCTTGCTCGTGACTTTGACTCTTGTCGGTGGCCTTGGGCTGCTGCCACTCATACTCACGCCCTGGTCTCGTGACGGGCTCTCTTCTCACTCCCCGCACCACTCAACAACCGAGGACACCCATTACACCGGGGCCAAACATGGGAGGAGAACGAGACCCGAGTTCAATACCACACCGGGGACACAGGCCACAAAGGGGCAAGACGAGATGAGACAAAGAAGAAGGTAACCGATAAAAGCAGAGAAAGACAGCGAAAGACGCATTGGTAAAAGCCAAACGCCTAGTTATAAGCTGGCGTTTGGGGAAGAAATTAGCAGTGTATGTATGGACAGTGAGAATAAGTTGGCATTTGAACACTGCGAATAAGCTGGCGTTAGATGCGGGTGTCCACGCCACAATGAATATACTGGCGTTCAAAGCTTGGATAGTAAAATCAAGTAAGCAGTGAAGACTGCCAACCAACCCCCAACCGCAATATTGCCGCCGATGACCGCCCGAGGCAGAAGAAGAAGAAAACCCATCGCAACGAGACGACGATGGTAGCCGAGGAGAGGGAGGGTGTGTTGCAGCAACAACTCCAGCGCCGCGCCCTGAGACCATGTGGCGATGGGGTACCACAAAGGACAGCAGAACCAAACCTCAAAACTCACAACTGTTAAAGCAACCGGTTTTGGATTGGCGAGCATGAATTCCTGGCTCCTCATAGCTTAATCTAGTTAGGTATAGGGGTGGGATAAGGATAAGGGGATTGTTAATGTAGTTGTTTTTCCCCTCGATGTGCAATGTGTTCCCCATTGCCATATAAATATAATTTTATATGCCTGTATTTCCATACCAGTAATTTTTCATAAGATTGTTGTATTCTGTTTTTAATAAAATCTTGGTTTTCTTGTACCAAACCACTTGTCTACTGAATTTTCTGCATCGCCGCCTGTACCTAAGTCTGGTGTCTAGAACCCAGGGGTGTGAGAGCGATTCGAACCGCTCAAGGGACAGTCAGAGGTGAAGCTGACTGGGCGCACGCGCCACACGCCACCCTCTACATATTATGCAACTTTCTGACTGGAAATACTCATTTGTCATGGGTTCCCACACGCTGGAACTCAATTGGGCAATTAAGTTAAAATTGCATCAATCTCCCACATCGAATTAGATTTGTGTAGATAACACGAAATGCGGATTACATGACACCAACCCGCACCTGAATGTAAATCCAGCCCGTTGAGTGCCATTTCCTACATACAAGATATCCAAGTTAGTAATATTCCTTATAGTCTATAACAGTAAAGTTTGTTGGTTAGCTGGAGAAACTGACTGAGTTGACCTGTTTGGTACTCACTCAACTGAGTTGTGTTTTTTTGATTATACTAAAAATAGAAAAACAAACAGCAAGGTAAACTACCAAAGAAAACCTGTTCACTTGAAGGTTGCAGTCATCAGTGAATTGCAGGAGAAACATTGCTCATGGAGAGATTGCCTCATGCCCCTGAAAGTATATGTCAGGATTAATAATAGTCAAATGACTGTAGAGACGAATGGCTCATTTTTAGGGCATACCCTTGATTTGCTGGTGAGTCATACTGAAAAGATTTAAAGAAAATACACATCAAGACCAGGAGTCAATGCACAAAAACATAAAAGTCTAACCTTTCTCATGTTAATGTCACGGGGTTAGATTTTGACTGTGTGTGATAGTGTAAAACGGGTGATAGCGAATCCCCGTGGAGAGAAATATGACCCATCATAAATGTACAGAAGGCCAACATGCATTTTATAGTTTCTATTTTGATGTCACATGCCTTTTGTATAATAATACTGATATTTGAAATGAACCATAACTCATGTCTGAAACTGCTGATCTGAGTGTAATCTGAACTTTGGCAAGTGGTATGGGACAACAACCTGGGTAAGCCATCTTCAACATTCACCAGCATTGAGAAGAGTTATGTGCACTTGTATTGGAATGGTATCCAAAGTTGTGCTTCTCAGTGACTTGAGAGCACATGGAGCCGATGGTATAACTTAGAATTACAGGCTTGCAAAGCTCTCAAAATCTTACTAGTGTGAAACCGATAGGTGCAGTAACTGCACCAAAACATAAAAATCCTGATTTTTGTGAGGTTCTGACACCAGTTGAGCCTTGAGGGTGAACAAGCATTGTAAAATTGGAAGTGCAGGACCAGGCTTGACTCTTAGCCTGCTGAATTTTGTGGTGAAGAAAATGGCAGGCAAAGGGAGGCTGCTCTTAGTGGTTGATGCAAGCCTTATTGTAATATGGTAATTTTATTCATTTAGGTCCAATGGTGAATTTTACATTCTTCAGCCGAGCAGTGCCCTAGGAAATTACTTCACCCATATAAAATGATGCATTACTGCTGAAGTTGTATTTCAAAAGCATGGGGCTGGATTTTCTCAATGGGGACGTGCTGGAGGTGGGACTTCTAGTTTCTGGGTTTCAGTCCTGCCCCCAGCGACGTCTGACCAACCCATGCTATTTTCCCTTGATTGGCCTTGTTAAGAACGCCCTGCGGGCTTACCGGCCAATTAAGTCAAAGCCAGTGACAGATGACGTCAGTGTATGACACTTCATCTGTCGAAAATTTTTTGAGAGATGAATTGTCAGTGTTTGACAGCTTTGAGAAGCTGTCAAACACTGAAAATCTCTGTTCTAAGGTGAGCCCTTGCACAGAAGGCTCACCAAGACCTCTCTCCTCAGCAGAAAGCTGAGAATGTAGCAGCCATTCTGTCATCTCTGCCATTGAGTTGAGGCACCTTCAGATCCTCAAAGGTTAAAGCCTGCAGAATGAAGCAAAGGTAAGGAAACTTTTTCCAACACTTTACACTCACCTCTCATACTTAGCTGTCCACACTTGCACCCATCACTCACCTCTACAGCTGACATTTCGACCCCTCTCACCCCCACAGACCCACTGCTCGCCTTGCTGACCCTGGTGAGGTTTGCAGCTGTTGGGAAGCCCGCAGTTGCAGTCGTAAAATGGGGAAAAGCCTCAAACCTGCCTGTTAACCACCTGTTAACAGGCAGTTAATTGGCTCTAATCCCCTTGCCACCTCAAGGAGACGGGTCCCTGCGCGACTCGGGGACCCACCTCCCGGGAAGATGGCACGGAGGCGGGTTGGGAGCAGGTTCGGTACCCGCTCTCAGTTTCTGCCATTTTCCTGGCAGTCCCGCCTCCCCAGGGCTGGGAAAATTCCCCCCTAGGTTTCCATAGCACAAGGTTATACTAAAGTTGTGCGGGTTTTTTTAACAATTATTGATGGTTTGTTGCATTTTGCTCCCTGTATTAGTTTCTATTACTGTAGAGGGGACCATTTCTTCATAAGACCATTATTTCCTTGCCATAGTAATTGAAGTTGCAGCTGAAGTGCTGAGGATGGAGAATTCATTTTGGGGTTCCCTATGCAATTTAGAAGAAGAAGACAAGTTCATGAGGGGGCATCAAATGCAGTTATGCCAAAACTTGAGGTGTTCTGTTTAATACAAAAGTTATGTTTAACCTGCAAGTCCCCAAGACCTACATTTAAAGGACATGACACTCTTGCCTGATTACATTCCTCCTTGTGTGAGTGCATTGTAATGCAGGACGTTTCAGTTCTGATGGCAATGATGGTTCCCAGCACACCTTTCAACATTTATCTGCCACAGTGAAAACTAATTGTAGCCCAACAAAAGGTGTGTCCTGCAGCTTCTTTGCAATAAAATAGAATTGATGAAGAGAAAAATGATTTCCTCCCCATGCTTTGCATGGTACCTCTGAGAATGCTGCCCCAATTATGATCTAGTGGTAAAATAATGTATGTAAAAGTGAGCACATTAAGTTGATGTCGATTAACTTTTTTCTCATTTTTGACCTCTTTTAGGAGTGGCTCAGTTTGTAGCACTCGTACCTCTGAGTTTTCAAGTCCCACTCCAGAGACTTAAGCTCGTAATCTAGGCTGAAACTCCAGTGCATTATTGTAGGAATGCTGCACTGTCTTTCAGATGAGACTTTTAACTGAGGTCCCCTTCTGCCCTCTCAGCTGGATGTGAAAGATCCCATAGTACTGTTTCAAAGATGAGCAGGGGAGTTCTCCCCGGTGTCCTAGTCAATATTTATCTCTCACTAAAACAGATTATCTGGTCATTATCACATTGCTGTTTTTGGGAGCTTGCAGTGTGCAAATGGGCTGCCATGTTTTCTACATTACAACAGGGACCTACACTTCAGAGGTACCTCAGCAAAGGCCTCTGCTTCATCCCCTTCTGCCCTCACCTCAATGAATTTTGAGCTCAACACGATGCTGGGCTCTTCTTCCTTCACCTCCATGCCCATTTCTTTGGCCAAAGTATTTCCCCGCATAGCGGACACATTCTCCCTTCTTCAGAATTCTCATTCCATCTGGACCCCTGCCTCTGGCCTCTTACCTTCTCTTGATATTTTCATTGGAAACTGCCAACAGCCATCTCAATTTCTCTACTCTCCTCTCTCACTCTAACCTACCTCACTCTGAACTTGCAACACTCTGTTCTCTCCAGTCCAACCCTGACATTGTCATTAAACCTGCTGACAAGTGTGGCTCTGTTGTTCTTTAGAGAACAGACCTCAACCTTGCGGAGGCTGAACACCAACTCTCCGACACTCCTCCTACCTTCCCCTGGACCACAACCCCACCACCGAACATCAAGCCATCGTTTCCCAAACTGTCAGTCCTCTGGAGATTTCTTCATCCCCCCCAACACACACACATACACACCACGGCCTCCAACTTCATAGTTTCCCCCCACCAACCCCTCACACAGCCCACTTCTACCCCCTTACCAAGATCCACAAACAGAACTGCCCTGGTAGACCCATTGTTTCAGCCTGTTCTTGCCCCATGGAACTTATTTCTTCCTATCTCAACTCTTTTTTTCTCACCTTGTCCCATCTCTTCCGACCGACATCCATGACTTTTCCAAAGCCCTCCGCCACTTTAACAGTTTCCAGTCTTCTGGCCCTAACCATCTTCTTTTCACCATGAATGTCCAGTCCCTCTAGACCTCCATCCCCCACCAGGATGGTCACTCACTTCTTCCAAATAAAAGGTGTTGCTATGGGAACCTGTATGGGTCCTAGCTGTGCCTGCCTTTTCATGGGATATGTGGAACATTCTTTGTTCCAGTTCTACTCAGGTCCCCTCCCTCAGCTCTTTTTCCGGTACAGTGATGATTGTATCGGTGCCACTTCCTGCTCTTGCCCTGAACTGGAAAATGTCATCAACTTTGCTTCCAATTTCCACCCCTCCCTCGCCTTTACATGGTCCATCTCCAACTTTTCCCTTCCCTTCCTCGACTTCTCTTTCTCCATTTCTGGGGATAGGCTGTCAACCAATATTTACTATAAACTCACCAATTCCCAGAGCTACCTTGATTACACATCCTCCCAACTTGGTTCCTGTAAGGATTCTATTCCATTCTCCCAGTTTCTCCATCTCCACTGTATCTGTTCTGACGATACCACATTCCAGACCAGCGCCTTTGATAAGTCTTCCCTTTTCCCTCACCCAAGGATTCCTCTCCACTGAGGTTGACAGGGCCCTCAACTGTGAGTGTCCAATTTCCTGTACTTCTGCCCTCACACCTTCCGCTCCTTCCCAGAACCATGAAGGGGGGCCTCCTTGTCTTTACCTTCTACCCCACTAACCTTTACATTCAACGAATCATCCACCAGCATTTCTGCCACCTCCATGATACCACCACCAAACACATCTTCCCCTTCCCTTTCAGCATTCTGAAGAGATCATTTTCTCTATGACACCTGGTCCACTATTCACTCCCCTTCCCATGCAAGCACAGAGATACAACACCTGTCCTTTCACCTTCGTCCTTCCCACCATCCAAGTTCACAAACACTCCTTCCAGGCGAAACTAGTACTACTTTCAATTTATTATACTGTATTCGCTGCTCATAATGCAGTCTCCTCCACATTGGGGAGACCAAATTCAGATTAGGTGATCACTTTGTGGAACACCTCCGTTCCATCTGCAAGTGTAACACTGAGTTTCAATTTTTGCCACTTTAATTTTTCCATCCTGTAATGTTATCTTAATAACGTAATTACGAGTCTCCCAAGCAGTTGTAGTGGAGTGCCATTTATTCAGTCCTGATTCTGTGTCTCCTAGTGCAGTACCTCAAGCATGGCCAAAATGGCATCGGATCCCGCCCCCGGATATAACGTCAGCCGTCAACCAGCTGTCAATCAAACCCTACTGTCTTTACGACAGCTACGGTTATCCGTACATCTTCCCCCTTCAATGAAGACATAACACAGTAACAACATAACATAACATAACACATTGAACACTTGTTAACATCATATAGAAGCATTCAGTGTAACTACAACGTTGAACTAATTGCAGGTAGGTATAAACCTTACCCACACCCAGAAGTCCATTAACTGTTTACAGTCTTATCAATCCCTGTCTGCAGATTAAGTTTAACTACAGGCTTTCTGGTGTGCTGTGACATGCGTGGCTGAATGGGTGTTTGCTGAACCACCCCAGTTGTATCCCTTAAGTACATGTCTGTACCACACAGGTCCCTTGTCACATTATCACTACTGTGTCCTTCGTCACTTTGTGGCATTTCCCTCATCTTGTCTCTTTGTGGCATTTCCCTCATCTCATCATCCTCTCTGTCCTCCTGAGGCTGAAAGGTTTCTGTGGTTTTCAGTAGTTGCCTCCTGTTTCTGTGAAACGCATTGCCTTCTCTGTCATGACACTGTATGACCTGGGGGCGACCTGTTGTAGAACGGTGGCTCTTTTAGGCCATGACTCAGACCCTTCAATGCAAACTATATCCTTCCCCTGTAGAGGCACTAGTGTAGTGGCTGTGCAGTCATGAAGTGTTTTTTGTTTCTGTTGTAGTTTCCGAGCCTTGTCTGCCAACACTTCATCTTTGTGGTCAGGTGTGACATAACTGGGAAGTCGTGTACGGATTTTCCTACCCAGTAAGAGCTCAGCTGGAGGCTTGCCACTTACTAGCAGGCCCGCCCTGTACAAAATCAGGGCCAGATATGGGTCAGTGTTGCTGTGTGCTGCTTTCTTTAATAGTCTTTTCACAATCTGTACCCCCTTCTCCGCTTTTCCATTAGCCTGAGGATAGAGCAGACTGGAGGTTACATGATTAAACTCATACTCTGAAGCAAATGACTGAAACTCATGACTGGCATAGGGAGGGCCATTATCAGAGACCAGGGTTAGAGGGATGCCCTGCCTGGCAAAGATTGACTTCAGGTGAGTTATCACAGCTCTTGATGTGGCACTGGACAAGAGAGCCATCTCTGGATAATTGGAATAATAATCAATAACTAACAAATAGTCTTTTCCTTCATAGTGAAATATATCAGTTCCGACCTTTTCCCAAGGTTGTGATGGGAGCTCTGTGGTAATGAGGGGCTCTTTTGTTTGCTTGTAGTGATACTCCTGACATGTAGCACACTCGCTGATCAACTGGTCAATATCAGAGTTCATGTTTGGCCAGTAGAGTGCCTCACGTGCTCTCCTTTTTGACTTTTCTGCACCCAGGTGCCCTTCATGTATCCTGTTGAGCATTTCTCATCGCATAGAGGTGGGCACTACTATCCTGTCACACTTAAGCAGTAATCCATTGACCACAGAGAGCTCAGACTGAATGTGATAATATTGTTTACATGACCCTTTCTTCCAGCCCTCTTGAAGATTTCTCATTACTTTACTCAGGACTGGGTCCTTTGATGTCTCTGTGACTATCACTGATAGCTGTTCCTGTGTGGTGGGCAATGCTGCGTAGACCATATCCACATGAAGAGCCACATCCTCTTTTGATTCACTGTTTTGTGTGGCGTAAGGCGCCGCCCTGGATAGTGTGTCGGCAATGAACATTTGTGTCCCTGGCACATATGTTAGCTCAAAATCGTAACATTAAATCTCATCATTAGGCGTTGTATCCATGGTAACATGTCACACAGATTCTTCTTTGCGATCCCTAGCAGTGGCTTACGGTCCATTTATAGGATAACCTTGGGAAGACCATAGATATAGGTATGAAATTTTTCACACCCAAATGCCAAGCCAAGGCACTCCTTCTCGATTTGTGTGTACCGGCACTCTGTAGCCGTCATGGAGCGTGACGCATACGCCACTGGTCGCCATTCTCCTTCATCTTCCTGTAGAAGGACAGCCCCTAATCCATTCTTAGAGGCATCTGTGGAAAATGTTGTCCTCTTTTTAGGGCAGAAGAACTTCAGTAGGGGCTCACTTGCTAGAATGTGTAGCAGCCCCTTCCATTCTCTCTCATGTTCATGTCCCCATTGGAACTCTGTCTCTTGGTGCAGCAGTTTTCACAGATGAACAGTTTTCACTGCTAGATTTGGAATGAATTTTCCTAGGTAGTTAACCATGCCAAGGGCCCGCTGAACCCATTTCTTGTCCTTTGGTTTCTCCATGTCATGTATAGCCTTTACCTTTGACTTGTCTGGTTGAATTCCCTCTGCAGAGATCTTGTCTCCGAGGAATGTGATTTCATTGACACTGAACTGACATTTGTCTTTATTTAGTTTGAGTCCATACTGCTGTATTCTCTGAAGTGTTTTCTCCAGTCTGGTGTTGTGCTCCCCCTGAGTGGAGCCCCATACTAACAGATCATCCATGTACACCCGCACTCCCTCCAGGCCCTCGATGATTTGCTCCATTGCTCTGTGAAAGATTTCTGGGGCGGAGCTAATACCAATGGACAGACGCTGGTAGGAGTATCGACCAAACGGGGTTTTAAAAGTGCACAGCTTAGCACTTTCTTCATCAAGTTTCAACTGCCAGAAACCATGCGAGGCGTCCATCTTGGAGAAGACTGTCGCTTCTGTCATTTCGCTGACTATTTCCTCTCTCTTTGGAATTTGGTAGTGCTCTCTTTTGATATTGGCGTTAAGATCCTTGGAATCCATGCAGACACGCAATTTATCAGTTTTCTTTGAATTGACGCAGACCATGGAATTTACCCAGTCAGTCGGTTCCTCAATCTTCTTTATGACAGCTAGTCCCTCCATGCGGTTTAGCTCTTTCCTCAGTTTTTCACGGAGAGCCACTGGAACTCTCCTGGGTGCATGAATCACAAGTTGTGCATCCTCTCTCAGTTTGATGGAGTATGTGAAGGGCAGTGCTCCGAAACCCTGAAATACATCTGCATATTTGTGTGCTATAGTCTCATGAGTCAGATTTGTACTATCTTGGGGGGCACTCTGCACACAGTTCAGTTCATTGATAGTATAGACTCGTTTTCCCAAGCCCAAATCCACACAGGTCTTATCCCCCAACAGTGACTCATGTCCTTCAGGCACTGTAACAAAGGTCAAAGTGTGAATGTGATTTTTTACCTTAACATTCAGCCTACATGTTCCTTTTGTTTCAATGCTTTGTCCACTGTATGCCTTCAAAGACACTGTCTTGTTCAGTATTTTAGGTCACACTTTGAGATTCCCTGCATCACTCCAACTTATGAGGTTTGCCTTAGCACCTGTATCTAGCTTAAAGGGAACAATGGTGCCATTTACCAGCAAGGGAGCTATCCAAACTTCAGTCTTTGGTCCTACAGAGTGCACTTCATTAGCATTTTTGCCCTGTTTTGACTCATTTTGCACCATTTCAACAAAGTCTCTGCTCCTGTCTCTTCAGTCTCAATAGCATGCACTGTCTTTTTACCTTCAGTTTTCTCTTCCCAAAAACACATCTTGGCAAAGTGATTCCTGCCTTTACATTTTGCACAGTTCTTCCCATAAGCAGGACACTGTCTGGCTACGTGTTTATTACCACACTGTCTGCATTCATAAGGCCTCATCGTCTTGAACTCCGTGGGCCCTCTTGTGTCCCTTTTGTGTACCACATCCACCGGCAGGTTTTTCAGCCCCAGGGCGCTCCCGCCTGCTGCTGTGCTGCTCCCTTCGAAAGTTTTCGTATGCATGGCTGAGAGTTCACTAGCATGACATATTTTCACTGCTGCCTCCAAATTTATGTCATTGTCTCTAAGCATTCTCTCCCTCACCTTCTTGTCGAGTATTCCAAAAATGACTTGCCTATCATCGGTTCCTTCAGGTCCCTAAATTTGCAAGTTTGTGCTTTTATTTTCAAGTCCATCAAAAAAAATCAAAGGATTCTCCTTGCTTTTGCACGCGGGAGCAAAACACAAACCTCTCATACGTTTCATTCTTTTTTGGAGTGCAGTATTCATCGAACCATTCTATCACCTTGTCCAGATCATTTTTATCATCTTTGGCTGCAAACGTAAATGTATTAAACAGCTCGATTGCCTGCAAGCCAGCCACTGTTAGCAACAAAGCTACTTTATGTGTTCCAGAGCTAGTCGAAGCATCGATCGCTGTGAGGTAGAGAAGAAAGCGTTGCTTGAAGACACGCCAATTTTCATCCACATTTCCTTCTAGTTGCAGGCTAGCCGGAGGTTTTATTCCTTCCATTGTTGTAGTATGTCCTTATCGTGAGTTCTATAAATCCTGGTACCATGAAATGTTATCTTAATAATGTAATTACAAGTCTCCCAAGCAGTTGTAGTGGAGTGCCATTTATTCAGTCCTGACTCTGTGTCTCCTAGTACAGTACCTCAAGCATGGCCAAGATGGCATCGGATCCTGCCCCCGGATATGACGTCAGCCGTCAACCAGCTGTCAATCAAACCCCGCTGTCTTTACGACAGCTACGGTTATCCGTACACGTCCCACTCCCACTCTGACCTCGGCCTCCTACACTGTTCTAATGAAGCTCAATAGAATCTCGAGGTACAGCACCTCATCTTTCGATTAGGCACTTTACAGCCTTCTGGGCTCAACATT